>NW_028301711.1:1875000-2500000 GCF_037042655.1 Diuraphis noxia
AGTAGGTACAATTTATAACTAATGCATTATAAATACATTATTTATTGATTATGAACAGTGATTTGATTAAAATGAAATATTAAAAAAGTAAAAGGTGAATTAATTATATTGTGTTCCTATATTAAAGGTAGTTAATAAAAGATCTAAACAAACAATAAAAGTTTAATGAAAATAATATGTAATGTAATAGGTTAGCAAGTATAAATATGATAAAATAACATGCATTTTTATTTACCCTTTCTTGACTACATTTTATGTATTTATTATGAGGATATCTCAAAAGTATTTAGTTTCCCAGTTAAGAATTAATTATTTTAATTGTATAATATACAATGGTTATATAACCATAAATAATAATGTATAACTATTATCTTTTGATCCAGATATCAATAAAAACCCCATGGCTGTTAAAAACTGAGTTATATATATATTTATTATTTTTTGTACACATAGTTATTTTCTTGTATATTATGCAGGTATAACAGTTTTATTACAAATGTATAAGAAGTTTTATTTTTAAACTTTTACTTTTTGATTTGTAAAATGATAATTATGAATTTCTAAAATCTTTATTTATCCAGTATTTACAGAATCTACGGTGGAAGTGTGAAACCTCAATAAGTTAACTTGACAATTACTTGAAAAAAAATTGTTACATAGAAATACTGTTACAAAGAATGATAATAAATTGCTACCTATATGGCTATATAGTATAATAGTGTTATGTTAACTAGAGATTCTATTGTATGTAAGGTTTAACAAATTATTTGATTAATTAAATTCATATATATAACTTTCTGTATATTTATTAAAATATATATCATAGCTTAAAGCTTAAACATTTGAAATGCTCTCAAATAATAATGTGTCTTAGTTTTAAGACATAAAAACAAAATTGAAATAACAAGTATAATAAAAATATTTAAAAAACAATTAAATCATAATTACCTTTTTTTAAAATTGTGGAATTTGAATTAGTTGAAGACTTTCTATCTGCATTTTTTTT
This sequence comes from Diuraphis noxia, assembly GCF_037042655.1. Taxonomy (NCBI): domain Eukaryota; kingdom Metazoa; phylum Arthropoda; class Insecta; order Hemiptera; family Aphididae; genus Diuraphis; species Diuraphis noxia. The sequence goes on from NW_028301711.1 coordinate 1,876,007, forward strand.
CACTGTTAATAGAATACTGATAAATATTAAAATCAAGATTATATATTTATAAATAATATTAACTAACCAGATGCTTTTGAAGTGTCATTAAAATTTGGAGTAATAGAATTTGAACCATTATGTACATCAGTATGCAAACTTATTTTTTCCAAACTTTTAACTGTTAAAACAAAATATGTTTATCTAGTTATTAAAATAACTACTAATTATTATTTATACTACAATTAACTAACCAGATAATATGTTTGTTGTAGAGTCATTAATTAAATCAGGAGACTTGGAATTTGGATGGAGATGTTCATAAAAATCAGAAAATAAACTTCTTTTTCCTGAACCTTTTACTGCTAACAAAATATAGAGCTGTTAAAATAGTTATTGATTAATTGTTAACACAATTTACTAACCAGATGATAATTTTGGAGAGTTATTATTGACGCCAGCAGAGTTAAAATTCAAATAATTATTTTTATCAGTATCAGAAAATAAACATCTTTTTACTCCTTAAAAATTGAATTTAAATATTATATGATGAAATAGTAAAAATACAATAATGATATACAATATACATATACTATTTGATGGAGAGGATCTTGGCAAATTTATATCAGATAAACTTTGGTTATATGGAGATTTTTTTTCTATAATGAAACAAAATAGGTATTTAAATTATTTCTAAATAAAAAACATCACAACTAATTCATAAAAAAACTAAAATTACCAGAAAATAATGTTGTTTCATCTGCTGAGAGTTTCAAATCAGAAATTGTTTTTGTATTGCCCATGTGAATAGTTTCTTCTTTTTCTAAATAAAAATTAGACAAAGGAATCTTTACTGATTTAAGAAATAATAGTTTTAAAAATCTAACTAATTAGTCCTAAGGTACCTAGGTATAGTCAAAAATAAATATTTTATCAAGTAGGTACCTAGGTGTATTTCATATTAAATTTTCACCTGTTATATCAGTAATAGAGGTCTTTAATGGAGACCATCCATTAGGTCGACGTTCAATTCCAACAGTTTGACTTATTGTTTTGTTTTGGATTTGGTTTTTCTTTTTATGTTGGGGTTCCGAGTCTAACAAATAAATTTGTATTTATCATAATTATTCATACAAATATTTATAAAAACAAATAAATCATTTACCTGAATGATAACATGGAATGGCATTTTTGTTCATGTGTGTATCAGATTTTTCACCGTCTAAACAAAATAGATATTTGATAAACTATCATAAAGAAATAAATTAATATCAATAATAAAAAAAAAATGAAATACATAAATAAAACATTGTATTATAAAGATATCAGTATATATAAACTAATTCAATAAAATTTTTAAAATATTTATATCTTAAAAATTATACTGTAATCTATGTTATATAAATACGAGTATAAATATTATATCATTAAAACATACCAGATTCCGAGCTTGAATAAGTTTTATATTTTCTTATGATGGTTCTTTTCTTTTTTAATTTATCATCTTCCATTGAAGAAAGGTCAGATTTGCATTTAGCAATATTACATTTTTTTTGGGCTTTTTGAAAATTGTCTAAAAATATTTAAAATCAAAAATATATAGGTAATACATCACACAAAAGTATCTAGGTATATAATATATTATATAGTTTATCTCTGGTTGTGAATAAGCCCTCCTAAATATCTACCAAGATATTAAATATACAATGTAGGTGCCTATCATTTATTTTTACTGTACTGCACTCAGATCATATACACAATACTATAAATACAAATTTTAATTACCCAATGAAAAGGTTATTTTATTATATAATTTGAAATATACCGATAGAGATGATATTATAATATACATCTAAAAACTTAAAATACCTAGGTATATTCATATATTATGTAGGTATAGGTAGAACTAACTATTATAGGTACAAAATATAAATATTTTAGAATAATGCTTACCGATATTACTAGCCAAACATCGTGCTTCATAATAAGAAAAATCGTGCTTATTTGGACGTGTTTTTAAAATAACAGCTTTTTTTTATATCTTTGATATTGGATGTTTTCGGCCAAGCACAACTTCCCTCTTTCCGATACCATAACTCAGGAACGACTTCAACAGTATCGTCTGCGGTAAAATGTACCACACACCACACCATTTTATAATTATAGATGTAACTGATGTAAGGTACAACAGCGGGTAGATACTAAAAAAAAAGTACCTAGTACCAAATACTATAGATTCTATAGTTATTTGCTAGTACATATAAATGACGCACAACGTAAACGTAGACAAGAGACAGCAGACTAGTGCAATGAGACAGTCAGACAGTGAGTACAGAAAAAAAGGTTGTGGTCGTTGAGGAAGTGAATATCAAGAACTATTATAAATACGAAAATACTTATTATGTTATCGGCTTATCGCTATTTAACAATAAGTCGCTACAACCACAGATTAAATGAAACCAGATAGTGCACTTCGGAATATAACAATAGATTTCCAAACCACAGGATCTGATTGGTTACTGCGCGATGCAGTAAGTCCAAATAGGAGTAACAAAAATATTGTTCACAGATAAAAAGACACAATTTTATTCCAATTAATTAATTTGTTTATTTATTAAAATTACACAACATACAAACATTTACAAGTAGATGAAAAAAAACTACAGTTAAATTATATTTAAAACAAAATTCTAACATAATTATTCTATTTTTATTGTGCTGTAGTGTCCACTAGTTTTCAGTCGTTTGGCTCCAAATTGTATAAACCACAGAAATGTGCAAAATTATATCTAGATAATTATTCAAATACATTTTTATTTGAATAATTTGAAAATATTATTATTGGAATAATAATGTTTTCAGATTACTCAAATACATTTTTATTCTAATAAATATCTAGATACAATTTCATTGGAATGACGCCCTACTCTGGTAGATCATTGTTCCATATTGATACATATTAACAAATACAAAATAACAGTTATTAATAATTAATAATTATAAATGTTTTAATGTTGCTAATTTTCTATTTTTCCTTATTTTTTCAGAAGCCATCTCTCTATTTAAAAATTTTAATGATGAATAAATCCTAAATCTTATGAATAAATTTAAAAGATAGTCTTTATTAAAATGTTCACACGGGTGAGAATAGTAAATTGATAGCATACTAAGTTTCAATTTTTCACCTACTTTATTCTCAGCTGCTAATACAGGGAAACGATTAATAAACACTGTTTCTAAACTATTTATATAATTATAAAATTCTGAATGTGGCATTGATAGGTTTCCAAAGGTGGATTTTTCAGAATTTTCATAAGCTTTAAAATAAGAAAATAAAAAGGATGGTTCTAAATTTTTTTGAAATTTGGCATGATTTAAGCAAATATCGCAAATATGTGTTTCCAAACATTTTTTAATCAAATAGCCACAAATATAAGTTAGTATATTTTGATCAGGCCATTCTAAATCCCGATAATCAACAGATGTTACCGGTATTGAAGATTTAAATTTAAATGGAGTTTTATCTGGAAACATAATATTTTGAACCTCAGAATTGGTAGGGTCTTGAATATTAGATAGAATGTCATCAAAATCTTGCAGGCAATTAGAATTGTTGGAATGTTTAAAATAATTCATGAAAAATATATTTTTAAATGAATAATAGAATTGTACTGGAGTTGGATTGAAATTATTTCCTTATCTCTGCCTAAACGTGCAAAACAAGTTCTCAAGACAATCTTGATTGATCCTGTTCGCAAATAAAACATAATTTTGCCTAGTATTTACAGAAGATAAGGATTGCCACAATAAATTTAAGCTAGCAATAGAAACTAACCATCCTCTTATAAACTTCATTCTATTAGTTACATCTATATTATTTTTGTCTAAAACTATTAAAGAATTAAACATTTTTTCCATTAATAATAGGTGTGATTTTTGAAGCTGAGAATTGATAAATGGTCTATTATAATCTTTTGAATTCGGCCTTTTATAAGAATTAAAAATGTCAAATAATTTATCAATATTTTCTATAAATTCAATTGTAGGCCTAGAATTAAAAGGAAGTTTATCTAAGGCTAAATATGTTTTCATGCCGGCTGCCACTGTGGCACTAAACAATTGTGCCGCCAAATATACATGCATCTTCTGAAATGCATTAGGATAGACATGTGAGTTAGTTAATTTGGGAGCTAATCTTAAATTGCTTTCACTATCTTCCTTGTAAAACGACACAACATATTTTTTGTCAATAAAATTGTCATCTACTTTAAATTTATGTTGTAAAAACATATTTCTAGTAGCCTTGAGAAGGTGTGGTGGATCAAAAATATAAAAAATCTTTTTGTTATTGATTTCAAAATACGGACGAGAAGGAGAAATATTAAGATGATTGCTTAAGCCTATAAAATTTGATCCCATGTCCGTAATGAAGGCTTTAACATCCAATGGTGTACTTTGTAGTTTTATTAGTGTTGTAAAAATTATGTCTTGTAAATCATACCCGGTACAAGTACTTGAAACTAAATAATACGCTAAAGGCAACTTCCAATTCACATTAATACCCCTGGGCATTAATACTAATGCAAACTTCGCAGGTTCATAAGTCTTGCGATAGTTTGTTATGTTGAATCCCATAATTTCATCTTTTTTTATCAAATAGTATAAATGACTTTTTATAGACATTTCGTCTGCACAAAGTATGCACTGTACTGCTTCAGAAGTATAATTTTTGGTTTTAAAGTTTATAAAGGAAAATAGGAAATCATTAAGACCTGGTTGAATTTCAAATTTTGAGGTAGATCGCTTAAGTGTACTTATACTAGGCAACGATAAAGTTGATTTTATAAAGTTATACACTCTGGGGCCTAAAAAATAAATTGTTAAAGCAAATTGTTTTAGAGATTTTGAATACCAATAACCAGGTTTTTTCCTAAATTTACACATTAAATGAGACCTGACAATTATTAAGAGTAATGTAGGAGAAAAAAATTTTTTGCATTGTTTTAAGAAAATATCTGTGGAATCATTATCTGCTAATACATTACTTAGAGTTGCAACAGTTTTTTCCAAATTCTTAATTTTTTCCTTTGCTTCTTTCAATTCCGATCTTAACAAAATTTTCCTGGGTGTAGAATATAACAAATGATCTGGAGTCTGAGAAGAAGAGTCAGATGTATTAATTAAAGATGAGCCTAAAAAAAAAAAAAAAAATACAAATTAATAACATATTTATGAAAGAAAAATTATTGACTAAATAACCTAGAACGAGGAGCTTACATCAGCTCTGTTCTTAGAAATCTTTAATTCATTATCATATTAACTCACTTGTACTAGGACATGAAATTGGGCTTGAGCATGCCATTGGTGTTGATAGATCATTTGATTCATTCATTGTTGAATCACTCTCGGATTCTCTTTTCGCAAGAATTTCATCTAAAATTAGTGAGAGCTAAATTAATACATTAATAAGTAATAAGTACCTAATTTAGCCAAATATTATACAGTGAGCTATCTAAACTATATATGTTTTAAATGATAATATTGAATTGAGGTCCAAGATACATCTAATGATATCTCACCACTGAATAATGTTGGAACTGCAAAATCAGTCAGCCTGTTTTTTTGTGAACATTAAGGAACATTTTGTCTTCAAAATGTTCACTACATATTCTCAGGTTCTAAACAAATGCATTTTTATCAACATATTCGGGCAAACATTTCTTAATCCACTCGGAACGTCTAAAAAATAAAATAATTAGTAAGTTAAGTTAAAATTAAAATATACAATATAATGCTATTTACCTTTCTGTATTTTTTGGCATAGTAAAATAACTAACACCAACAGAGGTTCTCGACTTATTGTTGCAGTATTTTACTGCGCATGATGAGCCATTTCCCTTTTTTGTTTCCATCATAAAATAGTTATGAAAAGTTAACAAAAATTTTGAAATTTGAAAGTACTTGTAAAAATGTAAAATTTAAATTTTAAGCACGTGACCAAACAAACACATAAACTAGAACATACACGCGCCAAGTCACATAAACAAAACATTATCATGAAATATGTTTGATAACATATAGCGTACAGTATGACCAGTTTTATGAAATATGGTAAATTTATTTTTTCCTTTCCTAGCCAGACTGATTTGAGAAGTACAAAAATTTGTTTACATATTACCGACTTTCATGAGTGCACTATCTGGTTTCATTTAATCTGTGCTACAACCTTCCGTCCATCTCGGGGAAAACCGACAAATTTTAAGCGGGTCGCCAGATATTATATACTATAGTCTATAGGTATATTATATTGTGATTATATAATAGATATATAAATATGTCCGATCATAATAATAGTAATAATACCACTGAATACCCGTCACGCGATAGCGATCGTTGACGACTAAATTTAAAAAAGATTCCCTTTTCGGCCAAAACAAACATTTATTTTATAATATATGTAAAAAAATAAAATAATTGCTGGTACTTATATAACATTTTACAAGTTGCATAAAATGTTGTAAAATGATATACAGAAAATTTTTAAAATTTTTAAAAATATATAAGAATATTAATATAATAACATTATTTTTATGTTAATATTTAACAATATGTATAGTATAATAAATTATGCACAATATTAATTTAGAGATGATGTGAGATAATTTTAAATCAGATTAGCTAATGAATTTCTAAGATGTTTTACTATATCGTACTATTTGTATTTGGACTAGTTGTAGAGCAAAATATTTTAAAAATAGTGGCCCGTGATCTAAATATTTTTCAATTTCCAATAGCTATTAGCTAATCTGAATCACGGGGACGTTTCGACTCCGTCAAAAAAACCAGTCCACGGATGTTTGTCCCCGGCAATTATTAAGACAGTGCGTTTCGTCTCGGGAAATAATATGTCTGGTTAGTTTTAAGGAAAAGAAATTACAATTATATTGTACACGGCTTAAATACAATGAGACATAAGTGATGGCGATAATAATATTTTATACTTTTAAAAAAAAATTAATCAGTTGACCTACTAATAAAAGTATACCTACTAAAGGTCTGCACGGGCCGATAATTTACAGCCCGGTCCGGCCCGACAATAGTTTTTGACAGCCCGGCCCGGCCCGAGAATTGTTTTTTGTGAGTAAGCCCGGCCCGATCCGGCTCGACAATAGTTTTTGACAGCCCGGTCCGGCCCGGGAATTGTTTTTTGTGAGTAAGCCCGGCCCGATCCGGCCCGAAAATATTTTTTGACAGCCCGGCCCGGCCCGGGAATTGTTTTTTGTGAGTAAGCCCGGCCCGATCCGGCCCGGGAATAGTATTTTCCATTTGGTGAGGAAGCCCAACCATGTACGTTTGGTACTCTCAATATTTCACAGGATCTCCGCCTATATTACTTACTTGACAATAACATAAAAAGTAAGTAAGATAGGTAAATAATGATTGCACCAACACGGCAACACGTTGAGCATAAAAAATACTAACAAGTATCACACAATATACTCAGTCTTTTGAATAACAAATTAAGTAATATATTATAAATAATTTTTAAAAGAACATTGATTTAAAATTATCACTTAAATTTTAATACAATTAAAAAAAAGTTGTTCCTCTTTAACAACATATTTAATAATAAAAACATCTAATATAATTAATATAAAAATGTCTTGATAACAAATATTACACAATGTACTCATTACTCAGTCATAATTCATAGGTAGTAGGTGTTAGGTACATACTACATAGTACATACTAAAATTTACTCAGTTGGACAGGCACTGGCCAATTGTTGTTTTTTATAATAGTCATGCAAAAACATTAATGAGTCAACTGTATCCCCTTTGAGATTAGTTCTTCTTTTTTCGATAATTCGTCCAGCTGTACTGAAACATCGCTCGCTTGAAGCACTGGAAGCTGGTATTCCAAGTATTTTTTGGGCCAACTGAGAAAGGAGAGGAAACTTCAAGTTATTTTGTTCCCACCATAAAAGTACATTATCAATTTTTGGAGAAATATCATTTTGATATTCTTGAACTTCTTGTAATGAATTGAGGGGGATGCTTTGGGATAAATTATCTTCCCACTCTTCAAAATCTTCATTGTGTGAGGCTGTTCCAAGACAAGTATCTGCTCCCTCCTGTGCATTAATTCGATTAAGTTCATACTTTAAAAGAGCTTCACTAACTTCGCTGATTATGCGAATTTTGGATTCATTTGGTAACATACGAAGGCTTTTAAACTTAGGCCAGAGAAAACATGCAAACTCATGGACCTGGTGAATTTTGAATTTTTCTTCAACTACACTTAATGCATGTTTAGCCAATGCATTCAAAATAACACTGCAGCTTATTTCTGAAAAAGGCATACATTTTCTTTTAAATAAAAAAGTATAAATCTAAATAGTAGATACTAGATAGAATGTTGATGATTTTTGCATATTTTTTCTTTTGATTTTATACAATACTATATTTACCAGTTCCGTCATTGTTGTTATGTATTGTAATATTGAATTCATTTGTTGTTGTAACTTGCAAATATGATTTCAAGTGCTTCTCTAGCTTAGCTTTATGAAGTATTACTTTATGTATAGTTGGATATGTGTCACCTTCTAATTCATCAGTTGCATGTTTAAATGGCTTTAAGAAATCTATTATTTTGGTCTTGCTAGAATTTCTAGTGTAGAAGCCCGGCCCGGCCCGTAACCCGTACCTTGTTCAAAAAAATGGTCCGGCCCGGCCCGCCATTGATGTAAAGGAAGTCCGGCCCGACCCGGCCCGTAACTTTTGTTCCAAAAAAAGTCCGGCCCGGCCCGCCTTTGATTTAGGGAAAGTCCGGCCCGGTCCGGACCCGTAACTTTTGTCCTAATAGAGGTCCGGCCCGGCCCGTCTTGCATTTTATAGAACCCGGCCCGGCCCAAAGCCCGTTCGGGCCGGGCCAATTCCGGGCCGGGCTGGGTAAGCCCGGCCCGCGCAGGTCTTTAATACCTACCTAACTTAACTTAGTATTATAGTAGGTATTTAATTTTAATTTGTTCATTTTTACGAAATTTTGTGTTGATTTAATATAATGTTGTATGTTGTTTATGTATTTGTATATTTTGTAGAAGATATTGTCATTTAAATATTAAATTGTTCATTAAAAAATAATGTATTTGCATGAATTATTAAAGTATGACGGGGAACTGTCCGAGACGAAACGTTCCATCTTTTTTTTTTTGCCGGTGATGAAATGGCGGGGGCGTATCGTCCATTTTCCAGCTATTATACCTATAAGCTATTTAAAAACAACACGATAATAATATAATATGATTGTAGCGACAGTATCAGTGTATCAATGCTCATTGTTTTGCCAATTGTGTAAAGTACGACATCCATACTTATAACTTCTAAAATTCTAAATTCTAAATACCTATTAACTTCATTAAGTATTCACCTAAGTTATATTTGTCATTTATAATTTATACTAGCTGCTGTCGGAAACTCGCTGTCCTGAAACTCGGGGATAGGTGAGACTCGCTGAAGTGGGCGGTGGAGGCTAGTGACGACAATGTCGTCGTAGTTTTACATAAAAAAATTGTTCCTGTTTAAAAACAAAAATTTGAGGAGGTGATAAGGATTTCTGATAATGCTTGGCGAACTCGTTACGAAGGCGGGTATGTTTGAATTTCGAGTTTGAGTGTCTAGATATATTCTCACATCACCTAGGCCTATGCAAATCGGCCATTGAATAATACGGCCTCCCGTCGCATGTCCGATGCTTTTTCGTATGTAAAAAATCGTCAATTTGAAATCAATGTTTCAGTGTCTAGCAAGTTAATCTCCTCAAGTGAATATCGATTAACATATGTGCAGCAGCTTGTCAGGTAGGCAATCCACCTGCGGTGGATTGCAGACCCTCTGTTCCGCGGCAATACATGAAATTCGGCTACTTTGGTAGTATAAACCTATTCTGTACACGCATAATATATTATTATAAACATTTTAGAGCACACATGATTGTATTCGCCATGATAAACCCTAAGCAAATTTTATCATACACAGAGAAGTAACGTAAACCATACACACACACACATATATATGTATATATTATATACCAGCCATTGAATTATACGGCCTCTCGTCGCATGTCCGATGCTTTTTCGTATGTAAAAAATCTTCAATTTGAAATCCATGTTTTGGTGTCTAGCAAGTTAATCTCCCCAAGTGAATATCGATTAACATATGTGCAGCAGCTTATCAGGTAGGCAATCCACCTGCGGTGGATTGCAGACCCTCTGTTCCACGGCAATAAATAAAACTGCGTTACTTTGGTAGTAGATATATATCTATTTTGTTCACGAAAAATATATGAATAACAAAACGCATATAAACGTATTTAATCTGATTTTTGTGTTCAGTGCTTTAAAACACACATTTGGGGGGGGGGAATCGAGTGGGAACTAAACTGTATTTATACCGACTGAAAATTTGTTACGTTTGTCTGCTGCATTTGGTTGTTAAAAATTGTAGAGTCGATAGCTGTATTTGATTGTCTAGCTATATCAGTAATCAAATCACTTAGGTAGGCAATCCGATTGCGTCGAATCGCAGACGATGTGCGAATCCTATAATATCCGGTAGGCAATCCACTTGCGATGGATTGCAGACACCGTTACGTGCGTAGGTATAAGTGAAGGAACGAAATAAAGTTTATGGTCAATATATATTATATACCTAATAATAATGATAAAATCCGCGCGAAAACACGAAAAGTGATAGCGGTAAGAGAGAGAAAAGAGAGCGACGTTACGAATATAGTCGTGGTGGTCAAGTGAAAATCGTTTCACCGGAAATTCAAAAAGTTAAGTCATACCGAAAACTGTGACTTTGAGTGTCTAGCGGTCTTTCCGCATCTGGTGTAATACCGTGTCCTGCTGCATGCCCAGTTCTTTTTTGAATGTATATACAGTAAGGAAATACGAATAATTCAAATAATTGTAATCGAATGTCTAGCTATCAATCATCATGATTCATCACTGTATGCAAATCTGTGCGGGATAGAACATACGCGTATGGCGGATTGGATGCATGTAACGTCGCATGCCCGGTTCTTTTGTGCGTGCAAAAAGAATACACGCATAACGTAAAGTACAATATTGTGTGTCTAGCTTTCAGTTATCAACCGGTAAAAATGTATACGTGTGCTGGGCATACCTCCTAACGTCGATAGTCTGATATTGTATTATTGTAGGAGAAAATGTTAAAGCCGAATCTCGAGTGAATAAAAAGGTTAAGGCAACCAGGTAGGTAGTAAGTGAAATTAAAATGTTCCATAAACTTGATAATAAATGCTATACATTATTTATATAAACACCTGGTTTGGTGTATCACAACATTATTATTGTTTATAGATAATTAAGTACATAGTTGTTAGATGAATATAATATGTGTAGCCTATAAAACATCAATTAAATGTAATGTATCCAATTGCTATTATATATTATATAATATTATATGTCAATCACAATCTTTTACAATTTTAGTTTTAATAAGTAGTACCTACTACCTAATAGAATAACAATAATAATAATGATAAATATGATCATTGATGATTTGATAGACATTTTGAACAATATTAAAATACATAAATTAAACGCTGTACTTAACGTTGCAATTCTTATACTCATTAGTTATATTTAAAAAAATAAATAATGATTCTAATTAATTAACCAATTTGTGCATTGACAGCAATACATAGAAATCAATCATAATATTAGACATATACAATGAAATTGAAAATCAGTTACATTGACCATAGTAGGTATGTGCTTTTGAAATTATAATAATTTGTGTATGAAACTTACTATATTTTAAGATAACAAAAATTAGTTATTTAATCAATTTGAATTTATATATATATGTATATGCATGTGTGTGACATCAGTTAGAAATTCACGATGAATAATAATAAAGTATTAAGTGAATTAAGAAATTAATGAATATCACAAATAAAATGGTGTGCATGCCGTGTAGAAATTCTTATGATTAACCGAGTATGGCTTAGTCACAAATTAGTAATAAGTATTAATACAATGATGATTTATTTTATTGTGTTTCTGTTACATTTGCATTGATGAAATGAGTAATATAAAAGATATTCCTTTTATATATGTGTTTTTCTTCAAGGTGTTCCTATGTAGTAAATTTTTTTTATATACCTATATAATCGAACCTACTTATATTACAATTATATATGTCATCATAAGTTTGAACAAATTACTGCTGGAAGTTGTGTAGCCTATAGGTTATTGAATAATACTGAAGACAACATATTGTATGTTTTAAGGAATTGGAATTTATTTAGTGTAACCAATGGCTTATTTTATATTATATACTATTTTGTATACTATACAGTATATACACACATAGCTTAATTAAATGGTTTTTTTTTTCTTGAAAACGGTTTATTATGGAAGACGGATCGTAAATGGTTAGGTACCCATCAATTATCATTTATCGTCGTTGTGGGATATCCAAATACATTTAGGCATATAGCTCTAATTGGTTTTCAGTGATGGTGGAGCAACCTTCACTAAAAAAAGAACTAAGTAATAATATAACAAAAAATAATTAAATAAAATTCGAAAAAAATGCAAAAGATCTCAGGTGGCTATGTTATTTAAATGAGCCACCGCAATAACTTAGCTAGTCCTACAACTAACAATTTTATTATTATTAATTAATAAATAATACTATGTACGCGTAGATATAAGATGCGAAGTGATTAACGGTACTAAGCGATATCCAGAGACCACAGTATTTTCAAAAACACTTTTATCGATATCATTGATATCAATAAATAGATCACGCGTAGTTATTAAATATAACAGACTAAAAACACGGACTACCTAGTATTTAAGTATTTATTGTAGGTATAATATGCAACAGTAATTCGAGTGACAAATTATGGTCATTAGAACATTGGAAAATTATCTCAAGATAATGACATAATCTGATCAATCACAAGATTGGTGACATAGCGTCTACCTGTCTTAATCCCGATTTAACTAAAATTGGGTCTGAGTTTGTATTTCCAACCTTAACTTTGACAAATGTAGTCAAAATGCTTATCCCAACCAATTTTATAAGCTTGTCCTAGAAATGGAATTCTCTCAAGATGTTTATTAAGCTTTCTCTATGGATGCTATCATACGCCTTCTTAAAATCTATGAAAAGAACGTGTATTTCTCTATCGAACTCCCAGATTTTTTGAAATATTTGTCTTAAAATAAATATCTGGTCTGTGGTCGATCTTCCCGGTCTGAAGCCACCTTGGTAATTGCCAATAATTTGTTTTGCTTTTGTTTTTATTCTTGTTAATAGGCAATTTGAAAAAATTTTATACGCCACGTTTAAGAGGGCTATCCCACGATAGTTATTGCAGTCTTGTTTACTTCCCTTTTTATGAATTGGACAGATCACCGCTGTCTTCCACTCTTTAGGCATTTTTTCAGTTGTCCAGACTTCGTGAATTACCTTCCATAACCACATTACCATTTCCTCTCCGCCTTCCTTTAAGAGCTCTGATTGAATGTCATCCTCTCCGGGGGGTTTGTTATTCTTTAGCATGTTTATCTGTAATTTTATTTTTTCCAAGGTCGGTTCTTCACAATCCTGTGATTCTTGGATTTCCTGATTAAAATTAAAATTAAAGGTTTCATTCGGTTCTTCACAGTTTAGCAAGTTTTCAAAGTAGCTAGCCCATTTCTTTGCCAACTCTTCATTTGTAGTTATCAGGGAGCCATCATCATCCCTTAGAAATCTTTCTTTCTTTTTGTATCCACCTCTGAGATCATTCACTCGCTTATACATATCCCTAGTTCTGTGTGTTTTATAATCGAGTTCTGCTGTTTCTAATATGTTTTGAACGTATTTTCTCTTTTCACATCTCAATATCTTGCTGGCTTCTTATTGGCGAGTTCTAAATCTTCTCAGCGTTACTTCGTTGTTAGTGTCAATTAACCACTCTTGTCTTGCTAATTTTCTTCTTTGTACAGCTTCTTCACAAATCGTATTGAACCATGGTTTTGTTTTCGATACTTTTTTTCCCAAGACTTTCGATGATGCTTCATTTATGCTTTCTTTTACATGTTCCCATGTTTTATCAACATTTAAGTTTCTTTCTATATCTAGTTGTTTACTTTTAATAATATTCTGAAAGCACTCTACATACTCTTTGCATATTTGTTTGTCCTTTAGTTTATTTATATCGGTACGTCCTTTGTTTGTTAGATTACCTTTCTTATACTTCTTAATTTTTACTTTCATCCATATACCAACCAATAGGTGGTCCGAGTCCATATCAGCTCCCCGTAAAGTTCTTATATTCAGGATACTATTTTTGAATCTATTATTTATTAGGACATGGTCAATTTGGTTTTTATGTCTCCCATTCGGCGAGATCCATGTATATTTATGTATGTCTTTTCGTTGGAACATAGTACTTTTGACCACCAAACCATTTCCTAAAGCGAAGTCGATTTATTTAGTACCATTATCGTTGGTGCTGGAATGTAGGCTGTAGTTTCCAATAGTCGATTTGTAGCACTCTTCCCTTCCTATTTTTGCATTGAAATCACCTAGTACTAATTTTATATCACCTTTTGACGTGCTAAACGTATCTTCTAGTGTTGCATAAAACAGCTCTTTTTCTTCTTCATTCTTATCCTCAGTTGTTGCATGCGCGTTGATTAATACCATGTCAAAATTGTCTGTTTTAATTGTTAAAGTTGTAATTCTCGGATTTATATCTCTAAACTCCTTTACTGAATGTATAATTGATTCGTGCACAGCAAAACCGGTTCCCAGTTTATGACCTTTTTCGCATTTTCCGTTAAACATACCTAAACAATACCTACATCATCAAGAGTGTATAGTGTAGGTACATGATAAATACCCACGCATGGAAACGCCATCGACACCGTCAACGTTTATACAGATCACACAAAGTCGAACCAAAAGTGACATTTTAACATTTTAAAAGCAAACAGAAACAGTTGTTTTTAAATATTATTTGTACATGGTACATTATTATTATTATTGCATTACTATTAGTATAACGTCAAAAGTAACATGACATCATAATATTATGGTGGTATAGAGAGTGGAAAATAACTTCTAAAAGGCAGTGATTGAAAAATATATGTGAGGGGCTGAAGGCCTCCCAATTTTTTTACTCTAATTGCGTCTATGTGCAATACAATTGAAGTACGGTTAGGTTAAAATACAGATATAAGAAGATGAGTTGATTAGTTTGTACATTCATATTTATAAAAGTAAGTGTAGATACTATAAATTATATGGTAAGTCTGAGCCATCTGAGGTGAATATTTGTATCATGTGAGTACTATGTAATTGTATGAAAGAAAGTCCATTATAAACTATATTGTGAAAATGTATAAGTGTTTTGTTCATTTGTTAAAAGTACAATAACTGTAACTCTATCTTTTATTGAGTGCGTGTGTGAACTATGCAACGGTCAAATTATTCAATTGTATTTTTTTTTGAGCAGTAAAACAAAACAGAAGAACTACTTTTTTGACCACTGATAACTTGCTTTATCTTACATATAAAATCAGCAATTTTCACGGCGTATATAGTAATAAACGTTATATAACAACATTAAGTTATATGTACATTATACATTAAACATTATTTTTTCAATTCTTATCTTATAAATGGCGTGTTTAAGACAACAAAAAATACAATGTGAATAATATATTGTTATGAAATATGATATTAATATGTTAATAGCAATTCATGGTGATACATAATAATAAGTTAACTTAAGCATATACGATGTACAGTTAGTTCTAAAGTATAGGGAGCATTGATAAGAGTATAGCATGTGGAATGATGAAATCCGTAGTACACATCTTACAATTAATAAAGAATTCAGTAGAAAGCCATTTAGCAGAACTCAACTGTTTGTAGTTAAAATACCTAGGTACCGATGTGTTATGTATGTAGGTACAGACAAACAACTGTTTAAGAAAACATATAAGTATAAGTTGATATAGTTGTGAGTTGTAACACATTTAGTGTAGGTGTAAGTGTGTGTGTCTGTCATAGGCGCTGTAATGGGGGAGGGGCTGTAGGGGCTAAGCCCCCTAAAAAAAATTCAAAGTCCCCCTAAAAACCACGCAAAGCTTTATATTAAAAAAACAATAAGTGATTACCATTGAAAAAACGAATAATAGAAAACTTGTTAACTTTGAAGGATCATTACTTTTTTTTTTTTTTTTTTTTTTTTTTTTTATTAATAGCTTCTAGTATGTAACTATAATAGCTCAACAATTATTAAATAAAACAAGTAATAACTATGACAAAGATATAGTAAAAACAATATAAGGTGGTTAAAAAGGAAAAAATAACAATTATAATATCTGATTAAATAATAATAGGGGTAGATACTACCTTAAATTACAAAGCCAGCTTCCAATAAAAAATGTATTATTTTTTTTATAACTGTATCGACTTGGGTGTTGAGAATAGAAGGAAGAGTGGGAGGAATGTTGAAGAACTTAATATAATTAATCAAGGATGTACGCTTAGAATACAATGAAGGACAGTCAAATAGTAAATGGGAGATGTCGCAAATGCTTTCGGTTAAGTGTAGTGTACAGAGGGGAGAGTCATTTAGGCCAAGTTTGTATGCATGATCTGGAAGAAGTGAATGGCCCACGCGAAGTCGGTTAAAACGAACAATGATAGACCTTGGAAGGTCTAAGTTGTAGAACCAAGTTTTTTTATTAGTGATACTGGGGACAATTGATTTATACCTAGAAGCAAAATGAGCAGGCAGGTTATTCCAGTGATTGGACCAGAGGCTGATAATATGACAACGCAATAAAGGGGAAAAATCGGTCCAAGGCAATTGCGCAAGGGGAGGAAGGATAGTATATGATGCAACTTTGGCGAGCCCGTCAGCCGTTTCGTTCCCATGTATGCCGATGTGGCTAGGGATCCATAAAAATTGAATATGATGATTGGACTGCTCAAGAGTGTATATATATGATTTAATTAGAAAAACAAGAGGGGATAATTTGGAATTAAATGGATTAGATGTAAGAGATTGTAAGCAGGACATTGAATCAGAAGCAATTAAATATCTATTAGGGGCTAAATCAGAAATGAAAAGAAGAGCTTCGAGGATAGCGTAACATTCAGCAGTGAAGGAAGAGGACGAAGGAGGGAGATTGTTAGAGAATGAAATATGAAGTTCGGGAATATAGAAGGCATAGCCGGCTGATAAAGGAGACACTGAACCATCGGTGTATATGATGGTGAAGTTGGGGTAATTAAGATTGAGGAAATTGGAAAAAAGTTTATTAACAAAAGAAGGAGACATAGATTTAAGTTCCACGAGTGAAAAATTAGAAAAATTGTCAATTTGGACTGGAGGGGTATAAAGGAGAGAGTCAAAAGGTTGCTCATAGAGTGGAAGTTTATAAGAGTTTAAGACAAATTGGTGAAAGTTGGAGAGAGAGTTTGCAGCAATTGATAGAACCGGCATTGACTTGGGTGTATAACGCCAAGTGATATATAGAGAATAGAAGATATCGAATATAATGTGGTTGGAATGAGCTAAAGATTTTAAAATGAATTTACCTGCAAGCCATCGGCATCTAATATTAAAAGGAGGACAGAAGGTTTCAACTTCTATCGCTGGACCAGGGGTAGACCTAACATATCCCATTATAGTTCTAAGACAAGACGATTGGAGCATATTAATTTTTTTCCAGTTGGAGTAGGCGGCCGAGCCGAAAAGAAAACAACCATAGTCCAATTTAGAACGTATGATAGAGCGATAGATGGATAGCAAGCTAGAAGGTTGGGATCCCCACCAGGTATTAGATACAGCCCTGAGGAAGTTTGACCAACGGGATGTGAAGAGAGAGAGTGAAGATATGTGAGGTATCCAACGCAGTTTGGTGTCAAGGGTAATGCCTAAATAGGTTACGGTTGTAGCAAAAGGAATGAGGTAATTGTCTAGGTATGTGTTATGTGGATCAAAATATCCGCGCCGAGTAAAAATAACCGATTTACATTTCTCAGGAGCGATTTCCAGAGATACACCAGATAAAATGGTTTTTAGATCTTGAAGAGCAGCATTTAATCGTTCTATGGCGAGAGGTAGAGATTTACTAGAGGAAAAGATGACCATATCATCTGCGTAGATAAGGCAGTTGTGCCCAGACCTTGAGAGATTTTTAGCAACAAGGCTCATGTATATATTAAAAAGAAGAGGACTGAGGCAACTTCCTTGTGGGAGACCTGTGAATGTAGAACGAGAACAAGAAGAACCAAATGAAGAAGAGAAAACGAGATTCCTTTTATTGAAAAGGGAGAGTAATATATTGCCGAATTCCGGAGGGGCATTTAAAGAGATAATATAATCAACGAGAATATGTATATTAACAGAGTCAAACGCGCCCCGTATGTCTATGAAAGTGGCAACAAAATATTCTTTATTATTGAAGGAATGATAGATGTTACCAATGAAAGTTGAGAGGCATTCTATGGTACCCATGCCTTTCCTAAATGCGAAAAGATTAGGGGGCAGTATAGAATTTGATTCGAGCCACCAATCAAGTCTTGTTTTGAGCATATGCTCAAAAACTTTGCATAGAGAAGAGGATAGTGAAATAGGACGGAAAGATGTATTTGAATTCGATTTAGGTATCGGAATGACTCTGTAGAAACTCCATGATGTAGGGAACAGCTGAGTGACTAGCAATTTATTGAATATATCAAGAAGAGAGGCTAACGCAATATCAGGAAGTTGTTTTAGCAGTGCGGGCGAAATGTTGTCGAGTCCCGGGGCAATGGATTTCCGTGAAAATATAGCAAACTTTAATTCGGAGATTGTAAATTTGTTAGAAAGAACGTGAGGATGTGACGTATGGGGGTAGTAAGGAGGACTAGCTTCTAATTCGGAGGGAGCGTAACTCTGAGCAATTTTAGCGCAAAATGCGTCGAACCAATCATCGTTATCAGGGCGTTTGGTGGGAGTAACACAATTTTTAAATCTTCTAGCTGTGGCCCAAAGATATTGAACTGAACAGGAGGGGTTTAAATTGGAACAAAACATTTTCCAGCTATTTCTTTTTGCATTTTTAAGAAGACGAGTGGTGTGTGCACAAACGTTGCGGTATTTGAGAAGATCAGATAAACTGCCAGAGCGACGAAAATTTTTAAAGTGTAAGGATCTAGTTTTGACGGCCTCCGAACAAGATGGGTTCCACCACAGGGGAGAGGATGTATGTGATTTATGATTGGTTTTTTTAACTGGTATAGCCAAATTAGCGGCGTTTAATATAATTTCTGTAAAGATGTTGTAAGAATTAATTAAGGCAGAGTCCTCGGCAGCCGAGGAGATTGCGTCATGGATATTGAGTCTAAAAGAAGACCAATTAGCCTTGTTGAAGTTATAGGGTGTGTGTTTAGAGAGAATGTTATTGGGTTGATGGTGAGATCGGGAAAAATTTGAGAGACACCCGTTCGTAGCTGAAATTATAATAGGTATGTGGTCACTACCGTGAGGCTCACCCAGAGTGTGCCAGGATAAGTTCCAATATAGGTTTGGGGAGCAAAAAGATAAATCAAGAGCAGAGTTCGTAGAATTAAGCCGACCAATGTGAGTAGGACTGCCATCATTGAGTATACAAAGGCCGAGAGAATCTATTGTATTGTAAATAATGTTTCCACGGGGAGACGAAGAATCGGAGCCCCAGGCCGGATGAAAGGAATTAAAATCGCCGCAGAGAATAGAATTACAGGAAATCAGGCTAAACAGAGATTGCCAAACGATAACAGGTATGTTGGAACTACTAGGGATGTAGCAGGACCATATCTCTAGGGGAGGAGAAGAATCTGATACAATCTCAACGCCTATAATATCCATTTTGTGGTTTATAAGATTGTTCCTAATATTGTTATCTATAGGAATTGGTCTAGATTTCAGAGAATGATGGATTGCTACAGCCACGCCACCAAACCCATCAGGTCTATCAGATCTGTAAATTCTAAAAAAAGATATATTAATAGAACGGGAGGGATTGAGCCAGGTTTCGGAAAGTATAGCAATAGAGCACCTATGTGTATGAAGGAGGTGCATAAGAGACGGGAGACGTGCTGAAAGACTTCTAACATTCCACTGTAAGATATTCAAGTTGTTGCTAAAAGAGTTATTAATCATGTTGAGAGACATATGAGTTGTATATAGATATTTGTGAGTCTAGAGTAATAATATGTTAGAGTAGTTAAATATTCTAGGTACTTACGTTTAGGATAAATGTTTAACATTAGGTATAGCTAGTAAGGAAGTTAGAGAAGACTCAATTAGTGATTGAAGGGAAGAGGAGGAGAAAGGAGAGGATAAGGAGGGGGAGTTGATTAAAGTTTCGGATAATTTTATGGATAATGTATGTACCCAAGAAAGATCATTTAGATTATTCACTATCGGGTTGTGTTGGTTAGAGATATTATTTAAATAACTGCCATTAGGAGGAGAATATGATGAAACAACGGGTAGGACAACTCTATTATTATTCGACATATTAAGAGGTATTCTTTTGTTTTTTTTAGAATTAAAAAAATGATGACTTTCATTTAAAATAGGAAAGTTCTCCTCATTAAGAGGGCTATCAGTATTTAAATTATTAGATTTTGGAAGCTGGCTATTTACAATATCAGAGTATTTAAAAGCAGACGTACAATATTTATTTTTCTTAAAATCTAAGGCGTCTTTGTAAGAGAGGTTCTCTGTAGCCATGATTCTCTTGATGTCCTTTTGAACAGACCATTCCTGGCAACTACGATCAGTGGCAACATGAGGAAGTTTGCAGAAGAGGCATAAGGGGTCCGTGGCGTGGACGGTCGGGTATTCTGTGATAGAATGTTTGGAGCCACCACAGTGACCGCATCTTGGATCACTGCGACAGAATTTTTGCGTGTGTCCGTAACGTAGACAGCGATTACATTGTACCGGAGAACGGATGCTGGGATTTACGTCAAAAATCATATTGTAGATCGAAATGTGTTGAGGTAATTTAGGAGACAAAAATTTAAGTTCAACGATGCGTGTAGCTACGATATTGCCATCCTTTTTAATAGAAATGCGTTTGAAGCTTACAATTGGAAAACTTGATTGAACTCCATCCCGAAAATCGTCCTCGGAGACGTCAGGATCAAGTTTTATTATACCAAAAGAATAGATAAGGTTCGATGGGATACTCGCTGTAAAACCATGTTCGTTTAAAGTCTCGGAGATCAAACAAAGATTTCCATTCAAAATCGAATCAAAGCTAATTTTGATTTTTTTTGAGCCGGCAGGCTTGATATTGGTTATACCGGTGAAATTAGTAGAAAAAAATTTTGCTGCCTTTATTGGGTGCCAATTCCCCAAGTTTTTATTTAAATCAATGCATTCAACTAGTATCATGATGGGGCCAATATAGTCAGAAGGGAAGGTCTGTTGTGAGCGTTGAGACAACATAGTTATATCATTGGAAATAACATTGGAGTGTATAGAAGCGGTTGCAGGTGTAGAGTTTATTTCAGGTACTAAAAACGATGTAGGGTCATTAGCATTATCAATAGATAAACCGTCATTAGTGACCGGGTCTATCGACAGATTGTTGTCAATAGGTGCGGAGTCCATATAATTGAAGGTCGAAGGCGACGTATTTAGAACCGGAGTGTTTTCCATAATATGTTGAAGTCCGGGAGACGTGGGTGTAAGTAAATTAGAATTCGACTTACGTGAATTTTTTTTTGAAACGACGAGAGTGTAGTTAGAATCCGAGGAACGATTGGTAGGCAGCGTAGGTCTTATTTTGTTCGGGGCGGGTGATTTGTTCGCACGAGAGTCGCCGCCCGAAGACGACGACATAATTAGTAATAAACCGCGCTAACGATATATACAAAACAATAACGGTAACTGCGATAAGAGTAAGCGGAAAGCAAAACCGAACACTATGACTGCAGAAACGCGACTGATCATCATTACTCATAAATCAATATTTGTTTGAAGTTATACCTTATGAATTGAAATGTGAGATGATTGTTTTGAAAAATATGATGAAATGAGTTACTATAATATATCTAAAGATACAGTTCCAAATCTTTTTGAAATGATTCAATTGGCTTTCACTCTTCAGGTCAATTCCGTCTACTTGCAACGGCCATTTTCTGCAATGAGAAGAAATAACAATTACCTCAAATCTACTATTATGTCAAAGGAACGGTTTTCGAAATAAGCAATACTTCATATTGATAGAGATGTTATATTGTTGACAACGAAATTATTTTAAATAGAAAAATAAGAATATAAAATGTAAAAACTGTATTAAATCTGTTACCTATACTTATAAAAGTTTATTATTGTTTTATTTTTTATTTTTAAGTTTTACTTGCCTTGCAATTAGCAAATTTTTGTAGTGTATAAAGGGCGGTAAAGAACTTCTAAGAGGCATTGATTGAAAATATATGTGAGGGGCTGAAGTCTTTGGTGTGTGTGTGTGTGTATTGTATTTGTATCTACATTATGCAATTTAAACACTAAACATATAATACTGTATGCAGAATATTTATATCAGATACTTGTAGTAACATGTGAGTACCTACAGTGTACTTATATGAAAGAAAGTCCATTTTAATATACTGTGAAATGTATAAGTGTTTTGTTCATTTGTTAAAGGTACATTTAAAATAAAAGTGAGCTATAACTTATAAATAACTGTAACTCTACTTATTGTGTGTGTGTGTGTGAACTATGCAAAAGAAACATAGTTCCATACAGTTATACCTCAACAACATATTATTAGGTACTTTAACAACATACAATTTTCAATTGTATTTTATACTGAGCAGTAGAACAAATAGAAGAATGTTTAATTGGTGTGTTCATACATACATATTCATAATCTTTATAATAATTTACTTGTAAGTGTTTAATATGCCTATGAGTTTTGCAGAAACAAAATTTGTTGTTGACTCTACAACATTAAGTGTAGGCACCCATATGTAGTGTTATGTAATTAACTTTCAACAGTATGATTGGAGTGAGAAATGTTTATGTCTTGAGTACAGAATTCGGAATTATGAAATCCCTAGTACACGTCTCACAAATAAAGATTTCAGTAGAAAGCCATTTAGCAGAACACAACAGGTGGTTTTAACTGTTTGTAGTTAAAGTACCTATAGATACCAATGTGTTATGAGTAACATTAAAATTGTGTAACACTATTTAATGTAGATGTGTATGTGTGCGTTAGTATGTACAATACAATTAAAACATGGTTTTACCTAATTAACTTTAATGCAATCCATAGCCAAAACTGCTATAAGATGAGTTATAAAATATTTGTTAATCTACTCGAATGAGCTTATGTGTTAGTAACTGCAGTAAGTGTAGGTACTATACTATATGTATTAACTATTAAGTGAATTTATAAATTACATAGGTATATGATTGTAGCATCTCATGTGAGTAGAGTGTACTTGTAAGAAAGAAAGTCCATAATGTGTTTTGTTCATCTGTTATTGGTATATTTTAAATAAAAGTTAGTTATAACTTAAAAATAAAGTAATTCTACTTATTGTGTGTGTGTGTGTGTGTGTGTGTGTGTGTGTGTGTGTGTGTGTGTGTGTGTGTGTGTGTGTGTGTGTGTGTGTGTGTGTGTGTGTGTGTGTGTGTGTGTGTGTGTGTGTGTGTGTGTGTGTGTGTGTGTGTGTGTGTGTGTGTGTGTGTGTGTGTGTGTGTGTGTGTGTGTGTGTGTGTGTGTGTGTGTGTGTGTGTGTGTGTGTGTGTGTGTGTGTGGTGTGTGTGTGTGTGTGTGTGTGTGTGTGTGTGTGTGTGTGTGTGTGTGTGTGTGTGTGTGTGTGTGTGTGTGTGTGTGTGTGTGTGTGTAGGGGGGGGGATGAACATACTTAGATTTTCAAGTACAAAATCTGGGAAAACTATTTCATCAAAAATTCTTAAACTAATATATATGTACACAAAATGTATTAATAAATGTGCTTTAAAATTCTACACAATTTAGTACCTATACAATATTATAATAATTTCTTCAAAATGTAAATTTCGAATATATTAGAATTAAAATTTACTTTTAAATTAAATAATAATTTCCTAAAACCTAACGCCTAACGGGACCTACCTACTATTTGAGTTGTTAAACGTATGAAAACAACTACTCTTAAGCTGTTTTTTTCTCTAATGAATAGTGAATTAAATATTGTTAAACCGATTAACTTTGTATGAATTGTGTAGTTAATAAAACCTATTCGGCATGCGTAAGCCCCGTAAAAAAACATTCAAAGTCCCCCTAAAAACCACGCGAAGCTTTATATTATAAAAAAACTATAAGTGATTACTTTTGAAAAAACGAATAATAGACAACTTGTTAAAATTAAACTTTGAAGGATCATCATTATTTATAAATCAATATTTGTTTGAAGTTATACCTAATGAATTGAAATGTGAGATGATTGTTTTGAAAAATATGATGAAATGAGTTACTAACTATATTTAACCGTCGAAGAAAATATATCTAAAGATAAAGATATACAGTTCCAAATCTTTTTGAAATGATTCAATTGGCTATCACTCTTCAGTTTTTCTAACCTTATACTGAAATTTTGGTCGAACCTCGTGTCGTAACAAGTAATGTTAAGAACCGGAACCTGGTCTATTTTTAATTTATGTAATACTCTTACATCCGAATGTCCGTTCCATAGTACGATTATATTAATTTTATCTCCTTGTGCTAAATATTCCTCTATATATTCCTTATCTAAATTATTTAATTCTGTGTTTAAACTTAACTCTAACTGTCCTAAACAAGTATCTCTCAACACTTCCTTACATCTAAAAATACGTTTAATTTCTCTTCTTACTACCACAACCTCTCGGTCCAATATAGGTCTGTTAATTTTTTTTTTTTAATACAATATTTTAATACGTGCTACAAATGTTTAAAACCAATATGTATAGAGTACATCTATATTCTATATAGTTATTAATATGTAATATGTACCAAATAAATAATTAAAAGTTTTGTATTATAATTTACTTTAGGATCTGAACCAGCAAAATTTCTTTTAAAATCATCTTCATCTGCAGTACCTAATACTATAACTGAAGATATAGGGAAATCGCAATCTAATTTCTGTAGACAATCAGAAATTATTTTAACGCCATCATCGCTATTTAAAATATCAAATGTTGAAAGTGATGAAGAACTTATTAACTCATCACAATCTGATTTCTATGGACAATCAAAAATCATATCAACTTCATCTTCACCATTTAAAATATCAAATATTGAAATTGAAGGATTTACTGCATCGCAATCAAATGTTTTCCATCAGTTATCATCAAATACACCTGTATTAAGTTCGTCTGATAAAAATGGTAAACAAGTTGATTATATTTATACTATTAATGCTTTAAAATTTATGCTGAACTCTAACTAGGAAACCTTTATAAATAATTTTGTATTTATGAAATATTGATATTATATTTTATATTTCATATATATTTCAAAACATTAAGTTTATTAATTTAATTGATTTAAACCTTAAAGTAATTTTTCTGTTTAATTTCTTTTTGAAATTATATTGTTTTTGAAAAGTGAAATCATACTTATTTTTTATAACAATGATTACAATCTTTACATATTGTTTTTTCCTGTTTAGATATTCTTCACAAACTAAATCGTAATGTTTTAAATATGAAATATGACATAAAAACATTGATTGAAAAAAATGAAAAACTTGAAGAATTGATTTTAAATATGAGTACTAGTAATAATAACTTATCAATTGGGAATACTACAAATGTTTCATCGGAAGATGATTTTCTTAGTTATTTAAATAAAATACTTCCATTAAAAACAGATGAAGCCTTACTGGAATTTGAAAGTAAACTAGTAGATAATGTTTTCAGATCAAAAGTGGTGAATATGATATAATAATTTATAATAATAATAATAATATAATAATTTATTAGATACAGTGGCGTATATAGGAATTAATTTCGAGGGGGGGGGGGTTTATAAAAAAAATGTATTTAAGTATTATTATAATAATTAACTTTATTAAAAAATTCATTTGAGTGTGCCGTACCAACAAAAAATTTCGGGGGGGGAGGGGTTGAACCCCTACCTCCCCTATATACGCCACTGATTAGATCAGGACTTAGATTAAAATGTTTATCTTTCTTTAGATATACAGTACAACATTGAACATTCTTATAAGATACTCTTATACCAGAATATTGATTATAATTTTAAAATGAATTTATTCATTAAAAAATGTATACATATATAAATTATACTATGAGCTTATAACTACATAATATATACGTATATTTACATCAGAATTTAAAAATGTTTTATATAATAAATTATTTAATATAATAATATATAATTAAACCTTTAGGTACATGAAATTTTTAATACTTTTATTATTATAGGTCATAGAGTTAAGTCGGTATGGACGTGTGACATTACCAGCTACTATTCGCTCTATTATGCGCTATATATTTACTGACAATTTATTTAAAAATTATAGTTATAAAGGTCAAAAGAAGAAACAAAATTTTTCATTGTTGGCGGTGAACTCTATGATATTTGGTGAGATATTTTGTATTTTGAAAGGTTCCTTATTGGGTATTATTGAAATGAATTTATCACATAATAGTATAATACACTTACACATATATAATATGATGATACCCGATAATAACTACAATAAAATTTAGTAAAATATTATAATGTGAACTATTATTGAAGGTATCTTATTTATACTAAAAAAAAAGTGATGGAAAATTATAAACCATTTCAATAAACTGAAATATAATGTATTATTTAAACTAAAATAGTTAATCTGAAAATTTTAAAATTAGAATAATTTTGTTTTTATTATTTTAAGACTGGTCAATATATAATGGGCCATTGATGGGTATACAAATAATTTTTTTAAACTTAAATCTCATAAATCAATTTTAATTTTACATTCAATATATTGTGGATTTTCCCTAAAGGTTTTTCAGATTTTTGAGTGAATAGTTTGTTAGTCGTTTATAAATAAATAGTAAATACCTAGCTATAGTGTATATTATTAAGTATTGTTGAAGTACACCAGATACACAGAAGCTAAAGGTAAATAATAATAAGATCGGATATATGTAATAATATAATAATAATATGTATAATTGATACGAATAACTATAGTGCTCTGAGGCGTAATATAAAACAACGACTAATCGTCCTACAGGCTACTACATAGAACGAATATAATGCTAGTAATACAAAATGCCTAATCAGCGTCTGCTGTACTACAGTGTGAATAATTTTACTTATAATCTACATACTATAGGGTGTGTTGTTTACATTCAACACTTCCCCTTAAACAATATACCCTAACTTAGAATTAATACCGTAAAACGGGGTAACTCCGGACAAAATTTACAGTTTTTTTTTAATATTTCTGAAAATAATGAGTCTAAAATTCTGTAAAAAATGTACAATACAGCCAATACATGTAAGAAGATGACGAAAAGCTCCTAAAAATTATTATCGTCATATATGAGCTTTTATATAAAGTTCAATATTGTCCGGAGTTAACCGTAAAATGGGGTAACTCCGGACACCTATAAAAATTCATAGAAAAACGATGTTATTATTTGAGTGGTTAACTCCGGACATTATTTCACGTTTTTAAAAAAGTGCATTGATGATTTGAACAAAGTTTAAAGTTTAAAATAATATAATATATAAAAAAATACTAAAATAAAATATGTTTATTAATCCCAAAACTTGGTAAAATGTTATGAATTAATTAAATATCCAAAAACACAATAAAATAATAAAATAAAATGAAGTAACTATACCAAACTCTGGTTAACATGTTTAAAATTCAAAAACTTAATAAATAATAAAATGTTACCTACATATTATTATTATAAAGTCAATCAATTAAAATTATATGAATCTATAGGAAAAGTGAATCGTCCACGTTTCAATGATTTTATTGGGACAATTTTTCGAACAACCTGAGACATCGTAATATTACTTTTGTCTGGAACTTGTGGGAAAATAAAAGTGCTTGACCCGTCAAAACATTTTTTTTTTCTAAGAAAGTTGACTTGAAGTAATGGAGTATTTACTTTCGAAATCTGGCCAATGTACAAAATATTTCTTTTTGTTACTTCGTATTTAACTATAATAAAATCGCCGTCATTTAATTTTGTTTTTTTACTATTAATAGTTTCATTTTCGTTAATTTTTTCCAAATTTATTTCTTTGTCTTTAGTTGCTAAATCGTCTTCCGAATAATCTTCATCATCTCGTATAAGCCGGGGTTTTTTGTTTTTGTTATTATAATTTGTTTGCGTTCCACTTGTTGAAGGTAAATGTATATCTTCTATGATTTCGTCACCATCCATTACTTTGTCATCGGGTTGATCAATATTAATGTCTTCTAACCTTATACTTTTTCCTGCCTCAATATTAATTTTTTTCCCCTGGGTTTTTTAGGTGTGTCTTTTTGAGTTCTGTAGTCGGATAAAATGTCAACGAAAGCTTGAGTCCACGAAGCGTTTGTACCAATACTTGTAGTTGATTCATCTTCATCTGTTAAACTTGGGATTTTTTTTAAAACAATTTGGTCGTTGTATGGATAAATTCCGGTTGCTCTAAAGCCAGACTTAATATTGTCCGACATATTTGTAACATTTTCAACTGTCTTTTTAAGAAGCTTGGGGAATTCAGCCTTAGGTATTGTGCCAAAATGCTTATCTTTCCAAGTATCTAAAACTTTTCTCCATTCTCTTTTAATAGGCCTAAAAATGGCCACATCGAGAGGTTGGCACAAATGTGTAGCATTCGGCGGCAATAATACAAAACGAACATTATTCGCATCGCATAACTTTATAACTTCTAGTGATAAATGGCTTGATAAGTTGTCACCAATTATCACCTTGGGCCCATCTAAATGTCTAATTGCTGGTAAATAACACGAAATAAACCAATCCTCGAAAATCGGCATGTCAAACCATCCACTATCGTTTCTGTTATAACCAGCCCCTTCTATACCACCATCAACCCATGTGGGATAAAGATGTTTTGCCTTATACACAGTATATGGGGGTAATATTTTTCCATCAGCGGACACACAAAACATCACAGAAACACTTGTTTTAGAGGTGTCCCTAACTACCTCCGGATGTTTTGTACCTTTCCTTACAACAACTAGTTTTTTTCCAGGATCATCCACAAAATTAGTTTCGTCATAGTTAAAAATATTGGTTGGTGGGACATCCTTAAGAATATCTTTTATATTATTAAAATATAATTGTAAAGTTGTTTTCGTTATACCTGCACGAACCCTTTTAATATTCTCACCAAAACGTAATGTCAAATTTTGATGTCTTCGGAGAAATGAATTAATCCAATCCTTACCTGGAATGTTATTTATAAAACGATTGCGATGACTTTTCCCTAACCTATCTAAAAACGACTTTACAACTAGCTGAATATCTCTACACTTTAGAGGAAATCCCCATTCAGAAAAAATTAATAGCCCTTGAACAAGTTTTTCCTCCTGGTCAGTATTTAAAATTGTGGGAGTACCTGGTTTATGAATAATGTTATTTGATTTGTGTGCCTTCAAGTGGTCACTTATTGTACTTCTTGGTACCTGAAATTGTTCAGCAGCTTGTCTTATCGATATATTTGTTTTCAATATAGCATTTAAAGCTTTGTCCAAAGACTCAACATTATAGTTTTGATAAGGCCTGCCGCCAACTTTTCGCACGTATGTTCTCGGCATTATACCTATTACGCACTAAATAAATTGTGTCCGGAGTTATACACCAAACACAAATTTTCGGAACTTATTAAAATCACAACTTAGGTTTTTATATAATCTAAATTGTAACTAAACCCACTTGTAGTGTACAAAAATATGAAGATAATGATAAAAACCACACTCCGATCACATTATCACACAATGTGCTGTGACTGTTATCAGTTTTGAATTTTACAAACGGCATTTTTGATTATCAACCGTTTACCTCCATACAACACGCATATTATGGAGGTCGAATATGCCGACCGATGCAAATCATTTGTTCGAGATACCCACCGATAATATTTGATAACAGTGTTATTAATTTATCAAAGCGCTTATCAAAATGATCCAATATAATTTAAAAATTGTTTAGTCCGAAGTTACCCCGTCTGTCCGGAGTTACCCCGAATTACGGTATATCTTATTCCCATCATCTCCCTGAGTTCCTGGAATCTTGGTCGTGGAGTTGGCTTAGTCAATATGTCAGCTAACTGCTCCTTGCTTGGCACATACTCCAGAGAAAACATCCCTTCACTGAACTTCTCACGAATGTAATGATAGCGAATATCGATGTGTTTTGTTCGCTTATGGTATTCTGGATTTTTCACTAGTTTGATGGCGCTTTGATTGTCTGCTTTTTTATATATTGAATAATCTACACCATACCTTTTTCTTGCATCTTCTTCAGTTTCTGAACTTGATTTTGTAAGAGCAGGTTTTTTCGATTTTCCGGTCACAACATCAAATATATCGGCTGCAGTCATCATGACTTTTATTTGGAATTTCCATGTTTCCCAATTGTCATTACCGGTTAGTTTATTAATTTTTATAGATTCGTTTTCCATAATAACAAATTATCTGTACAATGTCTGTACACTATACATGTAATAATAACAAACACAATTGCTGCGCTTCACACGATCGATGCACTAACCACGCACTGCACTATACTTCGCGAATTATTATTGCTGTACACTGTCTGTACACAAACACGCGATTCGTAAATCAATAATTATTGTATCAAACATACACGACTTTATTATAATTACCTTACTATACTGGGCCCATAACCTGTTGAAGTACACCAGATACACAGAAGCTAAAGGTAAATAATAATAAGATCGGATATATGTAATAATATAATAATAATATGTATAATTGATACGAATAACTATAGTGCTCTGAGGCGTAATATAAAACAACGACTAATCGTCCTACAGGCTACTACATAGAACGAATATGATGCTAGTAATACAAAATGCCTAATCAGCGTCTGCTGTACTACAGTGTGAATAATTTTACTTATAATCTACATACTATAGGGTGTGTTGTTTACATTCAACAAGTATAATTATAAATGTGTTAAAATTCTAGAATTTATGATCAGTTTTATTATTGTAATATTTTTTATACATAACGATATTATTGTACCATAAATATGAATATCAGAATATATAGGTACTTTCAAAATGTGCAAATCTATAAAAATAAACATACCCAGTTTAAAATTAAATTTCTAATGAAAAGCTAAGCATTAGCCACTAATACGTTTAACTTTAAATAAAAAATAAAATTGTAAATATATAACAATTATCTGTATACTTTAGTTATAAATGAAAATTTAATTTAATACCATTGGTTGTAGGTTTAGGTATTGATTATATGTACTCATTTAATCTCCAAAAAACTATCTTCAGACTATTTTTATGTTTTATAATACATTTTTTTTTGTTTAAGATGCCATTAAACGTATGAAACGATTCCAAAAATTTGACACCATTGAAGTTGAAGACCCGATCAAAATATTTTTAGCAGGAGCTAAATTCAGAGAAAAACTTTAAATAATAAAATTAACATACCCTATATATATAATGTATATTATGCTATAATCATATAAAAACATGTAATAATAGACATAATATACATATGTTAAGTACCTTATAAGTAATAATATAATGTAACATTATTCATGCAGTTCAAAATCGAATATAACGTTTAAATAATATGTATATAGTCTTAAAAAAATTGTGTAAGAAACCCAATGTATTATTCTATAATTTAATATTGTAATAATATTTAATTTGACTACCGCAATAAAAGAAATTATGTAACTACATTTTTTAATTTCTTTCAATTATATAGGTGTAACATGCTTTTCTCCAGTATATTTTCCACAGGAACAGTTTTTTTTTTTTTTTAATTTGGATGTTGAACAATAATTATCATTTTTATATTTAAAAAAAAAAAATGTTTGTTTGATTTTAAAAATTTTGGTTGTTGGGATGAGAGGTCCGGAACCTTGGACTTCCCCCCAATCCCAAATATAATTTTGTAATGATAATATTATATTATTATAATAATAATATTTTAAAACAAAAAAAATTAAATTGCTGCCAGAGATGTTACGGCCTTCTTATTTATTAAACATTATGATTTTAATGTTAATATGATGTCAAAGATAATTGTGAAATTATTATTTTCAAAATAATATTTTATTTTGTTACATTTTTAATAATAATATAATGATATTGTTGGTGCCAAACAACATTATATAGATATCAATAAAACATTTTTTGATCACTATATGATGAGAAAAAAACAATAATTTAATCATATAATTAAAAAAAAAATATTTTCTTATTATAAATAAAATATCATCTTGCTATCTGGGTCCTGCTTTAAATTGGGCCAGTTAAATTGCCGTTTAATTTTTTTATATGTTCTATGTATTCCTGCGTGACCTCCTAAAGTAATGAATCATGAAATTGTTTAAAAATAACTAATTTTTCCTCCTTACTGTATTCTAATTTAGTACAGATTATTATCTCGGTGTTTGTGTTACGAAACACATATCGTATCATAGATCGAACTTTTGCCCAATCTAAACCGTCTTTTCGCCCT
The DNA here is from genome assembly GCF_037042655.1 of Diuraphis noxia. Classification (NCBI taxonomy): domain Eukaryota; kingdom Metazoa; phylum Arthropoda; class Insecta; order Hemiptera; family Aphididae; genus Diuraphis; species Diuraphis noxia. The sequence goes on from NW_028301711.1 coordinate 1,908,784, forward strand.
AACTGGTTCATAGCTAACTTAGTTAATGAATGTTTTTCGCAGAAATATTTTAAATTCAATAATGCAAGATGCATATTTTCATACGTCACTAATTGCTTTTGTTTACTTTTCGTTATCAAAAATATTATATATCTATCGTCCGTTTTAAATTTTACAACGCCCCTGATATCCTTATTCGATTTTAGCGTTTTATCCTTTCCGAATCTTTGTTTTAGTTTGTAATTTATTCCTGACCTAAAATTATAATACTTTTCTATTTCTGACACTATATTGTATTCATTTGGTGACTCTATTAGTTCACCGTGTACCTCTTTCACGTTTCTATTGGTTATTATCATAGTTTCTGATATTTCAAGAAAGTTTGCGTAACTTTCATCTTTTATTTCTTTAATATTATACATCCAACTTAACGCGTCTACATTCGCGTTTTGTACACCTGGTTTATACCTAATTTAGTAAAATCGTGATATAATCATAGATAATATATACATGCATGGATAGGACATACCATGTATTCAAGCACAGAATAGGTGTTTTTTACCTATTCTGTGATTCAAGTGTGACCGAAGAGCATACTAGTTACCAAAATGGTTAATTAAAATTAAGGTGTGGTATCAACCATAGGTGATAACGAAAACGCAATTTTTGGCGCACATCGAAGAGAAAAATCTGGATAGTGATATTATTTATTATTTGTATTTTGCATTAAGTTGCTTATAAGTTATAACATGTTCAATAGTTTACATTTAATTGGTAAAAGAAATATCATTCATTTTTTTTATTTCGTGAAACATTCTGATGTCCAAGTATTTGTATATCACTAAATTTGTTAACTTACTGGTATCTATGAGTATTTTAAATAAACAATATTAATAAATAAATAATGAATTAAGATGAAATTAATAATTGTATTGATTCAAAAATTTTTTCTATCTATCTATATTATATTGTATGTATTCATTAAACATTAGTCAGGAGAAAAAATAAATTTAGTATACAGCAAATACACACTTATAAGTAACATATTATATATAAACCTAACCTAACCTATATTTTACACTTCATGATTATTTTTTTATAAAGTTCATTTAATTCAGATAAAAATAAAATTATATACAATACAGTTGGTTAACAATGTTAACATATTTGATTATTAGATTTTTTCCGTCTATGTTTCTATGATATGATTTAACATACTGTGTGTTTGTACTAATGTATTTTGAAATAAAATTACAGACAATGGATTCTGTTATGGATTTACACACAACACAAAATAAAATGTACGCACCAATTGAAGATTAAAATAATGAATGTATTTTTATTAAAATTGGTAGTAAAAATCTTAAGTATAGCTACAAATTGTTAATCGGACACTGGTTATTCTACGACTGTCTGACTCCCCTGTGTGTTGTCGTGACGGTGCTCCGTCTCACATAAAGAAAACCCTTATTCAGCGGTTCCCACGGTAGCAACGTCGTACGACACACACTCTGCATTATCGTTGTAATAAAATATGTGTTAATATATGTTAATAACATATATAGATATATAAAACTAAAATATGTACCATTCAGGGGTTCTTAACAATTCAAAAAACAAAGATGAACTTATGAATAAATACCAATATAATTTACAAATCATGGAATCATTAAAATTAGAAAATATTGAAGATAATAAAAATAATATATTAGAAACAAAAGAAATTAATAAAAAATTAAAGAAATAAAACATAGCATTTATTTAATAAAAATAAGTTCATCATCAAATGAATTTGAAATCAATAGATTTGATAAATTGTTTACTTTAAAAGAAGAGAAAAGAGAAATATTTAAAGGACCATGAAAGGAATAAAAATCATATTTTTTAATTTTAATGAAATCAAATAATGCATGAAAAATAAGAATGTTCGGTGGTCTCAAAATTTTTATCTGACCATTTTAGCTCCCCGTAAATTGATTAGTTTTGTTTTACGTGTGACGTCACTGGTGCGCCGCCGCCACGCGTCGCTGCCGTCACCGATCATCACTCCATGCCTCGCTGCGACGCAAATAATAGTATTATTTTTACTATTAGTGCATGATAATAATTACTAGTGTACACAGTACACACGAATATCAGTATTTGCATTATATAATATTACACACGGACACGGACGACGTACTACTTCATACTGGTTAGTGGTCATAGGCGTGCGCACGGGTGCAGCGAATGCTGCTCTCGCTGCACCTGACAATTTATATTGGATTTAGTGGGCTGGTAAAAAAATATATGGAATGATATTATAATATAGAACGAATAATTTTAAACATATTATTGAGTTTATAATTTAAAAATATAAAATATGTTCAGCGTTATTCAAATGAAAAATAATATTATTTTATCAATTCAAGTCTAAAAATAAATGGGTAATATTGGAGAAATTCGACGTACACTAGATTACAGACACTGCAGAAACAACAACAGTCAACAATGACAATTGCGCATTAATCATCCATCCAGTGCAGCGAATTCGGGGGGGGGGGGGACCCCGATTTTTATTAAGGAAATAAGTAGGCTGCTTATTGTTCATTAGGGCCGGTTAAAAATGTATGCTGCACCCGACACAAAATCCTGCGCACGCCTATGTTAGTGGTTTTATACTTCTAATAGGTAGGTACTAGGAAAGAATAAATATTTAAATATTTAAATATTACCATAAAGACTTTAGTTTTTTATAATAGCAATATTTTATAATTAATGTTGTGATATTTTGTGTTTTTTATTTGTAATTGAGTTTACATTATATCTATATAATTATAGCTTATAATATAATATATTATAGAAAACATTAAAGGTATAATACTACTATTTTTATTTTATATGATGTTACTCTGGGAGTTTGTTGTTTTCTTTGAAGCCAACGTAATTTCCATTATTTTCTGGATATTTTTTTCGAATCGCTTTCACTACACATGCTGGAATACATATTCGATTACCTGTAGAAATTATTACAATTTACTGGTCCGCAAATAATTCATTAAAACAACCTATATAAACAAAATATGTTTTAATTATTATAATATACCTTTTCCTATTGCAGACCATGAGTTTATCCAGTGAATAAATTGTTTATAGTATATAAATCTCCAAGTTTTATTCTGGGGACATGGACTTGAAAGCATTTTTTTCTTGTTACTGTTACGAGCTTTAATAATAATTTGATGCCTGGTGATGTTGAGAATTTCCTCGTCCATAATAACTTTTCGAAAAGATGGAATGTTAGTTATACAATTTTTTTACCATGCAATTTAATCAAATTGTCAAATTCGAAACAACAAACACATTCTTTATCAGTTGTCATAGTTGTACATTTCTTGCATGAACACCAATCTTTGATTTCCTTTTTTGTTCTTTCGTCGCAACTAATCGCCACTAACGGATTAACCGATATTGTTTCTAACGTTGTTTCATCAATATCTTGTAGAGTAGGTTCAAAACAATAAGGCTGTAAACTCATTTTTCCAATTCATTTTTAAATAATATACAATATAACAATTAATCACGATGGTCACAAATATGCACTGTAGTGAGCGTTATTGATGACACACCGACGACTGGCAACAACGCTTATTGACTGTGTGTAATATAATATTATTATCTGTATTTATTTTCGTAAGGGTGACCGCACACTGGTAAAGCAAAACTGCTTTAAAGCGACTAAAGTCGCTTTATTATGACTAATCAAAAATAAAACCTTTATATTTTATGGAAAACACGCACACTGATAAAGCGTAGTCAAAACAGAACATTTTTGTCTTCAGTCATGACTAATATTGTTTTATTGAAATAGAACGTGCGCTATTTTCATTAGTCATTGTCCAAGCAGTCACTGGATAATTATATCAAAATTATGCCAAATATTATTTATTTATAAATTGTCTAGAATATAAAGGTAATTATACATTATATATTATACATTATTCACTATATCTACAAGTACTGAAATACGTAATTTTGCATTGAAAACATTTATTTGATTTTTTGTTTTTATTTTTAAGTAATAATTTGTGAACAAAATATAAATATCTATAACATTCGTACAAACTAATTATTTTAACTATAATATAATATAATAGTTCAAAACATGTTAGCATATTTATAAGCATTATTTTACTTTATTCTGGGATTTCCACATTAAGTTTTTCGAGCATTGAAAATTCAAAAAATGATAAGTGTCACATTGCACTGCAGAATTCTTAAATATCTATGATTGCACATTATTTTATTCAATAGGATTATAAAATGTCGATTGAGCATGAAATGAACATCGAACATTTAATATCATTAGTCCAAGAACGTCAGTGTCTTTATGATTAAACACAAAAATTATAGCAACAGAAACATACAGGAACAATTATGGACAGAAATATCGGATATTCTAAAAATACCAGGTCTTTATATTTTTATATTTTTATATTCTTTATATTTTTACGATAGTAAAAATAATATAATAATAAAGTAGGTACTTAAAATAGTTATTAATTGATCAATTCTTATTATTTAATAATTTTACTATACAGTGTATTTATTTTGCCAGGATACAGAACCTTTATTTGAATTAAAATATTCTGTAAATTTATTTCGAAGTGATAATGCTGCTGTGGAAGATCTATTATTAGAAGATCTAATTCTACTGATATCTTGTTCAATTATTTCATTCTGTTGTTGAGAATTTATAAATTCTTGAATATCAATACAATGTTGCTCTCTCGTCATAATTAAGTTATGTAATACACAAATAGCTTTTACGATTTGGGTAGCTTTTTCTGGGCTGACCACAATTTTGTTTTCCAGCACTTTAAATTTCTTAACCATAATTCCGAATGCGCATTCTACTATTCGTCTTGCCCGCGACTGTCGATAGTTAAAAATACGTTTTTCGTTTGTTAAGTTCCTACGCGGAAAAGGTCTCATCAGGCCTGGTAATAAAGGGTATGCTTCATCCCCAACAAACACAAAAAGATATTCTTCATTGATATCATTATGAATTTTTCTTGGTGGTGGCAAATTTAATTCATTGTGTAGTAACATTTTACCAAAACTAGATTCATTAAATATTCCACTGTCACTGGACCGGCCATAATCCCCAACATCGATTGTTATAAATTTTGCGTGAGCATAAACCACTGCTTGAAGCACAATTGAGTGAAACCCTTTATAATTAAAATACTCGGAACCAGCACATGGTGGACATTGAATAGTAATGTGCTTACCGTCAATTGCTCCTGTGCAATTAGGAAAATTCCAAATTTTATTGAACTCATTTGAAATTTTAATCCAGTCTTTTTCTTTAGGCGTTAGCAAATAAATGGGTGATAATAATTTCCATATAGCAGTACATACTTCATTAGTTATCAATCCTATTGTCGTAGCACCTAGGCGAAATTGGTAATGAAGACGTTGAAATCGCTCTCCCGTTGCCAAATAACTAAAAACATTAAAAAAATTTGTTTTAAAAAAAAAAATTAAATAAAACAAAATAAAAATAAAAATTTGTATTGTAATTAGTATCCAATTTGTTGATTAATTACAGCTAATGAATGCAAGGCAAAATGGACCACGCTTCGAAATTCATTTTCAAGGCAGCTGCGTGAACGAAAAAAATTGCCATCTGGGTCCGGAGCATCATCAAGAAAAAGAAAATGGTATTTGTTTGATAATATGTTGTTTCTCTCTGATTACGTGTTGCAACACAAAAAAATGGAAAGCAATTTGAATAGTTCCCATATAGATAATGTCTTAGAAAACGATAGTTTCGTTGAAGAACCTATAGGTAGTGCCAGATACTGAACAAAATTTAGAAACAGTTGAACAAGAAGTGATTTCACAAACAATAGTTGATGAAGATGCAGAAAATGAAAAATCTAGTAATGAACCATTATTTAAAAAACCAAGAACAAACCGAAAAATGTTACCCAGTGAAAGAGTGGTGGAACCAATGTTGGAATTTCTAAAGACAAGAACTCAACCAAAAAACAATAACGAGGATACACCTGAACTTTCTTTTTTTAAAAGTATTATTCCAGATTTTTTAAAATTAAATGATAAAAATCAACGTCAATTCAAAAAAATTGTATTAAATACCATTGATCAGCTTCTCGACAGCCAAGAAACGTCGTATGAAATGCCAAGATACAATAATGCGCCACATTCTAATATTATACCTCATTTATCACCAGATCAGCAGTTAAATGCAAATCAACAACCGCAGCAATTTAATGCAATTCAGTACATTGCGAGTTCTCCAGATTTCTCCTCGTCGGATAGTTCAAGTTCTTATATTTTGCATTAATACAGTTGATTTTTCATTATAATAAATTATCATTTTTAGTATTGTTAAAAATTAAGTATAACCTTATTAAGTGTTAACTCATTTTATTATAATAATATTATAACAATAAAAAGTAATACGTTCAAGAGAATTCGCAAGTCTAAAAGAATTATTTTTATACTACCTGCTATTTTAAATTCTGAGTGGAGCGAAAAAATGAAAATGTAAAAAAAGTTGGACAAGTGGGTACCGCTCTGCTGTTCAGTAGTTGTCAAGCATGTCGTTGTAATGGATATGTTATATTTTAATTCAATGATAAATCATTGTATAAACGATTTTTTTTTTTTTAAAACACATCATTGTAAAATCAATACATTATTTCGCTATGCTCCGCTTAGAATCTAATATCTAATTATTTAGAATGTATTATTAACTTACCTCAATGTCACCAATAATTTCTCTTCTGGAGTGATACTTTTTCTGAAATTAGTATCAGGTTTTCGAATTTCATCGTTAATTATTTCTAGAATATAATCAAACGTGTCGGTACTCATTCGTGTAAAATTTCTAAATTTACATTCGTCATTTCGAAGTTCATGAATAAAACATTTAATTGTATTATTTTCAGTTCGTTTCAAGTTCAAAGGATGAACCCAAAGTTTTTTTTTATTTTCTTCCTGTTCAATTTCTCTTAAAAGAAACCATAAAATAGGAATAGCAACGTCCTCCTCGTCGGACGACATTTCGACGACTACTTGATATAGGTACTTTGATTTGACTAACTATGTTTTATCTAGTGTGCGACAACAATGCTTTATTATGACTAAAAGCAAAATGACTAAATATGACTTACATTTCTTCAGTCAATTTTGCTTTACCAGTGTGCGGTCACCCTAACGCTAAGGCTCTATATATACGGGTATGCTCATCCGCCATTTTCTATCCAATCCTATGTTATCATAATAATCGTAATCAGAATATTGTATTGCTTACGCCTTATATTTTGTTTTAAAACTTTAATAATGTGTTAAATATTAAATTACAAGTTAAAGCATCAATTAAATTAATCAGAGCTTTCATTTACGTATTTTAATGATACAGGAATGTTAATTTAATAGTGATTAATAAGTTTATTTCAGGCTAATGACCTTCGCTGTTGAGCCTATTCTTCTTAATAAAATATACATTCATCGCTCCGCTCAGGATCTAAATAATTAGTTTATTTGTACTAAGCAAAATATTATTTACCATTTGGTTTGAACTTAAAGGTAAGTGAAGAAGTTCTCTTTTTTAGTTCTTGCGATAAAATATCATTTATATTATGTGCATTGATGTCCACGATCTAGGTTGTAGATATATAATACAATTTATTTGATGTATGGCTGCATGAGTTATTTTGTACTACAATATCAACCCCTATTCCTATTTACTTTAGATTGGTAGTATATTACGTTGGTTTTAAAATGTTCTTATTTATTAATTGTAACTTTACAATATAGACTGATAATCAAAATGTATTTTTATAGCACTCACGAACAAAAATAAGAAATATGTCCTTCACATTGTCCAAAGAACTAGAAGAACTACAGAAGGTACTCCAAGAGAACATTGATTTAAAAATGCGCCTTGCACAAGTAGATGCCTTATTAAACTGTTTTCAAAGTGAAAAAATATCTAAAATATCTACCAAAAAGGAAATTAAAAAGCCAGATAAACATCACACCACAGTATCTAAAAATGATTCTGAATGAAGGTTTCTTCATTATACTCAGAATCTAAAATAGTAAACATATTATTGTTGATACCATTTGTATGATGATTTTGGACATTGATTTATAATTGTTTTTTATTTTATGAAAAGGTACAACTTTTATTAATACATTAATAGGTACACTCAAAACCGGTGATATTGAATTGAGTCCAGGCTACTTTTGTGTTTAAATCATAATATGTTTAGTTATCACACAAATTAGTGTTATTTATTTCTTGGTGTTGTATAAGTAGAATACAACAAGTGGCGACGAAGATTTGGCGACATCGTTTATATTCACTTTTCGTCACTCGCACATATAGCAAATTCTATATATTCCTTTTTGGTATTTGTCGTTAATCATGCCACAATCGGCGCAGACTAACGAGCCGCCGGCCGTAAGAACTATCTATTCGCAAGTAATCGGCAGCCCTGGAATTTTCGACCAGGACACGAATGTAAAAATATATTTCGCCCGGATAAAAAATTTTTTTGCCACCAACGGAATCACGCAAGAAAGTAAGAAGAGGGCCATTTTGCTATCCTCGATTTCGGAGGAAGCGCATAAAACTCTGTTCAGTTTGTGTTTACCAGAGGATCCCGACAATAAGACTTTCGAGTCGTTATCGGACGTACTACAAAAACACTATGAGCCGAAAAAGTCATATTTCGCCGCCCGTCACCAGTTCTAGCTAGCTGGTAAGAATCACGAAGAAAGTGTGTCCCAGTGGGGTGCACGCGTACGCGAACTCGCTTCGAAATGTGGTTTCGGGCCAGAGCTGGAGATAGTAGTAAGGACATATTTGTCGTCGGGATGGGTTCCGGAAAAATCCAAGATCGGTTACTGGAAGAAGACGCGTCAGCAACATCAACCACTTTAGGAAAATTGATGGAAGTGGCAACCACCATAGAGGCCAACATCAACGCAAGCAAGGAGTGGTCGAAGGAAACGTCCGGGGCGTTCCATTTTACCAAACAGGAAGGATTTCCAACACAGACGACACCAAAGCGGACAAATGGACGGGGCCAAACCAACGGGAAAGAGAAGTGCCAGGTATGCGGTCGTTCCAACCACGACACCGGACTATGCAGGTTCAAAAATTATTCATGTAATACATGCGGGGCAGTGGGTCATTTGGCACCCATGTGCAAAAATAGAGGTACTAAGCACAAGTCGCAAAATAAGTTTTTGACAGAAAATGAGCGGTCAGTCGATCACGAATCTTGCGTAGAATTAATTGATTCTTTTTTTGCAATTAACGATATTTCCCGAGATAAGCTCAAAGTACCTCCGTACCGCGTAAAGTTAATCATTAGAGGTAAACCTATAGCATTCGAAATCGATACCGGTTCGGTACATAGTATTATTTCCGAGTCGACGTTTAAAACGCTAATAGGTCCAAAGGTAATCGTAACTAACGACGTGGAGTTATCAGATTACGTTGGTAATAGAATTACACCGATAGGCAAGGTAGCACTCACGGTCACGTACAACGATAAAACAATCGGAATATGGGTATATATAGTGCCAAACGGAGGACCACCAATGCTAGGTAGGAACGATATAGCAACGCTCGGTATTAAAAACGTGTTTGAATGTAAATTTACCGGCGCAGAGGATAGCGTTAATACAATTTTAAAAAAGTATTCCAACGTATTCAGCGAGGAGCTAGGGACATTTAAGGGGTACAAAATATCCCTTACAACAAGGCCGGGGACCACGCCAAAATTTTTTAAACACCGACCAGTTCCACTAGCGCTAAGAATAAAAGTCGAGGCTGAAATAGATCGGTTGTTGGCCATCAACGCACTAATACCGGTCGACCACAGCGAGTGGGCAACTCCCGTAGTTCCAATTTTGAAAGAGGACGGTAGCGTCAGGCTATGCGGAGATTTTAAAATAACCGTAAACCCCGTATTGGTCAGTACAGAATACCCTCTACCAAAAATCGAACACCTTTACGCCAGAATAGCGGGAGCGAAGTATTTCTCAAAAATAGACTTGAAAGATGCCTATCAGCAGTTGGTACTCGACGATAGTTCACGCGCATTAACGACAATAAACACGATAAAAGGTTTATTCAGGTACACGCGCGTTCCATTCGGACTGAAATCATCGGCGAGCGAATTTCAGAAAGCGATCGAAAGTATCACAAAAAAGGTTGAGGGGGTCGAGGTATTCATTGACGATATAATAGTATCAGGTAGGACGATGCCCGAACATAACATACGTTTGGAACAACTTCTAAAAGCACTCGGATCAGCAGGGCTGAGAGTAAGAGAGCGTAAGTGTACTTTTATGCAGACAGAAGTAGAATATTTAGGGCATAAAATAGATGGACAGGGTTTGCATACACTAGACAAACACACAATCGCGATTAAAGAGGCAGCGGCGCCCCAAGACAGGTCGGAATTAAAAAGTTTCCTAGGGTTGGTAACATATTACACTAAGTTTGTGAAAAATGCGGCACGTATATTAAAACCGCTGTACGACCTTTTAAAAACTGGGGCGAAATGGTCATGGTCTAAAGAAGCGGATGAGGCGTTCGATAGCATTAAATCAATATTATCGTCCAAACCCGTACTCGACCACTATGATCCGTCGGTACCGATTAAATTAATGGTAGACGCGTCGTCATTTGCTATCGGCGCTGTTATATCACAGGTATACGGCAACGCCGAAAGACCAGTAGCCTATGCATCGCGTGTCTTATCAGAAGCGGAACGCAAATACCCGCAAATTGAAAAGGAGGGGTTAGCGATAATATACGGTGTTCAAAAATTCTACGACTACTTGTACGCACGAAAATTTACTTTAATCACCGACCATAAACCACTCTACCACATTTTCGGAGAAAAGAAAGGTATACCAGTTTATGCAGCTAATAGACTACAGAGGTGGGCGTACGTACTCACAGCATTCGACTTTGACATTTCGTTCGTTAAATCAGGTAAAAACGCAGCAGATTTCTTATCGCGCGTAAGAATAGGCACAGCAGACAGAGTGTCTACGGCGCCGCAGTGTCTAAACTTTATATACGACAATTGTCCGTTTAACGTTAATTGGGTCAAAATAAAAACACAAACACGAACCGATATAATCTTATCGCAGGTAATTAAAGCTATCAACACAGGTGAATGGCCAACAGGCGCGGATAAAAATGAATTGCTTAAATCATATTACACACGACGCCACGAAATTTCAAGCGAACAGGACTGTTTGATGTGGGGGTACAGGGTGATTATGCCTAGTAAATTCAGGGAGACCCTGTTGACAGAATTGCACTCTACGCACGCGGGAATGAGCTGTATGAAAGCGATCGCGCGTTCGTATTTTTGGTGGCCGGGAATCGACAATGACATTGAAAACACGGCGCGCAATTGCGAAAACTGTATACAGGTTAGACTCGCACCACCAAAAGCAGTGCTAACGCCATGGAAGTGGCCGGAACAAGTGTGGACGCGCATACACGTAGACTTTTTAGGGCCTTACAAAAATAAATTTTTTTTAATAATAGTCGATGCGACTTCAAAATGGCTCGAAGTGTTTGAGGTAAGCACGAGTACGGCGTCAGTGGTAATCGTAAAAATGCAGGAACTTTTTGCTCGTTTTGGGGTCCCCAAGTCCATAACCACTGATGGAGCGAAATGTTTCACAGGTACGGAATTTAGTACGTTCTGCGTTAACGGAAACATAAAACACTTGGTGGGAGCTCCGTTTCACCCGGAAACAAACGGGGCAGCCGAATCAGGGGTTAAAATTGTGAAAAACTTCTTTAAGAAAAACCAAACAACCAGCGCGACGCTTATACAGAAATTCCTGTTATTTTACCGCAATACACCGCACTCGGCAACGCGCCAGACACCAGCAAAATTATTACTGGGACGTAGCACCCGAACACAGTTTGATATGTTGATTCCCAGTACAAAGGACGTGGTTAGCGATCACCAGGATTCCCAAATCAAACGTCACGGTAAACGACAGCCCGAAATCCAACAGGGAGACACAGTAGCGGTGCGTGATTATCGGACGAGTGAAAACAAGTGGTCGATAGGGACGGTTACGAAAAATGTGGGAAAACAAGCGTTTGAGGTGGATACTGAGGCGGGCACTTGGAAGCGACACATAGATCAGACCATTAAAATACCAAATAGGGACTCAGGAGTGTTGGAAGCCGAACGTAACGAAACCCCACTCAACCCAAGGGGGGAACTGGCCCCAGAAGGGACCGGGCAGGATACAGACGGGCCAGACAGGGAACCCGAGACAATATCACGTTCTCGCCCGATTAGAATGAAAAGATCGCCCGACCGCTATACAACAGTAGATTTTAGGAAATAAAACCGACGCTACATGTTTATAAGTATGTATACTTTGTTTTTATAATATAGATAAATTAGCATGTAAAAAAAAAAAAAAAAAAAAAAAAAAATGTAAAATTAGATGTAAGTTTTAGTCAGTAAGTAGAATAACTAATAAGCACGGTGATAATTTGTAAGATCAAAAGCTAATCAATAATCAAATTATTTAATGTTAGGGGAGAGGTGTTGTATATCGTACATCGATACAGCACAGTCATTATAATAATTATCTTATTTAGTGACATAATACATTATAATAATACACGCGGTGGGGACTGTCCACCGCGTACGACGCCGATCGGTACCGTACACGCCAGTCGACGTTACGGTTTCACAATAAATCATAATACGTTTAGTTATCACACAAATTAGTGTTATTTATTTCTTGGTGTTGTATAAGTAGAATACAACAGTTAAGTGAAAAAAAAAAACAATACAAATTATTAAAGGCACCACATAATTTCTTTATACTTATTATTATTATTATATGATTAAAAAAAAAAAAACTATTTAATAATTAACATTATTATATTACACAAAAAGTGTAGGTACTTATACAATCATACATAATAATTATTATTTTAAATATTTTTTAACTAATTAACTCTTTATACCTATTAAGTATTTGCGGGACTCAATTCAATATTTGGGACTCAATTCAATATTTGGGACTCAATTCAATGTTATCCCTCAAAACTATTTTTTTTTAGGCTTCATTAAGAACCTTTTTTGTATTTTACTATTAATTATTTCGAACAGTTTCTATAATTCATTGCTTTATGTTTTGAATTATTTTATAACATTTGTAAATAAATAAATAAAACATGATGAAAGTGTATCAAAAATGTATTTTTATTTACATAATTTTATATTAAAATTACTTTTTTGTAGTTGAACCATGAATAGTTTTTTTTTTTTTTGTAGATTGTAAGTAATTTACTACTATATAATTACGGACAGTGAAATAATGTTTTACAATTAATGTTTTCAAATCACATCCATTATCACTTTGGCACTGAAAATTAATATTTATTTCTTTTATAATTTTAGAAACAAGATCGACTGCACCATTGTGCATGATGTGGCCTCTAAAATGTTGGTATTGTAGTTCACAATTTACTAATAATTGCACTACCAGTATATTAGGCTCTTTCAAGCCACCCATGTTTAAAAATGATTTGTAAATTTTCCACTTTTTTATTGAAACTGATACATTATCATTCCCATTTTCAAGCAATACCATTTTACATGATGAGCAACATTTCTTTATGCAAGCGTTGACTGTACTTCCACCAATATTGTAAATAAGATTTAAAGAGTATAAATCTAATTCTGAATAATTTTCTTGTAAAGGAACAGTGTCTAATATATGTGAATTGAGTGAAAATGTATCAAAGTAATAGGTATGGTCCAACTGAATAATTTCTGGTCTGATTTTTCCTGCTGCTGTGGCATGCAACTGCTTGCAATGTTCCACTAAAGTTAAATCACTATCACTACAATAATTTGTTCTTTTAACATCAGAAACAAGCTGGCTTACTGCTATGATTTTCATTACATTTAAGCAATCTGTAGAAGATGGAAGTTTGCCTATTCGTCTTCGAGTTTGGGAGAATACATTTTCTAATGCGTCTTGAGTGAAGCGATGTGTTAATATAAAATCATAACCATTTTTTAAGAGCACTTGAGTAACATCACAAATTGACAATGTAGTTAAAATTAAACCAGTATTTAATGGATTCCAACCCATTAAACTGGGTATCACTTATTGTTGTAATAAATTTCATCAGGAAATCATATTTCTTGACTTGATTCTTTTTGGTAATAGACGTTTTTCTTGTTTTAGAATTTATCATTTCAAACCACTGGTATACTAATTTTATGAAAGCAGCTGTCGCTAATGCATTTTCTGGTAATATTTGTAATTTTACAGCTACTTGAATTGCTGCGACTGTTTGCATACTAAAAAAAAACGAATAGCAGCTCCAACATGCATTTTTTGAAAATTGTTAGGAAAAATGTCTTCTCGCTTAAGATGATGCAGTTATCTCAATTCTCTTTTTTCTGTTACTTCTCTATCCCATAATTGCTTAATATAGCATCCCGATACCATTTGAGTTGGTATATTTTCTTCAAGTTTAAAGTATTCAGGAATTGTTATATAACCATTAAGTAAAGTTGATTTCAAATTCTTTAACAAATGACATTGATCTGCAATAACATAGATCGCTTTTTCTTTGTACTCAAATTTGTTCAAGCGAACTCCATTTTTGTTCACGGATATTTTTAATTCATTCCATAAGTTGCGATTTTTACTTCCCATGTCTGAAGTGATTGCCACCACTGTAAGCCCAAGTTCTGTAGCAAAATCTATGCATTCGTAAATAAATTTTTTCAAATCAGTTCCACTGGTTTTATTACTTATTATGTGGCAACCTATTACTTGTTTCCATGGTTCCATAGCTCCTCGAATTAATGCTACTAACAATTGGTTACCTTTTGTGTCATTCATATTGTTTTCCCCAGCTTCATCTGTGGAAGGACCCAAAGTTACACCTCCACTAAACTTCATTTTATTTTTATTGATACCTTCACTGTCATTGATATACATCTCATCAATACTGAGGATACAAAATTTATCCAATTTGTCTACTTTGGATACAAGTGGGATTTTCAATTCTTTGAAAATTCCAAAATTGAATTCCAGTTCACGTAATCTACGCGTAAGTGTACTGTACCCAGGCAAAGGATAATTGGTATTTCGTAAAAACTCATATCCATGAACCCCTAATGCAAAGCGAAACTTCAATGCTGCAAATACAAATAACAATACATTAAGTAATCAAATTTTGAATAGGCCTACATTATTACATGTATTGGATGGTCTCATCAAAATAACATTAATGGCAATAGAAAATTCTAACCTTTTATTATTGCCTCTGGAGACCATTCTCGTGTTCTTATATTGTTTAATGCTGCTATTTGGTCTTCATTTAGGAAATTCTTCAGCTTGTTCACTTTTTCTTCAGTAGTTTTTTCTTCTTCTAGAATTCTCAATAGCATATCTGTTTTAGTTTTGAGTTCTTCTGTCAATTTTGTATTTTCTTCTTTCATGGTGTTAATTAATTTATAAATGTTTTACATTTTCGCTTCCTAAAAAAAATCAACAGTAGGAAATAAGTGTATGAATAATTTAATTAATAAAATATATAAATATATATATAAGGTATTAATATTTAAGGTATATAACTTAAAAAAACTGGAAACCTACAATTAAATGAAAATGATTTCAAAAAATATGTTAATAATTGAAATCAGATCAAATGCACTTTTATTGTGAAAAGTAAGTTAGACCAGTATCAGTAAAAACACAATTTAACTAAAAGCATACAGTTAGAAGAAATCATTAGTAGAATACATTTCAATTAGAATGTCAATAATCTCTGAATCATACATTATGGAACTTTAAAAAAAGGTAGGTATATTGTACATAGGTGCTGTAATAGTACTTACTGCAGGATTAAATTGGTTTTCATAAGACTGATTGGCTGCATCTTCATGTTGATGATTTTTATCAGGAATAGTTTCTGAAGAAACATTTACAAAAGAAACATATTACATATTAGGTACTACACATAACTAATTCCTACACAAAACTTAAAAAAATACCTTAATGATTAATTTACCTTATATAATGATTTTCTTGGTGATGGGTTGTGTCTTTTAGGAGGTCGCGGGACATTAAACAGAGTTGGTACTGCATTTGGTTTAAGTTTTACTCGACCATCTGCTCTGTGTAGCTCAAACTCGCTTTCTTAAAAATGTGCCTGTGGGGACCGTTCAAATTTCAGTTTTTAATAATATCTATTAAATTCTCAAAATAAACTTGATAAAATTTACCTCACATAAAGCAGCACCTCTCCCAGGAACCCAATTTGCTCTTCTGCAATTAATGAGCCATAGTTTTCGCCACGTCTCATCGGCAGGAAATACATACATACGATGTCCTTTTGATGAGTGATGACTGCAATTTATGGCAGAGCAACCATCCATTTTCCAGTATTCGTATGTATTTTATAGTAAATTAATATAAATATTTAATTAGGCACTATAAATTATAAAACATCAAACCATAAATGTAATACACAAGTATTAACTAGTACAAGTATATCTACTATCTAGTATCTAGAGCCGTACCGCCACTGCTCAATAACAACAATGGATAGAAAATGGCGGACGAGCATACCTGTCTATCTAGAGCCCTAGTAACGCCAGTTTTACAAAATATATTTTTAGATCGTTGTTTATTTTAATTGATAAAATTATTCATAGTTAATTTCAATTTGTTTGATCATAATTCATAATATATTACTCTATTGGTATAAATGATCTTGAAGTAATTTTTATCATAATTTAGGTTTAAAAATGCCTCTCTGTTCGGCTTATGGATGCTCTGAAATTGATGAAAGTTCGAAACCTTTACATTTCTACAGATTTCCAAATCGTGAAAAATCACCAGACACAAAAAATAGATAGATTTTTGTAAACGAAAAAACTTTAGACCATCCAAAAATTCTAGGTTGTGTTCCAAACATTTTGAACTTGAAGACTTTAATCGATCTGATGTTCTTACAGAAAAATTGATGCCTAATACTAAAGTCAGAATAAATTTAAATGGGTATGGTCGAATTGCACTTATTTGAGTCGAACTGCACTTGGGTAAAAAGCAGGTAGTGGTCGAACTGCACTCGTTCAAAATAAAGAGTTAAAATTCATGCCTTAAGCAGGGGCGTCATTTGGGGGGTGGCAGGGTGTGCGGTTGCACCCCTTACTTTTAGAATGTTACAATTGGCCTGCGCCTTGCTGAAGCCTAAAATAATGCACGAGCCACGACCCACGAATACACAATTAGTTATATGATTAAAATCAAATTGTAATAACCGGTCTATAATGTATGGAAATAATTGAATGCAGGATAATATACATATATGTATGTATATCTATTTTTATATGGCCTGGTGAAATTTCAAAATGGCCTGCTTGAAACTTCGCACACCCAAAAAAAAACCTGAAATGACGCCCCTGGCCTTAAGGTCACTATGGACATTCACGTGTACGACGTACGTGCATAACTGCATAATGCCGTGTAACATTACCGTGCTGTTAGGCATAGCAAGAAAAAAATTTTTGTTTAACCTAACCTAACCTAATAGGTACTAAAAATTACTATTTAAAAACATAAGCATTTCTGTGTTTTTAACTGTTAATCTACTGCGTCTATCTGTGATCGTGTAATAATTATTATTATAAGCATATGATGGCATCAGTATAAAAAAAAATATAAAACATAAATAAATAAGGCATTCCGCTGTGTGGACAGTTTTGGAGCCACAGCGGGCCGGCCGACCGTGCTCGTCCTCGAGGCACGGGCAGTCGTATTCTAGCAAAATATCAGTCCGAACCTCCCGAACTCATGTTAACTAAATTGTTTTACGTTGTTTAAAATAAAGGATATAGTCTGTTATTTTTCCGAGCGTACTTTTTATTTACTTATTTAATTTGTCGTGTAGACGTAAACAACAATACTATACATATAGTAGAGAGTAGAGTAGAGCCACTAGAGGTATTCAAACTGTGCGTAGCAGCTCCCAGGGGCGTCGCGAGAGTTTACAAAGGGAGCCGCGTCATATTATTCATAATTATAACAATGACAATAATAAAATTTGATGATTTAATATAATATTATATATTTATATTATATTAACATAATGGACAATGGTATGTATAAAACAATAATTTTTAACCACGCCAATGATTAAAATCATTGTCAGTCCTAAGCCTGTAAGTGGGAAGGGAAATTAGTGTTTTATAAACGTTTAACCCCTTCAAATGCATGATATTTTTGTTGGAATACCTTTTTTGAGCCCAAGTGCAGTTCGACCACTACCTGATTTTTACACGAGTGCAGTTCGACCATTACCTTTTTTGAACCCAAATGCAATTCGACCATTTATTTTTAGGTAGTAAGTGCAATTCGACTATCCCGATTTAAATTCTGGAGTAACCCACTTTACGATCCGAAACAATTGATTTATTACCAAGTAAACGTGATTTAAGAGTAAAACGTAGGTATTACACATAGACTGCAAGTTTGATTCAATCAAGTACACCAGAAAAATCGATGCTAGTAGAAAACTACGATGGGATTAATTTTAGTGACACTAGTTTAGAACTGTCTATTAGAACTTTTTACACACTGTCGCCAATGTAGTGGCAAAGTTACATCAAAACAACATTTTATTCAAGGTGCGCTACTTTCAGTTTCTACACTGTGTGAAAAAATGGTCATAGATTACAATGGTATTCTCAGCCGAAAGTTAACAAAAAACCGGAAGGAAATATTTTGATCACCAACAAGAGCACCACCTCTCTTACATTAACTGGAATTTTGTTTAATCAGTTCAAAGCATTTTTTTTTTTTTTTTTTTTTTTATTGTTAGGGCTTCGACAACTGAGGTTATTAGCCTGGGGAACTGTAGGGGAAGGTACTGTAAGGTTTTAACTCGTGAGTTTTTTTGGCAGAATTTTGAATGGGCACTCGTGGGTTTCTGCCATGCCCGGTTGGGGGCCGGCGGCCTCTCTCTCCAGACATCTCGAAATGCCCGAAGAGCGATGCCGCCCGTGACCGAGATTCGAACCGGCGACTGCATGCGTCGTAACCGACGCCTTAGGCCGCTCCACCCCCTCAAAGCATTTTGTACAGCTATAAAACTTTCAATGTTTACCCGTCCGGTGTTTGATAAAATTATCAATAAATACGTGTACATGTTGTATGTCATCAATGGCAAGAACACAAAAATGCAAATATTAATAGTAATGTCTTCTGATTTACCTAATTGGCTGGCAGGGGAGGTCAATTCGACTCGCCTGGATTTTGTGCAAAATACTGTACATACTCTGTAATGGATATTCACTCTGGCAAAATTATGGATTTTAAATTGGTTCTAAAGGGCCAAATAAAAGGTGACCTAGAAAGACAAGCTTGTGAACAACTACTAACAGAGTTAAAAAATGTATATAATTGTGAAATTGAGTTGTTACTTACAGATAGACACAAAGGAATTCGTAAATATATGTATACGAACACAACATCCAAAACTTATGCACGAATTTGATATATGACATTTGAGTAAAAGCTTGATGAAGAAATTTAAACCATTGGAAAAAAAGTATCCTGATGCATTTTTATGGAAGTCTTCAATAAACAACCATCTTTGGTGGTCTGCCCAAAATGTGAAGGAAATGGAAAATTCTTAGTCGATAAATTTATTTCTGTATTATATCACATTACTAATAAGCATGAATGGGTTGAAGATGGTAATAAAAAATAATGTCAACACGAAAAATTAACAGAAAATGAAATTATATCAAAATTATGGTTAATCCAGATAGCGAGTCATACTATGCTTTGAAGAAAATCATTATGTCAAAAGATTTACTAAAGGACTTGGAACATGCAAAGAACTTCGTGCACACTGGTCGATTCATCGAGTCATACCATAACTTACGTTTAAAATATATGGCAAAAAGAATTATTCATTTAAAGTATAAAGATATGCAAATGAGAAGTATGATTGCCATTATAGACCATAACCATAATATAAATAAAAAAATAACAAGTGGCATTCGGGGATTGCCGCGATAAAGCTATTGCATATTAAATAAATAAGAAGTTGATATAATTTTAAAATTTTTTATTATTATTCTAGTTATACAGAAGTTTGTATCATAGAAACTATAGGCCTATGATAACTAAAATATGAAACATAAGTTTGAGATTTAATATTCTCCAAATATCTGGAAAATACGGCGTCGATGGTGGTCCCATATATTGTAGTAGATTCTTGTGGATCATTATTTATACGTAAATTTAATTTTTCTAAGAGAAACGTTATTAGTCGCTCTGATTTTTTATCAGTGAAGTTGATATTGAAATCGCCAGCCAAGATAAGTGGAAATTTATGGGAATTTCCACCAAGTATTTTTGACCCTTCTACAGTGTACTCCAGTAAAGTGCGATGAATAAAATATTCTACCTCGTCCAATTTTGGATTTGGAGTAATGTAAATGACTACAATGACTATTTCTAGGCCATTTTGCAGTTTGCATAAGCACGCACAAATATCTCCAACATTTGAGCGTCTAACATTTAAATCTACAACATTTGCCACATTTATATCAATATTCGGAGTCATAATATTGGTAGTATCATTATTATTATTTTGGTAAATGGCTACCCCACCTTTTGAAACAGTATCTCGTTTGAAATGAACGATGCAATTGAAATTAGGTATGTCGATCGGATAATCATTTGACATGCAAGTTTCACTTAGAAGTAATA
Source organism: Diuraphis noxia (assembly GCF_037042655.1). Lineage (NCBI taxonomy): Eukaryota > Metazoa > Arthropoda > Insecta > Hemiptera > Aphididae > Diuraphis > Diuraphis noxia. The sequence continues at coordinate 1,929,607 of NW_028301711.1, forward strand.
CATTTGTTTGTCTAGTTACGGAATCTTGTAAATCGTATTTGTTACTGTTAAGACTTTGGCAATTGAAAGTCATTATTGAAACGTCATTTATATTTCTAATAAAATCTAAGACACTTTGAGCTTTTGTCTGCACACAATTCAACGATAGTCTTTTAAATTCTTGCAACAATGAAGCGGTTGATGTAGCTTGCCTTCGATTATGATAAAATTTAAATGTAGAATCATCACTTGTCACAATATACAAATTTTCAATATTTGTTACACGAGAGAGCGCAACATAAACGAGTTCTTGTGAATGTGTTTTACTATACTCATATACTATTTCTTCAAAAGTCCCACCTTGCGACTTATGTATTTATAATAAAAAAAAAAAAAAATGATAACGCAGCATGTCTCATACACTGTGTAATTTTATCATATCCACTATCCAGATATAAATATATAAATGTATATTATATAATTTAAACCGTTTAATTATTAATTATAGGTACATTATTATTCCTTGGAAATATATCTGCAAACAATAGCCGCTGACAGCGGACCTTCGACCGCAGATAGCACGGTATGACAATACGGTTCGCCGCGCGGTAGACAGAGAGGGGGATTACGGGATCCCGCAGGTACTGGTCACGCTTTTTCGTTACGAAAATTTTTTTTTCAGTCACTACACCAGACCTGCGATAAAAGCTATGCAATAGCTTAAAAAGAATTGGGTGACAAAATTGTATATTCAAAACCTGCTGGACGATATGTTTTAAAAACCAAATATGAACATAGTAATGACGAGTGGCGTCATATACTTATGTCAGAAATAAAAAATGAAAGAAATAACACTAACAATAACAGAATTTGAGACTGTAGCAATTCCTCAAACAATAGCACCTCAACCAAAACCAAACTATGAAAATTTAATGAAAACGAAATATTCAAGATTTTCTCGTAAATAATTTAGTTTTTTAAAAATAAGTTTATTTTCTATTTTTGATATACCTACTATATCATATTATAAAGGTATGTAAAAAATAAGTTTTAAGCTTAGAAATAATATTAGAAAATAAAATTATATGTAAGTAAAATGTATTTTTTATTGTTAACTAAGCATCGGCAACTTGGGCCATTTTTTATCATTACGTATATATTATTTGATAAATGAAGATTAAAATATATAAAACAGGAAAATAGCATAAAAATCTCGATATAATATAATATAATAATGTATCTTAATTTTAAATACGTGTATCAATACACCTATTATTATTTCATATTTCTTTAAGTGTTTTAGTTTCTTAGATAAATATTATTTTAAATTGATTACTAACTGTGTGTCTGTGTAGTGCCGCGAGCCCGTAAGTAATATACGTGTTATAACAGTGTGGCAGTTGACGAGCGGCGCACCAGTGACGTCACACGTAAAACAAAACTGATGCCCGCAGATCTGCGACATACCGATGGGGAAATTGGGCGAGTGGAGACGGAAGGATCGGGAGAAAGTAACCACGCGTAGGTACCTCACGCCAGCCTATCCGTGGAACTCCGATCACATGCCGGCTATCACTCGTCCGACTCCGATCGAGAGTCCGACCAATTGAACCCAGACCGTTCAGGACGCCTAGTGCACGGAGAAGACCGGCTCGGGGTCATCGCCGCTAGTAAGCACCGCCGAGAAATCGGTGCGGGAACGGAAACCCGCGACAAAAACCGTACCGCTCCAACAAGGGTTGCGCCGCGGCGGACTAAAACTCCGTCCCCGACGATAATGCCAGCGGGAAAACGGTCGTTGTGGGTACCGGGAAGAATGGCTTCCGAAATCCCATTCCACGGGAACCAGAAATACGCCCCGCCGCGAAGACCGACAATGCCTCACGGCCCGGAAGGAAAGCGGTGTTCTGGTTAGCAGTGGAGCGCGTGCCCGGCGGGCCGCACGCGTGCGCCGGCCAAGCCCCGCGCCCGCGTCCGGCTCGTCGCACACCCGCGCCTATGTGGACGGCCTCGTGGAGACTGTGGGAGTAACGTATTAGTAGAAGGGGAGAAACTTGTCCGGAGGTAAGATACCGGCGGTCGCCGACACGGGACTCGAGACCCAACGATCGATCTCAGAAAGAGAGCCGCCGGCGGGCGGGAGGCGTGACTGGCGTCCGGGCGCCCGCGCATAAAACTCGCCGGAGAGATGAGACCGTGTCACGAAGGCGAGGAGAGAGTTCGCCCGTGAAAGACGGATAAGGGCTTGAAACATAGCCACCGGGGTCAGAGCCTCGTTTCTCCCCGTCACAAAGTTGGTTATGTCTGTCCTTTGTTACCTATTCATCGTCAAGCTTCACAAAATAATATATTTTTAGCTTTATTGTTCCATTCAGCGGATAGACAAAAATTTGGGAATACTATTATATTTAGACCACTCATTGACAAATTTAACTACTTAAAAGAAACTGGTATTGAGGTAAATACTGATAAATTTGAGGGGAATATTAAGTTCGAATTAGGTCTTATTGGTACACGTTGGAGGTGTTAAACACCATAAACAATCTGAAAACAGTAGGGCCCCGGCAGCCAAGAATAATCATTTACGACGTTGACAGTGAACTAAGCGAGACAAAAATCGCAGACGGACTCTTACAAGAAAACCCCGAGCTAGGCTTCACTGAAGACGAAATCAAAAATATGGAAGTCATACATAAACTTGGTCCAAAGGACGGTAGCACGGTACATTGGGTTATCGAAACACCAGCACACATACTACCGAAACTAGAGAACAAATCTGTGTACCTTGGCATGACAAGGTGTAGAGTTAAAGTATACAAAAGTACAACTCAGTGCTACCGATGCCAGCGGTACGGCCATACGGCTTTGAAATGCAACAACGAGAAGCCAGTCTGTAGACACTGCGCCGAGGCCCACGACAGTAGGGAGTGTGGCCAAAAAGACAAAGCCTTGTGTGCGAACTGCAAAGAGAAACACAAATCTTTAAGTTCGGCTTGTAGAGCACGAGACAAAGCCGTACAGAGTCTTCCTAGGAGCACGGATTTCGGGTCGCAATGACTGCGCCCATCCGTTTCGTACAGCACAACTTGAACAGACTAAGAATCGCCAGTCACCAACTTGCGGATGTCTGCAAAAAAAAATGGGACAGACATAGTTTTGCTGCAGGAACTCGTTGTGTCATACGGGAAGGTCGTTTGTTTCGAAACCTACCGACAGATACACACAGGAAACAAGGCTGGTGCTGCAATTATCGTCATGAATAGCAACTTAAAGGTGCTTTGTCTAGAACAGTACAAATCAGACTTTACAGTCGTGGCCAGCATAGGTCTAAGGGAGCACTCGGTACTAATTGTCTCCTCGTACTTTAAGTATTCATTGAACACTAATGTCTTCATTGAACAGCTAAGGCTGGTCTTTGACAAAGACATTAACACAATAATCGGGGTGGACGTTAACGGCCATTCAAAATTATGGCACTCGCCAGCCAGTAACGAATGAGGGCGCATTGTTGAAGACCTTATCAATGAATACTTGCTTCACACAGCGAACAAAGCAGGGACGCTGAACACCTATGAGCGAATGGGCATGGGTGCTTCCAATATAGATGTTACCCTGATTTCAAGCAGAATAGCCGGCCAAGTGACTGACTGGATGGTCACAGACGAAACGGACAGTGACCACCGAGTAATAAGTTATAAAGTTGAAATGACAAGGCCACGACCTGAAACCAGTACAACGATAAAATATAACATGAATAAGGCAAATTGGGACCTAATGACAGCTCACCTGGAGCTGCATATTGGTGAAATTGATGAACGGACCGTAGATGGCCATGCGGATGGGCTGATAGAGCTACTTAGGTCTGCGGCAGATGCGTACATCCCGCGCACTGAACCCAGCCGAGTAAAAGGAAGACAATTATGGTGGACACCTTCGCTGACACAGCTTAAGAAGGCATTAGAAAAATCCCGTAGACTAGGCCAGAGAACCGGAGAGCCTGAAACATACAGAACGCACCGAAATAGATACCCATCTGAAATCAGAAAAGCGAAGATGGCTGATTGGCGAGCCCTAGAGGGGGACTTAAACGTAAATCCTCGGGGTAAGGCATTCAGACGGGCCAAGAAGAAGGGTGCCCCACCTAATTCCATACAGGGTAACCTACGGGATCCAGACGGCGCATACACAGGGACAATTGAGGGCACAGCTGGAATGTTATTAAAGGCATTTGTGCCTGATGAAACTAGTGCCCCTAGCTACAGGCACCACGGGCCACTAGAAAATCAAGCTGAATTACCTTCTCTCCGGAAAGTAAAGGCCTCGATCTGGCGAATCAAGCCCAAAAAAGCGCCCGGGCTGGATGGAATTAATGCCAGAGTGATTCGAAGGGCATGGCCGATAATAGGACCATCGTTGACAAGGCTTTATGGCACGGCATTGGAAAATTGTTACTTCCCCGTAAACTGGTGTAGAACGTAGTAATCATATCCAAAGGTGGAGACAAAGACCCGGCAACCACAAGAGCCTATAGACCTATAAGTCTCTTGCCAGTATTAGGGAAGGCATTAGAGACTTTCATCATAAAGAAAATGGAAGATGAAACTAACTTGAGTAACATAGGGGAACAACATGGCTTCGTGCAAGGAAGATCTACAATAACAGCCACTAAAATAATGTACCGCTGGGTCCACGACACCAAAAGCAGACACGTTATGGGCACATTCCTAGACATAACAGGGGCATTTGACAACGTAAGTTGGTCACCGCTACTAAATCAGTTGGTAAAAATTGGAGCTTCAGTAAACACCATAAAGATGACAGAGTCATATCTCGACAGCAGATGGGCCCAATTAACAATGGAAGGAAGTAGTTTTGAAAAGAGGGTCGAGAAAGGCTGTCCCCAGGGATCGCAACTAGGGCCGACTCTCTGGAAAGTTGCAATGTCCGAACTCTAAGCACTTCCAGATGAAGACAACGTCAAAGTCATCGCGTACGCAGACGACATCGCACTGCTGGTAGGGGCAGCCAGACACGAAACAGTAATTGCCAGAACGGAAAGATACCTCGAGAAAATAAAAAAGTGGGCAAGCATTTACAACCTGTCTTTCTCCCCGGCAAAGACACAAGTCATGTCAGGAAGGGAGGAGTGAAACCGGGTTATACGATAGGATTTGGCACGGAAGAAGGTGTCCCAAGAATAACGGCTAAAGGTAGTGTCAGATACCTCGGGGTAATGCTGGACCCAAGAGAAGGCTACTGGAGCCATGTAGAGTCGCTGACAGAAAAATCCAAAAGCCTATATAGCAGATTTAGGGCCCTTTTTTTTTTTTTTTTTTTTTTTTTTTTATAAAAATCGGGTGGGGGGAGGAACTTAACCCTAAGGTATTACTTCTCCCCGCCACCCATCGTTTATTGTGGAAAAACATAAAACAACACAATACATTCAAAACTAATTACATTTTATGGGGGCCTCTAACCACCCTGTTTTGGTCCTCGACCTACAAAGGTATTACTTAACTAATTTGTCCTTCTTCTCTCTTCAAGCTGCTGGGCACGTTCCAACGCCTCCTTCTGCCTCATCGTCCTCTTCGCGTAAACGGACACTGCTTCCCAAGCCTGGGTGTTGCTCAGCATCTTCCCGATCAGAGTACCAACGTCCAATGGGCCAATCTCTGCCTCCAACTCCTCTCTCTCGGTTGTCCATGCCCTGCATTCAACCAGCGTGTGGTGCGCGTCGTCTAGGGTTGATGGACAGTGCCTACAGGTTGGGTCCGCTTTTTTCCCTATTCCGTGGGTGTAGTAACTGAAGCAGCCATGCCCGGATAATACTTGGGTGAGATGGAAGTCCATGCTTCCATGTCTCCTCGTCACCCAGCCTCGCACGTCCCGAATCAGTGTCCGCGTCCATTCCCCTTTTTTGGCGTCTTCAATTCTCTGCACCCATTTCACCATTGTGTCGTCTCTTGCCTCTTGAACTGTTTTCCTTGTCAGGCCTCTTCTGATTTGGAACAGCTTCCTCCTTTCCATTGCTATGAGGTCAATTGGAGGGGTCGACGCTAAAATGTATGCCGCGTCGTATGATATTGTGCGGTACCCACAGATGCTGCGAAGTGCCGCTTGCCGCTGTACCTTTAGCAGTTCCCCTCTGCTGGCCTTGGAGTATTCCAGCGAGGTTGCCCATATCGGGGCACCGTATAGCATCACCGACTGGACAACACTTACCAGCAGTCTTCTGCGTGGTTCCGTAGGACCGCCTACGTTCGGCATCAGTCTCTTAAGTGACGTCAGCACCCCCTGTCCCTTTATAGCTGCTTCCTGCATGTGTTCTCTAAACAACAGCTTCTCGTCTATTGTCAGTCCAAGATACTTCATAGTCTTAGTTATTGGTACGTCCGCGCCGTTCAGTCTGATGGTGGGTTTCCTTTTTTTGTATTGCCGTTTGAAGAATACGGCTTCGGACTTCTCCGTCGCTAATGACAGTCCGAGTGTGCTGATCTCTTCGGCGACCACTTCTAACGCCTCGTTTATTCGCCTTTCCACGTCTTCGGTTGTTTTGCCCCAGGCCATGACGAGTGTATCGTCGGCGAAGCCTATTATCTTTGTGGATTCCGGGCACCGGGCTCTTAATACTCTGTCGTACGCTACGTTCCATAACGTCGGGCCGACTACTGAACCCTGCGGCACGCCGCAGGTGATGTTCACCTCTAGTTGACCAGTAGCGGAGTGGGCGTGTGCCAACGTTGCGGATCTCTCCTTGAAGTAGGCCTGGAATGTCTGCAGCAGGTACTCGGGGACATCACGAGGACTCCCGGGTTTGATGCCTTGCGGCTACAACCGCGGACCTCACATTAGCGCTGTGCACACCTCTGCTGTATCACACCTCTGCAGCGCTGCCATTATGTGATCCCAGCCGATGGAGTTGAACGCATTTCTGATGTCAAAGCTAACGGCTACGCAGAGTTCGTATTTTCCGAGTGCCGCATTCACGGTCTCCTTCAGTGTGCTTATTGCGTCCTCGGTCGAGCGACCCTTCCGGAAACCATACTGTTCATCCGCGAGGCCTTGTGAGCTTTCCAAATGTATTTCGAGCCTCTGCACTAGTAGTAGCTCGTAGAGCTTTCCAACATCGTTCAACAGACATAAGGGTCTGTATGACGATGGTTCGTTTGCTGGTTTTTGCCCCTTGCGGAGTAGCACTACCCTTGACTTCTTCCATTTCATTGGGAAGTCACCTACTCGCAGGCACTCGTTGAACATTCCCCTGAAGAGGGTTGGTTCTGCCCTGTGGGCTGCTGCGAGTATGCAGTTGGTAAGTCCATCCGGGCCGGGTGCTTTCCTTCTGGGGGCCATTCGTTTGAAAGCCTCACATACCTCGTCCTGCGTGAAGAGTGGGATGGGGGTGTCACAGCTGTACTCTATTTGACTGGGCGGTGGCTTCGTTGGGAAAAGCGTTGCGACGATTTCCTTCAGCATCGAGGGCTCCATGTTTGCCGTCGCTGGTGGGCCTTGCAGTTTCCTCAATACTAGCTTATACGGCTTGCCCCATACATCTTTTTCTACGGTTTCGAGTAGTTCTTTCCACGCGCGTTCTTTGCTCTTTGCTATCTCCGTCCTGAGGGCCTTTTTGTGGGATTTAAGGTTCTCCAGCAGGTGTTCAGGCGCTGCTGTTTCTCCGCCATTCCTGGTCCGCCTGGTCACCGCTCTTTTTAAAGCTCTTCTTGCTGCAGTGCAACTGGAGCGGAGTTGTGCTATCTCCGGGTTCCACCAGTGCTGGGGTCTTTTGCCACATCGCATCTCGGGTTTTCTCTGGAGTGCAAAATCGCATGCGACGGTCATCCTTTTCTCGAAGGCGTCAGCTAAATTGTACTCTCCCACGTCAGCTTGCCAAATCCAATCCGCTAGCATAAGGCCTGCTTTGAATTTCTCTACGCAGATGCCCTTGGATGTGATCCAGCTCCTATCGTTGTGCGGAGTGTCATTTCTCCTGTAAGAGCTTGCGTCCGTCTGTACTGTGTACGTTATGTAATGGTGGTCAGAGTGATTTTCTTCGTCTAGTACCGTCCAATCTCTGATGTTGCGGGGAAATCCTTCCGATGCAAACGTGATGTCGACGATCTAGCCTGCTCCTATGCCATGAAATGTGGGCTCTCGTCCCGTGTTGATTATGACCAGACCTAGTCCTTCGGAGAGCTCTAGGAGTTCCTCTCCTCTAGTATTACTCTGCCAGTCGCCCCATGCGGCTGATCTCGCGTTAAAATCCCCGGCGATAATAATTCTCTCCTGGCGCCCTATCAGTTGTGCGCTCCTTTCTAGCCGTTGTAGAAATTCCCGGTATGCTGCTATTGTGGAGTTTGGTGACGCGTAGCAACTATATATGAATACTCCATTTACCTTTACCAGTACAAATTCGTCATCGGTCTCGATTTTCGCTATCGTGGTGTTTTTCCCAAACACTTTGATTGCGGCCCTATTTGTACCGCTACTTGTTAGCCATCCTCTGGTACCGTCTGTGATCCCGTGTGGGTCGCATGCGATAACCACGTCGATGTTTCTTTCAACCACCGTTTGCTCCACCAGGTTTTGAGCCGTTCGACAGTGGTTGAGGTTAATCTGAAGAAACTTAATCATTGCCTTCTGGTCTGTTTGGCCTTCCGGCCTCATTACGCAGCATTGACCTGGTCGTGGTTCGCATTTCGCAGTTCTTGGCCACATGGCCATCCTTCCTGCATTTGATGCAGCGGTTGGAACGATCTTCCCCCTGGCATCCTGCTGCTACATGCCCGGTTTCTAGGCAACGGAAACAGACCCTTTTCTTTTCCCCGAGCAGCTTTATCCTGCAGTTGCTCCATCCGATCCTCATCTTGGGATCAGCAGCTAGCCGCAATGCCGACCGTATCGAGGTCTCGATCCTTGCGGTGCTCCAACCGTTGGCTGCTGTTTGGATGGTGAATGGTTTGATGTCTGCTAGCTCTGGGTCTCTTTCGGCGAGGACTGCCCTCAGCTCCTCCATGGTTGTTGACTCGTCCAGTCCCGAGATGAGCACTGGTGCCGTTCTCATGGCCCTTCTTACGCTTACCTCATTACCGAGCTTCTCTTTTAGTTTTTCAGCAAAGAGTTCGGCCTCCTTTTTGCTGCCAACCTCTAGGAGAATGTCACCTGCTGCTGTTCTTCTAGTCCCGACCACTTCAATGCCGAGCTCTTTTAAGTTTGGTACAGCTTCTTTCGCCTTCCTAATGACATCAGCGTAGGTTGACCCAGTCGTTGGTGCGTTAAGGATGATTGCTTCGTTTTTGGGCAGCTTTTTCCTTAGATTTCTGGCCATTTTTTCCGCTACGCTTTCGGTGCCTCCCCTTCGTTCACCGTTCATGTTCTCGTTTCCTGTTTCGACTTGTCCTTTGTCTCGTTGCTGTCCTCGCGAGGGGTCGCTATGTGCTTCCGACGCCTCACTTGATGGTCGCCGGCGCGGTGACTTGCCCCTACGCCTATTCTTTCGCCGGTTCACCGCTGTTTCCCAGTTTCCAGTGTCGCTGTTGCGGTCCTGGGAGTCGTCTGTCTGCTGTTGTTGTCGCGTTTGTTGTTTCCCTTGCATCTGGGGCTCGCGCTGCTGCTGCTGCTTCGGTGGCTTTTGTTGCTGTCGTGGTCGCTGCTGTTGCTGCTGCCACTGCTGCTGTTGCTGCTGCAGGGCCTGGGCCTGTTGCTCCAGCTTCTCAGTAGTCCCACTCTGGGCCTTCACAAGCTCTTGAAGTGCCTCTGTGGCGGCCAGGATCTGGGTGCCCTGCGACGATTGGAAGGAGGCCGCCCCGGCGTCTGTTAGCGGGTTCTGTCGCACCTGCTCCTCCCTTATCTCCTTCAGCAAATTGAGGGTCTGTGCGTGCTGTTGAACTAGCTGCTGCTGCACCTGTCTAACATGGAGTTCAGTCGCGTCCGGGTTCCTGACCATACCCAGCCGCTTGGCGAGGGCAGTAAAGTCCCTAAGGTGAGCTCCCATTGACTTTACGGCCGTTTTGATCTCCATTTTTGTGTTGGAGGCCACCTGCACCGCTGTCTCCAAGGTATCCATGATGGTCGACAGGGAGTCCAGGAGTTTGGAATATTTTGCCTCTGCTTCGGCACGGGTGGAAACAGGTACTCCACCACTGCTACTCCCCGGACCTTTTGGCTCCTCATTTGTTGCATCGGCCTGATGCACTCCAGAGTTCACCTTTCTGACGGAAGGTGATCCGTTGGTTAGGTTGTTTTGCACCAGTTGGCCAGCTGGTGCGACTGGGTTCTTTTTTTGATTATCTTTTTCCATATAGTTCCCACGAGAGGGCATGAAAGTTGCGTCGCTCCGTGGCAGAGCAGCGTACCACGGAGAAGGCTGAATACTGTGGGGTGCGCCAGGTGCCCCACAGGGTCCTCGTGGACACGTAACTACTTCCGTGCCAAGTGACCCCCGTGACGAGTTAGGGGTTGAAGGGTTTTCTGTCAGGGTTGTCCTTCCCTTAGGGCATTTACTCAACGCGAGCAGGCTGCCTCCAGCCTTTCCGGCCCCAACTGACCAAAGTCAGAGCCGGCTCAAGGCTTCGCTAAGTGCTAGCAGGCTACCTCAGTCCTTACCAGCTCCAACTAATCAAAGTCAGAGCCGGCTCAGCATTTTGTGTAGTGGTTGCCTTCCACTAGGGCTTTGCTAACTGCTAGCAGGCTACCTCCGACCTGCCATCACCAACCAACCAAGGTCAGAGATGGTTCTGTGGGCTCCGACTCCAACCAATTAAGGCCAGAGCCGGGTATGGGACCGCTTGGTAGGACCTAGATAAAGGCCCGCAAGCTCCCCCACCGCGTCAAGGTGGGTCCCGTCGGGGGAGAGATTTAGGGCCCTAACCTCAGCAAACTGGGGCATCAGCCAGTTAACATCTAGGACACTGTATAAAGGTGTCTTCCTACCGAGAGTTACATACGCATCTGAAATATGGGCGGCTGGTGCAAAACTCAAAAAGTCAATTAAACTTGGGAGCATGCAGAGGCCACCGCTACTAGCATAGACTGCAGCGTACAGAACGGCGTCTACGAACTGCTTATCAGTGGATCTAGAAATAGAGAAAAGTGCACTACAAAAAAGCCTGAAAAGCGCAGAAATAAGTCTAGAGTAGTTTCAAGAACAGGAAACAGAAATATTTGGAACATGGCAAGAAAGGTATGAAACGACAAACAAAGGGGACTGGACCAAGGTTATGATACCAGTAGTATATATTTGTATGTTCACAGCCAGCTTTTCCACGGTAATTTTTTTTTTTCAAGGGGAAAATTCTCCCTTGGAGCACTCTGATTTACCGCGTAACACAATACGGTGATTACACAAGATTGTCCACCTATTTGCGCCTTACACAAAAATATTTACCGTATCAACTATTTTTCCCCGTTTTTTAAAATTTTTTCAATCAAATATTTTTATAAAAATTATATTTCAAGTAAAGAACACAAATTATTTAATAAACTTTTTTTATTTTGTTCAATAAAATTACACAAGTTTTCTTACTTCTCTAGTAAAAGGTACATATTCTACAATACGATCATGAATTAACAAACAATAAGCAGTTACACCTGTAAGAGATTCCGATGCTTCAATTTCCAATTGAACATCCACTGCTGAGGCTGTTGCCGAATCATTCTGTTTTGAAGTATCAATAACTATAATGGGTGCGTTCGATAGAAAAGTAGATGGACTCAATATAGGGTTCCGTATACTTTTTTCGTAATACGATTCTTGAAACGATGTATACATATCATATAATAATGTAAAATTATTTTTTGAAAAATCTAAATTCAAATTATCATACGGATATGCAATCGAGTTTAGAAATACTTTAACGTTCGTTAGATTACAATGGTCGAATATACTACAATCTTTTGTTAGTGTATTTTTACGACCTTTTTGTAATCCAATTATAATAAATCGGGGTTTTTCTAATTTTGAAGCGGTTTTCAAGTTCCATACTACTTTTTTAGTAGTCCCGAGTTCAGGATATTCAAAAGTTTCAAAAGATCTAAAAGGAATAAACAAACTTTTTTCTTTTTCTACAAATTTCAATAACTTTAACCTTTCTTCATCATCAACAGTAATATGCGGAACCTTCCAGACTATTTTATTTAATACAACTTTACCTGAAGCAGCAACTATATCACTTTTAAGACTTAACGCATTTAAATCAGTATGACTTCGAGTTAATATTAATTCCAATCTTGAATTCACTAATATTTTTTTATAATCTTCAAACAGTCCTAACCAATATTTCAATAGAATGCAAGCACTGAATTCACCTTTATCGTTTGTTAATTGTGTTCCATTTTTCAAATTCCAGCCAGAATTTTCGTAACAATTATAGTTATCTGGTGTACCAGATAAGTATCCTTTCAGCGAGCTTGTGATTCCAAGAACACGTGTGCTATCTACTTCTATTCCATTTATTTCTAATCGTATTTGTTCGAAGAGGTATGAATAACCATTATTACACAGTTTCACTTTATCAGGTTCAGATATTGTTCCTTCTAAAAAAATAAAGCTCTCGTGTAGATACGGATAAACATCTGTTTGCTGTACTGATATTCGTATTTCATCATTATTATTAAACGATGTTGTGTACGGTGTATATGAATGATATTCAATTTTCGTTATTTTAGAATCCGTCTCGTACCGTGAACTTATATCTAAAATATCACTTTCAGGCATTTTGTTTTAATTGATAACCTAGAGCTTGCAAAATTTTTTTATTTTTCAACGTCAATTTTTTTACTTTATTTGATGTTACCGGTACCACTTTAGTCTTATGACTAGTTGAACTGATCTGAAGTAGCGGATTTATATTGAATTTTAATCCCATATCAAGATCCGTAACGTTTAATATGTAACACGATTGTCAATGCCTCACCAAAATTGTTAATCAATTTATGATCTTGATCAACTAACTGAACGGTTATCGTATCAATATTTGTTTTATTCAATTTGTAATATATTAAATTTGACGGTGACTGTACTACTTTCGATCCTAGCGTTTCACTAGGGAAAAACTCATAAATCGAATGACTTTGAAGATGGTTGTTGAATGATCCTTGAGCTATATTACACATTACTTTTATAGAATTAATTGTGTTTAAATTCATAGGTTTTTCCGATCTATGAGTAGATAAGAGTCTTTCATACTCTGGCTTATATTCTCGTTTTTCAAAACCCAATACAGGTGCCATGCTATGTGCAATCTCAAAGTGTAGTATTCCATTACATTTTATATTTGATCTGAAATCGTTAGGATCAACCGAAATGTCACATGTTAACTGAGTTTTGAATTTTTCATTATAAATATTTATTTGTTCCTTAACGCGATGCTTAATATCTTTAATTTCATAACATCCCTCTTCCAGTTTAATATAACACCACATACGATCATTATTATTATTATGATCACCTACTTCTATAGCAAATTTATTATTATGTTTATTGATATTCGGGAATGAATTAAATGTCTGCAAACATAACAAAGCAATTTCTGAATCTTCGTAAAGGTTTATAGACGGAAAATAATTTGCAGATAATGTGGTTTTGTCCCCGGTTAAACTTAAAGTGACTGACTCGTACATTCTAATATCTGAGATATAAATTTAATAATGAAACTAGTGACGCTTAATATGCAGAGCAACTGTCAATGTCTCATTAAAGTTATCGATCGGATTATTGTTTTGATCAACTAACTGTACAGTTATTGAATTAATGACTGTTTTGTTTAATCTGTAATATATCAAATTTGGTGGCGACTGAACTACTTTCGATCCAGTTCTTCCACTAGGGAAAAACTCATATATTGAATGACTTTGAAGTTGATTGTTGAATGACCCATGTGCTATATTACACATAACTTTTATAGAGTTAATTGTGTTTAAATTAGCAGCTTTTCCCGAACGAAGATCTTCATGTAATGGTCCATAGGTTCTCTTTTCAAATCCAAAAACAGATGCTATACTGTTTGGAACATTTAACTTTAGTCTTCCATTGCATTTAATGTATGTTCTAAAATCGACGTGATCAATAGATACGTTGAATGTTAGCTGTGTTCCCCATTCATTATTGAAGTGATATAACTCTTTCTTAATTTTGTTGTTAATATCTTCAATTTCATAACATCCTTCTTCCAAAATACATATAAACGTTTTTTGTTTATGCGCATGATTTAATGACGGAATTACATCTATCTCCAGTCGGTTATTAGTTAAATTTATGTTTGGAAATAAATTTCGTGTTTTCAAATATAACAAAGCTATTTCCGAATCCTCGTAAACGTTAAGAGGTGGGAAATAATTCGTGGATAATAAAGTTGTGTTTCCAGTCAAACTTAATGTAACAGATTCATGCATAATAAAAATTCAAGACATAAATGTCCACAGTTGAATGAATTGAAATCTTGATAGTTAGAATAATTATATATTATTTTATACTCTTTAAAATAGTGTTGTAATTCAATTGGTGGAGGTAAATCACCAAAGCTATCAAAATATACTACTTTATCTTTATTTTTATGAAACGCTACCCAATGACTTCCATTACCTGAAGATATATCTAAGTTTAAAATACCACATTCATTTACATACGGTTTTTTAGGTAAGTTATCACGTGAAAACACTCCACGGAAATGATTGATTTTCAACTTTGTTATACATTTTATAATATCTTCTGACGAAAGCGGTCTGTTAGGTAGCGTATTTAACAGTTTTTTTTCCATACCTTGTTTTTGTTTAAATTTAAACCACTACCTTTTTTTCTTTTTGAATTTTGAATTGCATTATACACACTAGCACCTCCAGACATTAAGCTACCAAGTGCTGACAATCCCGCAAATATAGGTATTAAGGGAATTACACCTCCTGTTTGTCTCGGTGGTAAAATCAGTCTTTTGCTACCATTTTTTTTCTTAGACATTCTTTTTTTCTTTACTGCTATCATAAGATTTTTTATTTTTGTAGCACGTTTCTTTTTATAACCCATTCCTATTTTTCTTTTAGCTTTCATCGCGTTTGTTACTGCATACGCAACAATTTTCTCCTTTTTAGGAGTATCTATAGCTTTAAATCTTTCCCAAGCACGATTTTCTAACACTTCATCAGCTTTATGTCTATCGTTTAAATTTTTACTAGATGCATACGCAATATCGTGATCACGACAAGCAGTATCCAATGGATTTATTCCTATGTCACCACGATTTAATCTTTTTTTTTAATTTTGTACCTGGCCCACAAAACTGATAACCTGGAACATGAGATTCAAACGGAAGACTATTTATAAGAGAGTTTACAATACCTTTACCAGTCTTTTTCGATTTACACTTTCGAGTTGAACGCATCATCAATAACTGAATATAAAATAAAAATCTTTGAGTATTTATAAGAAAATGGATTTAATTGAACAGAAAGATAAATTAGAAATAATAAACGTAGATGTACAAATATCGAAAAAACCATCAAGACATGGTTCGTTATTACCTGATACTATACGTGCTATATTAGTTGGTCCTAGTGGATCGGGTAAAACAAATATAATGTACAATCTAATCACACATGAAAACGGGTTAAGATTTGAAAATATTTATTTATACTCTAAAAGCTCTAATCAAGAAAAATATGTTTTGTTAAAAAAAATAATGGATGATATACAAGGTGCTAATTTGTTCATATTTACAAACGCAGATAAAGTTATAAAACCTAACTTAACTAAGAAAAATTCTATTATAATTTTTGATGATGTAATATGTGACTCACAGTCTGTTATTAGAGAATACTTTAGCATCTGTAGACATTCAGGTGCTAGCTCCGTATTTTATTTAGCACAAACATATTCTAAAATACCAAAACAGTTGGTAAGAGATAACTCAAACTTTTTAATAATTCTGAAACAAGATGACATGAATTTACGTCATATATTCAATGATCATTCGTCGACAGATATGGATTTCTCAGAATTTCGGAAAATTTCTCATTTATGTTGGAATCAAAGTGATTATGGGTTTATGGTTATTGATAAAACTCGAGAAATGAATGAAGGAAGATATAGATGTGGTTTTCATACGTTTATTAAAATAAAATAATTATATATATATAATATATATATAATGTAACATTGTTATTATCTACATAGTCTTGCCAGTGGTCATACGATACAGTAATATTGAGTTTATTATTTACTATGAACAAAGAAAAAGTTTTGCTGAAAAATTTAATAATATCAAAAAAAAATATTAAACGAAAAATAATGGAAATGAAACGTGGTATTATAGATTCAGATAACTATTTCCGTGAAGCATTTAAACCAATAACTGAACCACTCAGTACAAAAATAGAAAAAAATACATCGTGTAACTTACAACTAGCTGATTATAAAAATGCAGAAACCTCATATACTAGTGGAGAAAATGAAGATGATGAATTAAATTCGACATTTGTAAATTTTTTTGAACGTCCTAAATCACAACGTTATGATAAATCTTATGGTTTACATTATGATAGAACTAGTGATTCTTACAAAATAGGAGATTACTCTGTAACTTTTAGCCATGGTAACTTACAGCTGCTTAATAAATACTATCCATGGACATTAGGACTACAGTCTTTATTATGTGAGAAAGAACCAAAAAATACAACTATACAAGATATGGAATCTTATTACGATATTTTGAAAACTTCTCGAGTTCATTTAAAAGCGGATGGGAAACCAAAAACCTCAAAGTTTCATAAATGGGCGACCGTTGTAAAACCTCTCTACGAAAGAATGAAAAATGAAGAAAAACAGTTAAACGAAGAAATAGTTAAAATTAATAACTCTAGAGCTCCTCGGATAAGCTTTAAACAATTAAACGAACATTTATCTAGTTCGAGTGCTAAACGTAGTAACGTTCATAATAATACAACCATAACAAATGAACCATTTGATTTTAACCCTACAGCAAACAGTTCTATGTCTGTAGATCCTCCAGTTGAAAAGATGTTTAATTTTACTGCATCACCACATGCTAAGAAAGGTTCTGGTTTATATAAAGATGTAATACCTCAAACACAGTTAGTTTATTATGATGATCCAAATGAATTAGTAACTAGATTAAATCTTTTAACATCATCACAAAGAGTTGGTAATACTGGCGTTAGTAATGAAATCATATCTATTTTAGAAGAATTACGTGAGAGGAATATTATAGTATAATGACAACCTTAGAGAATATAGCTAATGAGCTACATCGACCAGCGAGAAAAATATTTCCTAGACGTAGCGTAGTTACACGGTTTAAAGATGATCTCTGGCAAGCTGATTTAATAGACATGCAGTCACATTCTAGACAAAATAAAGGTTTTAAATTCATTTTAATCATAATTGATACATTTACCAAGTATGTATGGGTAGAAGCATTGAAAAATAAAACAGCGGAGGAATGTACAAAAGCTATGTTTAATATATTGAAAAAAGCTAATCCAAAATTGTTACAGACAGATAATGGTACAGAATTTTATAATAATCAATTTCAAGATTTAATGAAAAAATATAAAATTAAACATTATAGTTCATTCAGTGTCATTAAGTGTTCAATTTGTGAACGTGTAATACAAACTCTTAAAAATAAAATATATAAACATTTTACTGCAACAGGTACATGGAATTGGTATAATACAATATCAAAAATTATACAAAACTATAATAATACAAAACATAGAACAATTAAATGTACACCAAGTGAAGCTCGAATGGATGCAAACAAAATTAAACTTAACACACATACAAATATCAAAACATTATACAAACCAAAATTTAAAATTAACGACAAAGTAAGAATATCTAAATATAAACATATATTTGATAAGGGATACACACCAAATTGGACGACAGAAATATTTACAATTTCAAAAATTTTACATACAAATCCAGTAACGTATCAATTAAAAGATGAATCGAACAATATAATCTTAGGTGGTTTTTATGAACAAGAAATTAAATTAACTGATTTTCCAAACACCTTTCTTGTTGAACGTGTTATAAAAAAAGTTGGGAATAAAATGTTTGTCAAGTGGTTAGGTTTTGATACAAGTTATAATTCATGGATAACGTTGTCAGATATATTAAAATAAAATTTTATATTATATTATTTTTATCATATTATTATATTTTACCTTTTTACTGTTTTTCTTTGATAACAATAAAAATTTGTTTATTTACATGAAACATTTAACAATTAAAACATTATATAATACTGATAGATAGCGCTTTTTGTTTATTTCGATTGCGGATATATAAAGTTTTTTAATTTATAGTGGCCATAAGCCAATGTATTAATCCCATCATCCATTATATAACGTTTATCATCGTTAGCACTAAGAACAAGCTTAGTCATAGTTTTCGAATGGACAATATGTTTATTGGATTGAATAAAATTCATTTTTCTATGAGTTTGTTTATCCTCAACAGTTATATGGTTTATAAATGCATTTAATATATCCATGTAATTTTTAAATTTCATGTGATTTTTAATTATATACTTTTTTACACCTTTTGCTTTTTTTTCCTCAACACTATGTACAGTTTTATACGCATATAATTTCGGTCTTAATGAGACAAATTCTTTTAGAATTATTCCTTTCATTTCATCCTTAAAATATCCTGGTTGATTTTTATGTGTCTCACTGAAACAATAATGGTCTTTAGGATAATTAGATGTATCAAAATATGGTAGTAAACTATTTTTTAAATCATCGAAAAAATTTGTTGTTTGGATAGCGTATACCAACGAATCAGTATCTGAATACAAAGAACTAATTTTAGCACCATATTTTTTTTTCATTACATTATAATGAAAGTCATACATAAATGTTTTTGAAACATCTAAAATTGCGAATCCTACATAAATTGCCTTGTCAAATTTAATGATTTCCTTACGCTGATGAATAGCCATAAGATTCTCAGTGTATATAGTTCTGTCTTTAAAATTAGTTTTAACCATTAATTTCCTAGCTTTTTTTGCTGATGAAACAAGTTTTATAGAAGTTCTTGCGCGAACATTTTCCATACATTTACCGAAAACGCTATTGATTAACAACTTCCAAAAATTTTTTTCAAACTCGTTTTTAGCTTCAACTCTCATAGTTGTACACAATTCAATGTATGATGCCATCCATTTGCTTTGTGAAAAGCTAATAGCTCGATGAATTTTCGTCACTTTAATACCGTTTAAAATCGCCTGTTTTAAGTTTTTATAATGTACTATATAGTTTTTTTTTGATGATAATGTAGTAAGCAATTTCTTAGCTTTAGAATTAGGAGGACACTCATTAATGGGTAAAAATGGGAAATCATTATGACTTTTATGTAAATACTTAGGGTACTCGATATCAACTTCTAATATATACCCAACTTCTGAATCATCGGCAATTTTAGTGACATCGATATTGAGATCATTAACCCACTCAAAATCTTTGAAAGGCAATTCTGTTAACATAGATTTACCATACAAATTTACACAGTCAAGATATGTAATCCATGTGATTGGTTCATTCGAATTATAGTCCAGTCCTTCAATATTTGGTATATTTGCTTTAACATATCTTTTAGTTGATTGACAAATGCCCCCCCGGATTGAGTTTTCAAAAAAGAGGAGCATGTTGTAATCCTTTAACCTTTCCAATTTTACCTTAGTGTACTTAAGCATACAATCAAAAGCAAATCCAGGAGCAGTCATGTAATGAGCAGGATCTAATCTGAGAGTAGATAAACATAAGTCTCTAAAATTTTCAAACACGTCAGCCAGTATGGTAACGTCAGTCTTTAAATAAAGATCGCTATACTCACCTAAAGTCTTTATATCGAATGTTCGCCATATATTTTTAGCATGCATATAATCTTTATCGCTTATTTTTTCGTCTGTCAAAGAGTTATAAAATTCAGACTTTGATGGTAAGAAAGTATCATCTAATTTACTCCAACTATCGACATATTCATAAGGGAAGATTCCTTTTTGAGTGACTAGATCTAATGCTTTCATGGAAAATTTTTTAAGAGTTTCTCTAAACCTCAACTTATCTTCAGATAAATTTAATGCAAGTTTACTTAATGATTCGCTCATGAAACGGAATGTATCGACAAATTTAATACTAAATCTATGTGCGATTTCTTTACTAAAGGATATATATTTTTCTGACGAATTAGGAATAACGTGAATATCTTTATCATTACAACCAAGTTCCCGAATTATGAAATGACTATCGTACGATAAATTATGGAAGAAAATTGGTACGAATGAGGGGTTAATTATTTCAAAATTACATTGAAGACAAATACATTGTCTATATTTACCAGTAAAATGACAGTGATCTCGAACTTTAATTAAATTATTATTTTTAAAATGTCTCGAACATTTTCCACAAAACTTAGTATTTTTAAAATTACTTTCTTCTTCTTTAGTTAATTTATTCATCGGTTTATTTGTTTGATAAATTTTATTAATATTATTTCCAATAACAATCATATTTTCCATAAATTTTTTTGCAGCATTTTCACCTCTATAAATTACCACCTTTCTCGGAATTTTGAACTGTTTTACTAGTTCTTTTGATATAACATCATAGTTAACTTTGACATAAAACCCATAGCTCATAATTTCATGTAAATGTGTAGCATAAGTTTTAGATTTTTCGTAACTATTAAATTCACTAGACTTATTTTTAGGAGTTAAAATACATTCAAAATCTGCATAAATAACAATTGGTATTCTCTGTGTATTTTTATAGTTTTTAAAATAAATAAAATCATCATCCCCCTTTTCAAACATTATTGGTCTCCCTAATTGGTTCTTTCTACAATTATGCTGGTGTTCACTCAACCCTTTCTTACCCCAAAGTTTGCTTTTACATGGCTTTTCACTAAAAGTAGTAAAACATCTTTTACAGATAATTAATCTGGAACAGTTTTTAGTTTTCTGACTTCTAATAAATCTTGAAAAATTTTTTATATAACAATAGTGTGATGTGTTATTATTATTAAACAAAAGTAGATCAAAATGTTTTTTTCTTTCAGTATTACAAATATATAGAGGGAAAATATGTTTTTTATCATTTAAACTATAAATATTAATTGATACATTATTTATACGTTCAAATTTTTTTATCTGCCTGATTGGTGTAGGAAAATCTATACATTTAAAATCTAAGCCACTTTTTTTTTCTAACATTTCAAAATATTTCTTATTAAAATAAGTTTTATTTGAACGATTGTCAAACTTTGATAGTATTGAATATTTAAAACATTTAACATCATTATTTTTTACATTTATGACTGCTCTTTTATCTTTGATATATTCAGGAAGATCTAGATACGTTCCTCCTCTGAGAGGATTTACTATATTAATTCTCAATTGTAATGCATCTATTGTTTTAAGTGACCAGCCAGAAGCTTTTGCTAAAAAATCATCTTCTTCACTTAATAATTTATTGAACATCCCATTCAGTAATTTATTAAAATCAGAGGAATTACATGCAAGTGTATTAGAGGTTTTAAATGCTATATCCTGTACTTCTTGTGTGATAATTCGTTCATATACACTATCTACATATAAATTAAATTTTATAGATGTTTGTAGACATGATTCCTTTAACTTTGGAATTATTTTGTCTAAAGTATAGTTAAAAAAAAGTGTGTAGTCTAAAAATTTTAAATTATTCTTAACTATAAAAGTTTTTGAACATTTTTTAAATCTTTCAATTTCAAATATTCCTTCATCAGCATATGTCATTCGCTGACGTTTTGTCACCATTTTTCTTTTCATAATTAAGCTGAAAATAAATTAAATGGAAAAAAAAATATAATAAACAATAATAATATTGTAATCACTTTATTATTTTTTATAGTATAAATCATACAATATTCAGCAAACCTAAGCAACTAGTTTAAAAAAAAAGAAATTAAAAACTTAATTATTATTTAATAAATCATATAGGTATGATAAATGCAATATACAACTTTGTTGGCATCGATAACCTATATGATTAGATTCATCGTAATCACCTTTAATTTCTTTTTTTTTTTTAATAAATTTTCCCTAGTCGACTTCAGGTTTGTTTTTTTGATTTTAATATTAATATCGTTAATCATTTTTTTAAATTTTTTTTCTTCTCTTTCACCATATTTCTGATTTTCCACCTGTTGTTTCAACACTTCATTAATTTCTGTTTTGATGTATGATGTCATGTTTCTACAAATTATATAGATATTTGCAAACTATCTGCTAGTAATAAAATATTAAAATAGTAACACACATCATCATTAAATAATAATTGTTTTTATTTTTACAAGCAAAAAAACATAGCTATAAACATTAAATTAAAATCATAATTTCTTAGAAAAGTAAATGTCATGAAATGTTTGACAACGTATCATCATATCCATACTATATCTTTCTCCATAACAGATTTCCATTTTTCTAACATAATCAATATATTTATTACCATATTTATTAAATATTTCTCTTTTTTCTTTTAAAGAAAACAATTTATCTCTTAATTTATTGATTTCAAATTCATTTGATGATGAACATATCCTGATTAAATAAATGTTATGTTTTATTTCTTTAATTTTTTTTATTAATTTCTTTCGTTTCTAATATATTATTTTTATTATCTTCAATATTCCCTAATCTTAATGATTCCATGGTTTGTAAATTATATTGATATTTATTCATAAGTTCATCTTTGTTTTTTGAATCCATTGTCTGTAATATTATTTCAAATTCATTAATGTTAATACACAGTATGTTAAATCATAGAAACATAGACGGAAAAATCTAATTATAAAATATGTTAAACAACTGTATTGTATATAATATAATTTTTATCTGAATTAAATTAACTTTATAAAAATAAAAAATTAAGTTTAAAAATGTAGGTACACATATTATATATAACTGCGTATTTGTTGTGTACTAAATTTATTTTTCTCCTGTCTAATGTTAAATGAATACATACAATTTGTCATAGATAGATATATTTTTTTATATCTAATAGCAGCCAGTCTTATTGAATACTTATTAGAATTAGAATATTATACTACCTATTTAAATTATTAAAAGTTAACTCAAATTGAGATATTTTTATGTAAATATTGAATATTATACTATGAAGTTTAAAAAATATAGGTACACACATCATATATTACTTAAACCTGTGTATTTGCTGTATAATAAATTTATTTATTTTTCCCTTGAATAATGTTAAATGAATACATAAAATTTAATAAAGATAGATGGAAAAAATGTAATAAAATATATTAACCAACTGTATTGTACACAATTTAATTTTTATCTAAATTAAATGGACTTTATAAAAATATTATCATGAAGTTTAAAAATGTAGGTACACAAATATATATTACTTATAACTGTATACTTGTTATATACTAAATTTATTTTTTCCCTTGAATAATTTAAATGAATACCTACAATTTAATATAGAAAAACTGTAATAATCTAATATATTATTAATCAACTGTATTGTATGTAATTTAATTTTTATCTAAATTAAATGAACTTTATAAAAAGATATAATCATGAAGATTAAAATGTAGGTACACATATTAATATATATTACTTATAACTGTGTATTTGTTGTATACTAAATTTATTTTTTCTCCTGTCTAATGTTAAATGAATACATACAATTTGTTATAGATAACTATATTTTTTATATCTAATAGCAGACAGTCTTATTGAATACTTATTAGAATTAGAATATTATACTACCTATTTCAATTATAAAAACTTAGCTCAAATTGAGATATTTTTATGTAAATATTGAATATTATACTATGATATTCATGAAGTTTAAAAATATAGGTACACACATCATCTATTACTTATACCTGTGTATTTGTTGTATATTAAATTTATTTTTTTCCTTTGAATAATTTTAAATGAATACCTACAATTTAATATAGAAAAAAAATGTAATAAAATATATTAACCAACTGTATTGTAAATAATTTAATTTTTATCTAAATTAAATGAACTTTATAAAAACATAATCATGAAGATTAAAATATAGGAACACATATCATATATTACTATAACTGTGTTCAATGTTAAATGAATACATACAATTCATTATAGATAGACATATTTTTTATATCTAATAGCAGACAGTCTTATTGAATTCTTATTAGAATAAGAATATTATACTACTTATTTCAATTATAAAAACTTAGCTCAAATTGTAATATTTTTATGTAAATATTGAATATTATACTATGATAATATAACATTTTTTTATATTATTGATATCAAATATTATAAAATAATAAATATTGCGTTCGGTGATAATATTAAGCGGTGATAGTGCTAACTGTTCTATGGTGATAGAGACGGTATATATTTTTAAGGTTATGTTCGTTAATAGTAGATTGCTGATGTGTAATAAAATGTAATTACTATCTTATAAATATGATGTTAACATTTTATCATATAATATATAAACATAGATAATATTATCATAAAACTATATTATTATAATGATGATGTGTTTAAATCATTGTTATTCTGTTTCTAGTTTTTTTTTTAAAATAGGAGTAAAGATTAAAAGTTTTAATAAAATAATAAAATAGGTACTTACATAGTTAGTGTTGAAGTATTCTAAGTCTGACTGTTGACTGTTTTCTGAGTCTGGCTGACGGTTGCTATTGTTGTTGAAGATGTTTTACGTTTTTGATGGTCTGTTCTGATGTAACTGTTTTGCTGGAGAGTCGAGGATGGTTGCTGTTCTGTAGCTTCTTGGTCTGTTAGAGCTGCTGGTGAACTGATGACTTTATGTTTAAAAATTCGGTGTTTTATACTAGAGTTTAACCCTCTCTTTGAACATTGAGTATTAGGTACCTCTCATAATCCTGAGATGATTGTACATTATATTACTTAATACCATTCTCTTTTGTCCATGTAAGAACATGTTTGTAGTCTTTCATGCAAATTCTTATTACATTATTATATGAGAAGTCTATTTGAATATATACATTCTAATTTATTTTAAATTATATTTGATATTTTAACCAGTTCATATAATGTCTTGTTCATATATAATCATTTTTTTTTTGGAAATGTTTTTTCAGGTCATTGCTATTAACCTTTAACGTTTTTATATCTGAAATCCGGTTCATACTAATTATTTTTTTGATTCTAATAAATGTTAATATTATATACATATATTATACTATTATTGCTTATATTACATATTTGTTGAAAAGTCTTTTGAGGTCATTAACGTTGTTATATCAAATCTGATTTTCAAGGCGGGTGATTATTTTAGATCCTGTTTCTTTAATAATTCATATAATGCCACTTGTGTTCATGTAAAACAAGTTTGTAGAAAGGTTTTTCAAGTCATTGCTATTAACATTAGCATTTTACATATATAAATTATTGTGGTAGTGGCTAATATCTGTGTATAAAAGCCAATGTAAAACCATTAACGTTCATCAGTCCTCAACACAGTCTACAACGCAGCTCAAAAATGTCTTATAGAACATCAATTATTTCTTCAGAATCAGAGGTAAGTAAAGTTTTTTTAAAAACCAAATAACAAATTGGAGGTCAGTCGTAACACTACTCAACGTTATGGTTATAATTATTAAGAAACATAAAAAAATAAAATATGTTTCTTTTAGATATCAGTTATAAAACCACTTGTACATTTTTAAATAAAAAAAAAAATATTATTTTTATGATCCATAGAATGAACATTTCAGTGAATCCGTTGACTCTAAAGTTAAACCGTTAGCATCAACATCTAAAACAAAAACCACTTTAAAACGTGGTGTTGAGAAGACGAATGAAAAAAAATCTACAAATAAGAAGCAGATGAAAATGGTTAGTTAAATTATTTTTTATTATAAATAAAATATATATATATATATATATAAATTATATTTTTCATTTATAGAATGCATCATACAGAGACAATGTTGGTGATCGTTTAAGATCAGAAGAATATGATGAGGAAGTTTTCAATTCGCTAACTTTTCGACAAGGTGACGGTTTAATTACGATAAAAACTACATTTGAGGAGAAGCCAACAGATTACTGGGTGATAACACATTATAAATGTTCAAATATTGAAAATGTTCCGGTTAAGGATAGGTAAATAATTTATAATTAATTTACTTTTTTTAAACTATTGTTAATCTTTTTCAATAGGTATTTTTATTATCACTTCATTTCATGATTTAAAAAATAATAATTATAGGTGGAAGTTTAGTGAAGCTGGTGTTAAGTTGTATACAAGCGAAAAGTCAAAAGACCAGACATTGAATGTAAGCTTGAATCAGACCATGCAGTCAATATTTGACACGATGCTACAAGACCCAGGACGTCGTACAATCAAAAGTAAAATAATAGGCTAATTATTATATGTTTTTTTAAAAAATGAGTTTTTTATTGAATAAACAATACAATATATTATATAAATATTTGTTTATTTTATACTATTAAATCCTGAAGTATTAAGTCTGACATTGTATTAAAATGGTATTGTAATATTTCATATAGGAATGATGTGTCATCGTTTTGCAGATGAGTGTAATAACTAAAATCATAGTTTTGTATATACTGGTTTGTGAATTCATTTCTCTGACAACTGATAGGTAGACCACGGACGTCGTTTTTTATTAGATCGTAAGCTGTGTTAAATGTAGCTTGGTAACTTGGTAGACGTTTCTGTTTTTCTACAATGTAGAGATCTACACAATGTTGAAGCTGTTTAAGTCTACATAAATCTATATGTGATAAAGTGATATAATCATCATTGATATGTAAAGTAATTGAACTCTGCTTAACATTAGTTGAATATGTAAAGTTATCAGATATTTTTGTTCGTCTACATCTGGTGTGTAAATTATTAGTAATTGAAATGTAATTAGATTCAGACATGAGTGTAAACCATTGTTCTAAGTTTAAAGTAATTATCTTCTTTGATAATTTACATTCTAATAACACAATAATCGAAATTTGTTTATTAATTAATAAACCGACTGTAACGCTCTTCTTACTATACGGACGAATGTCGAAGGTTGATTTTGATACGATTATAGGTAGAACCATGATGAATAATATTTATAGTAATGTTTCAGACTATCAATATGAAAAAATCTAGTATAATGTAACTGATGGAACATATACTTTGAACTGAGGTTTTTTTTCATCAGTAAACATATTATATACTAAATCTGTTGTAAAAAAAAAATGGTAAAAAAAATGTGAACGTACAGTTCAGTAGATTAGTGTGTAGTGAAGGGAGTAGAGGGAATTATTTATACTTACTTACCTGAAACATGAAATTAACTTATTAAATTAACCTAACGCACTAATCCACTGAACTATACGTCCACGAGATATTAGATTAAAAACTAACACATATAAGTTGTTTATAATATTTTTTTTTTATTTATTACAACATATAATGAAAAGACATGATTTAGCAAACGGTGTCGTATGACCTAGTTTCACAATTACAAATATATTCATTGTTACAATATTTACTTAACACTTTTTGAACAAACTGATTTCCCTTCATTAATAATACATATATACACTTTGGATTATATCTGCAATGTTCAATCCAAACGTCATCTTCTCGTTTCCAATTATGAAGAATAAGTCCACAGCAAAAGCATTCGACGATATCTTCTACTCCTGTATATTTTAACCCACATTCAGCTAGAGCATATTTATTTTGAAAACAATTTAAAGGAAAATGTTCAAAAGATCTTAATCTTGAATAAATTGAAGTATATCCTGGATGGGTTGGAACTGAATTATTTCGTATACGATGAACTAATGATTGAAAATCGCTTGTAAGTTTTGGTAAATTCATTTCTTTAATTAATTGAAATAATAACTTGAAAAACACAACTCGAATACACGACGGATCAGCAGTAACTAAATGTAAAATTATTAACTTGCAACTAAATAGTAGAAATTAAAATATATAAATTTTTAAAAACTAGAACAGTGTAACCAACATGATTAAAAACATAAAAACAATCTCCCTGTAATTTTTATAAAAATTAGCGATATTTGATTGAAAAAATTTTAAAAAACGGGGAAAAATAGTTGATACGGTAAATATTTTTGTGTAAGCCGCAAATAGGTGGACAATCTTGTGTAATCACCGTATTGTGTTACGCGGTAAATCAGAGTGCTCCAAGCGAGAATTTTCCCCTTGAAAAAAAAAAATTACCGTGGAAAAGCTGGCTGTGAACATACAAATATATACTACTGATACCCAGTGTACGTGAGCGGTATATGCTACCAATGACACTAGACCACTATACAACACAAATGTTGACAGGACATGGTGACTTTAAATCCAAACGATTTCAGTCCAAGCTAGTGGCATCACCCAACTGTGAGTGCAAAAATGGGTCCGAAACTGTACAGCATGCGATGTACAGATGCCCGAGAACCGAAGAATACTGAGCCGAGTTGAAGGCAGCTATGGCCGAAGAACAAGAGGACTGGTCACCCAGGAACGGGGCTTTTCTCAAAACGAGAAGAACATATGAGGTGCTAAGGAGGTTTGCCAGGAAGTCATTAACTAACAGAGCAGACAGATAAGGACCAGAGAATGATCTGGCCAGCCGGGGTCGCCGTCTGGGACGCGGACACGCCGAAACCTTCGGGGACTAGGGTATTGCGAGGTTTTGACCGCGACCTCATGAAGAGCGGGTCGATCACTCCGGTGATGCCTCCGAGAGGCGTGATACAGGCTACCGAGCCTCTAACTCGGGGGTCGCGGCCACTGCGCCGGCAGCGAGCGCTGCCCGGTAAGGGTCCACCATGAACCCGCGGTACACGGCCCAAATCTTGGTAGGATCACAGCTGAGGTTTAGGCCGACGAAGCTCGGTCCGGGCATCACACCATTGATGTGCTTTCCTAACGGGAGCGAGAATGGTACTTCGGGATGTGGGAAACCTACGCACGGACACTCTCCCGACTTCGTTGAGAACGGGTGCTCCGTGCGGGGCTGGTGGTCCATCGACGACCCACGACCGCTGTCCGCTGGGTCACTCCGGTGGACACCGGCCGTGAACCTCCGTGGCTCTTGACTAGCGCACACCGCTAACATAAGGTCCACGGTTGTAGCCGCAAGGCATCAAACCCGGGAGTCTTCGTGATACTTATGAGTTATGATGTACTATTTTTTTTTTTTTTACCTATTCAATAAATATTGCTTTAGACTGTTTTAAGTACGTGTTGTTTTGTCCTTGGTACCCTAAAATCTGTTCAAAATACATATTTCAAGTTCATGTCGACGACGAATCTTTCAAATATCCCTAGCCCCTAGGGATAGGACAATACTTTTATTTGTGGTAAGTAGTATATATTTGTATGTTCACAGCCAGCTTTTCCACGGTAAAAATTTTTTTTCAAGCGGAAAATTCTCGCTTGGAGCACACTGATTTACCGCGTAACACAATACGGTGATTACACAAGATTGTCCACCTCTATGCCTCTTACACAAAAATATTTACCGTATCAACTATTTTTTCCCGTTTTTTAAAATTTTTTCAATCAAATATCGCTAATTTTTATAAAAATTACAGGGAGATTGTTTTTATGTTTTTAATCACGTTGGTTACACTGTTCTAGTTTTTAAAAATTTATATATTTAATTTCTACCACGGTTTAAAATATATATATATATATATCTTAAACCGTGATTTCTACTATTTAGTTGCAAGTTAATAATTTTACATTTAGTTACTGCTGATCCGTCGTGTATTCGTGTGGTGTTTTTTCAAGTTATTATTTCAATTAATTAAAGAAATGAATTTACCAAAACTTTCAAGCGATTTTCAATCATTAGTTCATCGTATACGAAATAATTCAGTTCCAACCCATCCAGGATATACTTCAATTTATTCAAGATTAAGATCTTTCGAACATTTTCCTTTAAATTGTTTTCAAAATAAATATGCTCTAGCTGAATGTGGGTTAAAATATACAGGAGTAGAAGATATCGTCGAATGCTTTTGCTGTGGACTTATTCTTCATAATTGGATACGAGAAGATGACGTTAGGATTGAACATTGCAGATATAATCCAAAGTGTATATATGTATTATTAATGAAGGGAAATCAATTTGTTCAAAAAGTGTTAAGTAAATATTGTAACAATGAATATATTTGTAATTGTGAAACTAGGTCATACGACACCGTTTGCTAAATCATGTTCTTTCATTATATGTTGTAATAAATAAAAAAAATATTATAAACAACTTATATGTGTTAGTTTTTAATCTAATATCTCGTGGACGTGTAGTTCAGTGGATTAGTGCGTTAAGTTAATTTAATAAGTTAATTTCATGTTTCAGGTAAGTAAGTATGAATAATTCCCTCTACTCCCTTCACTACACACTAATCTACTGAACTGTACGTTCACATTTTTTTTACCATTTTTTTTTACAACAGATTTAGTATATAATATGTTTACTGATGAAAAAAAACCTCAGTTCAAAGTATATGTTCCATCAGTTACATTATACTAGATTTTTTTCATATTGATAGTCTGAAACATATTATTATAAATATTATTCATCATGGTTCTACCTATAATCGTATCAAAATCAACCTTCGACATTCGTCCGTATAGTAAGAAGAGCGTTACAGTCGGTTTATTAATTAATAAACAAATTTCGATTATTGTGTTATTAGAATGTAAATTATCAAAGAAGATAATTACTTTAAACTTAGAACAATGGTTTACACTCATGTCTGAATCTAATTACATTTAAATTACTAATAATTTACACACCAGATGTAGACGAACAAAAATATCTGATAACTTTACATATTCAACTAATGTTAAGCAGAGTTCAATTACTTTACATATCAATGATGGTTATATCACTTTATCACATATAGATTTATGTAGACTTAAACAGCTTCAACATTGTGTAGACCTCTACAAAACAGAAACGTCTACCAAGTTACCAAGCTACATTTAACACAGCTTACGATCTAATAAAAAACGACGTCCGTGGTCTACCTATCAGTTGTCAGAGAAATGAATTCACAAACCAGTATATACAAAACTATGATTTTAGTTATTACACTCATCTGCAAAACGATGACACATCATTCCTATATGAAATATTACAATACCATTTTAATACAATGTCAGACTTAATACTTCAGGATTTAATAGTATAAAGTAAATAAATATTTATATAATATATTGTATTGTTTATTCAATAAAAAACTCATTTTTAAAAAAAAAAAACATATAATAATTAGCCTATTATTTTACTTTTGATTGTACGACGTCCTGGGTCTTGTAGCATCGTGTCAAATATTGACTGCATGGTCTGATTCAAGCTAACATTCAATGTCTGGTCTTTTGACTTTTCGCTTGTATACAACTTAACACCAGCTTCACTAAACTTCCACCTATAATTATTTTTTTTTTTTTAAATCATGAAATGAAGTGATAATAAAAATACCTATTGAAAAAGATTAACAATAGTTTAAAAAAATTAAATTAATGATAAATTATTTACCTATCCTTAACTGGAACATTTTCAATATTTGAACATTTATAATGTGTTATCACCCAGTAATCTGTTGGCTTCTCCTCAAATGTAGTTTTTATCGTAATTAAACCATCACCTTGTCGAAAAGTTAACGAATTGAAAACTTCCTCATCATATTCTTCTGATCTTAAACGATCACCAACATTGTCTCTGTATGATGCATTCTAAAAAAAAAAAAAGGAAAAAAATAAAAAAAATAAAACAATGGCTGAAATGGATATAGATAAAGCCACAGCTTTGATTCCGGTGTGTACAGGAGCAAAGAATGTATCAGAATTTATTAATACATGTGATATCGCGGTAAAATCGGTAGATAAAAGTAATTTACCATTATTAATAAAAATAATAAACTCGAAATTAGCAGGTAATGCACTAGAGGCAACAAAATATAGGGACACAGAAAAATGGGAGTATATAAAGTCAATTTTAAAGGGAGCATTTGAACATAGAGCATCTGAGAGAACGTTAACAATAGGATTAAATTTCGCGCGTATGAAAGAAAATGAGGACGTAACCAGTTTCGCAGGACGAGTTGAGGAATTATTTTATAAATTATGTAAGGAAGGTTCGAAAGATATGACAGAAGAGGAAAGCAAAGTATATAAAAAACAACTTAAAAATCAAGCATTAATAATTTTTGTAAACGGTTTACCGAAACATTTAAATTTAGCACTAAAAGCTAGGGATCCGAAAACGTTAGAAACTGCTATGCAATTCGCAAAAGATGAGGAAATGGAACATAATGCTAACTTACAAATGGAAAAATTACAAAAAGATTTAGAAAAACAAAATTTAAACGGAAATAGTAATACATCGGGAAATAATTTCAAACAAAATAATAATAGTCAAAATTTTAATCGCGGTGGTCAGAATAACGGATATAACAATAATAATAATAATAATTTCAGACGTAGTAACGGTTATAATAATTTTAATCGAAGTTTTAATCGTGGCGGATATAACGGGTATGGACGACAAAATTTTGCTAATAATAATAATCAGAATATGACAACTAATAATAATAATAATAATAATAATAATGCATGTTATAATAAATTGTGGAAAGAATAGTCATTTAGCAAGAGATTGTAGATTACCAAGGCAAAACAACGATACACAGTTCGGTACCAATAATAGGCAACAAAATGCAAATAATAATACGCATACAATTAATAATAATAATGGACAACTACATTGTATCTATTGCAATAATGTGGGACATGAAATTGTAAACTGTTATACTAAATTACGTAATGAAAGGAATAATTCTAATGTTTCAAAAAACTCGATGGTGCCAACTCAGGGCGTCAGGTTGGTGCAGGAGATAATAGACGCAGAATCGCCATTAAACAATGTTTACATGTAACAACCGTAATATATAATAATCACGTAACAGTAGAATCACCTAATTTTAGTACAAAAACAATTACGTTATTATTAGACACAGGTAGCGATTTAAATATTGTTAAAATAAATAAATTAATAGGCAAAACGGTAATAGACGAAAATCAGAAAATATATTTAAAAGGGATAAATGAAAAAATAGTACCGACTATAGGAAAAACTAAAATAAAATTAATAATTGATAAAAAAGAATTTATAACAGAATATCAAGTAGTGAATAAGCAATTTCCGGTTGAAGGCGATGGCATTTTAGGACATACATTTTTAGTAGATAATAATGCAGTTATAGATATTGCAAATAATATTTTAACAATAAAAGATAATAATGAAATAAATGATGATGAAATATGTTTTAGTTTAGTACCTAGAACGGAAACAATAGTATCGATTAACATTGCAGATAAAAACATGAATAATAAAAATATTTTAATAAATAAGCAACAGTTATCAGCAGATGTATATTGTGCTAATATATATAATACAGTCAGGGACGGGAAAATTATAATTAGTGTGTTAAATATATCGGAGGCGAAACAGGATATAAAAGTAGGTCAAGTTAATAGAATATCATACGAATACGACATTGTCACTGACATTAATGAAATAAATAATATACAAAATAATAATGAACGCGTAAATAAAATAAGGAATTTAATTAGGAGCGATCATTTAAATTCGGAAGAACGCGAATCGATAATAAAAATTTGTGAACAATATGCCGACATATTTCATTTAGAAAATGATTATTTAACAATAACAACAGCAGCGGAACACGTAATTAAAATACCTAAAGACACTCCACCTATTCACAAACGACCGTATCGTATACCCTTTTCACAACAAAAAATAATTCAAGAACAAATAGAACAAATGGAACGGGATGATATTATAGAAAAATCTATGAGTCCTTTTAATGCACCACTATTATTAGTAAAGAAAAAATCTGATGCGTCAGGAAAAGAAAAATTTAGAATAGTTATAGATTTTAGAGCACTCAATGATGTAACTATAAATGAATTTCACCCTTTACCAAATATTACGGAAATATTAGATCAATTAGGACAGTGCCAACTCTTTTCCATTGTTGATTTAAAGAGTGGGTACCACCAAATTTCGTTATCTAAAGATTCTAGGGAACTTACAGCTTTTTCGACAAGTCAAGGACACTATCATTATAAACGTATGAGTATGGGACTTGCGTCCGCACCAAGTACATTTGCTAAGGCTATGGCTAATGTGATGGCAGGTTTAATAGGTATAAAATGTCTCGTATATTTAGATGATATAATTATATATGGAAAAAATTTGAATGATCACAATAAAAAATTAATCGATGTATTCGAACGATTACGTATTCATAATTTAAAAATAGAACCAGATAAATGCGAATTTCTTAAAAAGGAATGTTTATTTTTAGGTCATATAATTTCAGAACATGGAATTAAACCAGATCCAAATAAAATTACTTCAGTTATGAATTTTCCGACACCGAAAAATGTTAAACAAATTAAAAGTTTTTTAGGACTTAGCGGTTACTACCGAAAATTTATAAATAATTATAGTTCTATAGCTAATCCAATGACAAATCTTTTAAAGAAGGACGTAAAATTTAATTGGGATGATAAATGCCAACAAGCTTTTGATAAATTAAAAACAATACTTTGTTCAGAACCAATTTTGCAATACCCAGATTTTACAAAAGAATTCATACTTACAACCGATGCTAGTGGTAAAGCACTAGGGGCAATTTTATCACAAGGCAAAATAGGGGGTGACTTACCAATTTCTTATGCATCACGAACATTAAACAAATCGGAATTAAATTATTCAACGACATAGCTAGAATGTTTAGCAATAATATTCGGAGTAAAACAATTTAGACCTTATCTATATGACAGAAAATTTATACCAAACAACGGTAGTGAGATCAGCGATAACAGGTATAAGTGGCGCTTCAATTGAAATTAATAAATTATACAAAGAGTTGAGTGAAAAACAAAGTACATTACACGCAAAAATCGGAGAATTAGTAAATGTTACACATACGTTAGAAACACTGATATTATCTGATAGAATACATAGTATTTTTACAGCATTATTAACTCAATATTCTTACGAAACAACAATAAGCGCGATAATTACAGCAGCTAGGACAGGGATACTGCATCCAAGTTTAATAACACCACGAGAATTATCAAAACATCTAACAGAAATCAAATTAAAACTACCTATAAATTTAAATTTGCCAATGGGCACGGACCCAAGTGAAATTTACGAACTAAGTAAAATAACAAAAATGGCAGTATTTTATAGCGGGGATAATATTGCGTTTGTAATAAAAATACCTTTAGTATCGAAATCACTTACGAAGAAATAAACGTAAAAGAATTGGAGTGCACGAAATGAACAAAAAGCGAAATAAATTTGGCGAGTTTCATCATATTTATAACGATTTAAGAATTGATAATGATAGGTTTTTTAATTTTTTACGTATGTCCGTGGAAACTTTTGATTTTATTTTGTCAAAAATAAAATTTAAATTAACGAAAAAAACAACAAATTTAAAAAAACCAATTTCTACAACTGAGAGACTTTATGTGACACTAAGGTAAGTCAAAATGCATGAAAATTTAATATTTTATTACTTTGATAAAAACATTTTTTTACAATTGTTTTTTTATTAACATAACAATGGGTATTAAAATAACTGAAGTTCTTATACAAAATAGAATAAAAGCTTATGTCTTATGCTGCCGAAGCTATAGTGTTCAATAAAAAAAATAAAAAAATAAAAATATGACGCGGCCTCGGCGATGACAGAGTTGAAGGCCGGTCGAGGGTATGTGAAAACAAATAACCACTTTTCGTTTACTTGGTCACTGTGGCTGGGCCACGTTTATTGTAGCTACAATAATTTAAGGGTGCTTTTACAAAGAAAAAAAAATAGAGACAGCGTGTCTCGGCGTGTGTGTATCGGTGCACGTGTTTCGAAGGTCGGTGAACGAGAGAGATACCGGCGAAGGCCGGTCCGCGTCTGGCGCGACTTCTCTTCCCGTCCCGCATTGTGCCTTTGCGGCGTGGCGGGAGAGTCGACTGTCGCGCGGTCGTACCCCGTGGTGGCGGTTGACAAGAGCGTAGGCAGGTCGCTGCGGCACCTGTACTTTGTACTGGTTGCCATTGCGGGCCGTGTCATACTCCCCCGCCAAACCGCCAACCGGGGTACGGTTGTACCGGCATACCTAACCTAACCTAACCTAACCTCTTGCGCATGCTTGAGGTAGGCTTGCCTTCCCCTTTCGTTTTACGGTCGGTTGGGGGACCCGGCCGGAGTGAAGAACGACTTGTTGTCGTACTGTATTTCCGGCAGCTCCTCCAGCGACAGGCCCGGTGCGGCCAGCCAAGCGTCCACGACGGCTGAATCCACCGAGGGCGCTTGATCAGGCTGCCCCTGGCTGGTGGACGCTACCGGCTCCTTAGGGTTCTGTCCCTTGGCCACTGTGGGTCCACCTCCATCGCCGTTGGTGTTGTGGGTTGTGACGTTGGCGAGCTGGCGGCCTCCAGTTCGGAGACTGGCGCGGGTAACTTGGCGAGCCGTGGTTGCTGGCTCGCGTTGCGTTCCCTTGCCTGTCTCTTTTCCTTCAGCTTCTGGAACTTCCGCTTGTTCCTCGCCTGCTGTGCCTCCGTTTTTACCTTTACCACCGATGTCGAAGCTACCCCTACCGGCCCGGGTGCCGGTGCTGGTTCCCTGGGTGGCAGGGGTACGGGTCTGGTCGGCCGTGATCGCAGCGGTCGCGCTGATGTAGTTGGCGGCATCCGTGTGGACCTTGGTTGTTGCTGTAAGGTCCGCTGAATGTCCGCCGTCCGATCGTCCCAGCCCCGACGGTAGATGGCCGTCCGCACCGGGTCCTGTAACAGGTGGTGTGTGGTCATTCTGTTGACCTGAGCGGCTGTTGTTGGCTGGTCCACGGCCACTAGCCCGAGCTGTGCTATGAGGTCGGCCACCTGCTGCCACTTCTCCCCGTGTTGTCCGCTCATGTTGTCTGTAAATACATCGTTGCCGTACAGTGGAGGAGTAATAGGGGGGGGGGGTAACAAAAAAAACAATTTATGCAATCAGTATTGGTGTGGTTGTGGTGACGCAAGCGGAACAATAATATATTTTAATTTTGTCCCATGGGTGCGCGTTTTAAGCAAGACACATGTATTTTCCGTGGTGGCTGCTGGTCGGTCAGGAAAACTCCTTTTCCGACTTGCTTCGCCAGCCCTACCGGTCCCCACCATTTCGGTGCGAACCCGGCATGAAAATTGCAATGTGCCTGATAGGTGGTGTGCTTTGTAGTATACTACGTCGCCCTTGCTGAACTTTACCGGTGTCCCGGTGTTCGCGCTTGGTTGTACCCCTACTGTAACACGTACCAATCCCTTTAACAATAATCGGGAGATTGGACACGCTGTGCGGGTTCCGTAATGAATCAGAGGATTAGGCAGGTAAAAATAATTAACCAATATGTCACTATCATGAGCTTAATATTTTACAACAAAATTTAAATAATAATACAAATAAATGGACAAATAACTCACGACAGCGTGACAATGCAAAACACGATATGACCGGGACCTGGAGACTTGAGTTGCTGGGTATGGACGGTGACCGGGACCTGGCGACTTGAGTCGTTGATTATGGTAGGTTATGTTTAAGACGGCGAAACCGCACGAACTTAATGGTCGGGTTCAGGACGGCGAAACCGCGCGCACTAATCGACGTAACAATGCGTAAAAAAAAATGAAAACCACACAAGAAGGCGGAATATACAAAATGAACTTATCGTCAAGCGGCGACCACGGCTTAATAGCATACGCCAGTCACAAGCTCGGACGCCGTATACACACTGGTTTTTTGTATATTAATATAGTATACTTGATCGCCGTACAGCGCGGCGTTGACCTTTGGGCTAGGCGGATAACGACCCCACCAAACAGATAATGTATATATGTACATGACTGGGTCGACTCAGTATGTTGTATATTTATGCAACATAACTCCCCCTTGGAAGACGTGGTGTGTCTTCCAGTGTGCGCTGACGACGGTAGTGAAGATGGCTGGTATTTGATCGTAGAGTTGGCGGTCCCAGTCATAAATAGTGTTGGTGCAGACAGGTATCAAATTTAGTAAAGTAACAAATATATAACATGGAATTATTCATGCGTAAATAAACATAGATTACATAATTTATATAAAATATTACAATTGATTGACTATTATTATACGCCACTCGTTAAGCAACACATGGTATGATAGTTATTGGTACCTAGCGAGCAAGTATTATTTCGATTTAATATATTTTTTTTTTTGTTTTTAAATAATAAAGATTAACAGGAAGGATCGTCAGAGACGGGTAATACGGCTAATTTGACTACTGGGCGCTTGACTAATCCATCCGCTGTTTGGATCGTGGCCACTCGGACTATGCCATCGGTACCGGGGTGAACTTCTTTTACACGTCCCAAAGGCCAATACGTTGGTGCCTTATGAGGCAAATGTATTATTACAATGTCCCCAACTATAACATTTGGTTGTTGTCGCGTCCATTTTGTACGTCGCTGTAGTGAAGATAAATATTCCGACGACCACCGATTCCAAAAGGATTGGGTGCATTTCCTGATCAATTCCCAGCGAGTTAATCGATTTATCGGTATTGATGTAAAATCGCGGGATGGTAACGCTACTAACGGTTGTCCTATTAAAAAATGGCCCGGTGTCAGTGGGCGTAAATCATTTGGGTCGGACGATAAAACGGTCAGAGGTCTTGAATTAAGAATGGCCTCGATTTGCGTGGATAGGGTAGACATTTCTTCGAATGTAAGCGTTTGGACACCAATAACTCGCTTTAAGTGGTATTTAGCGGATTTGACTGCAGCCTCCCAAATACCACCAAAGTGAGGAGCCGCGGGAGGGTTGAAGTGCCATTTACACGGCAACAGTGTAGTTTGCCGACTGGCTGTGGTCGTTAACATTTCGTGTAGTTCTCGGTTGGCGCCTTGAAAGTTGGTCCCGCAGTCCGAATAAATATTTGATGGAATACCCCGACGAGAAATGAATCGATTGAAAGAAGCCATAAAAGCATTTGTAGATAGATCTGATACAATTTCTAGATGTACGGATTTAATAACAGTACATACAAATACCGCAAGATAACATTTTATCGATTTAGCATTTTTACGACGAGATTCTTTTACTTGGAATGGACCAGCGAAGTCGACACCGACGTTGCTGAACGGACGGCACGGGCGAACACGGAACGACGGTAACGCGGCCATAATTGGTTGTGGCGCGGTGGCTCGATGTCGAGCACACATGACGCATTTGAATATGATATGGCGTATAGCGGATCGGCTGGACAAAATCCAATACGTTTGAGCAATCAGTGACGACACTAATTGCGGACCCGCGTGAAGATACATGAGATGGAAGTGCCGAATTAAAATATTAGTTAACGCACATTTCTTCGGCAATAATACAGGGTATTGTTGATGAACGTTAATTTCGGCATTCCGTAATCTACCACTAACTCGAATGACTCCCTCAGTATCGACGAAGGGTACCAATTGCGCAATAGATCTAGGCACAATAGGTTTGTTTTTCGACTGCATAAGTTTAACTAAACCCTTAAAGTAAATAGTTTGTGTTGAGCGAATAGCGCACGTTAACGCTTCATGAAGTTCAGTATTTGTTATTGTCCCTGTACGCGTTGGCAACCTCTTTAAACGCAGCCCTATGAAACGTCGGACATAAGAGATTGTTCTTTGTAACCGGACTAATGATGAAAATCGGGAAACCCAGTCGTCTGTGAGTGTAGATAGGGTTGTTAACACCGATATTTCGGCATCTATATTTTTTACTTCTGGCAATGATGACGGTGACAACTTTAGGTAGGTATCGATTGGCCACGTGTTTTCACATGATTGCAGAAATATTGGACCGTTCCAATATAACGACATCGAAACTGCTTGTGACGGAAGAAGACCACGTGAAACGCAATCCGCTGGATTTTGCCCCGATGAAACATAGTGCCAATGGCAGCTTGGTAATAAATCAGCGATTTTTGCCAGTCGATTAGATACAAAAACTTTGAATGTGGTTGGCGTAGTAGTCAACCACGAAAGGACCACGGTAGAATCTGTCCATGCGTGTTTTGTTATATTTGGTAATTGC
Organism: Diuraphis noxia; assembly: GCF_037042655.1. Taxonomy (NCBI): domain Eukaryota; kingdom Metazoa; phylum Arthropoda; class Insecta; order Hemiptera; family Aphididae; genus Diuraphis; species Diuraphis noxia. The sequence continues at coordinate 1,969,827 of NW_028301711.1, forward strand.
ATAAATATGGGACTGACGCGATGCATCGTTTGAGCTAGTAAAAGTGCGCCGCATAACTCCAGTCGTGGAATACTTATCGCACTGTCACATTTACCCGTTTTCACGGGGGCAACCTTTGATTTGGCCGTCAGAAAATGAACAGAGATACGATTATCATTGTGGACAATGCGTAAATAAATTACAGCCGCGTACCCCTTTTCTGACGCATCTGAGAACCCGAGTAATTGGACGGAAGAAAGGTCACTTATCGGAAGATAGCGTGGTATTTTTATTTTTTCTACTAACGGAAGTTCGTCTGAGAATATTCGCCAACTATCGACGATGTCACACGGTAATGGGTCGTCCCATTGTACTCCAAGCTGCCATAACTGTTGCATAAAACACTTGGCCCAGAATGTTATGGGTGCGAGCGCACCGACCGGGTCGTACAGTTTTGCTATGGTTGACAATATTGACCGTTTAGTGTACATATTTGTTGATGCAGTAGTATGGTAGCTAAATACATCCGACGTGGGTTCCCAATGTAGACCTAATATTTTTATTGATGATTCCTCTTTGGGATCAAATGACAATGTTATTGTTCTATCCTCAACTGAAATGGACCTTAAAACTTCCGCACAGTTACTTGCCCACTTTTTTAACACAAATCCACCGTGAGCTAATAATTTTTGAAGTTGTGATTGAACGAGAACTAATTCTGAAATAGACTCGGCGCCAGTGATGACATCATCAACATAGGTTTTTGTAGAGTATATATTTTTTGCGGCGGGATATTGTTGTCCATTGTCTACCTCAAGTTGATGTAACACGCGAATAGCCTGGTATGGCGATACTGACACACCGTATGTCACGGTACACAATTCATATTCACATAGCGACTTCGATGGTGAATCACGCCATAATATATGTTGATATTGACGATCGCGCTGTGAAATCAAAATCTGCCGATACATTTTACATATATCGGCTGTGAACATATACGGGTAGAGACGACTGTGAAGTAATAGTTCAGCAATATCCGTCTGTAATTTGGGTCCGGTGTATAGTAAGGCATTGAGTGACAATTGTAACGTAGAGTGCGCGGACGCATCGAAAACCACTCTTAACTTTAATTGGTCACCCGTATACTTTACCACAGCATGATGTGGTATGAAGTACGTACCTTTACTTGTTGCGGGTTTCATATGCCCCAACTCTTCATATTCAACCATAAACTTCCGATATTCGTCGTATAAATTAGCATCACGTTGAAGTTTTCGTTCCAAATTATAAAAGCGCGAAAGCGCCGTGTGATACGAATCTCCCAATTCCGCGGGGTTTACCCGAAATGGAAAAGAAACGACATACTGACCATTTTCCTCACGTGTCGTCGTACGCGAGAATATTTCTTCGCAAATATCGTCGTCGGTAAACGGTACAGAAGGGGGAGACGGTTCTTCAATACTCCAAAAACTTTGCATCAATTGGTCAATTGACGGTTCAGTCGTTAACATAAGGGATGTAAGTTGTGATGTATTGTTGTTCACGGACGTACCCGATAAAATCCATCCTATCAATGTTTCGTACACTGATGGTATGCCGTCCGTATGAATAACTCCACCACCGTCCTTTAAGATCATACTGTGTATATCAGCACCTAATAAAAAATCGATGGGACCCGGTACATCAAACTGTGGATCAGCGAAACGGATATCGTTATAAATTAATCGAATAGACGAGTTTAATTTTACGGTGGGCATAGCCCCGGTAATTTTTGACATTATTACGGGTTCGCACGAGATGAGGGGAGCATTTGAAAGCTCTGGTTTTATTGTACAGGCAGTTATACCCTTTGTTTCGCGTACGGGTGTATGTGACAATCCCACGATTGTATGTTTACATTGTCGACGTGGTAAGCCTAATCTGGTGACACATGCGTTCGTAATGACCGATATTTGTGACCCCGAATCGATTAGTACACGAATAGGTGACCACATACCCAAGCTATTGCGTATATGAACGATTGCTGTGCCAAGAACAACGGTACTGGAGGTATAAGTTGTACCTGAAAAGGTGACATCGTCATTCGATGAATTCCCTGGCGAAGTGTTGTCAACACACTGGGACACTGTACTATCCTGACTCGATTCAATTGATTTGGGTTTTACAACTGACTTATCGAGATGAAGTAGTGTATGATGCTTTTGAGCACAATGGCGGCACGTGTGTTTTGATTGACATGTGGATGTTTTGTGATGAGCACTCAAACAGTTCATGCAAAGACGACGCGACTGTGCTGCTTTGAATCGCTGTTGGACTGGTAGAGAACTAAATTTAGAGCATTGAAATAAGAAATGAGAATCTTTACACATGGTACAAGATTTTTGTTGTCCTTGGTCAGGAATGTTGGACGTGAACAATGAAGATTTATGGTGTAATTTTTTATTCGATTCCGTTTGTTTAGGTAAACATGTCGATGTAGAATTTTGTAATATTTTGCATCGATTGTTGACAAACTTTAATAAAATATCAATAGTCGGAGTCTCATTAGTATGTTGCTCCGCTTCAAACAAACGTTTTGACTGCGCATCTAGACACCGAGATGCTATGTAAAATAGTAAGAAACCAGCCAAATCGTTAACGCCTAGTGTCTTTATAGCGGAAATGTTCTGTTGGAAAGTGTCTAAAAACCGTTTTAAACCTGATACTGATTCACTGGTGAGCGGACAAAAGGCAAACATAGCGTCCAGATGATAATTTACTAATAATCGTTTGTTGTCAAAACGAGTATGCAATGCCTCCCATGCAACCATATAATTGACCTCCGTGAAGGGTATCGAACGTACAATAGGTAATGCCTGACCCGATAAAGATGATAACAGATAATGAAATCTTTCTATGTCAGACAATTCATCGTTTTCATGAACTAAAGACGTGAACGTGTCACGGTAAGAACACCATTGCTGGAGATCACCATTAAATTGTGGCAATAGAATTTTCGGTAATTGAATATTGCTACGTGTGCTCCGTGACGAGACATTTTGAACACTTCGATCAGCATCTAAGTGATGGTTAGCTGCAACAGCTCGCACCTTATAAAAATTGTCCAATATAATTGCTTCAATAGACGCATGTGACTTGACAAACTCTTCCTCGCGCGATAGGATAATTAATTGGTCAAGAATATCGTCCTGATCGGTATGGAAATTGGCTAACAGGCTGTCGAGGTCACCAAATCGGACCCGAAAAAGCGTCTTTTGATCGGAATCAGATTCAATGTTCTCACTTAATTTCATGAGTGTTCTAAACTGTTCAACAGTGCAATCTCTTTTAACAATGCTACGCTTTAAAGATCGTTCAGCACGCTCGATGTCACCCACAGACGGCGGCATTATAGGTATATTAACACAAGGGGTATAATCGTAAAAGACCAGAAGCGGGTCACTTACAATACAATAGTGTATGATTATTAATCGATTAGTACAGAGATCAATTAGTATTAAGATTAATTACGGACAAATTAATTCGGTGGCATACACGATATGACCCGTCTAATTAGCAGGTAACACGGGCGGCCTTCCAAATAGACCAATTTAATTTTATCAAAGCGAGAGTATCCGTTATCTGTGGTTGATATATGTTATATAATATAGTTAAAGTTATTATTTGGTGCGTAATGATATTTTAACGACGTTCAGGAATTGTGACTGTATGACCAATTAAGTGAACTTTGTTCTGTTCGTTAAAGATAGCATATATCGCATAATCACATTTAGCCGTAATTACCCACAATGCGATTTACACTACAAATATACTAATACATATAATTCAAAATGACAATTTCAAGAAACTGAAAATGTTCATATTCTCAAACCCAAGTTGCTCACTGGCGCTAATCCCCTTAATTCATCCGGTTCGAAGGACCATGTAACACGTACCAATCCCTTTAACAATAATCGGGAGATTGGACACGCTGTGCGGGTTCCGTAATGAATCAGAGGATTAGGCAGGTAAAAATAATTAACCAATATGTCACTATCATGAGCTTAATATTTTACAACAAAATTTAAATAATAATACAAATAAATGGACAAATAACTCACGACAGCGTGACAATGCAAAACACGATATGACCGGGACCTGGAGACTTGAGTTGCTGGGTATGGACGGTGACCGGGACCTGGCGACTTGAGTCGTTGATTATGGTAGGTTATGTTTAAGACGGCGAAACCGCACGAACTTAATGGTCGGGTTCAGGACGGCGAAACCGCGCGCACTAATCGACGTAACAATGCGTAAAAAAAAATGAAAACCACACAAGAAGGCGGAATATACAAAATGAACTTACCGTCAAGTGGCGACCACGGCTTAATAGCATACGCCAGTCACAAGCTCGGACGCCGTATACACACTGGTTTTTTGTATATTAATATAGTATACTTGATCGCCGTACAGCGCGGCGTTGACCTTTGGGCTAGGCGGATAACGACCCCACCAAACAGATAATGTATATATGTACATGACTGGGTCGACTCAGTATGTTGTATATTTATGCAACACCTACCTTTTTGCTTAGAACCTGTTGCTCCCGCACTACCCTCTCTTCCTGTGCTTTTCCGATACCGATCGGTGTTGAACTTGACAGCGCCCAATCTCCGGGTCTTTTGCATTCCCTGCCGAGAACGAGGACCGCGGGTGGGTAGCATGTCTGTTCGTTACACCTGTTCCGTATTGAAAAGAGGATTGCGGGTAGTCTTGTGTCCCAAGATTTGTGGTTGCCGTCTACAAGTTGTGCGCGCAAACCTTTTTTCAAATCTTGATTCGGCGTTCGACTGGGTTGGCCCTCGGATGGTAAATTGGAGTTGTCCAACCCTGTGTTCCCCAACGTTCTAACGCGTTTAACATCTCGTTCGACACGAATTGGGGGCCGTTGTCACTGAGACACACGCGCGCGGGTAACCGAAACGTGAGAAGAACTCACGTTCTAACGTTTCGATTATTGTCTTAGAGGTTGCTGTGCCTAGAGGGTAAGCCTCGGTCCACCTACTAAAACAGTCAGTTGCTACTAGTATATACGATTTTCCCATCCCGGAACGTGGGTATGGGCCCATTAAATCGATACTAATAACTTCCCAAGGTTGTCGGGGGGTTCTAGGTTGCATTGGGTCATTAGGACGTGTGTTGAGTGGTTTTGTGAACGCGCATACGTGGCACGCACCGACATATAACCTTACGTCGTTCTTTTGACCTTTCCAATAGTACCGTTGCCGAACCGCCCGGTACGTCTCTTTCCAACCGGGGTGGTTGGATAAGACGTGATCGTGACACCTCCAAATTACGTGTTGTGCTTTGGATTTCGGTATCACGATGAGCGCGTTAGGGCCGACGTTTACACGTAAGAGCCTGTCGGAAAAGACATAAGTGTCGGTTCCCGTTTTGGCGTTCCTTGTGTTACGTGCTGGCCCGTCTAGCTTGAGACCGGCGATGACGTCGCATATCGTGGTGTCATCGGACTGCCACTGTTCTAACGTCGCTGCGGTGAGGGGGGTGTTGTCCCTGTCGTAGTTTTCGAACATAGAGAAGATACGATCGGCCTCGAAGTCAACATTTGTCGTCGGAGTTGTTGGTACTCCGACCAATTTTTCCTCGAGTTGCTCCTCGTCTACGGGTGGTCCGGGTGCCGGGTCGCGGGATAACAAGTCTGGTGCTTCATTATGTATTCCCGGGACGTGTACTGTACTAAAATCTAAATTAGCTAGTTGTAGTGACCAACGTGTTAATTTAGAATTTTTGTCCTTGGCCCTATGTAACCACGTCAGCGCCGAGTTGTCGGTAAGGAGTTCAAATCGCCGGGTCTCTAGGTAGGGACGAAATTTATCGGTCGCCCATATTACAGCCAAGCACTCGCGTTCGACCGCGGCGTACCTTGTTTGTGTCTCGTTAAACTTTTTGCTCGCGTAGGACACTATGCGTCTTTCCTCAGGTCTGTCACCCCTTTGGAATAGAATTGCACCCGCGCCTATCTCGCTTGCGTCAGTTTGTAGACAGAACGGTTTGCTGTAATCGGGCGGAGATAATTTTGGTGATGTGACTAGCGCGTTTTTTACTGATTTGAACGCGCGTTGTTCAACATCTGTCCACCTCCACCTAACCCCCTGTTTTAATAAATTTGTTAGGGGCGCTATGGTGTCCGCGTAGTTATCCACGAACTGGTTTTACCAGTTGCACACTCCCAAAAATTTTCGAACGTCCTTTACCTTACGTGGAACCGGAAAATTATCGATGCAGACTAATTTTTCCGGTTGTTTTTCTATCCCTTCCGAATCTAAAATGTGCCCTAAAAATGAAATTTCGCGTAAACCGATTTTATATTTTTTTGTGTTGCACGTTAGCCCAAACCTCTTAAGACGTTCAAGAACCTTGTCTAGGTGGCCTTGGTGTTCGTACTCGTCCCGTGAAAATATTACTATATCGTCTAGGTATACTTGTACGAAATCATCTTGGTACCCCCTCATGACTTCGTTCATGAGTCTTACAAAGGTCATCGGACAATTCTTGAGATCGAAAGGTAGGACCCGGAACTGAAATAAGCCTCTACGCGTCCGGAAAGCAGTGTATTTTCACGCATATTTATGTAGTGGTACTTGCCAGTAACCGCTCCTAAGATCGAGAATACTAAATACTTTTGCACCCCGCATTTGCCTAATCATCTTGTTGAGATCTGGCATTGGGTACGCGTCGGACTCCGTTACTTCGTTGAGCCTCCTGTAGTCGACACAGAGACGAAATGAACCGTCTTTTTTCTTTGCAAATACTACTGATGCGGCCCACGGCGAAGTGCTAGGTTCTACGAGCCCCTGTGTTTCCATATCGCGCACCATATCATCGATAGCCGTTTGCTTCTGCTGTGGGTACGGGTATGGTTATAGCGCGATTGGTGATGGGTCTTTTAACAAAATTTCGTGTTCAATTAGTTTGGTACGTCCTACTTTGTCGGTGAACACTACCGCGTATTTATTTAATACCGCGGAAAGTTTTACGCGCAATTCGGTGTCGTTACCAAATTCTAATTGCGATAGGTCGGGTCTGGTGGCGGGTGGTTGCGTCTTCCCTTTCCAACATGTCGACGTACGAATTTGTTTACCCATATGAATCGTGCACGCGGCGTAATCCCAAGAGACTTCATTGTCGATAAGAAAGTCATGCCCTAGTAACGCGTCGCGATACAGGTTGTCTAGAATAGTTGCTTCGAATTTTATGTCGAGCGCCCTTATTCTAGCTTCGAATGTGGAGGTGCCACTGGTTGTTGCAGTGTGACCGTCCGCCATTCGGACTTTGTTTGGTGGTCCGTGAGGGGTTGTCTTGCCGTATTTACGGGCTATTATCGGGTTTACGTATGACTTTTGCGCCTGCGAATCTAATAGGGCTGTTACGAAGCCTGACGGAAATTCGAGTTCAACCGCGGGGGTCGGAATTTTGTCCGGGCGTGTTCGTGTACCGTTATTATTCGTATTGTAATCGGTAGTGCGGGACAACTGGTTCTGAACCGCGAAAGAGACTGTTTGGTAGTCGGTGTTAACCGTTATTACCACACTGTCCCTATCGGTTGCCACTGTGCCTATCCGATGCTCTACGCGCGCAGACTGACCTAATGCGGGGCGGGGTCGACGAAAGCCCACCTTGTCGTGGTGACCCCGCCCGGCTGGACTCCTGTCCAGTCGCTAAGAGGCTTTCACACTAACCCTCGTCCGGGGCAGGCCGACCCCGGACCGCACTAACCCCTAGGCAGTACTGATGCAACCGCCGGACTAGCCCGCCGGCGGCCAGAGGGTGTAGGGCTATCGGGGCAGCCCCCCATAACAATACTAATATGAATACACAATATAATAGAAAAGTTGTTACTGGTACAGAGGCCTCGGAAACCTCAGACCCGGCAGGTGTGGGTGAGCTCGCCACACAGGTCGTCATCAATAGCTCAGGAAATGTGCAATCGAACATGGACTGGAAAAATATGGATTATGAAGATACGATCTTGCCTAACAGAAACTGCTACTCGGACCCGCTTAGGCTTAGGGGAGGCGGCGATGAGGAGGACGACGACCCAAGCGACGTCGAAATGACACAGGCCGCGGGCCCAAGTGGTGACATGGGCACTGCTAGCTGCAGCCAAAAGCGAGGCCCACCCTCTCCGGGTTCGCCAAGCGGACTGGCTGCAAAGCAGGCTAAAACGAATGCCAAGCGTCCGGAGGAAATAGACGAGGTCATCGGATGGCTTGAGCACACAATCATAACAGAAAAGGATAAGAAAAAGATTGGCGTGTTGATCGCCGAAAAAATGCTGGATAAGCTCAGTCGGCTTAGAGCCATTACACGGGTTATCACCCACGAAAACAGCAGGCTTGAGGGCGAAGTGAAGGGCAAGGAGAAAGCCCAAAAAGAAAGCCTCACGATATTTATCAACAAACTTGACTCCAAGAATTTGGAAGTAAATAGTCTAACGAGCGAGCTCAGGGCTCTTAAGAACGCTGATGCGGTACCAGCACCAGATCCGGCACCAATCCCAACATATGCCGCTAAGACGGCAGTTGCCCCGCCCAAAACAGTAAATAAGCCAAAAAAGACAAACGATAAGGATCAGTACATAAAAAGTAGAAATGTCAAAGCATCATCACGATTTCTAATTGAGATACCACAAGAAATGTCGGTAACCCGGGCTAAGGCCAGTGTTTGGGAAACAGTTAAAACCAAAACGAAACTTCCGAAGGCAAAAACCATTGTCAGTGGAAAGTCGCTGATAATCATCCCGGATGATGACGTTACGTTGGAGGTGATGAGAGGCATGAAGGAAGCAATTGAAATAGGTCCTAAAAGGCCACGGGTGATTCTTTATGATGTAGACGTCAACATCGATAAGGACGAACTAATCGAATGTCTCTCAGCGCAAAATAGCGGGCTTGGCCTGACACAAGACGAAATCACATGTATTAAGCCACTTCACAAGTTGGGCCCCAAAGATGGGGATGTGGTTCATTGGGTGCTCGAAACGTCACCGAACGTTGTCTCAAAGATCGAAAACAAGGCAATTTACATTGGAATGACGCGGTGCAGATGTAAAGTGCATAGTTCCCTCCCGCAGTGTTTCAACTGCCAACAATATGGCCATACTGCCACTAGGTGCGAGCAGAAAGCTCCGACCTGCAGAAACTGCGCAGGGGCGCACGACTCGCGCACCTGCAAAGAGAGCACGCTCAAATGCGCTAACTGTAAGGGACCGCATAAAGCGTCCAGTGCGACATGTAAGGCCAAGGGACAGGCGACTCGGAACCTGCTCAGGCGGACGGACTTTGGTACTCAATGACCAAGTCCCTGAATATAATACAGCACAACGTCAACAGACAACAAGCTGCTAGCCTACAGCTTAGGGACTATTGTGACAGGACGAAGGCTGACATAGTCCTGATCCAAGAACCAATCACGAATAACGGCCGCACCTTTGCTTTCGAGAACTGCAGGCAAACAGGCTTCAGCGAAAATCCAGGCGCAGTTATAGTGGTACTAGCTCCCTGGCTGAAGATCATCGAGCTCACAGCCCTCTCTAGCCAGCACATTGCAGCAGTTAAAATCGCGGAAGGTCAAACATCATGCGTAACAATAGTGTCGGCATATTTTAAATACAACATGCCGACACCAACCTTCACCGAAAAACTTAGGTCAATTCTCGAAAGTGAAACGCGCACAATCATCGGCGCAGATGTGAACGGGCACTCCACGCTATGGCACTGTCCCGCCGGCAATAATAGAGGCCGCTATGTGGAGGAACTAATCGAGGACTTCGACCTCACCGTAGTAAACAGACCAACCGCACTGTATACATATGACCGAGAGGGAATGGGCAGGTCGAACATCGACGTCAACCTTATCGACACCCGCAATGAAGACCTTTGTCAGCAATTGGGCGGTCAGCGATGTAACCGACAGCGACCATAACGTCCTGAGTTACAAGTTAAGCTTACAAGGCACTGGTACGACCAGCCGGGAGCCCCGACGTTTCAACGTTAGAAAGGCCAACTGGGACAAGTTTGCACAGAGCCTCCTCGCACGGAAGGGTGAAATTGACAACACGTCAATAAGTACGAGAGCCAGTACTTTAATAACGGCATTACAGAAAGCGGCGAAAGACTCCATGCCCACCAAACCGCGACAACGCCGCGCGGGAAACCAACCATGGTGGACACAAGAGTTGACGGTCAAAAGAAAGGAGCTTGCCAGAGCTAAGAGATCGGGAATGAACCGCACGAATAGGGTAGCATACAATGCAATTAGAAATAACTACCTCGCAGAAATTAGACGCGTCAAGGCAAACGCATGGCGAAATTTCGCTAATGACATTAACGTAAACAAATGGGGCAAGGCCTTCAAGTGGGCAAAGAACGGACACAAAACGAGATCAATGCCCTCTACCCTACAAAAAGAAAACGGCGATCATACGAATAATTTAGACGAGACAGCGGATCTGCTGCTAGGCACGTTCTTCCGCGTAGATGATTTGGCTAATGACTATAGCTTAGAGGGACCACTAACTCCATACGGAAAACTTGACGTAGGGAGGGTGAAGTCGGCCATCTGGAGGATGAGCCCGACCAAAGCCCCAGGTGCTGACGGCATTACAGCTGGAATGCTGAGAAAAGCCTGGCCGATCATCGGCGACGAGATCACGGACCTCTTTGATAGGTGCTTAGAGGAGGCCACTTTCCCACAACCGTGGAAACAGGCCGAACTGATGGTTATACCAAAATCTGGCAAAAAAGACATGACAAGCCCGAAATCATATAGGCCGATCAGCCTCTTGCCAACGCTGGCTAAGGCCCTGGAAACCTTGGTTATCCAGGACCTTGAGCAGGAAACACATCTCAATGATTATGACCAACAACACGGTTTCGTCCCTGGACGATCAACAATCACAGCCATGAGAGCTATGTACGACTGGACATTAGATAGCAGATCAAGACACATAATCGGGGTATTTCTAGACATTACCGGGGCTTTTGACCACGTTAGATGGTCTCCGGTGCTGTCCAAATTAGACACGCTTGGGGCCTCGCTAAGAACAATTAAAATGATAAAAGGTTATCTTGACCGCAGAACGGTAAACCTTACACTGGAAGGCAAACAATACCAGAAACAAATAACTAGAGGATGCCCCCAAGGGTCGCAGCTGGGTCCTACACTATGGAAAGTCGCGATGACGGGCATTGGCGACATCCATCTTGATAATCAATCAAAGACAGTATGGTACGCGGACGATATAGCCCTACTAGTCGGTGCTGCTAGACCAGACACAGCTTTTAAAAAGATCGAAAAACACTTAGACCAGCTAATAGCGTGGGCACGTGCATATGGACTAAACTTCTCACCAGCGAAGAGCCAAATGATGTCGGTTAAGGGCGGTTTAAAACCTGGCTATAAAGTACACTTTGGGACTAGCCAAGATGCAGCCAGCATAGAGGCAACCAGCACAATAAAGTACCTGGGCGTAGTACTGGACCCCCGAATGAGTTTCTGGGATCACATAAAGTCACTCAATAACAAATCAAAAGACCTCTACAGCAGGCTCAGAAGGATGACCTCGGCAAACTGGGGCATGGGCCGGCGGGCGGCCAGGACGATATATGAAGCAGTCTTCCTCCCACGCGTCGCATACGCGTCGGAACTCTGGTGGGAAGGATGCCTGTTAAAGAAGAGCATAAGCGCACTAGGCAGCATGCAGAGAGACCCCCTACTTGCGATCACGAGCTGTTACAAAACAGCATCAACGAACTGCCTTTCAGCCGTGGCAGGCGTGATGCCGCTGGATTTAGAAATCAGAAAAAGCGTAACAAAGAAAAAGTACAAAGAAAATGAGATCACTCTAGACGAATACGAAAGACAAGTACAAGACCTTATATCGATCTGGCAAGAGAGGTACGATTCGACGGACAAGGGTGAATGGACCAAGTTCATGATCCCAGACTTAGCCCGCAGATACAGCCTGCCATTGGAGCTCGATCATTATACATCGCAATTCCTTACAGGACACGGCGACTTCAAATCAAAATTACACGGCTTTAAGCTAGTCAATAGCCCTAATTGTGAATGCGGCAACGGATCCGAAACTGTACGTCACGTCCTCTTGGCGTGTAAAAGAACTGAAGAGTGGAGGACAACTCTGGTCACTACCATGCACGAAGAAGGCGCCACATGGCCCCCTCGACCCGGAGAATTCCTCTTAAGCAAAAGAACTTACGAAGCCCTACGATCATTCAACAAAAATAGTTTGAGAAACAGAATAGATAGGTAGGACCTACTAGGGTCAGGACGCCACCTCACTACGAGGTGAATGGCACAGACTCGGGGTTGCCCGGGTGAGCGCGCAAGGTGTAAGTGGCACAAGCGGCGGGCTTCGCTCGAGCGCGTCCTGACCGGGGCGTGCTCACGCGTCAGGGACGTGGAGATACGGCCCTGTTGCTGGGGCCGCCCAGAATTCAGCAACAGTACTCCCTGCTTGTCGTAAGAGGCGACTAAAAGGGAACTGGCCAGCCGGGGCCGGCGTCTGGGACGCGGACACACCGAAACCTTCGGGGACTAGGGTGTTGGAGGTTCTGACTGCGACCTCATGAAGAGCGAGTCGATCACTTCGGTGATGCCTCTGGGAGGCGTGGCACAGGCTACCGAGCCTCTAACTCGGGGGTCGCGACCACCGCGCCGGCGGCGACCGCCGCTGGTGAGGGCCCACCGTGAGCCCGAGGTACACGGCCCAAATCTCGGTAGGATCACAGCAGAGGCTTTATCGCCGACGAAGCTCGGTCCCACCATCCAACCATTGATGTGCTGACCCAACGCGGAGCGAGAATGGTACTTCGGGATGTGGGGGGGCCCCGCGGCGCTGAGGGAATTGGCGTCGTGCCCCCACACGCCGGTCGCGTTGCGGCCTCGGTCGCTGCGCGGTCGGTGGCGGATTGGTTTCGGAGTGGCTGTTAGCGGGACCTTGTGGTGAAAGACCTAGCTTGGTCTAGGGGAAAGTTGCCGAGTGAGATTACTCCTTAGCGCCTACCCAGCCTACCGGTGGGGCTATATGCACCGGAGGTTGCCCGTAACCAAAAACGGGAAGCGATGAGGATAGCTCGCGGCCCGACCAGGGTGGCGACGGGCACGTGCACGCCTTAGCCGACGGTACGGGCGCACTCTCTCCCGACTTCGGTGGGAACGGGTGTGCGCCCGGTGCTCGTGGTCCTTAGACGACGTGCGGCCGGCGGCCGGGGGGTAACACCACCGTTCGCCGACCGTAGACCTCCACGGCTCTCGACTAGCGCACAGCGCTAATGTGAGGTCCGTGGTTGTAGCCGCAAGGCACCAAACCCGGGAAACCTCGTGACCTAATGCGAGGGTATGCGTGGTGTGTGTATTCGCGTCCCCGTCACCTGTGTAGGTGTAGGACACGGGTCTCTGTTGCCTTTGTCCCTACACCTGCGGCTGCCCCATGAGCCGGTTGTTGTGGAACACACGTGTCACCGGTGAGGTGAGTGTGTTCAGTGGTGGGGGGGTGGTGTAGGTTGGGGGCCTGTGAACGGGTGTCGATAGGCGTTGGAATGGAAAAAATTTTCGTTGCAGGTTGTTCTGTGTGTCGAACTTCCGTACTACGCGCTTTTCGGTTGCGTTTATTTTTTCCATGTGTACTACCGATAGTGTGTGTTGATGGGTGGTGGGGTGGTGATGAGTCGATGGGGGGGATTAGTCCGCGTCGACTCCCCCGCCGTTTCCCGACCTGGTGGGTCGGTGTGGGCACCTACTGTGCCAATGGAGTTCCCCACAGAACTTGCATGGCCCCGGTGGCTGGTCATCAGATGAATTGCCAAAATATTTTTTTTTTTTACCGGGGGTGCTATTTGTGGGGTGTCCGGTCCCGGCCCCTTCTTGGGCTTAGGCGTCCAGCGTTGTGTGGACGGGTCGGTGCTGTCCGTTGCCGGATCCAAAACGCCTGCGATGCGTCTCAGCTCGCCGAACGTTTGTGGTCGGTGCAACCGGATGTGCGTACGGAACGTGTCGTGTGCTAACCCGGCGATAATACCTACCAATTCCGATTCGGATAGGCCGGTGGTTACGCGGCGTGCTAGCTGATTTTTATTCAACACGAATTCCGTTAGCGACTGTTTGGGCGTTTGTCGTGTTGACACGATGTCGGCGCGCAATCGAGACTGAATTTCGGCGTTATTAAAATTTTCATAAAATTCGTCCCGAAATTCTGCCCAGGATAGAGTGGCCTGATAGAACTATACCATGTACTCGCCGTTCCTTTTAATTGCGGTTCGACCGCCCTGCACCAACCCGCGGGGTGTATACGAGCTTGCTCCAAAATTGACTCGGTATTACCTATAAACCGTACGGGGTCCTCGGCCCTTGTCCCACTGAACTCGGGTAATGAAGCTCTTGGTGTACGCAAGTCCTTGTACGGTATTAATACCGACCGTTCATGTGTGCGTGCTTCGGATGGTGTATATTGTGACGCGGATGTTGTGTGACCCGTATGTGTGTGTAAGGTATCGCGCGCGAAGAAAGGTCGGTCGTTCGCGGCGGGAATGCGGCTGGCGCTCGTTTTAGCGTCGCCGTCATTGTACACACACGGTCCTGGCCGACTGGTAACTGTCGTGTGCGCGAGTTGTTACGTGTGCAGGCGACGGGTGAATGTTTATCCGCGGGACAGTGTTGTTGTGTATACTCCGTTCCACGAGAGAGTGCGACTGGGCGGCGACCAAAACGTGTTCATTTCCGCGCATCCCCACCACATACGTGACAGGATGGTCTTCGGTCGGCATGTGTCGTTCGCCGTCGTATGATTATCGAACGACGCTGTTACAATATACAGAGTGGTTACTAATGTAATATTATTTATTATCATTACATGTTTGTTATTCCGTGCGGTTCAACGTGTAAAATTTTCAAATTGTATTTTTTTTATTGTGTTACCTACCTATTCAACTATTTATAATGGCTGATATTTCACCTGTAAAACGGAATCGTCCTGGAAAGGTAAGTGTTTATATTAAATAATATTTTACAAAAAAAAATTGTTTTAATTATTTATGATGTCGGAAATCACTCATCGTAATTTCTTTTTACGATGATATTATTATTTGTTTCTTACACAAAATACATAATCTATCTATTAGATAGTATTCAAAACGGTCTATAAAACAAACATATTTAAAATAAATTGTTTTATCCTAAATATTTATTGTATTACTAATTTTTCGTATTTTTTTTTAGTTTGTTGGTTCACGTCAAAAAGAAATCATTGTCAATTTTTACAAAAATTTAATGTTTGAACAAAATCCGGGGAAGAAAATAAAAAACTGAAGTATAAGGAGATAGTCCAAAAAATTTCAAAAATGAGTGGTCTTGGATTAAAATCGGTGGAACGTACGTTGGCAGAATATAAAACTAAAGGGACAGTTTCATCGCCGAATAAAAGAAAAATTAGAGAAACAATAATTCACAAAACGGACGATTTTGACCAAAACGCCATTAGACAAAAGGTGCACAGTTTTTGGTTTAATCGCGAAATACCTACTTTAAAGAAAATATTAGTTGCCGTAAATGAAGACATCAATTTGCCAAATTTTTCGAAGACATCTCTACACAGAATTTTAAAACACCTTAACTTTCAATATATAAAAAAAAATCGGAATAGTGCACTTATCGAACGAAACGATATCGTGAGTAGTATATATTTGTATGTTCACAGCCAGCTTTTCCACGGTAATTTTTTTTTTTCAAGGGGAAAACCTAACCTAACCTAACCGGGGGAAACACATTTACCGCGTAACACAATACGGTGATTACACAAGATTGTCCACCTATTTGCGCCTTACACAAAAATATTTACCGTATCAACTATTTTTCCCCGTTTTTTAAAATTTTTTCAATCAAATATTTTTATAAAAATTATATTTCAAGTAAAGAACACAAATTATTTAATAAACTTTTTTTATTTTGTTCAATAAAATTACACAAGTTTTCTTACTTCTCTAGTAAAAGGTACATATTCTACAATACGATCATGAATTAACAAACAATAAGCAGTTACACCTGTAAGAGATTCCGATGCTTCAATTTCCAATTGAACATCCACTGCTGAGGCTGTTGCCGAATCATTCTGTTTTGAAGTATCAATAACTATAATGGGTGCGTTCGATAGAAAAGTAGATGG
The DNA here is from genome assembly GCF_037042655.1 of Diuraphis noxia. Lineage (NCBI taxonomy): Eukaryota > Metazoa > Arthropoda > Insecta > Hemiptera > Aphididae > Diuraphis > Diuraphis noxia. Next base: position 1,986,049 of record NW_028301711.1, read on the forward strand.
ACTCAATATAGGGTTCCGTATACTTTTTTCGTAATACGATTCTTGAAACGATGTATACATATCATATAATAATGTAAAATTATTTTTTGAAAAATCTAAATTCAAATTATCATACGGATATGCAATCGAGTTTAGAAATACTTTAACGTTCGTTAGATTACAATGGTCGAATATACTACAATCTTTTGTTAGTGTATTTTTACGACCTTTTTGTAATCCAATTATAATAAATCGTGGTTTTTCTAATTTTGAAGCGGTTTTCAAGTTCCATACTACTTTTTTAGTAGTCCCGAGTTCAGGATATTCAAAAGTTTCAAAAGATCTAAAAGGAATAAACAAACTTTTTTCTTTTTCTACAAGTTTCAATAACTTTAACCTTTCTTCATCATCAACAGTAATATGCGGAACCTTCCAGACTATTTTATTTAATACAACTTTACCTGAAGCAGCAACTATATCACTTTTAAGACTTAACGCATTTAAATCAGTATGACTTCGAGTTAATATTAATTCCAATCTTGAATTCACTAATATTTTTTTATAATCTTCAAACAGTCCTAACCAATATTTCAATAGAATGCAAGCACTGAATTCACCTTTATCGTTTGTTAATTGTGTTCCATTTTTCAAATTCCAGCCAGAATTTTCGTAACAATTATAGTTATCTGGTGTACCAGATAAGTATCCTTTCAGCGAGCTTGTGATTCCAAGAACACGTGTGCTATCTACTTCTATTCCATTTATTTCTAATCGTATTTGTTCGAAGAGGTATGAATAACCATTATTACACAGTTTCACTTTATCAGGTTCAGATATTGTTCCTTCTAAAAAAATAAAGCTCTCGTGTAGATACGGATAAACATCTGTTTGCTGTACTGATATTCGTATTTCATCATTATTATTAAACGATGTTGTGTACGGTGTATATGAATGATATTCAATTTTCGTTATTTTAGAATCCGTCTCGTACCGTGAACTTATATCTAAAATATCACTTTCAGGCATTTTGTTTTAATTGATAACCTAGAGCTTGCAAAATTTTTTTATTTTTCAACGTCAATTTTTTTACTTTATTTGATGTTACCGGTACCACTTTAGTCTTATGACTAGTTGAACTGATCTGAAGTAGCGGATTTATATTGAATTTTAATCCCATATCAAGATCCGTAACGTTTAATATGTAACACGATTGTCAATGCCTCACCAAAATTGTTAATCAATTTATGATCTTGATCAACTAACTGAACGGTTATCGTATCAATATTTGTTTTATTCAATTTGTAATATATTAAATTTGACGGTGACTGTACTACTTTCGATCCTAGCGTTTCACTAGGGAAAAACTCATAAATCGAATGACTTTGAAGATGGTTGTTGAATGATCCTTGAGCTATATTACACATTACTTTTATAGAATTAATTGTGTTTAAATTCATAGGTTTTTCCGATCTATGAGTAGATAAGAGTCTTTCATACTCTGGCTTATATTCTCGTTTTTCAAAACCCAATACAGGTGCCATGCTATGTGCAATCTCAAAGTGTAGTATTCCATTACATTTTATATTTGATCTGAAATCGTTAGGATCAACCGAAATGTCACATGTTAACTGAGTTTTGAATTTTTCATTATAAATATTTATTTGTTCCTTAACGCGATGCTTAATATCTTTAATTTCATAACATCCCTCTTCCAGTTTAATATAACACCACATACGATCATTATTATTATTATGATCACCTACTTCTATAGCAAATTTATTATTATGTTTATTGATATTCGGGAATGAATTAAATGTCTGCAAACATAACAAAGCAATTTCTGAATCTTCGTAAAGGTTTATAGACGGAAAATAATTTGCAGATAATGTGGTTTTGTCCCCGGTTAAACTTAAAGTGACTGACTCGTACATTCTAATATCTGAGATATAAATTTAATAATGAAACTAGTGACGCTTAATATGCAGAGCAACTGTCAATGTCTCATTAAAGTTATCGATCGGATTATTGTTTTGATCAACTAACTGTACAGTTATTGAATTAATGACTGTTTTGTTTAATCTGTAATATATCAAATTTGGTGGCGACTGAACTACTTTCGATCCAGTTCTTCCACTAGGGAAAAACTCATATATTGAATTACTTTGAAGTTGATTGTTGAATGACCCATGTGCTATATTACACATAACTTTTATAGAGTTAATTGTGTTTAAATTAGCAGCTTTTCCCGAACGAAGATCTTCATGTAATGGTCCATAGGTTCTCTTTTCAAATCCAAAAACAGATGCTATACTGTTTGGAACATTTAACTTTAGTCTTCCATTGCATTTAATGTATGTTCTAAAATCGACGTGATCAATAGATACGTTGAATGTTAGCTGTGTTCCCCATTCATTATTGAAGTGATATAACTCTTTCTTAATTTTGTTGTTAATATCTTCAATTTCATAACATCCTTCTTCCAAAATACATATAAACGTTTTTTGTTTATGCGCATGATTTAATGACGGAATTACATCTATCTCCAGTCGGTTATTAGTTAAATTTATGTTTGGAAATAAATTTCGTGTTTTCAAATATAACAAAGCTATTTCCGAATCCTCGTAAACGTTAAGAGGTGGGAAATAATTCGTGGATAATAAAGTTGTGTTTCCAGTCAAACTTAATGTAACAGATTCATGCATAATAAAAATTCAAGACATAAATGTCCACAGTTGAATGAATTGAAATCTTGATAGTTAGAATAATTATATATTATTTTATACTCTTTAAAATAGTGTTGTAATTCAATTGGTGGAGGTAAATCACCAAAGCTATCAAAATATACTACTTTATCTTTATTTTTATGAAACGCTACCCAATGACTTCCATTACCTGAAGATATATCTAAGTTTAAAATACCACATTCATTTACATACGGTTTTTTAGGTAAGTTATCACGTGAAAACACTCCACGGAAATGATTGATTTTCAACTTTGTTATACATTTTATAATATCTTCTGACGAAAGCGGTCTGTTAGGTAGCGTATTTAACAGTTTTTTTTCCATACCTTGTTTTTGTTTAAATTTAAACCACTACCTTTTTTTCTTTTTGAATTTTGAATTGCATTATACACACTAGCACCTCCAGACATTAAGCTACCAAGTGCTGACAATCCCGCAAATATAGGTATTAAGGGAATTACACCTCCTGTTTGTCTCGGTGGTAAAATCAGTCTTTTGCTACCATTTTTTTTCTTAGACATTCTTTTTTTCTTTACTGCTATCATAAGATTTTTTATTTTTGTAGCACGTTTCTTTTTATAACCCATTCCTATTTTTCTTTTAGCTTTCATCGCGTTTGTTACTGCATACGCAACAATTTTCTCCTTTTTAGGAGTATCTATAGCTTTAAATCTTTCCCAAGCACGATTTTCTAACACTTCATCAGCTTTATGTCTATCGTTTAAATTTTTACTAGATGCATACGCAATATCGTGATCACGACAAGCAGTATCCAATGGATTTATTCCTATGTCACCACGATTTAATCTTTTTTTTAATTTTGTACCTGGCCCACAAAACTGATAACCTGGAACATGAGATTCAAACGGAAGACTATTTATAAGAGAGTTTACAATACCTTTACCAGTCTTTTTCGATTTACACTTTCGAGTTGAACGCATCATCAATAACTGAATATAAAATAAAAATCTTTGAGTATTTATAAGAAAATGGATTTAATTGAACAGAAAGATAAATTAGAAATAATAAACGTAGATGTACAAATATCGAAAAAACCATCAAGACATGGTTCGTTATTACCTGATACTATACGTGCTATATTAGTTGGTCCTAGTGGATCGGGTAAAACAAATATAATGTACAATCTAATCACACATGAAAACGGGTTAAGATTTGAAAATATTTATTTATACTCTAAAACCTCTAATCAAGAAAAATATGTTTTGTTAAAAAAAATAATGGATGATATACAAGGTGCTAATTTGTTCATATTTACAAACGCAGATAAAGTTATAAAACCTAACTTAACTAAGAAAAATTCTATTATAATTTTTGATGATGTAATATGTGACTCACAGTCTGTTATTAGAGAATACTTTAGCATCTGTAGACATTCAGGTGCTAGCTCCGTATTTTATTTAGCACAAACATATTCTAAAATACCAAAACAGTTGGTAAGAGATAACTCAAACTTTTTAATAATTCTGAAACAAGATGACATGAATTTACGTCATATATTCAATGATCATTCGTCGACAGATATGGATTTCTCAGAATTTCGGAAAATTTCTCATTTATGTTGGAATCAAAGTGATTATGGGTTTATGGTTATTGATAAAACTCGAGAAATGAATGAAGGAAGATATAGATGTGGTTTTCATACGTTTATTAAAATAAAATAATTATATATATATAATATATATATAATGTAACATTGTTATTATCTACATAGTCTTGCCAGTGGTCATACGATACAGTAATATTGAGTTTATTATTTACTATGAACAAAGAAAAAGTTTTGCTGAAAAATTTAATAATATCAAAAAAAAATATTAAACGAAAAATAATGGAAATGAAACGTGGTATTATAGATTCAGATAACTATTTCCGTGAAGCATTTAAACCAATAACTGAACCACTCAGTACAAAAATAGAAAAAAATACATCGTGTAACTTACAACTAGCTGATTATAAAAATGCAGAAACCTCATACACTAGTGGAGAAAATGAAGATGATGAATTAAATTCGACATTTGTAAATTTTTTTGAACGTCCTAAATCACAACGTTATGATAAATCTTATGGTTTACATTATGATAGAACTAGTGATTCTTACAAAATAGGAGATTACTCTGTAACTTTTAGCCATGGTAACTTACAGCTGCTTAATAAATACTACCCATGGACATTAGGACTACAGTCTTTATTATGTGAGAAAGAACCAAAAAATACAACTATACAAGATATGGAATCTTATTACGATATTTTGAAAACTTCTCGAGTTCATTTAAAAGCGGATGGGAAACCAAAAACCTCAAAGTTTCATAAATGGGCGACCGTTGTAAAACCTCTCTACGAAAGAATGAAAAATGAAGAAAAACAGTTAAACGAAGAAATAGTTAAAATTAATAACTCTAGAGCTCCTCGGATAAGCTTTAAACAATTAAACGAACATTTATCTAGTTCGAGTGCTAAACGTAGTAACGTTCATAATAATACAACCATAACAAATGAACCATTTGATTTTAACCCTACAGCAAACAGTTCTATGTCTGTAGATCCTCCAGTTGAAAAGATGTTTAATTTTACTGCATCACCACATGCTAAGAAAGGTTCTGGTTTATATAAAGATGTAATACCTCAAACACAGTTAGTTTATTATGATGATCCAAATGAATTAGTAACTAGATTAAATCTTTTAACATCATCACAAAGAGTTGGTAATACTGGCGTTAGTAATGAAATCATATCTATTTTAGAAGAATTACGTGAGAGGAATATTATAGTATAATGACAACCTTAGAGAATATAGCTAATGAGCTACATCGACCAGCGAGAAAAATATTTCCTAGACGTAGCGTAGTTACACGGTTTAAAGATGATCTCTGGCAAGCTGATTTAATAGACATGCAGTCACATTCTAGACAAAATAAAGGTTTTAAATTCATTTTAATCATAATTGATACATTTACCAAGTATGTATGGGTAGAAGCATTGAAAAATAAAACAGCGGAGGAATGTACAAAAGCTATGTTTAATATATTGAAAAAAGCTAATCCAAAATTGTTACAGACAGATAATGGTACAGAATTTTATAATAATCAATTTCAAGATTTAATGAAAAAATATAAAATTAAACATTATAGTTCATTCAGTGTCATTAAGTGTTCAATTTGTGAACGTGTAATACAAACTCTTAAAAATAAAATATATAAACATTTTACTGCAACAGGTACATGGAATTGGTATAATACAATATCAAAAATTATACAAAACTATAATAATACAAAACATAGAACAATTAAATGTACACCAAGTGAAGCTCGAATGGATGCAAACAAAATTAAACTTAACACACATACAAATATCAAAACATTATACAAACCAAAATTTAAAATTAATGACAAAGTAAGAATATCTAAATATAAACATATATTTGATAAGGGATACACAACAAATTGGACAACAGAAATATTTACAATTTCAAAAATTTTACATACAAATCCAGTAACGTATCAATTAAAAGATGAATCGAACAATATAATCTTAGGTGGTTTTTATGAACAAGAAATTAAATTAACTGATTTTCCAAACACCTTTCTTGTTGAACGTGTTATAAAAAAAGTTGGGAATAAAATGTTTGTCAAGTGGTTAGGTTTTGATACAAGTTATAATTCATGGATAACGTTGTCAGATATATTAAAATAAAATTTTATATTATATTATTTTTATCATATTATTATATTTTACCTTTTTACTGTTTTTCTTTGATAACAATAAAAATTTGTTTATTTACATGAAACATTTAACAATTAAAACATTATATAATACTGATAGATAGCGCTTTTTGTTTATTTCGATTGCGGATATATAAAGTTTTTTAATTTATAGTGGCCATAAGCCAATGTATTAATCCCATCATCCATTATATAACGTTTATCATCGTTAGCACTAAGAACAAGCTTAGTCATAGTTTTCGAATGGACAATATGTTTATTGGATTGAATAAAATTCATTTTTCTATGAGTTTGTTTATCCTCAACAGTTATATGGTTTATAAATGCATTTAATATATCCATGTAATTTTTAAATTTCATGTGATTTTTAATTATATACTTTTTTACACCTTTTGCTTTTTTTTCCTCAACACTATGTACAGTTTTATACGCATATAATTTCGGTCTTAATGAGACAAATTCTTTTAGAATTATTCCTTTCATTTCATCCTTAAAATATCCTGGTTGATTTTTATGTGTCTCACTGAAACAATAATGGTCTTTAGGATAATTAGATGTATCAAAATATGGTAGTAAACTATTTTTTAAATCATCGAAAAAATTTGTTGTTTGGATAGCGTATACCAACGAATCAGTATCTGAATACAAAGAACTAATTTTAGCACCATATTTTTTTTTCATTACATTATAATGAAAGTCATACATAAATGTTTTTGAAACATCTAAAATTGCGAATCCTACATAAATTGCCTTGTCAAATTTAATGATTTCCTTACGCTGATGAATAGCCATAAGATTCTCAGTGTATATAGTTCTGTCTTTAAAATTAGTTTTAACCATTAATTTCCTAGCTTTTTTTGCTGATGAAACAAGTTTTATAGAAGTTCTTGCGCGAACATTTTCCATACATTTACCGAAAACGCTATTGATTAACAACTTCCAAAAATTTTTTTCAAACTCGTTTTTAGCTTCAACTCTCATAGTTGTACACAATTCAATGTATGATGCCATCCATTTGCTTTGTGAAAAGCTAATAGCTCGATGAATTTTCGTCACTTTAATACCGTTTAAAATCGCCTGTTTTAAGTTTTTATAATGTACTATATAGTTTTTTTTTGATGATAATGTAGTAAGCAATTTCTTAGCTTTAGAATTAGGAGGACACTCATTAATGGGTAAAAATGGGAAATCATTATGACTTTTATGTAAATACTTAGGGTACTCGATATCAACTTCTAATATATACCCAACTTCTGAATCATCGGCAATTTTAGTGACATCGATATTGAGATCATTAACCCACTCAAAATCTTTGAAAGGCAATTCTGTTAACATAGATTTACCATACAAATTTACACAGTCAAGATATGTAATCCATGTGATTGGTTCATTCGAATTATAGTCCAGTCCTTCAATATTTGGTATATTTGCTTTAACATATCTTTTAGTTGATTGACAAATGCCCCCCCGGATTGAGTTTTCAAAAAAGAGGAGCATGTTGTAATCCTTTAACCTTTCCAATTTTACCTTAGTGTACTTAAGCATACAATCAAAAGCAAATCCAGGAGCAGTCATGTAATGAGCAGGATCTAATCTGAGAGTAGATAAACATAAGTCTCTAAAATTTTCAAACACGTCAGCCAGTATGGTAACGTCAGTCTTTAAATAAAGATCGCTATACTCACCTAAAGTCTTTATATCGAATGTTCGCCATATATTTTTAGCATGCATATAATCTTTATCGCTTATTTTTTCGTCTGTCAAAGAGTTATAAAATTCAGACTTTGATGGTAAGAAAGTATCATCTAATTTACTCCAACTATCGACATATTCATAAGGGAAGATTCCTTTTTGAGTGACTAGATCTAATGCTTTCATGGAAAAATTTTTAAGAGTTTCTCTAAACCTCAACTTATCTTCAGATAAATTTAATGCAAGTTTACTTAATGATTCGCTCATGAAACGGAATGTATCGACAAATTTAATACTAAATCTATGTGCGATTTCTTTACTAAAGGATATATATTTTTCTGACGAATTAGGAATAACGTGAATATCTTTATCATTACAACCAAGTTCCCGAATTATGAAATGACTATCGTACGATAAATTATGGAAGAAAATTGGTACGAATGAGGGGTTAATTATTTCAAAATTACATTGAAGACAAAGACATTGTCTATATTTACCAGTAAAATGACAGTGATCTCGAACTTTAATTAAATTATTATTTTTAAAATGTCTCGAACATTTTCCACAAAACTTAGTATTTTTAAAATTACTTTCTTCTTCTTTAGTTAATTTATTCATCGGTTTATTTGTTTGATAAATTTTATTAATATTATTTCCAATAACAATCATATTTTCCATAAATTTTTTTGCAGCATTTTCACCTCTATAAATTACCACCTTTCTCGGAATTTTGAACTGTTTTACTAGTTCTTTTGATATAACATCATAGTTAACTTTGACATAAAACCCATAGCTCATAATTTCATGTAAATGTGTAGCATAAGTTTTAGATTTTTCGTAACTATTAAATTCACTAGACTTATTTTTAGGAGTTAAAATACATTCAAAATCTGCATAAATAACAATTGGTATTCTCTGTGTATTTTTATAGTTTTTAAAATAAATAAAATCATCATCCCCCTTTTCAAACATTATTGGTCTCCCTAATTGGTTCTTTCTACAATTATGCTGGTGTTCACTCAACCCTTTCTTACCCCAAAGTTTGCTTTTACATGGCTTTTCACTAAAAGTAGTAAAACATCTTTTACAGATAATTAATCTGGAACAGTTTTTAGTTTTCTGACTTCTAATAAATCTTGAAAAATTTTTTATATAACAATAGTGTGATGTGTTATTATTATTAAACAAAAGTAGATCAAAATGTTTTTTTCTTTCAGTATTACAAATATATAGAGGGAAAATATGTTTTTTATCATTTAAACTATAAATATTAATTGATACATTATTTATACGTTCAAATTTTTTTATCTGACTGATTGGTGTAGGAAAATCTATACATTTAAAATCTAAGCCACTTTTTTTTTCTAATATTTCAAAATATTTCTTATTAAAATAAGTTTTATTTGAACGATTGTCAAACTTTGATAGTATTGAATATTTAAAACATTTAACATCATTATTTTTTACATTTATGACTGCTCTTTTATCTTTGATATATTCAGGAAGATCTAGATACGTTCCTCCTCTGAGAGGATTTACTATATTAATTCTCAATTGTAATGCATCTATTGTTTTAAGTGACCAGCCAGAAGCTTTTGCTAAAAAATCATCTTCTTCACTTAATAATTTATTGAACATCCCATTCAGTAATTTATTAAAATCAGAGGAATTACATGCAAGTGTATTAGATGTTTTAAATGCTATATCCTGTACTTCTTGTGTGATAATTCGTTCATATACACTATCTACATATAAATTAAATTTTATAGATGTTTGTAGACATGATTCCTTTAACTTTGGAATTATTTTGTCTAAAGTATAGTTAAAAAAAAGTGTGTAGTCTAAAAATTTTAAATTATTCTTAACTATAAAAGTTTTTGAACATTTTTTAAATCTTTCAATTTCAAATATTCCTTCATCAGCATATGTCATTCGCTGACGTTTTGTCACCATTTTTCTTTTCATAATTAAGCTGAAAATAAATTAAATGAAAAAAAAAATATAATAAACAATAATAATATTGTAATCACTTTATTATTTTTTATAGTATAAATCATACAATATTCAGCAAACCTAAGCAACTAGTTTAAAAAAAAAGAAATTAAAAACTTAATTATTATTTAATAAATCATATAGGTATGATAAATGCAATATACAACTTTGTTGGCATCGATAACCTATATGATTAGATTCATCGTAATCACCTTTAATTTCTTTTTTTTTTTTTAATAAATTTTCCCTAGTCGACTTCAGGTTTGTTTTTTTGATTTTAATATTAATATCGTTAATCATTTTTTTAAATTTTTTTTCTTCTCTTTCACCATATTTCTGATTTTCCACCTGTTGTTTCAACACTTCATTAATTTCTGTTTTGATGTATGATGTCATGTTTCTGCAAATTATATAGATATTTGCAAACTATCTGCTAGTAATAAAATATTAAAATAGTAACACACATCATCATTAAATAATAATTGTTTTTATTTTTACAAGCAAAAAAACATAGCTATAAACATTAAATTAAAATCATAATTTCTTAGAAAAGTAAATGTCATGAAATGTTTGACAACGTATCATCATATCCATACTATATCTTTCTCCATAACAGATTTCCATTTTTCTAACATAATCAATATATTTATTACCATATTTATTAAATATTTCTCTTTTTTTTTCTTTTAAAGAAAACAATTTATCTCTTAATTTATTGATTTCAAATTCATTTGATGATGAACATATCCTGATTAAATAAATGTTATGTTTTATTTCTTTAATTTTTTTATTAATTTCTTTCGTTTCTAATATATTATTTTTATTATCTTCAATATTCCCTAATCTTAATGATTCCATGGTTTGTAAATTATATTGATATTTATTCATAAGTTCATCTTTGTTTTTTGAATCCATTGTCTGTAATATTATTTCAAATTCATTAATGTTAATACACAGTATGTTAAATCATAGAAACATAGACGGAAAAATCTAATTATAAAATATGTTAAACAACTGTATTGTATATAATATAATTTTTATCTGAATTAAATTAACTTTATAAAAATAAAAAATTAAGTTTAAAAATGTAGGTACACATATTATATATAACTGCGTATTTGTTGTGTACTAAATTTATTTTTCTCCTGTCTAATGTTAAATGAATACATACAATTTGTCATAGATAGATATATTTTTTTATATCTAATAGCAGCCAGTCTTATTGAATACTTATTAGAATTAGAATATTATACTACCTATTTAAATTATTAAAAGTTAACTCAAATTGAGATATTTTTATGTAAATATTGAATATTATACTATGAAGTTTAAAAAATATAGGTACACACATCATATATTACTTAAACCTGTGTATTTGCTGTATAATAAATTTATTTATTTTTCCCTTGAATAATGTTAAATGAATACATAAAATTTAATAAAGATAGATGGAAAAAATGTAATAAAATATATTAACCAACTGTATTGTACACAATTTAATTTTTATCTAAATTAAATGGACTTTATAAAAATATTATCATGAAGTTTAAAAATGTAGGTACACAAATATATATTACTTATAACTGTATACTTGTTATATACTAAATTTATTTTTTCCCTTGAATAATTTAAATGAATACCTACAATTTAATATAGAAAAACTGTAATAATCTAATATATTATTAATCAACTGTATTGTATGTAATTTAATTTTTATCTAAATTAAATGAACTTTATAAAAAGATATAATCATGAAGATTAAAATGTAGGTACACATATTAATATATATTACTTATAACTGTGTATTTGTTGTATACTAAATTTATTTTTTCTCCTGTCTAATGTTAAATGAATACATACAATTTGTTATAGATAACTATATTTTTTATATCTAATAGCAGACAGTCTTATTGAATACTTATTAGAATTAGAATATTATACTACCTATTTCAATTATAAAAACTTAGCTCAAATTGAGATATTTTTATGTAAATATTGAATATTATACTATGATATTCATGAAGTTTAAAAATATAGGTACACACATCATCTATTACTTATACCTGTGTATTTGTTGTATATTAAATTTATTTTTTTCCTTTGAATAATTTTAAATGAATACCTACAATTTAATATAGAAAAAAAATGTAATAAAATATATTAACCAACTGTATTGTAAATAATTTAATTTTTATCTAAATTAAATGAACTTTATAAAAACATAATCATGAAGATTAAAATATAGGAACACATATCATATATTACTATAACTGTGTTCAATGTTAAATGAATACATACAATTCATTATAGATAGACATATTTTTTATATCTAATAGCAGACAGTCTTATTGAATTCTTATTAGAATAAGAATATTATACTACTTATTTCAATTATAAAAACTTAGCTCAAATTGTAATATTTTTATGTAAATATTGAATATTATACTATGATAATATAACATTTTTTTATATTATTGATATCAAATATTATAAAATAATAAATATTGCGTTCGGTGATAATATTAAGCGGTGATAGTGCTAACTGTTCTATGGTGATAGAGACGGTATATATTTTTAAGGTTATGTTCGTTAATAGTAGATTGCTGATGTGTAATAAAATGTAATTACTATCTTATAAATATGATGTTAACATTTTATCATATAATATATAAACATAGATAATATTATCATAAAACTATATTATTATAATGATGATGTGTTTAAATCATTGTTATTCTGTTTCTAGTTTTTTTTTTAAAATAGGAGTAAAGATTAAAAGTTTTAATAAAATAATAAAATAGGTACTTACATAGTTAGTGTTGAAGTATTCTAAGTCTGACTGTTGACTGTTTTCTGAGTCTGGCTGACGGTTGCTATTGTTGTTGAAGATGTTTTACGTTTTTGATGGTCTGTTCTGATGTAACTGTTTTGCTGGAGAGTCGAGGATGGTTGCTGTTCTGTAGCTTCTTGGTCTGTTAGAGCTGCTGGTGAACTGATGACTTTATGTTTAAAAATTCGGTGTTTTATACTAGAGTTTAACCCTCTCTTTGAACATTGAGTATTAGGTACCTCTCATAATCCTGAGATGATTGTACATTATATTACTTAATACCATTCTCTTTTGTCCATGTAAGAACATGTTTGTAGTCTTTCATGCAAATTCTTATTACATTATTATATGAGAAGTCTATTTGAATATATACATTCTAATTTATTTTAAATTATATTTGATATTTTAACCAGTTCATATAATGTCTTGTTCATATATAATCATTTTTTTTTTGGAAATGTTTTTTCAGGTCATTGCTATTAACCTTTAACGTTTTTATATCTGAAATCCGGTTCATACTAATTATTTTTTTGATTCTAATAAATGTTAATATTATATACATATATTATACTATTATTGCTTATATTACATATTTGTTGAAAAGTCTTTTGAGGTCATTAACGTTGTTATATCAAATCTGATTTTCAAGGCGGGTGATTATTTTAGATCCTGTTTCTTTAATAATTCATATAATGCCACTTGTGTTCATGTAAAACAAGTTTGTAGAAAGGTTTTTCAAGTCATTGCTATTAACATTAGCATTTTACATATATAAATTATTGTGGTAGTGGCTAATATCTGTGTATAAAAGCCAATGTAAAACCATTAACGTTCATCAGTCCTCAACACAGTCTACAACGCAGCTCAAAAATGTCTTATAGAACATCAATTATTTCTTCAGAATCAGAGGTAAGTAAAGTTTTTTTAAAAACCAAATAACAAATTGGAGGTCAGTCGTAACACTACTCAACGTTATGGTTATAATTATTAAGAAACATAAAAAAATAAAATATGTTTCTTTTAGATATCAGTTATAAAACCACTTGTACATTTTTAAATAAAAAAAAAAATATTATTTTTATGATCCATAGAATGAACATTTCAGTGAATCCGTTGACTCTAAAGTTAAACCGTTAGCATCAACATCTAAAACAAAAACCACTTTAAAACGTGGTGTTGAGAAGACGAATGAAAAAAAATCTACAAATAAGAAGCAGATGAAAATGGTTAGTTAAATTATTTTTTATTATAAATAAAATATATATATATATATATATAAATTATATTTTTCATTTATAGAATGCATCATACAGAGACAATGTTGGTGATCGTTTAAGATCAGAAGAATATGATGAGGAAGTTTTCAATTCGCTAACTTTTCGACAAGGTGACGGTTTAATTACGATAAAAACTACATTTGAGGAGAAGCCAACAGATTACTGGGTGATAACACATTATAAATGTTCAAATATTGAAAATGTTCCGGTTAAGGATAGGTAAATAATTTATAATTAATTTACTTTTTTTAAACTATTGTTAATCTTTTTCAATAGGTATTTTTATTATCACTTCATTTCATGATTTAAAAAATAATAATTATAGGTGGAAGTTTAGTGAAGCTGGTGTTAAGTTGTATACAAGCGAAAAGTCAAAAGACCAGACATTGAATGTAAGCTTGAATCAGACCATGCAGTCAATATTTGACACGATGCTACAAGACCCAGGACGTCGTACAATCAAAAGTAAAATAATAGGCTAATTATTATATGTTTTTTTAAAAAATGAGTTTTTTATTGAATAAACAATACAATATATTATATAAATATTTGTTTATTTTATACTATTAAATCCTGAAGTATTAAGTCTGACATTGTATTAAAATGGTATTGTAATATTTCATATAGGAATGATGTGTCATCGTTTTGCAGATGAGTGTAATAACTAAAATCATAGTTTTGTATATACTGGTTTGTGAATTCATTTCTCTGACAACTGATAGGTAGACCACGGACGTCGTTTTTTATTAGATCGTAAGCTGTGTTAAATGTAGCTTGGTAACTTGGTAGACGTTTCTGTTTTTCTGCAATGTAGAGATCTACACAATGTTGAAGCTGTTTAAGTCTACATAAATCTATATGTGATAAAGTGATATAATCATCATTGATATGTAAAGTAATTGAACTCTGCTTAACATTAGTTGAATATGTAAAGTTATCAGATATTTTTGTTCGTCTACATCTGGTGTGTAAATTATTAGTAATTGAAATGTAATTAGATTCAGACATGAGTGTAAACCATTGTTCTAAGTTTAAAGTAATTATCTTCTTTGATAATTTACATTCTAATAACACAATAATCGAAATTTGTTTATTAATTAATAAACCGACTGTAACGCTCTTCTTACTATACGGACGAATGTCGAAGGTTGATTTTGATACGATTATAGGTAGAACCATGATGAATAATATTTATAGTAATGTTTCAGACTATCAATATGAAAAAATCTAGTATAATGTAACTGATGGAACATATACTTTGAACTGAGGTTTTTTTTCATCAGTAAACATATTATATACTAAATCTGTTGTAAAAAAAAAATGGTAAAAAAAATGTGAACGTACAGTTCAGTAGATTAGTGTGTAGTGAAGGGAGTAGAGGGAATTATTTATACTTACTTACCTGAAACATGAAATTAACTTATTAAATTAACCTAACGCACTAATCCACTGAACTATACGTCCACGAGATATTAGATTAAAAACTAACACATATAAGTTGTTTATAATATTTTTTTTTTATTTATTACAACATATAATGAAAAGACATGATTTAGCAAACGGTGTCGTATGACCTAGTTTCACAATTACAAATATATTCATTGTTACAATATTTACTTAACACTTTTTGAACAAACTGATTTCCCTTCATTAATAATACATATATACACTTTGGATTATATCTGCAATGTTCAATCCAAACGTCATCTTCTCGTTTCCAATTATGAAGAATAAGTCCACAGCAAAAGCATTCGACGATATCTTCTACTCCTGTATATTTTAACCCACATTCAGCTAGAGCATATTTATTTTGAAAACAATTTAAAGGAAAATGTTCAAAAGATCTTAATCTTGAATAAATTGAAGTATATCCTGGATGGGTTGGAACTGAATTATTTCGTATACGATGAACTAATGATTGAAAATCGCTTGTAAGTTTTGGTAAATTCATTTCTTTAATTAATTGAAATAATAACTTGAAAAACACAACTCGAATACACGACGGATCAGCAGTAACTAAATGTAAAATTATTAACTTGCAACTAAATAGTAGAAATTAAAATATATAAATTTTTAAAAACTAGAACAGTGTAACCAACATGATTAAAAACATAAAAACAATCTCCCTGTAATTTTTATAAAAATTAGCGATATTTGATTGAAAAAATTTTAAAAAACGGGGAAAAATAGTTGATACGGTAAATATTTTTGTGTAAGGCGCAAATAGGTGGACAATCTTGTGTAATCACCGTATTGTGTTACGCGGTAAATCAGAGTGCTCCAAGGGAGAATTTTCCCCTTGAAAAAAAAAAATTACCGTGGAAAAGCTGGCTGTGAACATACAAATATATACTACTATCGTGTGTTGGCGTCAGACATATTTGAACAAAATAAAGCATTTTAGACTAAGTGGTAGACCAATTTACTACCTTGACGAAACCTGGGTCAATGCTGGCGAAACGAACACAAAAACATGGGTAGACACAACAATCGCTTCGCCCCGGGACGCATTCCTTCGAGGATTAACTACTGGACAAAAAGAACCATCAGGTAAGGGCAAGCGATTAATTGTATTACACATCGGGTCGTCAGACGGCTTCGTTCCTGGAGGCCTACTATCTTTTGAATCGAAGAAAAACACGTTGGACTATCATGACGAGATGAACGGGGACACGTTTTACGATTGGTTCATAAAAATTCTACCATCACTAAAAGAAAACGCAGTAATTGTAATGGACAATGCCTCATACCATTCAGTAAAAAAAAATCCTTTTCCAACTATGTCTTGGACAAAACAAAAGATTTTAAATTGGCTAGAAAAGGAAGGTGAGGTAATTACTCAGACAATGGTTAAATCTCAACTTTTAGAAATCGCCCAAAAATATAAATCGTCACACGAGAAGTATGTGATAGATGAAGTAGCAAAAGAACATGACAAATTAGTCTTACGGTTGCCTCCTTACCACTGTGAATTAAATCCCATAGAACTAGCGTGGTCTTGGATAAAAAACTATGTACGCATGAACAATACCACATTTAAATTGAACGATGTGCATGATTTATTAAAAAAAGCCGTGGACAACGTAACAAGTGAAATGTGGACAAATTTTGTTGGACATGTTATAAAAGAAGAGGACAGATTTTGGAAAATCGATTTTCTGTCTGATGAAGTTTTTGACGCGGAAACTGAAACAGGAGAGCATGTATTAACAATTACTGGCGATACTACTTCAGATTCCGACGACGAAGATATTTAAATTATTTATTTATATACCTTATTTTATATTATTTTAAATTGTATGTGACGAATATTTTTTTTATTGTATGTGACAAATATTTTTTTTTAATTGTATGTGACGAATATTTTTTTTTTATTTTATGTTAGTTTTAATAATAAAAAAGTAATACTCAAAATAAATTATACTTGTTAATTGTTTCATAATAATAACTCCCATACTGATATTAGAGTTGAACATCATCCGAATAAAATTTTATTTGGATGATTATATATATATATATTATATATAATATTTTCTTCAAATATTATTCCATTAATTTTCAGTAATTTAATCTTACCTAATATATGGTTGGTATTTTGGTAATTAAAACACTTGCGTATTAAAAAACAATAGTTAACATTGTATTATAAATTAACGATTGTAAATCTTCTTTTATTTGAAATAAATAGAAAAATGCTAAAAATAAAAAAAGAACTATCTAAAGAAGAAATTGAAGAGTAAAGAATTTGAATATATTTGTATTTTGTATTAGCATTTATGTTTGAAAATCATTCAAATAATTCGAACAGTATTATTCGAATAAATAATTATTTTAATGAATTTTATTTGAACAATTTAAAAAAAATCATTCCAATAATTTTTATTTGAATAATTAAAAAAAAATCATTCCAATAATTTTTATTTGAATAAATAAAAAAAAATCATTCAAATAATACTGTTTTCGAATTATTCGCGGTCATGTTTATGGTGTTACTTGAGCCGCTGTATACACAAAGCTTGACTCCACATGGTGGGAGAAATTTGGCCTCGGGCAGTCGGAGCTAATTCATTTCGATGCGCGTGGCGGTCGCACTCTCTCGTGGAACGGAGTATAGCTGCTGTTCCGCTGCTAGACGTGTCTCTTTAAAGAAACTCGTCATGCTTGCCTCCAGCGCCCGTAAACGTACCTCGAACGATTTTGTGTCGTTCGTTTGTGGCAACGTTTGCGTTAACAACTTTAACTGCTCCGCCGCGGTTTTAAACAGATCGCTCTCTAACGGTTGCGTGGACTGTCCCTGTCGCATGGTCGACTGATAGCCGCAGTATTCCGACAGGCTGTCCGAAGGCATTTGACTTGCTGTGGGGCTTGTCGAAATACCCACGGACGACTGTCCGAAAAAGTGGCTGGCGTTCGTATCTACCAGCGTTGTCGAAGCGTCCGGCTGTTCTCCTGTACCGTCCGCCAGTATATTGATCGACGGTTGTACGGAAAAGAATCTGACGTTCGCGGGATCCTGTCCTCTTTCCCGAATATGTCCCTCGAGTCTGATAATTATGTCCGGTTTAGAGCCGGACATGCTTATTCCCCTGGCCGTACACTCGCTACGTAGCTCCGCCGTCGTCAACTGTTGCAACGATTTACCTGACATTTTGTATTTCATTCGAATAAAGTTACAAATGCGGACGTTTAACTGTTGCGTAGACGGTAGCCTGTGTTTGCTACCGCCTGTGATGCTCAGAGCGAGTGTAGTTTAGGACGTGAGCGGGAAAGCAGAGAGCGACAAAGGAAAAAAAAACGTAATTTGCGCGATGTTTTGATTACGCTCACGCAAACACTAATCAGCTGTACAGCTGATTGCGGCGTCGTCGGTACGGTCCAAATATAACGTAATTAGGTCAACGTACTCGGCGGCGGCCGTGAAACCCGTTTGTTTCGCACGCGCGCGGCGGCTGCTTAAGTAAAGACGGCGGCGGTCGACAACGGTGGTGTGCGGCGGCGGCTTACGACGACGACAGCGATACCAGTTTTTATGCTGTACCCGTACGCTGCGCTGTTATCTGCGGTAGTGTCACGGGACGAAGGGCAAGTGTTCGGAGGGGTTGTGTTATATAACGCTATAGCGTACTGCTCTAATCTTATAACTACTTCCCACAGCCGGTTCACGGTTATTCGCGGTCGCCACGGGATTCCCCTTACGTACTAGAATAGTTCTTACGTAATTCTAACTCGGGAATCCTAGCTAACTAGAAAATACAGACCTGGCTAAAATCACTTAATGCTAATATAATAAGCACTTTTCCGAGGTATGTGTCAGCGTGAACAAAAACTCTTACCTTTACGTTGACTTGAGGTGATTCCTCTGCGGGGAGCCAATTTGACGCGGCCTCGGCGATGACAGAGTTGAAGGCCGGTCGAGGGTATGTGAAAACAAATAACCACTTTTCGTTTACTTGGTCACTGTGGCTGGGCCACGTTTATTGTAGCTATAATAATTTAAGGATTCTTTTACAAAGAAAAAAAAATAGAGACAGCGTGTGTCGGCGTGTGTGTATCGGTGCACGTGTTTCGAAGGTCGGTGTCTCGGTGAACGAGAGAGATACCGGCGACGGCCGGTCCGCGTCCGGCGCGACTTCTCTTCCCGTCCCGCCTTGTGCCTTTGCGGCGTGGCGGGAGAGTCGACTGTCGCGCGGTCGTACCACGGGGGTGGCGGTTGACAAGAGCGTAGGCAGGTCGCTGCGGCACCTGTACTTTGTACTGGTTACCGTTGCGGGCCGTGTCAAATATATCCACAATTCCCTTTTATGGTAATACAAAAACTAAATTATTATGTTTATAACATTAGCGTACATTAAAAGTAAATAAAACATCTTAGTTATTTAACTTTATAACATTAATTATAATTATTTTGGTTATACATATTAGGAATAGTTAAATCCTGCCCTGGATTTTGTGGAAACTGGGGGCCAATTCTTGAATTATGCGACATGTTTGTCACATTCGATAAAATTATCGATTTTATCGGCCGTGACTAAATTTTGTCGATTTCGAAAAATGTTGGTATTCTTGAACGTCTTGTGATAAAATTTTATCATTGTAGCGTCCCAGCATACAGGAGGACAAACGACTGGTGTTGAGGTAGATGGATTGGGTGTAATAAGTATAACAACTTAATTTGTGATTAATTTATTAGATATTTATTTGATTACTATGTAAATGGAACACTTTTACTGCACAAAATGATTTGGTTGTAAAATATTCTAAGTCCGAATAATTAAATTGGACTGGTGTCTGGCGTGAAGGTGCTTGTTCTGACTCTGGTGGCTCACGTCTGAATTGGGTCTAATCGGGGCTCTCCTATATAGTCCAGATAGTCCTACTCTCTGCATTTCCTCTCCTATCGATAAGATACGTATGTGTCCATGGCCGAGTCGTGCAAAAGCGTACGCGTGTATTATTTTAATATCGCAGCTTCCCACGCCCATGCGACCGGTCGGTCCACATCCTGGTTATTCGCGATACGTAATCTCCATAACCCGACGACATTAATCATATCTCTATATACGCCTGCCAAGACTACGATTTCATATTTAATATTTTGTATATTTAATTCCAATTATGGTAATATTTTGGAAAGGCTAGAAGTTTGGCCTTCGATATAACTATTGAGGTCCTACACAATATAATTGGTTGGCGAAATCATACGCCCCAGGGTCACTTATACATATCTATGTGTAATGTGTATATGCGTGTTTAGATGTCTCAGCGGGACGTCAGTACATAGCACCTCCCCCCTAAAAAAAAGGTTTCTGTCCTCAAGACAGAAATCTTTAAATAATATCTGTAACAGTTACTTTACGTTTTTACATTTACAAGTTTTAGCTTGTGTACAAATTCAAATGTTATATGTTTTACAAGTTCTTACAATTTCATAGTTTTACATGCAATGATTAGAATGTATAAATATATCTATATGCTTATCGCATTTACAATAATTAGATTACAATAATAATAATGTTTTATATAATATGATATATTTTTGGTTAATAGTTATATTAATAATATATTTTTTTTTTCGTACTTATATAATAATAAAGATTGTGTTAGTAGTACATGTATATTCCATTAATTGTTTATTTATTTGATTAACATAATTGTCCTATAATAATATTTTCCCATAACCATAGTTTACATTATTTTTTTTTTTCATCATTTTTTTTTTTTTATAACAATATTAATAAAGTTCCTCTAACTAACTTATCCCTTTAATTTAATTCCCTTAACCATACATTCTATACGTTCTAAGTGTATATATATATATTCTAGTTTATAGGTACTATCCGGTTTTTCCGGTGTTCTTTATCTATTCCAACCTATGGACATATCCGTTACGACTCTTTTGCATAGGTCTCAAGTCGTAGCGGTCCATCCATAGTTTTCTATTCTCTACCTATAGTTATCTAAAATGTTTAATTAAATTATCATACCCCATTTTTCTTACTACGTGGTCAAATATACATTTTGTAAATTGTACATCCGTCCGCGGATCATGGGCATGTGTTATATTATGCATCTTTTTACAAACTACATCATGCGTTTCTTGGAGGTTCAGCAATCTCCCTATTTTATCGAACTTTCCGATATCGGTTTCGAATATTATCTCTTTATTTGCTAGTTTTTCTAACCTTATGCTGAAATTTTGGTCGAACCTCGTGTCGTAACAAGTAATGTTAAGAATCGGAACCTGGTTTATTTTTAATTTATGTAATACTCTTACATCCGAATGTCCGTTCCATAGTACGATTATATTAATTTTATCTCCATGTGCTAAATATTCCTCTATATATTCCTTATCTAAATTATTTATTTACTTTATTACTTCTTTTTTTTTTTTTTTTTTTCCAATTACTTCCTACAGTGTACCTATTGTACATCTCTATCAATATTTACTAATTCTACTTCCTTTATTAATTTATTTATCTACGTGATTAACTTATAGTTTATTTCTTGTATTATACTATCTTTCGTGTTACTTTCATATTTTATTCAGCATTCTGTTTGTCTCATTTCCTGACCTTCACTTAGTGTTTGTACCATATATCTGTACCTACTTTTATGTACACATCTATAATTACATTTAATAAAAAGTGCTAATAATATAGTCGTCATTAACAATGATCCTGTTAAAACATAGACCATGTAGTTTAAAAGATTTATATTCCCGTTAGTTTTTGCCTTAATTATAGGTAACTGCGCATGCGGTAGCCTATATGGTTTTCGATGAACTGGGGCTTGGTCAACAGGTAATTTAATTACGTGTTCTGCCGCTGTTGTCATAGTTAAATAATCGTTCTCTAAATAAAATATGTCGGCATATTGCTCACAAATTTTTATTATCGTTTCGCGTTCTTCTGTATTTAAATGGTCACTCCTAATAAGACTTTTTATTTTATCTACGCGTGCATTATCATGAACTATATTTTTTATTTCGTGATTATCTGTATCCACGTCATATTCATATGATATTTTATTAATCTGCGCTAATTTCACTTCCTGTGCTACTTCTGATATGTTTAATACACTAACTGTAATCTTGCCATTTTTAACCGTATTATATATATTTGCGCAATACACATCCTCTGATAATCGTTGTTTATTTATTAAAATATTTTTATTTTCCATATCGGGATCTGCAATCGGTATGCAAACCACCGTTTCCGTTCGCGGTTTTAATGTGAAACATATTTTATTTTCGTTAAAGTCATTTTTATCTTTTATTGTTAATGTACTATTTGCGATATCGATTATTGCGTTATTTTCTATCAGAAATTTCTGTCCTAGTATTCCGTCCTTATCGACCGGAAACTGTTTATCTACTACAAAAAAGTCAGTTTTAAATTCGTTTTTATCTATTATTAATGTAATTATTGTACGTCCAATTGTAGGAACTATTTTTTCGTTTATGCCTTTTAGATAAATTTTTTCATTTTCATTTATTATCGTGTTATTAGCTAATTTATTTATTTTTATTAAATTTAAATCACTACCCGTGTCTAATAGTAATTGAACGTTTTCTGTATTAAAACTAGGTGATTGTAACATTATATGATTTTGAATTATAGTTGTTGAAATGCGTAAGCATCGCTCTGTGAGGGTTCTGAATCGATTATTTGATGTACCAATCTCACCCCACTCGAGGTTGGCATCTGAGCGTTTCCCGACGAATTTGCGTTATTCCTATCGTTTCGCTGTTTTGTGTAACAACTCGAAATTTCGTGTCCTCTTTTATTGCAATAGGTGCAACTCAGTGGTTCCACTACGTTATTATTACTATTGTTGTTTCTACGCGGATTGAAATTTGGAATTTGTTGTCTATTCATATTAATGTTTTGTCTCAGATTTTGACCTGCCTGCCTACAGTCTCGTGCGAAATGATTTGTGCCGCCACAGATATAACATCCTGCGTTATTTGGCGATATCCTGTTTTGATTATTATTACGCTGATTAAAATTGCTCTGGTTTTGTCTTCCGTTATTATATCCGTTCCGATTAAAATTTTTATCGAATGTATTATTATATACGTTATTATTAGTTCGCCTATTAGAATCGTTATACCCGTTGTTATAATTATTATATCTATTATTTCCGCGATTAAAATTTTGTTTGTTACTATTATTATCATTTCCTTGTTTCCTAAACTTATTTTCAAGTACATTTCCCCCGTTTAAATCTTGTCTTTCCAAGTTTTTCCGTAATTTTTCTACATCTAAATTAGCATTATATTCGGTTTCTTCGTCTTTCGCTACCTGCATAGCATCCTCTAAAGTTTTTGGATCCCTAGCTTTTAGTGCAAGATTTAAATGTTTCGGTAACCCGTTAACAAAAATTATTAATGCCTGATTTTTAAGTTGACTTTTATAGATTTTGGCTTCGGCTTCATTTAATTTCTCTGTTGCAATTGTACATAATTTATAATAGATTTCTTCGATTCGACTCGCGTACTCCGCGACGCACTCGTTTTCTTTCATACGCGCAAAGTGTAACCCTAAAGTCAGTGTCCTCTCAGATGACTTATGTTCAAAAGCTCCCTTTAAAATTGACTTTATACTATTCCATGTACTAGTCTCGCGGTATTTACATGCTTCTAAAGCATTTCCGGCTAACTTCGAATTTATTACTTTAACTAACAAGTCTAATTTATCCTTATCTACTGCTTTTACAACAATATCACACGTATTAATAAATTCCGCGACATTATTCGCGCCCGTACATATCGGTATAAGGGACGTAGCTTTATCGAATTCCATTTCTAGTGTAGCGTTACTAACTTTCCTGGTTCGTTTTTCTGCGACTAATTCCGTGTGTACTACCCCCGGATCAGATCGAGTTCCTCCTCTTCTAGGTAAACTACTCGGTGTTTCAATTAAATCTACCCAAGCTATTCCCTTAGCTGTTCTTAAATACCTATCTTGATCAGAATATTGTGGACTCGGGTATTCAATTGTTTTATTCAAATCGATTAACTCTTCGAATTTTACTATATTTGTTTCGGCAGCTACTACGCTAGCACCGCTTGCCTCTCCTACCTGTACGCCTATGTCCGCAGTACTATCGTTATTTATTTCCGTTAAATTCCCTGTCGGATTCTCTGACGTATCTCCCAAATTTTTATTCATCAATGTATATGTTATTCATTTAGTAAAATTATTTAAATAAAATTATTTATTTATTGTATGTACCTAAAATTTAAACACTTAAATTGTATTCTAATGTCGCTAACTATTCTATCACTATTTATTTAATAACCACTATTTATTATTAATTCTATAACTGTTCAAAATATTTATTTTGAAATTCTTAATTTAATTACCTACTAAAAGTAACTATAATATTTATTACCCAATACTCCAATATTCACTACGATTTATTTCTCACTAATTTATTTTATATAATGCTTATTCTAGGGCCCCTAAGCTACTCTGTTATATATCTTTTCTCAATTACACTTTATTCAATTTTACTCTTTAGTATTTCTCTTTTAATTCAACTTATATATGTATGTGCGCACATTTATTTCAAATATTTATTCACTTATTTATTTCTTCTTTTTAAAACTCAATTATCCATTTATATCAATATTTCTCAAAATCACAAAAATTATGGTTTAACTACCATTTAATAAACTCTCAATTATTTTTTTAACTCAATATCTCTTTATTTCAATTCAATCTATTATATGACATTGCATTATATGACATTACATTATAGGACATTACGCTATAGGACATTACGCCATAGGACATTACGCGCGTAATTCCAATTATATATATACTCTTTATTATTTTCTCAATTATATTATATTCACTTTTATATCTCAAAATTATTCTCATTTATTTTCACTTATATTCATTTCATATTAATTTATACCACAAAATTATTCTCATATAACATTTATTTAAATTCACTTTATTCTCTTTATAACACTTTTATCGGTACATATACCCTTTATATACTCAAAATTATCCTACACTTTTATACATTACCTACCATATTATTTCTTTAAGTAGATAACATATATATATTTCTCAAAATTTTCCTACACTTTTATACATTACCTACCATATTATTTCTTTAAGTAGATAATATATATATATACACCTTCACAATAAATTTCATACGATGGTCCTAACAGATCCAAAGGAGACGTGACAGAGCCTTATAATTAAAATTCCTACATAAATAAATACCCCAAAACTTAGATTACAACTCACAATACTGTCACTGCTTGAGTTGCTTCCATTGTTGCTCTTGTTGTTGTCCTGACTGCTCTAGCTGCTTGCTACGTAGATTCTCTTTTTCCCGGAGTTGCTGGAAGGTGATCAGTCCTCCAAACGTGACTCTTGGGTGAGTTGCCTCCGTGAAGTTGAAAACAAAAAATTTTCAGCTTCCCGTTGATGGAAAATCCTACCGACTGCGCCAAATTTGTAGCGTCCCAGCATACAGGAGGACAAACGACTGGTGTTGAGGTAGATGGATTGGGTGTAATAAGTATAACAACTTAATTTGTGATTAATTTATTAGATATTTATTTGATTACTATGTAAATGGAACACTTTTACTGCACAAAATGATTTGGTTGTAAAATATTCTAAGTCCGAATAATTAAATTGGACTGGTGTCTGGCGTGAAGGTGCTTGTTCTGACTCTGGTGGCTCACGTCTGAATTGGGTCTAATCGGGGCTCTCCTATATAGTCCAGATAGTCCTACTCTCTGCATTTCCTCTCCTATCGATAAGATACGTATGTGTCCATGGCCGAGTCGTGCAAAAGCGTACGCGTGTATTATTTTAATATCGCAGCTTCCCACGCCCATGCGACCGGTCGGTCCACATCCTGGTTATTCGCGATACGTAATCTCCATAACCCGACGACATTAATCATATCTCTATATACGCCTGCCAAGACTACGATTTCATATTTAATATTTTGTATATTTAATTCCAATTATGGTAATATTTTGGAAAGGCTAGAAGTTTGGCCTTCGATATAACTATTGAGGTCCTACACAATATAATTGGTTGGCGAAATCATACGCCCCAGGGTCACTTATACATATCTATGTGTAATGTGTATATGCGTGTTTAGATGTCTCAGCGGGACGTCAGTACATAGCATCATTTATCGAATTCAATATTTTATATCACATAAACCATTTCGGTAACAATGGTTATCTGTTATTCCTATTTATAAAACTTCATTATCTTTATCATTGTTCAATTTTGTTTTTATATTTTATTTTTATCAATATATTTAAAAATAGTATTTTTATTCATTACCAACAAATAATTATATTCGACGTAGTATATAGCATTTGTCACTAAATGTTTTTCTTTAACCATTGTATATGATTATTTAATATTTATATTAATTCTGCAAATATTATATGCACAAATACAATGACTAAATCGAGACCTACAAAATTGCAAATGAAGCGCTTAATTGAACTTGTATCAAATGATCCACAACTCGTCGCTGGCAAGTTATCGTCAAATTTCACTTATAAAATCTTGAAAGAAAGATGGCAACTAATTGCTGATGAATTAAATGCATTACCCGGCGCAGAAAAAAGTTTTGATAAATGGAAAAAGGTAGACATATTTTTATAAATAGTTAAATTTTGTTGATTTAATAGATAAGTAACTAAATTTTTTTAGGCATGGCAGGATACAAGAGCTACAGCTAAAACAAAAGCTGCTACTATAAAAAAATTTAATCGTGGGACAGGAGGTGGACCACCGTGTGATATTACATTATCCGATGCTCAAATGGATATATTACCTTTATTAAGCCAAGTTGCTGTCAGTGGTCACACATCTTCTTTAGAATCACTAGTAAATTTTGATTTTTCATCCATTGAAAATAGTAAGGCACAATGTAGTTCAAGTTTGATTCAAGAAGAAATAGGTAAAATTAATATATACTACTATATAAGGGCAATGAGAAAACCTATACTACTACTCAGTATATATTTAGATAAGGAAAACATTCATATTGATACTTTACCAGTCTATATTGAGAATGAAGAAAAGGAATGTATGTAAACATTTAATATAAATAGTCAACATAATCAAATATATATCTATAAATTAATTTTCAGTACCTTCAAATTGTGAAACAGGAATGCAACAATTTGATAAAGAATTAGATACATCCAAAACTGCACCTAAATTAAGTATGATTTTAGTTAAAAAAAATATAAAATTAATCGTAGAATAGACTTCAGCGTTCAGCCTATTAAAAAATTTACATAATATTATTTCAAATGAAGTTAGTTAACTAATTATTAACCTAACCTATGTAATAATTATATAATTTGTAATATAAAAATAGTAATTGATTCAATGATGATTATATATAATCTTAATTTATTTAATTCTTAATAATTTTTTTTTTAGTAATAATTTGACATTTAAAATGGTATTATTCACATTTTAAATTTAAACGAAGCTCTATTTATTTGTTGTATAAAAAATATTATTAATACATTAATAATAATATAAACCTAAATAACTAATTAAATATATTTTTTTTAAATATAAAGAAAGATCAACTACACAAAGATTACTAGAAAGTCAAGATGTGGCAAACCGTATAGCGGATCTCACTGCTAAAAAAATAGAAATGAAGACAGAATATTATTCAAAAAAATTAAAGCTTATGGAAAATAACAATGCTCTTTTAAGTAGCATAAACACATTATTGATGTCACACTTTAATGTAAAAAGTAATGAATAAAAATAAAACTGAATTCAATTGAATTTCAGTTCATAAAATATAAGCAAGTAGTTTAAAAAAAAATTGTGTTTATTTTTAATATTTATCATATACTTTAATTTGTTAAAATATATTAAAACTAATTTACTGAACTTTGCAATATGTATCTAGTCCATGTTTATTGAGTAAGTTTATTCATAATATATAAGTAGATAATATAATAATATATTATAAAGTATTAAAAGGAATATGAAATTATATTGTTTAAATAATAATATTACTATACATTTTGAAGTGTTTTGGTTATTCTCTGATATTTCTATTTTGCAAAAGCCTACATATTCTCTCCCTTTGACGTCTTCCTAATATTAACTCTCTGTTGCGATCATTTAACACATTAGCTTCTATATTATTTTGGTCATGATACATGCCAAAATCAAAATCATCTGTGTTTTCCAAGTACTCGGGGACATTAAATGTTATACACATATTATGCAGAACGACACAAGAATTTATTATAGCTGTTGCTTTTTCTGGTTTATAGTGTAATGTTCTGTCTTTTATCAAGCATCTAAAAAAATATATAATGCGGCTATAGTACAAGATATCTATTAAAATATGATATTCACAAGCTAATAACTTAATAACTAACCTAAAACGGGATTTTAAAACACCATTACAACGCTCAATTATACTTCTAGCAGACATTTGTATTTTATTATAGTGTACTTCAATCTCTGTACTTGGATTAGATATTGGAGTAAGTAACCACTGCCTTAAAGGGTATCCCGAATCTCCTAAATTAATGTAAATAATCTGTGATACAAATTTCTTAAGATCAATTGATAAAGGTAATAATTTATGCTCTATGAACCTAAACTTACCCAACAAATAAAAATCATTGAAATTGTGTGCATGTAATTGTTTAAGAATTGGTAAAACATTACTATTATTCCAAACATGTGTGTCACGAGTGCTTCCAGGAAACAAAGCATTTATATTCAATATTTTTAAATTTGAATCGCAAATCTTAATTACATATAATAAAATAAAATGACAATTTTATTTATACAATATTGTAATTAATGAACTTTAAATTGTAACTAGATTATTTACAAGTTGAACATTCATGGAATGGTATCCTTTACGATTAACATATATATGCTCGGGATATTGATTTTCTTCTAAGTTTAAATTTTTAGAGGGGGGTACAATGGCCACATGTGTACAATCAATGCACCCTATGACTCCAGGGAATCCAGTTTTCCTGTAAAAACTATAAAATAATATATAGAGAGTATAAATATCCCTAAATATCATGTACCTAGGTGCTATTTAATATATTTATCATGGTTGAGTAAAGATGAGTTAAAATTGAATTAAAAAATAAATATATTTTTAATTTGTTTTATTTGTAATAAGAAGTATTATTTTTCATTCTTTAGAAATAATTTAAAGAAGAATTTTTATATTTTTATAGATAAGGAAATTTAATTTAAAATTGTGTTATATTCTCAACCTTGATATTGTCAATAAAGTACCTATAAGAAGTAGAACGAATAAGAATTAATTATTTTTATTACTCATTGCGAACTTTGGTCAACTCATTTATATTAGATGGAAATTTAACCCATCTATTATATATTTCGGCACAATTTAATGCATGAACAACTTCTTCAATGCAACGAGAAACGGTAGGTTGGGAAACAGCAGTGAAACGACTGTTACCCACTGGTGACTGATAAGAACCCGTTGCAAAAAAGTTTAACGCTATTAATACCTATAAATTAAAAATTACATAACATAATATGTTTCAATAGAATAAGATTAATTATAAATTATGAGTAGATTTTAGGTACTTAAAATCTTAAATTATGATGCCAATATGATCTAAAAAAATCATAAAATATTATATAAACCCTTATATGTTCCTTAAACTTGATATACCAATAATATGAGTTTTTTATTTAAAATAATTCAAATTCGTACACAAGTTACAAATGTTATAATAAGAAATATGTATATATTAAACAATAAATAATTATTATGCACCATTTTTTAGTGAATTGTTTAGATTTCTTCTAAATAAATATATTCTAAAATATAAAAAATAGGCTAAAAATTTTACAATTGCCAAAATATAATTTAACTAAGATATATTTTCTAATTATAAACGTATATTATTATATAGTTTTAATTACTTTGGTTTTTACATCAAGTGACGACGAACGATTTCCTACTTTAATGTGTGGTGACAACATATCAATCAAATAAATTGCGACATGTTTAGTCAATCTAAAATTTTTTAGAAAAAGCCGATCTGAAAATTGAAAAGGGTCTAAGACTGTATCTCTTTTACTCTGTAGTCTATTATTTTGAGCAGCGTTCTCTTGTAAAAAGAGATTTTGTATGATGAATAGTTCATCAATTCCTATGTGCATTGCCATTTTAGACACTTCACACAAATAAAAACTGAATGTTAGAAGCGTTAAAACTATAATAATTAAGAATAATTAATCATCAGAATTATCTAAAAATTAATAAATTATAAAAATAAATTATTTTATTGTAAAATTCAACGAAGGTCAGAAAGATGGTGCCGAATGTCGATAGTGGTGACAGTGGTGTTCACTGTTCGATAATTTTTGTCACTGGTTTAATCACAGTAGATAAAATAATCGAATACATTTTAATCAATAAAATCTTATCACTATTCAAGAATACCGAATATTTATTTTCATGCGATAAAATTTTTATCGCATGCGATAAAGTTTATCACGATTTCAAGAATTGGCCCCCTGATGGTATGTATTTTGATCTGTCTGAAATGAAGTTGTTTGTGGTGGAATGTATATCGTTGACCTTTCTTTTTGTTGTAGTGTTTCAAGGACGATGTTTTGAATATTAGTTCGTAACTGTAATTTTTCCAGATTATTTAATTTTTCAAAATACGGTAACAAACTCATCAAAAAATGATAATCGGGATTATTAGTTATCGTTGAGTCCTTTTTTTGCTCTTCCCTTATGAGATCAAGTTTTTGTTGTTCTATTTGCAGAAACGGATCAAAATCTATCTCTTCGCCTCGTTGTTTTTTCTTTTTTCTTTTTTGAGAAGGTGTTGATAACTCACTTGATGATAACAAAACTGACCCAGGTGTTTCTGGAAGAAGTACATCAGTTGTAATTTCTTCAGAACTTCCAACTTCGATGAAGTCATCTTCAGAGTCATTTATTTCAGAGCGAGTGTCAGAAGTCATAGTCAGATTAGGTAGATTTCCACTTGTAACACTTGGAATTATGATATCTTTTACAAATAGCATTAAATCAAAAAATGGCCATTTTGGCTTGTAACTATTGCCTTCTGCTCCAGAACGTACAATAGGTATTTTTTGAACTTCAACTCTAAATTTATCTTTTAGATTTTTCCACTTGGCTTTCACGATTTTACCTAATTTAAAATATTTATTTTTTTAAATAATAATATAGGTACATTAAATTATATTTAAATTCAATAACGTATTTAGTACACCTAGTAGTAGGCCAGTTCATTATTTTTTCAATAATCTTCTACATTAAAATAAATTCAAGAAAAACGAAATAAAATGTCTCTATCGACAAAACAAATTGGTAAATAGCTAAATCGTATTTTACTATTTCGATCTATTAAATTTATGTTAAAAGTTATATGTTTCTAATTATGGTTTTATTAAAATTCAAAATAATAACTACTTATTAACATAAATAATTACATAAATAAAAAAAAAAAGTTTATGTGTTAACTTAAAGATGTGTTAAATTTGAATGCAAATGTTTTCTAATTGACTGAAGTTTTTGTTAACATTTATTTGAAGAAAAAGTTTTGGATAACTTAAATGCTTATAAACAAAAATTGTGACTAACAATTTTTTATTTTTTTTTATTACGATAAGTAAAACTTATAATCAACCTTACCTTACCGGTACCTAAATTTTTTTTATTGGCATTTCAATGAAAAAAAAATGCGGGTAAGTAAGTAGATGTCGCTCTGCTGTACAGTAGTTTACGAATATACAGAAGTATCGAAAAATAATTATATAAGTGCCTACTAGTATTTTTGAAACAAACTTAATTATTTTATATTATTTAGTTTGTATGGGCTTTATTACTAAACTTATTGATTTAATATTTATTTATTTATTAGGTATTTATCTACAGGCCTTTCATTTCGGAATTTGGCCATTACATTAAGAATGGGTGCTTCGACTGTCGGTAAAATTGTACACGAGACTTGTAAAGTAATCTGGCAAGAATTAGTTGATGATTTCATGCCTATTCCAAATCAAGATCGGTTTGTAAAAATTGCAGATGATTTTTACAATCGTTGGAAATTTCCTAACTGTATAGGATGTATAGATGGCAAGCATTGTCAAATTAAATGTCCCGTCAATAATGGATCAAGCTTGTGAGATTACGGAGCTTTTTAGGGCTCCGTAAACCACCCACGAGCAAAGGGGAACACTTTCCTCGTGACCTGTGAGCCGCACCGCGTGAGACCCGAGGGTCAAGTCGGTGGAACTCACAGGCTTTGATACACGCAGTGGCGAATGAACGCCAAAGATTTATTTAGAAGGGGGAAAACAAACAAAAAAAATTTATATTAATAAAATAATAAGCGTAAAGTCTTAGGATAACTATGGGGATATATTTTACATGGTTGTAATAAATAATATAATATAATATAACGCACATGGCAAAATGAACAAAATACAGGGATAAGTATATAATATAATGCTACGGCTCCGACAAGCGGTTACCGGCACGGAATAATCATCATACGTCGGTATGACACATT
This sequence comes from Diuraphis noxia, assembly GCF_037042655.1. NCBI lineage: Eukaryota > Metazoa > Arthropoda > Insecta > Hemiptera > Aphididae > Diuraphis > Diuraphis noxia. The sequence continues at coordinate 2,019,401 of NW_028301711.1, forward strand.
ATACTATTACATGTGTTAAAGGAAAATACCCACGGCTCCGCATGACGGTTACCGGGGCACCTATGAGGAAAAATGGAGCATAAATAGAAAATACGTTGTAGTGATACATAATCAAAATGAAAAAAGAAAAGAAAAAGTTGTGATACATAATCAAAATGATAAGGGGGGGATGCTGGGGGAAATAGTTTTGTACATTACACAAATGATGATGACTTGAGTTGTGGCTGGATGACGAAAGTGTGGATGACCGACGGCTGGGATAGGCTGGCCAGTTGGCCGTCGACCCCCAAGACACGTGGTCGACATGGCCCATCGGCGTCGGTCACTGGAAAAAACGGAGGCTTCGCCTGACATCGTCGCTTAGCCCATCATTTCGTACATTACGAGTATGGATGACAATACAAAAAACTATAAGTTGACTATTGACCACGAGGTTGATCGGACTGCAGAATGAGTGGGCCAGTGGTGTTCGTTACGTCTTGACGGGAATACGTTGGTTTAAAAAGTGAAGATGGCTGGCGAACGGTGTCCGGTCGCTGGCCGTTGTTGTCGCAATTGATGTCGTAGTAGGGAAGGTCAGGGTAGGCGTATTGCGGGATTTTACAATAATATGGGTAATTAAAATAATTGACCGACGGACGCGACAGAGGCGCCGACGGCAACCGATGACGACATGTTACGGTGACGACGGTGAACACTGTTGCAGGCGGGGAGGTCGGGGATCAGTTATTGCATAACATAGTGGTAATCGCGGGCGCGCTATTATATTAATGGGATGGTCACTGGCCGACAGGTATGCTGATATCCTAGGTATTGGGTATACCCAGCGGTTTAATAATAATAATAAGGCCTGAAATTCTGTGACGTTACAAGCTACTTCAATTATTTGAAATATTTTTCATTAGTACTTCAAGGCGTAGCGGATGCAGACAAAAATTTATATTTATTGAGGTCGGATCTAGAGGTAAGCAGAGTGATGGAGGTACATTCGCAGCATCCACACTTTTTCAACATTTACAATCAAATACGTTTGTGCCACTTGATAAAGAGTTACCTGGAACTACAATTAAACTACCTTACGTGCTCATTGGCGACGAAGCATATCCTTTAAAAACGTTTCTCATGAGACCATTTCCAAGTCGCAATCTTAATGCCATTAGAGAAAATTATAATAAACGTTTGTCTGCAGCTAGAAAATGAATTGAATGTGCATTTGGTATACTGCGTGCCAAATGGCAAATATTAGGAAAAGATATTGAAGTTAGTTCTGAAAAAGCTGTACATATTATAAAATGTGCTTGTATTTTACACAATGTGGTACGTGAAAAAGACGGAGATAGTGATCTCGATTATTGTCAAATTATGTTATACGGCCAAGCTCAGGAAAACCAACTTTATAATTTACAAGAAACAGGAAATCACGGCGGTGCACGCAGAGGGTCAACAAGGGCACAAGAAATTAGAGATGAATTTGCAAATTTTTTTTTGAACCATTAAATGTAAAAATAGTACATCACATAATAATATTTCCTTTGATTAATTTGTTTAATAGTAGGTAAACAAAATCGTAATATAATACCTACAAACCAAGTTTACTTTATATTTATATCACTAATAATATAAACTTAAATATAATAATAAACTTATATTTTTAACAGATAATGTATTCAAATCTTGAAGTACATTGAATAAGAAACAAAGTGTTAAAAAAAAGCTACAAAAATAAAAACAGGATTTTAGTACGTTACCTAATCTGTAACATACGTATATCTTTTTTATAGTTTTCATGTAATATACCTATTAGTTCGTTTTAGATCTTGAACGGAGTTTGACTTGGGAGGGGTAGAAAATAATAAATATTGAGCTATTTATATTCATTAGAAATCTTCGATTTATTATACTAAATTAAATGTAGAAAGTAAATGGGTTTAATTTTTTTATAAGCATTTGAAAATTAAATATTTACAAAATTCGTTAAAATCATGATTTACAAAATGCACAAAATGCACAAAAAAGACACCCCTGTCTAGACAGTAGGTATGGCATGATTGTCACACATATTATAATGATATTTTTAAATTGCGTTAAAACACGCAATCCTGTGATTGCGTAATTTAAAAATAGTTTTTAATAACAAATAATACACCAGGACATATTCATAGTTTATAAATATTTAAACAAAGCCAAGATTATTAAAAATTTTACGATTGAAAAATACAAAACGTAAAAACTAAACTTTAAACAGTGTCGTATGCATATGAATTACTTAAATTTTTAAATGTTTCAATAGGTATAGACCATATTAGGTACGTAATAATTATAATTTTTTTAGGAACGATTAAATGGGTTAACCATGAGGTTCAAATCAATGGAACTTAATCCTGATTGTATTGTAATTGACGAGTTGGCTATATTATGTTAAGTAACATAATATAGCCAGTAACATACAGAGATATACATTGTTTTACCTGGAAATCCAACTGATTTTCCAACTTCTTCCCACATTTTATTCGTTTTTTCAGTTTTTTTATACTCAGGGTGCCGATCATTCCACAAAGGAGGTCTTAATTGAACCTCAGAGATCAATATTTCTCGTTGCTCATTGGAAAATTGAATTTTTGAGCACATGGTGAATATTTCTAGTTGAACTCAAGTTTTCTAGTTCACAATATTCTAGTTGACACCGCTCACAATTCAAGCCGTTTTGAAAAATAAACAACGCATCGCGCACAGCGCATCGCTAACGCTCAACGCCCAAGGTCAGTGTACACGGTTCCGATAAAATTACCGTGTTTGATTTATTTTCGTCAACGCTCGTCGCTCATCGCCCACCGCTCACCGCGCAACGCTTTCCAATGTGCACGCGGCCTAATACTTGAGCAATTTTATTTCAGGTACCTACTTAACCACGAATAATGTTTGTGGCCGAAGCCGAGTTTTGATAATTAGCTTAACAATTCCAAACTTGTTTACTTAAATAATTGATTTCTTTATTTCTATTTTTTTTTTCTTTTATTACACAACAAAAACTCATGGAAATAAGAACATAAAATTGACAAATGTTATTTTACAATATTTCGATTAACGTAGTTAAAATACCTTTTCATTTTACAACTTTATAGCATAGTAATACAATATGAATCTTTTTTCCTATATAATATTATAACATAATATATTGCTTTTTATAATGATCTATAATTACAATAATATCCTAGATCGATTTAGTAGTTTCTTCGAAACATAGACCACAGGTATTAAACAATTTGATACTTCAAGCGTTCTATTAAAACATTTTTTTTTAACAATATTACTATATATAATAATTAATAACATAAATAACTATACGTCATACGACAACCCGAATGTATAAAGAAAGTTGTTTTCTCTATCACTAAAGCATGCTAAATATTATATTAAGTCGCAAAGCCGCTTACGGTTACGCACATAGCTGCTAACTATAACATTATAATTTAATAGATAATGTACTTACAGATTCGATCGACGCGTCGATCGCTGGCCAATGATGACGACCTATCGCTAAAGAATAATATTACAAAAAAACAGATAATATTTTTCTATACAACAATACAATTTTTATGTTTTTGATTTTTTTTACAATAAATAATAACAAATAATAATTCAAAACAACTTATATAAAACAACGATTTTGTCTGGCTTGATGGTACAGGTTTATAATGATACTAATGACTGCTAGTGACGTTTACGTGTTCGATGATGATCTCGCCGATGCCGCCGTTGCAATGACATACAGTAGTATACAGGGCGATTTTTTTATCATGAACCACTCATTATTTCAAAAAGTATCAATGTTTTTGAAAAAATTTTTTTACAAAGTTTCATTTTGTTAAAAAAACAACGTTTTTAGGAAAAAATTATATTTTTTAATATTTTTTATCCTTATAATTTTTTAAGTTTTTTACTTTTTTGAATGGCAACCTAGAGTTTTAATTCCATATTCCAAAGCAGAATATTTTTCTAAGTATTTTGATACGTAAAAGTCGAATTTTGGACGAGTAGTTTATGAGTTATAAGTATTTAAAGTTTAGATTGGCGGAGTGGAGTGGTACGGGGTTACCCCGCAAAATGTTTGTCCACTACTCCGCTTGTCTATACTTTAAATAATTATAACTCATAAACTACTCGTCCAAAATTCGATTTTTACGTATCAAAATACTTAGAAAAATATTCTGCTTTGGAATATGAAATTAAAACTCTAGGCTGTCATTCAAAAAAGTAAAAAACTTAAAAAATTATAAGGATAAAAAATATTAAAAAATATAATTTTTTCATAAAAACGTTGTTTTTTTAACAACATGAAACTTTGTAAAAAAATATTTTCAAAAACATTGATACTTTTTGAAATAATGAGTGGTTCATGATAAAAAAATCACCCTGTATTATACTCGATGCCGATGAACCCAAGACGATACCAAAATTATGATTGACCCCTTTTTTTCGTTTCACTCACAACATGAATATAACATTTACAAATACAATGATAAAACGAAAACCGATTTTGATTACGACGCCGTTGCCGGTTGTTGCAACGGTCGTTACGAAAACGATACTGATAAACGACGTCGTGCGTAACAATTTGAATACTAATACTAATGATACGGTGCCAATTGGCGCTAATTAACATGCATAATATGTTACGTAATAGCGTACCGGCTGACCTTGAACTTGAAACGATCAACATACCGGCCCCCGTTGACCGGAACTGTCAACCGACCCATCACCTGTTATGTGGGTTATTGGTGCTAACTTGTGAATTGGTCTACGCATTTCTCCATTACTGGTTTTTAAAGTAACTGCTCTTATGAGTCCATTAGGACCAGGGTAAGTTTGTATAATTCGTGCCATCTTCCAAGTCAGTGGGGGTTGATTATCCTCAATAATAATGACAAGGGCACCTGGTACTAAATTTACTTGGTCAACTTGCCATTTGCTTCGTTTTTGCAATGTGTTGAGGTATTCCAATTGCCAACGATTCCATATGTTTTGTGTCATCTGAGTTAACATGTGCCATCTTTTCCGACAACATTTTAGATTTGTTGCAGTATGATCAGGAAATGCGGTTAAGAGGGCGTGATACCCAAAGTGTTACGTATGCAACGGCCGAGAGAACGCGCTATTAGGTGTTTTCGGGATCCGCAAGCGCGCGACGTCTAAGCCACGCCCACTACTCGCAGTCGGCGGCACTACAACTGGCACTGCTCATTCAGCGCGTCTCGGGAGCGCCGATTATTATTTCATGAACGTTCGACTATGATGTATCCCATCAATATAAAATTCACACAGTAAACGCCGTGGTATTATTTGTAATATTCGCGCGTACCCATTCGAACTATCTTTTTTGAAAAGTTACTGCTTACCTAAATATATGCACCAATATATATAGACTGTAAAAACAGTAACACAATATAGCTTAGTTTGTAGTTATTGCACTATTACTCATTCAAATATAATACATACAGTAAAATATAATTTAACAGTACCTAAACAAATACATCTTTTACGTTCAACTGTTCAATATTAGATTATTTTTAACTACAGCATAATTTGCATTTTCCCATTTCTTAGCATCTTTCGGTTTATTAACAACTAAACTTAAAAAAAAAATATTATACAAAGTAGTTTACAAATTAGTATTACATGTATAAAAAAAAAATGTATATTATGTACAACTTGTAGTTATTATGAAGACTAAATTTTGTTTTTTTTATTTTTCATAATTTTAATATTTTGAATTATGTGAGGAGGTTCAATAATGTCGCTTTTTAATTGACGTTTGCTGTACTGAGGGTCTACTATTTCTCGTAGTAGACATTCCTCGTAAAATCTATATAAAAAAACAGTATGCATTTTTCAAAATTGTTTGATTAGGTAGGTACATTTTAATATTATACTGACAACTTTAAGGAGGATTCCATTTTTAAGGTCCAAAATTCATTGTCATAATTTATTGTTTGAATATAAGTCCATTTAGAAGTGTAGATAAAAAAATAACATATCACACGTTCTGTAATGTGTAACTGCCCTTGAATTTGGTAAAAATAGTGACTATCTTCTTTTAAAGTTATAGCATCATTTTTAACTTGCATGTACGGTAGCTAAAGCAACAATAAATTAAAAATTCAAAATAAGGCATATGTAATTTATATAATATAGAATTTTTAAAAATAGTTATTGGTTTATAGTAATTTGTTAAAATATTAGTTGGTACTTGTGATACGCTATACGACACCTTTTTTTCTTTTAGTACTTCTTCTATACTGTTGGAATCTTTTACAGAGTAGGGGCACTTAATTTCACAAATTGAATTTTCGTCAATCAATCCATCTATAATTAAAAACTACATTTTATATTTTCATAGGTATAAATAGCTTATATTGAATGCATACTGATTGAATGTATATTATATAAACCCCTACAAGTTCACCTAAACGATACCAGTGTATATTTATTATATTTAAAATAATTCTAACCTGGAGTAGCCGCTAAATAAGGAATCGTTCTATCAATAAACAAACCGCATTTTTTAATTTTTTTATTAATTTTTTCCTGGAGAGCTTGAACCGCAATTTGTTCGGTGATTTTGCCATACTCTGTGGCGTGAGTAGTCACACTACCATATATTATATCATGTACTGATATTTTACATGATGTATAAGGTCTCATTTTGCATATTTTTCCAAAATTGGAAGCTGTCAATCGCTTTCTTCTTTCTACAAACCATTTTTGGTTATTCGATTGATTCCGCGTTTCTAACTCCAATTTTTTTTTAGAATCTTCCGAAAGGGTTATTGAAGAAATGAATTCAGTTTTTTTAACTTCAAATTCTTCGTCTGACATACAATAAAGAGGTTCTGCTAGTCCATAGTGTTCATCAGGTCCTTTTGACACTGGTTTTTTTTTTTTAAATATCTTTTTTGATTGAAAAAGAGCTCTTCGATTTTTTAAACTTCTTCTTTTAGCAGCTGTATACTTAAGAAATCGTTTCGCAACATTCCCTGTCAAGTTAAAATAATATTTTTAATGTTTTTAAAGTAATGGAGTTCTAATCATATTATTAAATACCTGGACTCTGATTAGTTATATTTTTATGAACTGCACGAATAAATTCACCTCCAGAATTAAACGAAACAACCGCTGCATGAACTCTAGTGCTGTACGATTGTTTTTGAGTAAAATTTATTCGTTTTCCAGCTATATGTTTGTTAATAATGCTATTGAATTGTTCACAATAGTTATTATCAACATCAAATAGTAGACTCCTTGCATTATCTACTACGCGACAGAGAATGTAGGCAATTTCATTCATTAGACCACAATTTACAATTTCTGGCACTAAATTTACTTCACACTGTTTAGGTCCACTGCAAAAATATACTTCACATTTCGTATGTTCACCAAATATATGATAAGGACCATTCGTTATGTCTTTTCGTAAGCCTAAAATATATATTAAATAGGTACATGTTATTAAAAAAAAAAAAAATGTTTTGTTAATTGTACCTTCAATTTTTTCATAAAGAGACTGATCTAAGTTTTTTCTGTATGCAATTGATTTCGTAATTGCTGTTCGAAATCGAATTATATTCCTTGTAATAAATTTGCGAATATAACACGGATATAATGTTTTTTTTGTAAGAGCCATCAATTTCTGACCATAATTTCGTAGAATATGGTTCCTACATTCAATTTTTTCTACCAACAGTCGTGGGCCATATGGAAGCAATTCATGTAAACGTTTTGAAACGCTACTATCGCCATCGCCTAAATTTAAAAAAAAGTATATTGATTGTATATTTGAAACTTGTTTTTTTTTTGAATTTTTACCAATCAGTTTATTAAATTTCAATCCATGGAGTGAAACGCTTTTTAAAAACCCTTCAGAAATAGCATCGGCTTCAATGCTAGTGGCACCTTTAGACCAGTTCAAGAAGCAGATATGTTCTTCTACAACTTTTTCACTATTTTTGGCCCTTTCACATATAACACAATAGCGATTGCGTATCCCAACAAACAACACTTTTTTTGATCGATAACCAATAATTGTTGCCTACAAAAAGTTAGTAATCATATATAGATAAGTGTATTATTGCAAATAATAAAATAATTTCATAGTTAGGGCTAAGATTTGAATGTCCTTTAATATCAAAAAATGCCCTTAAAAAACGCATTTATGATCTAAAACAATGTCCTAACAAAAATACATTACATTTTATAAATTTAATTACATTTTTTATTTTCAAAAATACACAAAATATACATACGTGTATAAATTACATGTAACAAATATAAGTTTGACCTGTTTGATTAAACTATGATTAAAATATATAACTCTATTTTAATTAAATACATAGTTTTAATTTATTTTGTATTACCATTTACCTGTGATATCGAAAGCATTAAATTGTTTTTATGTTTAATTAAAATTTTTTTTCTTATTATTACTACAGTTAAAAAGTTGCCTAAAAAGTTCGTTGCTAGAAAAGTGAATACTTGAAACACATTATTTGTCTCTTGGAAAGTATCGTGTCAAACATTAAAAAGCTAAAGCATTGAAATCCGAGCCCTAATCATTAAACGTTTTAATATTTTCAAAACTACATTAATTATAATTATTTTTCAACTTACCGCTCCTGAATAAGCGTCATATTTGGTTTTATAGCTACGCTTGCTCCATTGGCCGTCCGCTATTACTGGGCACATAGGCGTGCCATCTTCGTCAATGTCACCTGCTTCAATTGCTAACTGTTTTTCTTCTACCCCGGCAAGTTTTATCACATCCCATGCAGTTGCCTTGATATTTTCACTCAAATTATTTATATACTTAGTGTACGTTTTTGAAGTCATACATGGTATGTCCAAACTTGCAAACAGTTCAGCCAATTGTGTATGCCCTATGCCAACTGCTATAGTACCATTAACTGCTGATTTATTTATGGGTAAATAGTCCGGAGTTACCCGCTCTGAATCAATAATCATAATACAGTTGCACATTTTACACTTAAAATACCAACTACTACTGAATCCTTTACATTCTTCTTTTACAAAATTCATATCAATAAATGTACACCCTAAACCAGGAGTGTGTTTGTTTGATTTTTGAATTTGATTAAACACGTAAAACATATCAACTATTCTTCGACTTTTGGAAGAAAAAGGCTCGCTGCTGTAAAAATATTTTTTTTTTGTTATAAGTCACCAAATTTACCTAAGCAATATAAAATAAACTTACGTAGCCGTACAATCGGTAATAGTTTCTACTTCTATCGTGTGATTTTTTATCTCACTGTAAGTCAGATTCACATCTTCCAATACATTATAAGCTGTAGTATTTCCATTTTTATCTTCACGCCTATAATTAATAAGGTCGTCAAGAGTATACAAAAATTTGATCTTAAAAAAAAAAAAAAAAACTCAAAAAGGGTCAAAATATTTTGAAAAAAGTATAAAAAATGTACAATGTACACATTTTTATTTTAGAGTTATACAGCAAAATAAAAATATCGTTTTGTCGAAAACTGGTTTTGCGTGAAAATTCTATATTTTAAGAATGACCTAGATTATTAATCGCAATATAAAATCTTACGAGTTTTCACTATCTTCCATCATAAATCGAACTGGTGTTGAAGTTGATGTCATATTGCTGGTATTATTCTCACTAAAATTTTTTATAAACATGAATGTTTTAATTTTTTTAAATGCAAAAATACTGTATTTTTTAATCTTACGAGTTTTCACTATCATCCATCATAAATCGTACTGTCCGTGCTGCAGGTGTTGGAGTGGAAGTTGATAATAAAATGCAGGTATTATTCTCACTAAAATTTTTTATTATCATGGATGTGTTTAAATTATTACAAATACTAAAATACAAATACTAAAACTAGATTTATACCCAATACTACAGTGTACAGTAAGTACTGTGTTTATAGTTTTATACTTTATTATTATTAAAATTAATCAACTACCACTGTAATAAGACTGTTATTTCAACAAGTTATGGTGTACACAGACACAAAAAAACACACATCATTGTAAAATCAATACATTCATAGAATCCAAAATATTTTACCTTAGATGAGAACATCAAATTGTGTACATTTTATAAAATTAGTAATTATAATAATAATGTTCCAAATGAAGTCCAATTAGAAAATAATAAAAATTACTTACGATTTCTTCTTTTTAAAATTATTTAAAAGTTTACGTTTCCCAACAAGCCTTTTTTTGGCACGAAACTTTTTTGGGGACATTTTAAAAATCAACACAAGCTCACAAGCCACAAAATATAACACAATGTTGATTGTCGACTGTTGAAACATAACTGATAATATGGGTCTAAAATTGTATCATAATTCATAAGATCATTATTTATATTATTATATTCGTGGCATTCGTCTAGCCATACGCGCTGCAGCTATCATGTTCCGTCGCTAGACGTCTTATTTCATCGAAACTATTTATAGTGGAAATTATTACAGACGCACTAGCTAATTACCGATAACGATAGCATGGGACGCTTGCCCAAATACGGACAAATATAAATTTAGTCTATCGTGGACCGTGGTGGGGGGAATCATATTCGCTGTCGCAACGACCGTAGGCAGCAGCACAATACAGACAAAAATATTCAATTAAATTGATATTTTTACATAAAAACTGGTTCGCGCGGGAAAGAACCGAGAAGGCTACTGTCATAACTAAGAAACAAAATTCTCACCACAGAAAAAGGAGAACTTTGGCTGTGCAACGTTGGTTTTACTTTTTCGATATTACAAATACAAAAAGAGTAATTATAGTTTCAAAATTCACTATTTTGGTGTTTTTCAAACTTGAATAACTTTTTGTTAAGTTCTGATATCGAAAAAGTAAAACCAACGTTGCACAGGCAAAGTTCTCCTCTTTCTGTGATAAAAATTTTGTTGCTTAGCTTGGACTACAGCTCGGGTGGTTCTTTCCCGCGTGAAACGGTTTTTACAAACATTTTGTGGGCAGTATCACGTCCTCTTAATACATACTCAGGTACATAGTTATATTATATAGGTTAGTTGTGATCGGGCACCAATAAACAATCTTCGTAATATTTAATACTATTAAATTAATTACTATTAAGTATTTCTTACTTACCGTTTTACCAATACTGCGCTTGTAAATTAAACGTCAAAAAATACAAATTGATGACCATAGATTAGTATACATAGATGACTGACAAGTGACAACAACAAACTTATAATAAAAATAGAGATGAGAGAATAAAACAATGTTATAAGAACAGCTTATATAAGGCATGGATGGCGATTGCGGAATAAAGATCGAATAACGAATAGTGGATACTAGTGAATGTCTGTAATCTGTATAGCGTAGACGGCGTAGACGAAATCTGCGAATCCGTAAAACTGTTGACAATATTGTTGATAATATGAGGGTACAGTGTACAAATAATATTGTTTTATTCCTAATATTTCTATTATTAACTATAATATTATATTGATTTCATTATCGGTATTTATAAACAGCCACGATAAGAACACCGGGTTTATCATACACACAGTCTGCTGTGCATCGTGCGCGGTGTAATCGCGTTTTTACCCGTGCAGTTATAATTTATTTATAATTATATTCAATACCGCTGCAATGATTAGATAATATGCAATATGCTGCACGCTTGTACTACAACACGTATACAATAATATAATATAATATTGCAAGATCGTAGATCGTAATATTTTATAGGTAACAAAAAATATAGGTGCTTTCTTATTTCCAATATAATATAATACCTAGTATACTACTATACTAGTATAGTACTATTAGTACTGAACTAACCAGTCTCGTACTCTCGTTGGTCATAAAAAAATTATTTTTCACTAATACATTCATAAGAAATTTTAAAATTGTTAAATTTAGCTTTTGTCAATGCCTAATATAATATCATTTTAATGATTTTTGAATACAATTTGTAATTATATAGTAAATTAATAATTAAATACAAAAAATGAAAATACGTATTCTTAGGAACATATTATTTACAATCACGGATTAATGCGTGCCTAAATCTACAGAGGAAGAGGGTAATAGAAAAGAAAAATTATGACACGTACCTACAACTTTTGTTGACTTCCACTACCTCACTATAAGTACTTGTAGTTGAGTGTTGACAGTGGTGACTGGGATTATAGAAAGGGTTATAATAGAGTTTAGGGAGGTGTAGGACAAATGTCAATGTGTCCACATAAAATGAAAAAACAATGAAATAATTATTTCACTATTGCCACCTATAGCTGTTCCTGTAGTTATAAATAAAAATAATATAATTTTTTATAATTAATATAATAGTTGTAGGTACGAGTACTTAATATGTTAATGATAGAAGATGAAAAATATTACATAAAACAACAAATCGATCGTTCGTAGCACAAACCTTATTTGTATAAAATATGAAATAATCTTTTATAATTTATAAGTACGTAATACACGTATAGCCTATAATAATATTTATATTAACAATTATTTTTAATACGATAAAAATATATAGGTATTGCAAAATTTGAAAAGTAATAGTAATTTATTAAACTTTTAAAATATTTACTATGTAGTATAACACTATAACAGTTGAATGTAGATACTTCATTAAAATTATGAAATATAGGTAATAGATATAATTTAAAAACATTCTTTTAATAATTAGAATTTTAGTATTTCAGAATTTATTATTAGTTATTACTGTTGTCACGAAGTTATGTACGAAAAATTCTCTCGTAGTGTATATATAAGTACCTACCTCAACCTATTTTAAATATTAAAAAATTCATTAAATACTGAAATAGAATACTGATTATACTAAAACTTCTACACACCACGGTTCAACGGTTGTCATAACTCTAGAAGTCTAGTACTCTACAGTAGTGTGTTGTATGTTATAAACTTATAACTTATATTGTGTAGTATTGTATTACACTTGTACATATTAATACATATATTATTATATACTAATAAATATATATTAATAAAAACAAAAATTTTAATGTAGGCGGATTTCAATTCAGTAAAATTCAAAAACCAACATTCATACAAAATGTACAATGTACACATTTTTATTTTAGAGTTATACAGCAAAATAAAAATATCGTTTTGTCGAAAACTGGTTTTGCGTGAAAATTCTATATTTTAAGAATGACCTAGATTATTAATCGCAATATAAAATCTTACGAGTTTTCACTATCTTCCATCATAAATCGAACTGGTGTTGAAGTTGATGTCATATTGCTGGTATTATTCTCACTAAAATTTTTTATAAACATGAATGTTTTAATTTTTTTAAATGCAAAAATACTGTATTTTTTAATCTTACGAGTTTTCACTATCATCCATCATAAATCGTACTGTCCGTGCTGCAGGTGTTGGAGTGGAAGTTGATAATAAAATGCAGGTATTATTCTCACTAAAATTTTTTATTATCATGGATGTGTTTAAATTATTACAAATACTAAAATACAAATACTAAAACTAGATTTATACCCAATACTACAGTGTACAGTAAGTACTGTGTTTATAGTTTTATACTTTATTATTATTAAAATTAATCAACTACCACTGTAATAAGACTGTTATTTCAACAAGTTATGGTGTACACAGACACAAAAAAACACACATCATTGTAAAATCAATACATTCATAGAATCCAAAATATTTTACCTTAGATGAGAACATCAAATTGTGTACATTTTATAAAATTAGTAATTATAATAATAATGTTCCAAATGAAGTCCAATTAGAAAATAATAAAAATTACTTACGATTTCTTCTTTTTAAAATTATTTAAAAGTTTACGTTTCCCAACAAGCCTTTTTTTGGCACGAAACTTTTTTGGGGACATTTTAAAAATCAACACAAGCTCACAAGCCACAAAATATAACACAATGTTGATTGTCGACTGTTGAAACATAACTGATAATATGGGTCTAAAATTGTATCATAATTCATAAGATCATTATTTATATTATTATATTCGTGGCATTCGTCTAGCCATACGCGCTGCAGCTATCATGTTCCGTCGCTAGACGTCTTATTTCATCGAAACTATTTATAGTGGAAATTATTACAGACGCACTAGCTAATTACCGATAACGATAGCATGGGACGCTTGCCCAAATACGGACAAATATAAATTTAGTCTATCGTGGACCGTGGTGGGGGGAATCATATTCGCTGTCGCAACGACCGTAGGCAGCAGCACAATACAGACAAAAATATTCAATTAAATTGATATTTTTACATAAAAACTGGTTCGCGCGGGAAAGAACCGAGAAGGCTACTGTCATAACTAAGAAACAAAATTCTCACCACAGAAAAAGGAGAACTTTGGCTGTGCAACGTTGGTTTTACTTTTTCGATATTACAAATACAAAAAGAGTAATTATAGTTTCAAAATTCACTATTTTGGTGTTTTTCAAACTTGAATAACTTTTTGTTAAGTTCTGATATCGAAAAAGTAAAACCAACGTTGCACAGGCAAAGTTCTCCTCTTTCTGTGATAAAAATTTTGTTGCTTAGCTTGGACTACAGCTCGGGTGGTTCTTTCCCGCGTGAAACGGTTTTTACAAACATTTTGTGGGCAGTATCACGTCCTCTTAAGGGTTTGCCTATTAAAAAATGTGCTGGCGTCAGAACGTCAAGTGACTCAACATCGTCATACATTGGTGCCAAAAGTCGCGAATTGAGAACTGCCTCAATCTGGCACAGGATTGTTGATAATTCTTCAAATGACATGATTGTTTCCCCAACAACTCGTTTAAGATGGTGTTTTGCCGATTTTATTCCTGCTTCCCATAATCCTCCCATATGTGGTGGAATGAATTTCCACGTCAACTGTTGGTCAGTTGCATATTCCAGTATTTCCTTTTGGATGCGATTGTCATTCAGAAACGCCTTCAGTACGTTGGCAGTTCCTACGAAATTCCGACCGTTATCAGAGTTAATTTCTGATGGACATCTTCGTCTACTGACGAATCGTTTTACTGCAGATATAAAAGCCTCGGTAGTCAAATCTGATACCAATTCAATGTGTATCGCCTTTGATACAAAACATATGAATAATGCGATGTAGCTTTTCGTTGTTTTCTTCGAGCGAGGTGGGCCTATTCTTGTAGTAAATGGACCGGCATAGTCAACTCCACATGTTGAAAATGGAGCCGCTACTGTTACGCGTGATTCGGGAAGTGATCCCATTAGTTGCTTCGATCGACTGGCCTTCCAACGATAACATTTCAAACATCGCCAAATTATTTTTGATGCAGCTCTTTTTACACCTATAATCCAAAACCGTTGCCGTAGAGTAGCTATCAATTGAGTTGGTCCTGCATGGAGAAGTCGATGGTGAGTATCTTCAATTATCAGATTGCTAAGACTATTGTTTCCCGGTAGTATTAACGGATGCTTGCTATCATACGGTTGACTGGACTGTTGCAGTCTTCCTCCTACTCTTAACAAGTTATTTGCATCTAAGAATGGATGGAGTTGGACTAAAACACTCTTGCCAACTATTCGGTTGTGCGTGGTTAGACTGTTACATTCTGCCTTATAAGCATGTTGTTGTGTTAGTAATATCAGTCTCTTCAATGCAAAATCTCGTTCTCCTGGAGTTAAGGCTTCATGTGGTATCACTGAACATAGTGTACTCGTTCTGGTTCCCCTTTTACCCAAACGTAGTAAACGCGCGGTAACATTGATTAGCGTCCTCAACTTTGAAAACTGTGATATCAGTCGCTCAATAAATTCAATACTGGTTTCCATGGATGACGTAGAAACAGTTAATGTTAATACCACTTTCTTTCTTTCTAATATAGTCTCATCATCAGGCAGTTTGCTTGGTATAACTGGCCATTCTGATGAGTCCTTGGTGATCCATGAAGGTCCTTGCCACCACAATTTACACTTCACTAATTCTTCCGTGGTTTTCCCACGAGATATCATGTCTGCGGGGTTATCCTCACTTCTCAGATGACACCACCGTGTATCGGTTGATAGTTCATGAATTATTGCTACATGGTTGTTAACATATGTTTCCATCGATTCAATTTCGAACTACTTGTGATCCAAGTTCTGACTATTTGAAAATCGGTCCACAGTGTTGATGATTGTACCTTCAGCACTCGCTGTAATGCTTGTTTAGTGGCTGCTAGTAATTTTGAACCAAGGACAGCTGCATTTAGTTCTAAGCGTGGTATAGTGAGGTTTTTCACTGGTGCTACTCGTGATCTGGCTGTCAGTAGTTCGCACTTAACGGAACCATTTGAATCTGAGCATCTGACGTAAAGACAAGCACCATAAGCGTTTTCCGATGCGTCACAGAATACATGCAATTGGACATTCGTTGCATCGTTCTGCATTACCCATCGAGGAATGTGTAACTTACGCAGCAATAATAATCATTCATTTTTTAAATTTTGACAAAATAACTATACCTAATCGTTAATCGTTATTCACGCAGGTTACTAAATATTATGTAATTTCGTCCAAATTAGAAAATAAAATAACTATAAACAAAACTGTCATTTTATATTTTGAAATTTTTTGGTTATAGAATAACCTAGTAACGCGGAACCTATTTTAAAATTTTCAATCCTTTACTATAAAAGTTGCAAATAAAATTTTAGAGACAAATAGAAAAAAAACACAAAAATTGAAAATTGAAAATGTCCGTAAAGGGGCAAAATATTTTGAAAATGTTATCATGTAAGAAATTGTTTTCAATAAACTTATGGCGTAAATTTCAAGTATTTACAGTTATTTGTTTTTGAATTAAAGCAAAATAAGAAAAACCATACCTGAGAAATAGAGTACCTAAATAATAAAATATATCCAATGTAGTGAACATTTGAACTTCTAACACTTATAAACTTACCGGTAAACATTTTTTATTTGATAAAGGTAGACAAATTTATGAGAAACCTTGTATTCAATTTTAAAATCTTATATTTTAAATTAAATTTTTTTATGAATTACTAACTCAAAAAAATATGCAAATTTTCCTGATTTTAATTTTGTCAAATTTTGAATCGTGACTGTATTTTTAATATTTATATTTATAAACTGTCATTGTAAAAATATATTAGAAGCATCGTATACAAATTTCAAGCTTTTAGAAGCAACGAATAAAATTTAATTGACATATAATATATATACAGGGTGTTCCAAATTTCATGTGACAGCAGATTTCAGTATGATCTACTCAAATTAGGAAAAAATGACATAATAGTGAAAATTTATTTGAATCGCATACTCTAAACTAATTTGATATTAATTTTTTTTTTTATTAGTTAAAAGGGGGAGATTTTAGGGGTAACTTTTAAAATTCAAATGGGAATCTATATTTTTGAAATATGATTCATATAGGATTTTTTTTTAATGAATTTTGACGTATCATTCATAATTATTGGTTGATAATTAAATAAGCTATTTACATTCGAATTTTGTATTTAATTTGTAAAAATGCCATCAATGAATAATAATAATAATATACTTTGTGCTTCTGTTATACACCGATGCATTCCCAGACAGCAATTCCATAATTTTGATGTTTTCATAATGTTATATCTGAAATTATCTTGAAATATTTCATACATAAACTTAGATCATAGTTTTAAGAATATTTCATGAAAAATATTATATTATTAATGTTTAGATTAGTTTAAGAAAACGTTACTAAAATAACATTGAGTATTTAATTTATTATCAAAGTTCTGAAAACATTTTGATTTCAATATCAGTAAAACATTATAATTATATAATTATACCAATTTTATACTTATAATGTTATCAATTAAATTTATACTTAACATTTTAATAATGTTATTTGTAATAAGTTTAAAGAGAATTTTGGTTTTAATGTTTTACCAACTTAATTATTATCAATATTCAGAAAAAATACCTAATAATTTAAAATTTGTATGAATGTTGGTTTTTGAATTTTACTGAATTGAAATCCGCCTACATTAAAATTTTTGTTTTTATTAATATATATTTATTAGTATATAATAATATATGTATTAATATGTACAAGTGTAATACAATACTACACAATATAAGTTATAAGTTTATAACATACAACACACTACTGTAGAGTACTAGACTTCTAGAGTTATGACAACCGTTGAACCGTGGTGTGTAGAAGTTTTAGTATAATCAGTATTCTATTTCAGTATTTAATGAATTTTTTAATATTTAAAATAGGTTGAGGTAGGTACTTATATATACACTACGAGAGAATTTTTCGTACATAACTTCGTGACAACAGTAATAACTAATAATAAATTCTGAAATACTAAAATTCTAATTATTAAAAGAATGTTTTTAAATTATATCTATTACCTATATTTCATAATTTTAATGAAGTATCTACATTCAACTGTTATAGTGTTATACTACATAGTAAATATTTTAAAAGTTTAATAAATTACTATTACTTTTCAAATTTTGCAATACCTATATATTTTTATCGTATTAAAAATAATTGTTAATATAAATATTATTATAGGCTATACGTGTATTACGTACTTATAAATTATAAAAGATTATTTCATATTTTATACAAATAAGGTTTGTGCTACGAACGATCGATTTGTTGTTTTATGTAATATTTTTCATCTTCTATCATTAACATATTAAGTACTCGTACCTACAACTATTATATTAATTATAAAAAATTATATTATTTTTATTTATAACTACAGGAACAGCTATAGGTGGCAATAGTGAAATAATTATTTCATTGTTTTTTCATTTTATGTGGACACATTGACATTTGTCCTACACCTCCCTAAACTCTATTATAACCCTTTCTATAATCCCAGTCACCACTGTCAACACTCAACTACAAGTACTTATAGTGAGGTAGTGGAAGTCAACAAAAGTTGTAGGTACGTGTCATAATTTTTCTTTTCTATTACCCTCTTCCTCTGTAGATTTAGGCACGCATTAATCCGTGATTGTAAATAATATGTTCCTAAGAATACGTATTTTCATTTTTTGTATTTAATTATTAATTTACTATATAATTACAAATTGTATTCAAAAATCATTAAAATGATATTATATTAGGCATTGACAAAAGCTAAATTTAACAATTTTAAAATTTCTTATGAATGTATTAGTGAAAAATAATTTTTTTATGACCAACGAGAGTACGAGACTGGTTAGTTCAGTACTAATAGTACTATACTAGTATAGTAGTATACTAGGTATTATATTATATTGGAAATAAGAAAGCACCTATATTTTTTGTTACCTATAAAATATTACGATCTACGATCTTGCAATATTATATTATATTATTGTATACGTGTTGTAGTACAAGCGTGCAGCATATTGCATATTATCTAATCATTGCAGCGGTATTGAATATAATTATAAATAAATTATAACTGCACGGGTAAAAACGCGATTACACCGCGCACGATGCACAGCAGACTGTGTGTATGATAAACCCGGTGTTCTTATCGTGGCTGTTTATAAATACCGATAATGAAATCAATATAATATTATAGTTAATAATAGAAATATTAGGAATAAAACAATATTATTTGTACACTGTACCCTCATATTATCAACAATATTGTCAACAGTTTTACGGATTCGCAGATTTCGTCTACGCCGTCTACGCTATACAGATTACAGACATTCACTAGTATCCACTATTCGTTATTCGATCTTTATTCCGCAATCGCCATCCATGCCTTATATAAGCTGTTCTTATAACATTGTTTTATTCTCTCATCTCTATTTTTATTATAAGTTTGTTGTTGTCACTTGTCAGTCATCTATGTATACTAATCTATGGTCATCAATTTGTATTTTTTGACGTTTAATTTACAAGCGCAGTATTGGTAAAACGGTAAGTAAGAAATACTTAATAGTAATTAATTTAATAGTATTAAATATTACGAAGATTGTTTATTGGTGCCCGATCACAACTAACCTATATAATATAACTATGTACCTGAGTATGTATTAAGAGGACGTGATACTGCCCACAAAATGTTTGTAAAAACCGTTTCACGCGGGAAAGAACCACCCGAGCTGTAGTCCAAGCTAAGCAACAAAATTTTTATCACAGAAAGAGGAGAACTTTGCCTGTGCAACGTTGGTTTTACTTTTTCGATATCAGAACTTAACAAAAAGTTATTCAAGTTTGAAAAACACCAAAATAGTGAATTTTGAAACTATAATTACTCTTTTTGTATTTGTAATATCGAAAAAGTAAAACCAACGTTGCACAGCCAAAGTTCTCCTTTTTCTGTGGTGAGAATTTTGTTTCTTAGTTATGACAGTAGCCTTCTCGGTTCTTTCCCGCGCGAACCAGTTTTTATGTAAAAATATCAATTTAATTGAATATTTTTGTCTGTATTGTGCTGCTGCCTACGGTCGTTGCGACAGCGAATATGATTCCCCCCACCACGGTCCACGATAGACTAAATTTATATTTGTCCGTATTTGGGCAAGCGTCCCATGCTATCGTTATCGGTAATTAGCTAGTGCGTCTGTAATAATTTCCACTATAAATAGTTTCGATGAAATAAGACGTCTAGCGACGGAACATGATAGCTGCAGCGCGTATGGCTAGACGAATGCCACGAATATAATAATATAAATAATGATCTTATGAATTATGATACAATTTTAGACCCATATTATCAGTTATGTTTCAACAGTCGACAATCAACATTGTGTTATATTTTGTGGCTTGTGAGCTTGTGTTGATTTTTAAAATGTCCCCAAAAAAGTTTCGTGCCAAAAAAAGGCTTGTTGGGAAACGTAAACTTTTAAATAATTTTAAAAAGAAGAAATCGTAAGTAATTTTTATTATTTTCTAATTGGACTTCATTTGGAACATTATTATTATAATTACTAATTTTATAAAATGTACACAATTTGATGTTCTCATCTAAGGTAAAATATTTTGGATTCTATGAATGTATTGATTTTACAATGATGTGTGTTTTTTTGTGTCTGTGTACACCATAACTTGTTGAAATAACAGTCTTATTACAGTGGTAGTTGATTAATTTTAATAATAATAAAGTATAAAACTATAAACACAGTACTTACTGTACACTGTAGTATTGGGTATAAATCTAGTTTTAGTATTTGTATTTTAGTATTTGTAATAATTTAAACACATCCATGATAATAAAAAATTTTAGTGAGAATAATACCTGCATTTTATTATCAACTTCCACTCCAACACCTGCAGCACGGACAGTACGATTTATGATGGATGATAGTGAAAACTCGTAAGATTAAAAAATACAGTATTTTTGCATTTAAAAAAATTAAAACATTCATGTTTATAAAAAATTTTAGTGAGAATAATACCAGCAATATGACATCAACTTCAACACCAGTTCGATTTATGATGGAAGATAGTGAAAACTCGTAAGATTTTATATTGCGATTAATAATCTAGGTCATTCTTAAAATATAGAATTTTCACGCAAAACCAGTTTTCGACAAAACGATATTTTTATTTTGCTGTATAACTCTAAAATAAAAATGTGTACATTGTACATTTTTTATACTTTTTTCAAAATATTTTGACCCTTTTTGAGTTTTTTTTTTTTTTTTTAAGATCAAATTTTTGTATACTCTTGACGACCTTATTAATTATAGGCGTGAAGATAAAAATGGAAATACTACAGCTTATAATGTATTGGAAGATGTGAATCTGACTTACAGTGAGATAAAAAATCACACGATAGAAGTAGAAACTATTACCGATTGTACGGCTACGTAAGTTTATTTTATATTGCTTAGGTAAATTTGGTGACTTATAACAAAAAAAAAATATTTTTACAGCAGCGAGCCTTTTTCTTCCAAAAGTCGAAGAATAGTTGATATGTTTTACGTGTTTAATCAAATTCAAAAATCAAACAAACACACTCCTGGTTTAGGGTGTACATTTATTGATATGAATTTTGTAAAAGAAGAATGTAAAGGATTCAGTAGTAGTTGGTATTTTAAGTGTAAAATGTGCAACTGTATTATGATTATTGATTCAGAGCGGGTAACTCCGGACTATTTACCCATAAATAAATCAGCAGTTAATGGTACTATAGCAGTTGGCATAGGGCATACACAATTGGCTGAACTGTTTGCAAGTTTGGACATACCATGTATGACTTCAAAAACGTACACTAAGTATATAAATAATTTGAGTGAAAATATCAAGGCAACTGCATGGGATGTGATAAAACTTGCCGGGGTAGAAGAAAAACAGTTAGCAATTGAAGCAGGTGACATTGACGAAGATGGCACGCCTATGTGCCCAGTAATAGCGGACGGCCAATGGAGCAAGCGTAGCTATAAAACCAAATATGACGCTTATTCAGGAGCGGTAAGTTGAAAAATAATTATAATTAATGTAGTTTTGAAAATATTAAAACGTTTAATGATTAGGGCTCGGATTTCAATGCTTTAGCTTTTTAATGTTTGACACGATACTTTCCAAGAGACAAATAATGTGTTTCAAGTATTCACTTTTCTAGCAACGAACTTTTTAGGCAACTTTTTAACTGTAGTAATAATAAGAAAAAAAATTTTAATTAAACATAAAAACAATTTAATGCTTTCGATATCACAGGTAAATGGTAATACAAAATAAATTAAAACTATGTATTTAATTAAAATAGAGTTATATATTTTAATCATAGTTTAATCAAACAGGTCAAACTTATATTTGTTACATGTAATTTATACACGTATGTATATTTTGTGTATTTTTGAAAATAAAAAATGTAATTAAATTTATAAAATGTAATGTATTTTTGTTAGGACATTGTTTTAGATCATAAATGCGTTTTTTAAGGGCATTTTTTGATATTAAAGGACATTCAAATCTTAGCCCTAACTATGAAATTATTTTATTATTTGCAATAATACACTTATCTATATATGATTACTAACTTTTTGTAGGCAACAATTATTGGTTATCGATCAAAAAAAGTGTTGTTTGTTGGGATACGCAATCGCTATTGTGTTATATGTGAAAGGGCCAAAAATAGTGAAAAAGTTGTAGAAGAACATATCTGCTTCTTGAACTGGTCTAAAGGTGCCACTAGCATTGAAGCCGATGCTATTTCTGAAGGGTTTTTAAAAAGCGTTTCACTCCATGGATTGAAATTTAATAAACTGATTGGTAAAAATTCAAAAAAAAAACAAGTTTCAAATATACAATCAATATACTTTTTTTTAAATTTAGGCGATGGCGATAGTAGCGTTTCAAAACGTTTACATGAATTGCTTCCATATGGCCCACGACTGTTGGTAGAAAAAATTGAATGTAGGAACCATATTCTACGAAATTATGGTCAGAAATTGATGGCTCTTACAAAAAAAACATTATATCCGTGTTATATTCGCAAATTTATTACAAGGAATATAATTCGATTTCGAACAGCAATTACGAAATCAATTGCATACAGAAAAAACTTAGATCAGTCTCTTTATGAAAAAATTGAAGGTACAATTAACAAAACATTTTTTTTTTTTTTAATAACATGTACCTATTTAATATATATTTTAGGCTTACGAAAAGACATAACGAATGGTCCTTATCATATATTTGGTGAACATACGAAATGTGAAGTATATTTTTGCAGTGGACCTAAACAGTGTGAAGTAAATTTAGTGCCAGAAATTGTAAATTGTGGTCTAATGAATGAAATTGCCTACATTCTCTGTCGCGTAGTAGATAATGCAAGGAGTCTACTATTTGATGTTGATAATAACTATTGTGAACAATTCAATAGCATTATTAACAAACATATAGCTGGAAAACGAATAAATTTTACTCAAAAACAATCGTACAGCACTAGAGTTCATGCAGCGGTTGTTTCGTTTAATTCTGGAGGTGAATTTATTCGTGCAGTTCATAAAAATATAACTAATCAGAGTCCAGGTATTTAATAATATGATTAGAACTCCATTACTTTAAAAACATTAAAAATATTATTTTAACTTGACAGGGAATGTTGCGAAACGATTTCTTAAGTATACAGCTGCTAAAAGAAGAAGTTTAAAAAATCGAAGAGCTCTTTTTCAATCAAAAAAGATATTTAAAAAAAAAAAACCAGTGTCAAAAGGACCTGATGAACACTATGGACTAGCAGAACCTCTTTATTGTATGTCAGACGAAGAATTTGAAGTTAAAAAAACTGAATTCATTTCTTCAATAACCCTTTCGGAAGATTCTAAAAAAAAATTGGAGTTAGAAACGCGGAATCAATCGAATAACCAAAAATGGTTTGTAGAAAGAAGAAAGCGATTGACAGCTTCCAATTTTGGAAAAATATGCAAAATGAGACCTTATACATCATGTAAAATATCAGTACATGATATAATATATGGTAGTGTGACTACTCACGCCACAGAGTATGGCAAAATCACCGAACAAATTGCGGTTCAAGCTCTCCAGGAAAAAATTAATAAAAAAATTAAAAAATGCGGTTTGTTTATTGATAGAACGATTCCTTATTTAGCGGCTACTCCAGGTTAGAATTATTTTAAATATAATAAATATACACTGGTATCGTTTAGGTGAACTTGTAGGGGTTTATATAATATACATTCAATCAGTATGCATTCAATATAAGCTATTTATACCTATGAAAATATAAAATGTAGTTTTTAATTATAGATGGATTGATTGACGAAAATTCAATTTGTGAAATTAAGTGCCCCTACTCTGTAAAAGATTCCAACAGTATAGAAGAAGTACTAAAAGAAAAAAAGGTGTCGTATAGCGTATCACAAGTACCAACTAATATTTTAACAAATTACTATAAACCAATAACTATTTTTAAAAATTCTATATTATATAAATTACATATGCCTTATTTTGAATTTTTAATTTATTGTTGCTTTAGCTACCGTACATGCAAGTTAAAAATGATGCTATAACTTTAAAAGAAGATAGTCACTATTTTTACCAAATTCAAGGGCAGTTACACATTACAGAACGTGTGATATGTTATTTTTTTATCTACACTTCTAAATGGACTTATATTCAAACAATAAATTATGACAATGAATTTTGGACCTTAAAAATGGAATCCTCCTTAAAGTTGTCAGTATAATATTAAAATGTACCTACCTAATCAAACAATTTTGAAAAATGCATACTGTTTTTTTATATAGATTTTACGAGGAATGTCTACTACGAGAAATAGTAGACCCTCAGTACAGCAAACGTCAATTAAAAAGCGACATTATTGAACCTCCTCACATAATTCAAAATATTAAAATTATGAAAAATAAAAAAAACAAAATTTAGTCTTCATAATAACTACAAGTTGTACATAATATACATTTTTTTTTTATACATGTAATACTAATTTGTAAACTACTTTGTATAATATTTTTTTTTTAAGTTTAGTTGTTAATAAACCGAAAGATGCTAAGAAATGGGAAAATGCAAATTATGCTGTAGTTAAAAATAATCTAATATTGAACAGTTGAACGTAAAAGATGTATTTGTTTAGGTACTGTTAAATTATATTTTACTGTATGTATTATATTTGAATGAGTAATAGTGCAATAACTACAAACTAAGCTATATTGTGTTACTGTTTTTACAGTCTATATATATTGGTGCATATATTTAGGTAAGCAGTAACTTTTCAAAAAAGATAGTTCGAATGGGTACGCGCGAATATTACAAATAATACCGCGGCGTTTACTGTGTGAATTTTATATTGATGGGATACATCATAGTCGAACGTTCATGAAATAATAATCGGCGCTCCCGAGACGCGCTGAATGAGCAGTGCCAGTTGTAGTGCCGCCGACTGCGAGTAGTGGGCGTGGCTTAGACGTCGCGCGCTTGCGGATCCCGAAAACACCTAATAGCGCGTTCTCTCGGCCGTTGCATACGTAACACTTTGGGTATCACGCCCTCTTAACCGCATTTCCTGATCATACTGCAACAAATCTAAAATGTTGTCGGAAAAGATGGCACATGTTAACTCAGATGACACAAAACATATGGAATCGTTGGCAATTGGAATACCTCAACACATTGCAAAAACGAAGCAAATGGCAAGTTGACCAAGTAAATTTAGTACCAGGTGCCCTTGTCATTATTATTGAGGATAATCAACCCCCACTGACTTGGAAGATGGCACGAATTATACAAACTTACCCTGGTCCTAATGGACTCATAAGAGCAGTTACTTTAAAAACCAGTAATGGAGAAATGCGTAGACCAATTCACAAGTTAGCACCAATAACCCACATAACAGGTGATGGGTCGGTTGACAGTTCCGGTCAACGGGGGCCGGTATGTTGATCGTTTCAAGTTCAAGGTCAGCCGGTACGCTATTACGTAACATATTATGCATGTTAATTAGCGCCAATTGGCACCGTATCATTAGTATTAGTATTCAAATTGTTACGCACGACGTCGTTTATCAGTATCGTTTTCGTAACGACCGTTGCAACAACCGGCAACGGCGTCGTAATCAAAATCGGTTTTCGTTTTATCATTGTATTTGTAAATGTTATATTCATGTTGTGAGTGAAACGAAAAAAAGGGGTCAATCATAATTTTGGTATCGTCTTGGGTTCATCGGCATCGAGTATAATACAGGGTGATTTTTTTATCATGAACCACTCATTATTTCAAAAAGTATCAATGTTTTTGAAAATATTTTTTTACAAAGTTTCATGTTGTTAAAAAAACAACGTTTTTATGAAAAAATTATATTTTTTAATATTTTTTATCCTTATAATTTTTTAAGTTTTTTACTTTTTTGAATGACAGCCTAGAGTTTTAATTTCATATTCCAAAGCAGAATATTTTTCTAAGTATTTTGATACGTAAAAATCGAATTTTGGACGAGTAGTTTATGAGTTATAATTATTTAAAGTATAGACAAGCGGAGTAGTGGACAAACATTTTGCGGGGTAACCCCGTACCACTCCACTCCGCCAATCTAAACTTTAAATACTTATAACTCATAAACTACTCGTCCAAAATTCGACTTTTACGTATCAAAATACTTAGAAAAATATTCTGCTTTGGAATATGGAATTAAAACTCTAGGTTGCCATTCAAAAAAGTAAAAAACTTAAAAAATTATAAGGATAAAAAATATTAAAAAATATAATTTTTTCCTAAAAACGTTGTTTTTTTAACAAAATGAAACTTTGTAAAAAAATTTTTTCAAAAACATTGATACTTTTTGAAATAATGAGTGGTTCATGATAAAAAAATCGCCCTGTATACTACTGTATGTCATTGCAACGGCGGCATCGGCGAGATCATCATCGAACACGTAAACGTCACTAGCAGTCATTAGTATCATTATAAACCTGTACCATCAAGCCAGACAAAATCGTTGTTTTATATAAGTTGTTTTGAATTATTATTTGTTATTATTTATTGTAAAAAAAATCAAAAACATAAAAATTGTATTGTTGTATAGAAAAATATTATCTGTTTTTTTGTAATATTATTCTTTAGCGACAGGTCGTCATCATTGGCCAGCGATCGACGCGTCGATCGAATCTGTAAGTACATTATCTATTAAATTATAATGTTATAGTTAGCAGCTATGTGCGTAACCGTAAGCGGCTTTGCGACTTAATATAATATTTAGCATGCTTTAGTGATAGAGAAAACAACTTTCTTTATACATTCGGGTTGTCGTATGACGTATAGTTATTTATGTTATTAATTATTATATATAGTAATATTGTTAAAAAAAAATGTTTTAATAGAACGCTTGAAGTATCAAATTGTTTAATACCTGTGGTCTATGTTTCGAAGAAACTACTAAATCGATCTAGGATATTATTGTAATTATAGATCATTATAAAAAGCAATATATTATGTTATAATATTATATAGGAAAAAAGATTCATATTGTATTACTATGCTATAAAGTTGTAAAATGAAAAGGTATTTTAACTACGTTAATCGAAATATTGTAAAATAACATTTGTCAATTTTATGTTCTTATTTCCATGAGTTTTTGTTGTGTAATAAAAGAAAAAAAAAATAGAAATAAAGAAATCAATTATTTAAGTAAACAAGTTTGGAATTGTTAAGCTAATTATCAAAACTCGGCTTCGGCCACAAACATTATTCGTGGTTAAGTAGGTACCTGAAATAAAATTGCTCAAGTATTAGGCCGCGTGCACATTGGAAAGCGTTGCGCGGTGAGCGGTGGGCGATGAGCGACGAGCGTTGACGAAAATAAATCAAACACGGTAATTTTATCGGAACCGTGTACACTGACCTTGGGCGTTGAGCGTTAGCGATGCGCTGTGCGCGATGCGTTGTTTATTTTTCAAAACGGCTTGAATTGTGAGCGGTGTCAACTAGAATATTGTGAACTAGAAAACTTGAGTTCAACTAGAAATATTCACCATGTGCTCAAAAATTCAATTTTCCAATGAGCAACGAGAAATATTGATCTCTGAGGTTCAATTAAGACCTCCTTTGTGGAATGATCGGCACCCTGAGTATAAAAAAACTGAAAAAACGAATAAAATGTGGGAAGAAGTTGGAAAATCAGTTGGATTTCCAGGTAAAACAATGTATATCTCTGTATGTTACTGGCTATATTATGTTACTTAACATAATATAGCCAACTCGTCAATTACAATACAATCAGGATTAAGTTCCATTGATTTGAACCTCATGGTTAACCCATTTAATCGTTCCTAAAAAAATTATAATTATTACGTACCTAATATGGTCTATACCTATTGAAACATTTAAAAATTTAAGTAATTCATATGCATACGACACTGTTTAAAGTTTAGTTTTTACGTTTTGTATTTTTCAATCGTAAAATTTTTAATAATCTTGGCTTTGTTTAAATATTTATAAACTATGAATATGTCCTGGTGTATTATTTGTTATTAAAAACTATTTTTAAATTACGCAATCACAGGATTGCGTGTTTTAACGCAATTTAAAAATATCATTATAATATGTGTGACAATCATGCCATACCTACTGTCTAGACAGGGGTGTCTTTTTTGTGCATTTTGTGCATTTTGTAAATCATGATTTTAACGAATTTTGTAAATATTTAATTTTCAAATGCTTATAAAAAAATTAAACCCATTTACTTTCTACATTTAATTTAGTATAATAAATCGAAGATTTCTAATGAATATAAATAGCTCAATATTTATTATTTTCTACCCCTCCCAAGTCAAACTCCGTTCAAGATCTAAAACGAACTAATAGGTATATTACATGAAAACTATAAAAAAGATATACGTATGTTACAGATTAGGTAACGTACTAAAATCCTGTTTTTATTTTTGTAGCTTTTTTTTAACACTTTGTTTCTTATTCAATGTACTTCAAGATTTGAATACATTATCTGTTAAAAATATAAGTTTATTATTATATTTAAGTTTATATTATTAGTGATATAAATATAAAGTAAACTTGGTTTGTAGGTATTATATTACGATTTTGTTTACCTACTATTAAACAAATTAATCAAAGGAAATATTATTATGTGATGTACTATTTTTACATTTAATGGTTCAAAAAAAAATTTGCAAATTCATCTCTAATTTCTTGTGCCCTTGTTGACCCTCTGCGTGCACCGCCGTGATTTCCTGTTTCTTGTAAATTATAAAGTTGGTTTTCCTGAGCTTGGCCGTATAACATAATTTGACAATAATCGAGATCACTATCTCCGTCTTTTTCACGTACCACATTGTGTAAAATACAAGCACATTTTATAATATGTACAGCTTTTTCAGAACTAACTTCAATATCTTTTCCTAATATTTGCCATTTGGCACGCAGTATACCAAATGCACATTCAATTCATTTTCTAGCTGCAGACAAACGTTTATTATAATTTTCTCTAATGGCATTAAGATTGCGACTTGGAAATGGTCTCATGAGAAACGTTTTTAAAGGATATGCTTCGTCGCCAATGAGCACGTAAGGTAGTTTAATTGTAGTTCCAGGTAACTCTTTATCAAGTGGCACAAACGTATTTGATTGTAAATGTTGAAAAAGTGTGGATGCTGCGAATGTACCTCCATCACTCTGCTTACCTCTAGATCCGACCTCAATAAATATAAATTTTTGTCTGCATCCGCTACGCCTTGAAGTACTAATGAAAAATATTTCAAATAATTGAAGTAGCTTGTAACGTCACAGAATTTCAGGCCTTATTATTATTATTATTAAACCGCTGGGTATACCCAATACCTAGGATATCAGCATACCTGTCGGCCAGTGACCATCCCATTAATATAATAGCGCGCCCGCGATTACCACTATGTTATGCAATAACTGATCCCCGACCTCCCCGCCTGCAACAGTGTTCACCGTCGTCACCGTAACATGTCGTCATCGGTTGCCGTCGGCGCCTCTGTCGCGTCCGTCGGTCAATTATTTTAATTACCCATATTATTGTAAAATCCCGCAATACGCCTACCCTGACCTTCCCTACTACGACATCAATTGCGACAACAACGGCCAGCGACCGGACACCGTTCGCCAGCCATCTTCACTTTTTAAACCAACGTATTCCCGTCAAGACGTAACGAACACCACTGGCCCACTCATTCTGCAGTCCGATCAACCTCGTGGTCAATAGTCAACTTATAGTTTTTTGTATTGTCATCCATACTCGTAATGTACGAAATGATGGGCTAAGCGACGATGTCAGGCGAAGCCTCCGTTTTTTCCAGTGACCGACGCCGATGGGCCATGTCGACCACGTGTCTTGGGGGTCGACGGCCAACTGGCCAGCCTATCCCAGCCGTCGGTCATCCACACTTTCGTCATCCAGCCACAACTCAAGTCATCATCATTTGTGTAATGTACAAAACTATTTCCCCCAGCATCCCCCCCTTATCATTTTGATTATGTATCACAACTTTTTCTTTTCTTTTTTCATTTTGATTATGTATCACTACAACGTATTTTCTATTTATGCTCCATTTTTCCTCATAGGTGCCCCGGTAACCGTCATGCGGAGCCGTGGGTATTTTCCTTTAACACATGTAATAGTATAATGTGTCATACCGACGTATGATGATTATTCCGTGCCGGTAACCGCTTGTCGGAGCCGTAGCATTATATTATATACTTATCCCTGTATTTTGTTCATTTTGCCATGTGCGTTATATTATATTATATTATTTATTACAACCATGTAAAATATATCCCCATAGTTATCCTAAGACTTTACGCTTATTATTTTATTAATATAAATTTTTTTTGTTTGTTTTCCCCCTTCTAAATAAATCTTTGGCGTTCATTCGCCACTGCGTGTATCAAAGCCTGTGAGTTCCACCGACTTGACCCTCGGGTCTCACGCGGTGCGGCTCACAGGTCACGAGGAAAGTGTTCCCCTTTGCTCGTGGGTGGTTTACGGAGCCCTAAAAAGCTCCGTAATCTCACAAGCTTGATCCATTATTGACGGGACATTTAATTTGACAATGCTTGCCATCTATACATCCTATACAGTTAGGAAATTTCCAACGATTGTAAAAATCATCTGCAATTTTTACAAACCGATCTTGATTTGGAATAGGCATGAAATCATCAACTAATTCTTGCCAGATTACTTTACAAGTCTCGTGTACAATTTTACCGACAGTCGAAGCACCCATTCTTAATGTAATGGCCAAATTCCGAAATGAAAGGCCTGTAGATAAATACCTAATAAATAAATAAATATTAAATCAATAAGTTTAGTAATAAAGCCCATACAAACTAAATAATATAAAATAATTAAGTTTGTTTCAAAAATACTAGTAGGCACTTATATAATTATTTTTCGATACTTCTGTATATTCGTAAACTACTGTACAGCAGAGCGACATCTACTTACTTACCCGCATTTTTTTTTCATTGAAATGCCAATAAAAAAAATTTAGGTACCGGTAAGGTAAGGTTGATTATAAGTTTTACTTATCGTAATAAAAAAAAATAAAAAATTGTTAGTCACAATTTTTGTTTATAAGCATTTAAGTTATCCAAAACTTTTTCTTCAAATAAATGTTAACAAAAACTTCAGTCAATTAGAAAACATTTGCATTCAAATTTAACACATCTTTAAGTTAACACATAAACTTTTTTTTTTTATTTATGTAATTATTTATGTTAATAAGTAGTTATTATTTTGAATTTTAATAAAACCATAATTAGAAACATATAACTTTTAACATAAATTTAATAGATCGAAATAGTAAAATACGATTTAGCTATTTACCAATTTGTTTTGTCGATAGAGACATTTTATTTCGTTTTTCTTGAATTTATTTTAATGTAGAAGATTATTGAAAAAATAATGAACTGGCCTACTACTAGGTGTACTAAATACGTTATTGAATTTAAATATAATTTAATGTACCTATATTATTATTTAAAAAAATAAATATTTTAAATTAGGTAAAATCGTGAAAGCCAAGTGGAAAAATCTAAAAGATAAATTTAGAGTTGAAGTTCAAAAAATACCTATTGTACGTTCTGGAGCAGAAGGCAATAGTTACAAGCCAAAATGGCCATTTTTTGATTTAATGCTATTTGTAAAAGATATCATAATTCCAAGTGTTACAAGTGGAAATCTACCTAATCTGACTATGACTTCTGACACTCGCTCTGAAATAAATGACTCTGAAGATGACTTCATCGAAGTTGGAAGTTCTGAAGAAATTACAACTGATGTACTTCTTCCAGAAACACCTGGGTCAGTTTTGTTATCATCAAGTGAGTTATCAACACCTTCTCAAAAAAGAAAAAAGAAAAAACAACGAGGCGAAGAGATAGATTTTGATCCGTTTCTGCAAATAGAACAACAAAAACTTGATCTCATAAGGGAAGAGCAAAAAAAGGACTCAACGATAACTAATAATCCCGATTATCATTTTTTGATGAGTTTGTTACCGTATTTTGAAAAATTAAATAATCTGGAAAAATTACAGTTACGAACTAATATTCAAAACATCGTCCTTGAAACACTACAACAAAAAGAAAGGTCAACGATATACATTCCACCACAAACAACTTCATTTCAGACAGATCAAAATACATACCATCAGGGGGCCAATTCTTGAAATCGTGATAAACTTTATCGCATGCGATAAAAATTTTATCGCATGAAAATAAATATTCGGTATTCTTGAATAGTGATAAGATTTTATTGATTAAAATGTATTCGATTATTTTATCTACTGTGATTAAACCAGTGACAAAAATTATCGAACAGTGAACACCACTGTCACCACTATCGACATTCGGCACCATCTTTCTGACCTTCGTTGAATTTTACAATAAAATAATTTATTTTTATAATTTATTAATTTTTAGATAATTCTGATGATTAATTATTCTTAATTATTATAGTTTTAACGCTTCTAACATTCAGTTTTTATTTGTGTGAAGTGTCTAAAATGGCAATGCACATAGGAATTGATGAACTATTCATCATACAAAATCTCTTTTTACAAGAGAACGCTGCTCAAAATAATAGACTACAGAGTAAAAGAGATACAGTCTTAGACCCTTTTCAATTTTCAGATCGGCTTTTTCTAAAAAATTTTAGATTGACTAAACATGTCGCAATTTATTTGATTGATATGTTGTCACCACACATTAAAGTAGGAAATCGTTCGTCGTCACTTGATGTAAAAACCAAAGTAATTAAAACTATATAATAATATACGTTTATAATTAGAAAATATATCTTAGTTAAATTATATTTTGGCAATTGTAAAATTTTTAGCCTATTTTTTATATTTTAGAATATATTTATTTAGAAGAAATCTAAACAATTCACTAAAAAATGGTGCATAATAATTATTTATTGTTTAATATATACATATTTCTTATTATAACATTTGTAACTTGTGTACGAATTTGAATTATTTTAAATAAAAAACTCATATTATTGGTATATCAAGTTTAAGGAACATATAAGGGTTTATATAATATTTTATCATTTTGGTTTGGGTGCTGGTATTAAAAAATATGCTCCAGAAAACTTATCAGAGCTGAAAATTGCTGTTGGTATTGATGGTTTACCCATAAGTAAAAGCAATGGAAATCAATTCTGGCCAATATTGGCATATATTATCTCAGAATTTTCATCTAAAAACGTATTTCCAATAGGAATTTACTACGGTCAGAGTAAACCAGAAGACAGTAATGAATTTCTTTCTGAATTTGTTGAAGAAGCTAATGACTTAATGACAAATGGAATTAGCATAAACGATGTTATTATCAAAATATCAATAAGTTTCATTTGTTGTGATTCACCAGCTAGAGCATTTGTTTTACGTGTTAAAACACATTCTGGATTTAATTATTGTACCAGGTGTTTCATTGACGGTGATTATCAAAAGAATAGAGTTTGTTTTCCATATTCTAATAGGAAATCTACTTTGAGAGATCATAATTCATACATAAATATGATAGATGAAGATTATCATACATCGGAATCTCCATCAGTTTTGGCCAAGTTAAATGATTTTGACTTAGTTAAATCATTTCCCCTCGACTATATGCATTTAGTTTGTTTGGGGGTTATGAAAAAATTATTGTTACTTTGGAAATCCGGGCCTTTAAAAATCCGTTTACCATCCAGAGATATTAAAGATCTGTCAAAATCATTATTGGCATTAAATACTGATGTATCATCTGATTTTGTTAGAAAGAGTAAGAAGTCTTTTTGAAGTTGGACGCTGGAAAGCCGTTGAGCTACGATTTTTTTTACTCTATTCAGTACCAGTTATTTTAAAAGCTAAATTAAATGATGAATGTTATTCTCATTTTACGTCTTTAAGCATTGCTATGATCATACTTCTTAGTCCAAATCACAAATCACTAGTCAACTATGCAAGACATTTACTAGATTACTTTGTGAAACAATTTCAAAATTTATATGGAGAATACCTCGTATCACATAATGTTCACACTTTATTACATTTATGTGACGATTATGATCAATTAGGACCACTTGACCAATGCAGTGCGTTTATTTTTGAAAATCATATGAAAGAGTTAAAATCTTTCTTAAGAAAACCAGAAAAGCCATTAGAACAGGTCATAAATAGATATTCAGAAATAAACTCAATTACAGTAAATACTTTCAAAAGTATTCAATTGGATGAAAAACCTATTCTTAAAAGAACTCATACAAATGGTCCATTAATGGATAATATTTTTGGAGTTCAGTATAATAGTTTATTTTTTAGTAATATTTCTATTGTTATTAGAAAACAGAAAGAATCGGATAGTTTTATTTTAACAAAAGGTGGAGAAGTAGTTAAATGTGTTAATATTATAGAAATGAATAACAATATTTTAATATTGGGAAAAAAATTTTATCATACAACACCTTTTTTCATTGAACCAATAAATTCTATTATACTAGATATGTACCATGTCAAAAATATGACAGAAACTTTAAATTATTGGAATATCACAGACATAAAAAAAAAAATGATGATTTTAAACCATGATAAACAAATGATTGCTTTGTCCGTAATACATACAGGAGAACAATTTGTCTCATCAGGTACCTATAATTATTTTTACAAGTTGGAAACTTGAAATGTTATATTATTTTACTATAGAGTATTAATAATTTTAAAATCAAAAATAAATAAATTTAACTTATTAATCTTTCACCGTTATTTTATAATTGTTGTTTCATTTTTTTAGTAAGTTAATTTTTGATTTATATATGGCTCGATGGGAAGTCGTCTTGTTTTATAAAGACAACAGTATAGAAGCAGTGCCCGATACTTGGGTTAAGAAAGGACTTTGTGCTTGGCCAAAATCCTCAAAAAATGTGAAACAATTAATTAAAAATAGATTTAAACCAAATAAATTAGATTTTATGTTCTATCCAGCACGAACATTAGGAACTAAAAACTTTGGTAACTATTACCACTTATTTACTAGCTAGTATGATATTATTTTTAGTTAACTTAATTTGTGTTATAGCAACATTAGCTGAAGCACAAGCAAAGCTTCCAAGAGCAGCTATTAATTCAGATTTATCAACAGAAGATGAAGTAGTTAGAGAAAAAAAGAAAAAACAAGGCTCTTGTGGATTAAAAAGTGCAAAGAATGCCCCTCCTTTGTACACAGACGTTTGCTCTAAAAGTTAGTTTTTAAAATACTTTTAAAAATGTTTATTCAATTTTAATTTGTATTAAATTATTAATATTTAGTATTAAATAATATATATATGTTATATTGTTATTTAAAAGTTAAAACTAAAAAGTTATCTGTTTAACTGATTGATCTTCAATATAATATTATCATTATGTAAAATATTAAAATTATATTATTATTAAATATTAATTAACAATTATATTTTTAGATCCTACTACAGTGATACAATTGAAAAGTAGCTCTGTATTTTCCAACAAAAACATTGAAAAATTTTTAGAAATAGAAAATGAAGACCATGCTGGGTCAATAAGTGATGTTCAGGATGATTCTGATAATGACCCAAACTGGGAAAATAAATTGATGAAATATAAAGGTAAAATTAACAGTACTTAAACTACTTATTATAACTAAAATTTTCAGTTATAAAGTTTCAGTTTATGTTTGAAATTGTAGTAATTTATTATCACATTTTATAGTTAGCAATGATGATTCATCTTCAGAAGATAATAGTATTCAACATGAAACTATTGTATTATTTTCACCTAACACTCAGACCTGGAAAGTTGATACATTAAATGAGACAGAGCGGACCAAATTAGAACTAAATAATCAAGGTCCATTTAGCTCACCTGGAAAATGGAATATTTCTAGTGTTAATAACGATAAAGCAAAATTAGCAAATGTAACAAGAACCTTGGATTTAGATGAAAATAGTAAAGTTGTGAATGATGGTGAGTATTATATCCACGATTTTATAAGTTTATAAATATATTTTTTTTTAAAACAATGTACCTATATCATAATATGATGTTTGTTATAGAATCAACTAAAGATGTAGGAACATCAAAATCTGCAAATCTGCCATTTAATGTTAATGATAATACATTCATGCCTCCTCATGGTAATGCAAAATTAAACTAATATATTATAATTAAATAATTTGCTTATTTTTGTTTAGAATATTGCTTTTAAATCCTACTGTGGTCTTAAATAAATATAGTTGCTTACAATACCTAATGCTAATCATTTATATCTTATATAATATGTATAAGTTCATAATACAATTGGTGTTACTTATACCTCAATGTATCATTCTTGTGGTATAGCTATAATGCATTATGTTGTAGGTTAGTATAGGCACCTATATTTAAAAAATAATAATTTACAAATCTTAAAATAATATAATCAACAGTATTCTAGTTTTATTAATATTTTTTTATTATTTTATAATTTTATTTTGTTTTTCAGATTTTCAAAAATTTGTATTTACTTCTTTAACCCATTTTAAGTATGACATTGGTGCTATGATGCATATTGTGAAAGATACAAATGAGAAGGTTCAAGCACTCATATCTAAATCAAATGACAATAATTTTGTTTCAACATCTCTAAAACAAAGTAGTTTGGATATGAATATTTTTCCTATTACTACTGAAGACCAACTTATGAATATAGAAAAAAAGATTGATGATGATATCAATTTTAAAAATGAACTGGTAATATTATAAAACTTTTTATATAATTAAATCTATGACTGACTTATTTATTTGTGTCTATCACCTTGCATTTTTCAATATTTTATTTATTTATTTTAGGTATGTAAGTTATCATTGTTAGTTGATAATAACAACTTAAATACCAGTGTTCGAAGAATAATTTCACGTTTGTGTGATGATACATTGCTTTTGAACTACTCATTAACTGGATTTAAACATAATAAGACGTTTAGAAATCTGAATGTTTATCATGTACTTATTGTTAAGGATATTATATATTTGTACACAATTTATCATTGTTATAACTTTCTTTAGCTTCTATACCTTAATTCTTACAATATCCCTGTAATTAATACAATTAAAATATAAGTGGCATAAACATGATTTATTTAAGAGGGACAACCAAAAAAAAAAAATTGGGATATTTTGTTTTATTAATCACAAATTTTGTATCATTTAGTATTTTTATTATAATTTATAATAAAAATTCGAAGAAAAAATTTAATTTTTAACTTTTTTGAATTAGCTCTAAAACACAGTTTGATATTTTTTATTTTATTTATTTTAACTACATAATGTTAAATAACCACCATCAATTTCCATACATCTTCTACCTTAGCCGATTTTTAATATGTTCCTATCTTCTAGATAAAAGATCTTCTAAATGCATTAATCTCATTTAAACTGTTCTTCCCTGATGATAATATTATCAAAAAAATAAGAGAAGCTAATACACATTATTAACTTTTCTTAATTTTTTTTATTTAGTTCCTCTTAAGCTTTCTTTAGTCTCTTTACTTTTTCATATTTATCAATCATATATATGTAATTAATTATTTGTTCAAGATGCTGTAAGAATGAACGTACAATATAACAAAGTTCCAGATCAAAAAATTTATGTTCCATTACGTGTTTGGTTGGATCATTCAAAATTCAGAATCAGAGATAAGCAAGAAAAAAATAATAATAACACATTAAATAACTGTTCTTAAATTGCTTATTAAATACATTTTATTATTTTAATTCACTTGAAAAGCGTTTTCATTTATTTTTAAAAAAGTACAATATTTTAAATATTCCTGATATATTTTAAATAGAAGATTCTAAAAACTTTTTAACAAAACTTTATGTGAATGTTATAGTCTAATGTTATGAGAATTTAATAAAAAAAAATTATATGAACGTTTTGGGATAATGTTATAATAACGTTTTGAGGTAATGTTATTAGAACGTTTTAAGATAATGTTATAAGAATGTTTTGAAATAATTTTATTAGAACATTACTTTTTTGGACAAATAATTATGTCAGAATATTATCAGAACATTGAATAATTATGTGGAAATTTGTATAAAACTTTCTCAAAAGGTAATGGTTCTATTGAGAACATTCCTACAATTGTATATTAACATTAAATTGCTGTCTGGGTTGTTGTACCTACAACCTTTATAATCCGTACGCTATCTAACTACCAATTTACTAGTAAGAAAACGTGTATTTGTTATCTTAATTTCATTTTATATTACATAGGTCAAGTCACATGATTCTATTGATAAGAAAAATAAAAATAAAACAAGGCATTAAATAATAATATAGGTACCGTCTACATATTATGTAGGGTCAAGGGGGGTAATTGTAAATAGGGGTAATTGAAAATAGCATTGTTGGAAGTTTTAGTTTTAGTAATAATGACGTATTTGTTGTGTTTTATAGTGGTAGACATGTGTTTCGGAGTTGTGCACTAAGATAATTGATAATATTTTTAGGTTATGTTAATAAATTGTTGTTGTGAAAATCACCTTAATTTCAAACTGTGATACTAACTTGTACCGGTTTTTATTTTTTGCGTTGCTGCTTCAAAATGTAAGTACATTTATACCCACACAGCACAGACATATGATTATCATGTTAAAATTATGTTTTTCAAAAACATGTAAATATGTTTGAAACATCATCAAACATTAACTTTGTATGTAATTTATGTCACAGAAATATTTTAAACATGTGTTATATATGCGTTGGC
Organism: Diuraphis noxia; assembly: GCF_037042655.1. Lineage (NCBI taxonomy): Eukaryota > Metazoa > Arthropoda > Insecta > Hemiptera > Aphididae > Diuraphis > Diuraphis noxia. Next base: position 2,059,126 of record NW_028301711.1, read on the forward strand.
AGAAATGATCATATTTTTTTAATATGGATTTATAATATGTTACAAATATTTACAGTAATATGTTAGAAATATATACCACAATTTTTCTATTATATTTTGAAAATATTCTCTTGTATTTCAATGATGTGGTTGTCATATGAACTGAAACCTGTATTTCATATTTCCAACATGTAATAAAATATATATATACCTAGATAATATTTTAGCCATATATGCATTATCACATGTTGAACATGTGTTATACTTATACATATAAATATTATAAATAGGTAAATAGGTTAATACTTTAATAGGTAATTTAATTCATCAAATTACAAAATGCATTTAATATTAAATCATATATTTTTAATCAACAAAAAGAATGTGAATCTTGACTTAGCTAGGTATAATAATACAAAATTGAAAATAACATAATACTTAACATAATAGTTGAACGAATTAACATAAATAATGTGAACCCTGACTTATTATTAGGTAAAAAGATAAAAAGAATGTGAATCTTGACTTAGCAAGGTATAATAATACAAAATTGAAAATAACATAATACTTAACATATAATAGTTGAACGAATTAACATAAATAATGTGAACCCTGACTTATTATTAGGTAAAATGATAAAAAGAATGTGAATCTTGACTTAGCAAGGTATAATAATACAAAATTGAAAATAATATAATACTTATAATATTTGAACGAATTAACATAAATAATGTGAATCCTGACTTATTAGGTATATAAATAATAAAAAATAACTGCATACTTAAGAGGGCGCTACACCCGCATGCATTTGCTCTGTCTTACAAACACATAATATAGCAAATATTGTACGCTCAGCAGATCACACTTTGCTCTGTTATTTTAAAAATTAGAGTGAATTGACTTTTTTTTTAAACTTAAAGGTGAGAATATTATGTCTAGTGAACCACAGGTTTTTTTTAGATTTTAATTTTGAAGAAAATTATGAGTATTTTGAAATGCACAATTTACAATTTAAAAATACTCAGAACTTTCTTCTAAATTGAATTCTAAAAAAAAGCATACGAGGATCACTAGATAATATTCTCACCTTTAAGTTTAAAAAAAAAAGTCAATTCACTCTAATTTTTAAAATAACCGAGCTAAGTGTGACCGGCAGAGCATATAATTTGCTATGTTATGCATTTGTAAGATAGAGCGAACGCAGGCAGGTGTTGTGCACTCTTAATACTTATGCGAAGTAAAACAAATCATAATAGAGGAATATAATAATTATTGTAAAATATTACAAAATAAAATAAAATATATCATTGAGATGTTGAGGAAGAACCAATGGGTGTCTTGCCATTTTTTCTTGATAATCTGTTGGATGCCTGTGCAAGCCAACTTTTAATCGATTGCTCAATATCTTTATCGATAGAGTTTTCAAAAAGTTTTATACTTCTTATAGTATCTGAAATAATAATATGATAACATTATAATTTATATAAATACATAGTACATTATTTGCACTTATTATGATGTTAACATAATATGGATATGATTATGCTTTTATGGCATAAATAATATTTGAAATATTTATGAGCAGAATTGTAAAATTATAGGCGGTGATTTTTAAACATGCTCATCCCCATGTTCCATTTAATCAGATTCTGAAATTTAGAATATTTACTTAAATAATTCTAAATTATATATTTTCAAATTCTTAATATTTTTATAAGTATATGCCTATAATAATTGCCCTGTGGTGATACAAACTTTTATTTTTCATAAGAGAACTTCTCTCGTGTTACTGTTATTATTATGAATTAAATCAAAATTCAAATTAATAGTTTTTGAGTTATTGAAATGTTTGTACTAATGTCTAATTATGTAATAAATAATAACCGTTAAAAATAGTTTGGCAACAAAATATATATTATGTAATGTTGGATCTACTATATTTATCTACTTTTTTGAACATAATTATTTATATACATCAAAACCATAAAAAAAAAAAATGATTTGCTAAATAATTGAAAATGTAGAATGGGGTTCCTTTTTGAAAACCTGATATTTGTATCGCGACAAGGACCCTCCATAAATGGTACAAAAATCTCAAGTATTCATAAATTGAATCAAGTGTATTTAAAAGTTCCAAAAATCAGAATTTGAATACCTACATGCATTAACGCATAAAATTGGGTGACTATTTAAAACAATCAGTCTGTATAATCCTCATTAGTTTTTAAAGGCATCATCTATGAGGTTGCTAGCCCGCGTTACATTTTTTTTTACATTAGATTTGATTGAGTTTTCATTACATTACACTATGTTAAATTACATAGGTTACTCAATTCATATTATATTTGTATATTTTTTTTCTTAGATAACTAACATTATTAATTAAGATATGTGCGTCATCTTATTTAATAATATTACTTACCTAAGTTTAGTTTCGTTTATGAACTGTATAATATAATATACCATATTGAAAATATAATATTATGTTTACTTACCAAATATTAATTGACAACTTTTAAATTTTGAAAATACATTTTTTCCTTTAAAACCCAGGTATGAGTACTGCTTTAAAAATGTGTCACTAAATACATGTTGCATGATTCGCCTAACGGTTCCGGGTATATTTTTATCAGATAATCTTGCCAACTGTTTGATCTACAACATACAATTTTAATATGAATAAAAAAACATGATCTCGGAATGTAAATAATAAATGTATAAATGATAACATTTAAATTGTAGGTACTTATAATATATATGTATGTAATATAATAACAGCTAGTTTCCACAAAAAAAAGTTGATAGGTATGACTAAATATAAATATAACTTCAATTTAAATTAAAAATTTAAGTAATTTCTAACATTCACCAAAACTCAATTGTGAATGTCAACACTTACTGTTGTGAATGTTGGTATGTTTTTAATATTCTTTCAAAATGTTGACATTCACCAAAAACAGCAGTGAGTATCAATATACACCGGTGAATGTTAACATTCACCTTAACATATTATATACCATCAACTATAATTATAAGATTAAATAACCATAAAAAATTACTAATTATGATTGTAAATTTAGGGATATTTAATATATAGCATTAATTTCATAAAAAAAAACAAATAAGAACGTATTGCAATATGAGGAACCAACAATATTTTACTATGCACTCCATACACCCCCAGTTTTAAATTTAAAAATTATAATTTCTTATACACATAATACCTAATGTAAATACTCAGAAAAATAAATCTAAATATCCATAAATCTATCTATATAATATAATTTTATTTGATTGTGATGATTATATTATATAAATATTATGATAATTTAACTGTATCTTACCATTGCATTTCGTCTTGTTACATCTTTCAACCATTCTTCTTGCTGATTTAAATCGCTTTCACTTTCAATTGGCCAAACATCATCATAAAATGTGTCATTTTCATTGTTACATTGTGTTGTTACTTCTTTTGCAGACAACTTTTCAACTATAGTTTTTGTAATATTTTGTAAGCATTCAACACTGTAAGCTAAACTTTTTATTTCATACTTAATTCCTGTTAATAATTTTATTGTTTGCTTATGGAGTTCTAGAAAAAAAATAATAACACATTAGATACAATTAAATGTGTGCGCTTATATATACCCCTAACACATTAATATAAATGTATTTACTTACCATCATTCTCATCTTCAACTGGTTTATTAGAATTCTTATACTTTTTAGAACTTGATGCTTCGTTGTTTAAACTACTAAATAAACCTATTTATATTTGAAACATAAAATATATCTTGGTTGTATTATAAATATCGTAAAATGTATTTGAATTTAAATTGCATAAATTATAAACTCAAAAATTAAAGAAAGAATGAGTTCATAAAATTGCTTAAGAATAAGCTGATAAAAAGAATTACGTTTGGCAGAAGAAGCAGCTGCTGGAGTCATCGTCATTGAATCCTGCATTTGTTCACTGCTTAAATTAATTTCATTCTTGTCCAAATCATGCAATTCTGTAAATTAAGTATTTTTTTTTTAAGTAACTACATAACAAACAAATATTAAGCATTATTAACACTATTATTACCTTCTGTTGTAAATGATTCTTTGTTAATAATTTGTAAACCAGAAATATTTTGATCAAATTCAAACGAATTATTTAAAATACAGGAACTGCCAGTAAAAACTATAAAACAAAATAATAGGCTCTTTAAGTTCAAAGACAATTGTTTAAATGATTATTTTGTAATTTAAATAAGTTAATACAATATTAAAAAATATTGTAGACAATCTCAAATACCTACCATTTTCATCTGTTATTTGTTTAAATGATGGGTCTTTGTCTTCATCATCAACTGCTAATATAAAATATTATAACTATAAGTAGTAAAATGTACAGATTGCTATTATTAAATGTATTATTCTCAGACTATTACCTATACTTTCATCAGATTCATCATTATGTATTGGAATTGACGGAAAACTTTTTTTTTTATTTCTAGTTTCTCTTGATGTTGGTGTATCATCAGTAGAAGAAAGTTCAGATGTAACAGTAGCTTTTTTAGCCTTTAGACGAGCTTCGATTATTGAACCTAAAATTGTATCATATGATTATATATAATAGATAAAAATTTTAACTAAGCTATGTAATACTCCAAAATTTATAATTTATAAATACAATGAAACTTCTATACCTATCAATAAGTAACTATATTTTTCATAAATAAAAAAAATACTACAATTTTATAGAATTACTTAAACGTGGTTCTAATTTGGTTATGGTTTTCAAAGATGTTACAATGAATAGAAAATAGTGTTAAATGGAAGTTTCACTGTATAAATTGTTATTATCAGTATCTTTTAAAAGGTATATAATATATATTATAGCCCGGTATACCTATATTATTGGATAGAAGTCTGGCACTAAGAAACTGAAACTCCAATGGATTTGCCATTACTCTTTTTTCTATTAATCTATTAACATTAGATGATTTAATAGGCCATGCACATTTTTGATCCTTAAACCAGTGTTTGGGAACTGCTTCGACAGAATCATCAGCAAAAAAATGTACAACAGACCACATTATAATACTGATGAATACAGCTATAAGAAATAAAATGAAATATTAATTTAATTGAAACATTTAATACAAACAAATGTAGCAAATTTGTAAGCAAAAACTATTTATAATGAGTAGGTATATTAAACTACAGTAAACAAATATTATAAAACATTGCGATAATTATTATGAACTAGCTGCGGTACTATAAAATATAATATATATGTATAAAATACCTAGGTATAATATACCCTATTTATATATATATATATATATATCATATTGATTCCCAAACATTTTTATTCTGCATAACGTTTGTAGATTTTCAAAAATCTTATGCCTCTTCCTCTATAGAGGATATTAATTAAAAATATAGATGACTAACCTAACCTAGCTTTTTGTCCATCAATGTATCTAAAGTAAAAATAATTTATAAAGAACAAATATTACTCTGTGATGACTACTATAACGCCACCTTAGAAAATAAATGTGCCCCCCAGATTGGGAAATACTGCTAAATACATATAGGTATTAGGAGCCCAGAATTAATATATAATATACTGGACTTACATTTATTTTTTATTAGTCATAAATTTTTAGATGATGGATCAGAATGTAAAATAGGTGATGCCATAAATGAAATTTCATCCATAGGAAAAAGCATCATTTTTTTTTTTTTTTCTGAAAGTGCAATAACTTTAAATGAGTCTGATAACTGTTTAACAATATATATGTCTAATTTTGATGATTTAATAGGCTTTTCATACATATTTTGTGCAACCAAAAATGGTTTACCAATAATTATAGTATCTTTACTACATTTTAAGTGAGCAATATTTAATACTTTAATGATTGTATTGTCATTAGTTAGTATATAACAATCAGCATCATTATTGATTTTAACTGAAAAATTATCTAAGCTTAAAACTTTATATTGGGGATCTGTAGTGGTAGATGTCAATGGACCCATAAAATGTTGATGTTTTAAAAAATCTTTAGTCTTTATATGATTTGATTTATTTATACATATTTAATTATATCTCTTTACGACTTGTTCTAATGGTTTTTCATGTTTTCTGACCATACTTTTGAGATTCTTCATATAGTTCTCAAAACAAAAAGCACTACAATTATCTAATGGCCCGAATTGTTCATAATCATCAACTAAATGTAAAATTCCGTGAATATTATACGATACATAATGTTTTCCGTAGATTAATTGAAAACTCTCAACAAAATATTCAAGAAGGTCTTTGGAAAATTGTTTCAAATTATTTTTATCAGGACTCAGAAGAATTATCATGCCGATACTAAGTGAAAGAAAGTTCATATAACACTCTTCAGTTAAAATATTTTTCAAGACTAAAGGTCCAGTATATAATAAAAATTGCCTCATTTCTGTGGCTTTCCAACGATGTATTGCTTCTAATTCTCGTGGTTTTCGGGAAAAGTCACAAGTTATACATGGTTTGAGCTTTAACAATAATTCAGTAATTTTATGTGCTTGTTTACTAGGCAAACGAACATTTAATGGTCCTTTATAGATCCAAAATATTATCAATTTTTTAACTATACGAAGACAAATTATATGCATGTAATCTAAAGCAAATATTTTTACAATGTCAATATTGGGTATTTGAATAATATTTGAAATTTCATTTGATACATGATGATCATCATAAGTTTTCCTTATATAATTTTCATGCGTTCTTTTCGCACTAGGGTCTTTTTGAAAGGGGAAGCATACTCTGTTGTTAATATAATCTCCTTCTTGTACACAACGGTTACAAGAATTAAAACCAGAATGGCCTTTTGTTTTTAAAAGAAACGACTTGGCTGGCGTATCACATGAAAATACAAATATTGATACCTTTTTCATAATATTGTTCAACTCAATGCCGTTTTCAATTAAGAATTTAGCCTCATTTATAAAATCATTCATAAATTGATTGCTGTCTGCTGGTTTCTCATTTCCCCAGTAAATTCCAATGGGGAATACAGATTTATTAAATGGAAATATGTAACCTAAAATAGGCCAAAAAGTACTGGAACTGCTTTTAGTAAGTGGAAGTCCATCCACGCCGATAGCAATTTTTATTTCATCTTCGGTGCAATAATTAGAAAATCGTTTAATACCGGCAGCAAGTCCAAAATGATAATATTTTCCTGGTATAACATCATTTTTAATATTAACCACACTACTTGAACCAAATCCAAATAATGTTCTACAGTCTGCAGGTAATGTTGTTTTAAAACATTTATGACTTTTAAGAATTTTCAATAATGAAGAAAATGCATTCTGACATATTCCATATGTTATTGACCAGTCCAATAATTTATTATTAAATGATAATTCATCATCAGTATTTTTTTCATCAATTCTAGGTATATTATTTACATCATTTATAGATTGAGACCCTTAAAAAAAAATGTTAATCAGGTAAATAATAATTTATTATATATTATTTATTATGTACCTATATATGTATTTAATGTTTAGTTTATTTAATAGGTATCTAACCACTCATTCAAAATTTAATTTTTAGATAGGTACTTATTGAAATTCTCGGAAAAACAGTCTGCTAATAGGAATATTAAATTAAAAATATATGCTATCATTCAAAAACTTAAAAAGGGATGATGATAAAAAAGTATTGTTAAATTTTTAATGACTGTACCTACCTAAATTATTATTTAAAAAAAATATTTCCAAAAACTTTTCTATTCTAGAAAATGTGTGATTGAAAGAAACTTAAATAGAATCATCAACATGTAATTTTTTAATATATTTTTTTAAACGTTAATAATAATTTACTGATAATAATATGTAGGTATAATGTGTAATGTTGACTTTAATATTAAGTATCTACTCCTGATAGCAGATAATTTTAATTATATTTTAACAATTGGATATACCTAATAGTAAATATAATTGGTATTTTAAAGATTAATTAGATAGGTTGCAGGTGCATATAATCTTTTGACTTTTGAAATAAGAAAATACAAGAGAAATATGTTTAATTTAAATAACTAGTTAGGTACCTATAAGTATTAATAAATAATTATAATATAATAGATGTGAATTTGTGTTAATAGTAATAAAATTTAGTATAGATGTCATCCATACACAATGATAATACCTATGTACGAAAATATTTTTCCTACCTAATTTGTGATACTATTATATAATATTATACTATAATATAATTATACCAAATAAAAATATGTACCTACCTAATACTAACTTATCATTAAATGATAATTCTACACAGTCATCATTTTGTATTTCACTTGTCAAAGGAATTGATTGCCAAGAACAAGAGGGCTCCAGTTCTATGAAATTATTATTATATATAAGACCATCAGTTGATTTTTTTTTATTATTATTGAAGAGATTAGATTCATATAAATTAATTTCTTCTTGGATTTTCCTTCTTTTTGATCTATAGCTTTTAATCATTTTAGTTACACTCTAGATATTGTTTTGAATATTTGAAACAGATGAGCAAACGCCATACAATTTTCCCCCACTGCACGATACAACACTAAAACTGTACCTAAATAATTCATAAAGTTTATTTAATTTATAATTTCACTATTTACTAATATTTATAGTTGTATTTATTCATAATAAATACTTAAATTAATCATTCATTATTAAAATGGGTATTTTAGATTCCTAAGAACTAAATTTCTGTAATATAAACCCAAGTTTATCACAATATATTTTAGTGGGATTATTTGGGTAGCGATGCTACAAACACTGAAAAGCATCGTTATAGATTATCATAATTATTATAGTACATATCAAAGCAGGATACCTAGATATTATTTAAAGTATTACATATTATGTAAATAAAATTGAAGAAAATTACTTAAAAATAATTGTTTAATTTTAGAAAAAATAAGAAAACCTAGGTACTATTATGGTAAAAATATTATTGATTAGTCGTGATTACCATCATAATATAACACTTAAGTGCATAATATACCATATTATATTTAATTACCTATAATATAATAAAATATTATAATTGTTTTTAACATACCAATAAGTATGTTTAAAACTTGTATACTTCACTGGCAATTTATTGCCATGATCGACAAAATTAACTACTCCAATAGAAGCCACAACACCTCAGTAATAAGCAATATATAATACCAATAGTAAATTTGTGCACCTATTATATAATATTATAATAATGGCTAATGCGTAATCCAAATCAAATAAAATGTACTTACTTCTTGTTGTAGTATCGTTTGATGATATAGATAATTCGTAAAAATGACTTGCAGTTGCACAATAAAACGACCAAATAGTTCTGCAATAAAATTAGCCTACAAATTACAATACAAATGTGCGAACACGGTGTGAAAATGTGAAATGTATAATATTATTATGATGTTGGTGTAGAGTGTAGACAAAGTAAACTATGAAGTATGTTACTATTTGTCTATAATACTCCATTGTAAATAATAATGTTAGGTTATACATTTTTATAATCGTAGAAGATTCGTAGTTGTGGTTATATCGTGTGGACCCGTATTTCTTTATCAGCGAGTATCTTCAATACTGATTGCGTCGGCCGTTGTATATTTAACAATTATACGGAAAACCCCGCACTTATACAGTCTATATATATAAACATATCGACGGTGTTTTGTAGAAAGGGCGTAACCCACCAAAAATCGAAAATCAACTTATTGGTATCAAAATTTACCGATTTTAATAATTTTTTTTTGTTCCCATACCCGGAAAAAAAAACACTCAAATCATTGTAAAACTAACCTAACACACTTTTACAACATTTCAATGCTACATATGCGTTTCGATAACATAACTTTATATCTAACATTACTTTAAAAACAAATGGCAAAAATGTAGACAAAACCATATTTTTTAATGTAGAAAAACATATGAACACAATGTAATGAATACATGTACTAGAAACATATTTCTAAGATCAACTAAAATATAAATGCCTATAATATAGGTTAAGACCATATATTTATAATATTTAATGAACACATTTTAACAACATTTCAATACATGTACAAATGACATATGTCCATCATCATCTCAAAAACAAGTGGCTAAAATGTAGACAAAACAACATTTTTAAAATATTTAAAAAACATATGTCTACAATCAACTGATGACATGTACTGATAACATATGTTAATTGTCACTTAAGAAAAACGTTGCTAAAATATTTCTTAAATCATTATGGTTATTATTGAATAGAATATATTTTTACAACATAATTGTAACGTAAATTCAAAACATATTTCCAAAAACACTTAAAACACATATTACTATAATATTAACATGTGTACAATGCTGTGTACTTATTATACATTAAACTTGAACTTGATACATCCGTGAACATAATAGTGATAATTAATTAATTTAAAATAACTATTACTTAAGATAACTTACAATTTACATTTGCCCCAAATATTTTGGTTACGGGGTTATTGTAAACATTAATTTGGGGTAAATGAGAACAGTAAAATATATTAAAAAAAATTATGTATGGTAGTTAAACAATACCTAAATATTCATGTTCTGATTCCAAGCTTTTACTATTTGATATAAACAAGTTCACAAGTTAATTTTTGAATTGTATTAGTAATATTTATTTTTATTTTAGGGTGAGAAATTATGTGAAAAAACGAAGTGGCCCTAGTTATACTCCAAATGATTTAGAAAAAGCTGTGAATGCTGTTAAAAGCGGAAGTCTTACATATAATCAAGCTTTTGAAGAATTTAATGTTCCTAAGGCAGTAGTTTTTAACCGTATAAAAGGAAGAAAAACTCCAATGTCATGTACAAAAGCTGGTCGGTCTCGTGTTTTCTCTGATGAGATAGAATTAGTACTTGAAAAATGTTTAATAGCTAGATCAAAAATGGGTTATCCATGCGATAAAAATGAATTTAAAGAATTAGTTGGACATTTTATTAAGCAAAGTAATTTTATCACACCATTTAAAAATGGTATTCCTGGAGATGACTGGTATTACGGATTTATGAAAAGGCATCCTAAATTATCATTTAAAAAACCTGAACAACTACAAAAAGTAAGAAAAGATGCTAGAAAGCCAGAAGTAGTATACGATTTTTATGAAAAACTGATGGATGTTGTTGTGGCAAATAATATGCAGAATCGCCCAGAGTTCTTTTTTAATGCAGATGAGAGTGGGTTCCACACAGACCCTTCAAAACTAAAAGCAATTGGTGAAAAAGGACAACCTCTTAATCGTATAGTTGGAGGTTCAGGTAGAGAATCAATTTCTGTATTAGCATGTGTATCAGCTGATGGTAAATATTTACCACCATTAATAGTTTTCAAAGGATGTGCCGTTCAAGCTCGATGGACCTCACCTAAAGCCTATCCAGGTATATTATTTATTAACAGATGTTACCTATACATTATTTTTCCAATTTACATATTTTTTTTTATTTGTTTCAGGAACATTTTATGCTGTTAGTAAGAACGGTTGGATGGAAGAGTCTGTATTTTTTAACTGGTTTAGTAAGTGTTTTGTTCATCATGTACAACAACTTCGTCAATATAATAACAATGAAAGCCAAACTGCTCTCCTTTTATTTGATGGGCATTGTTCACACATAAGTATTAGGATATTGAAATCTGCTATTGACAATAACATAGTGTTGGTAAAATTTCCTAGTCATCTAACAGATAAAATTCAACCACTTGACAAGTGTGTTTTTGGTCCGTTAAAATTTGCATGGGATAAAAAACTTATTCAATTTGGTAAACAAATGGTAGGTAAAGGAGTTGGAAGATTGACAAAAGGCAAATTTTCAGAGCTATTGGGTAGTGTGTGGTTGGAGTCAATGAAATCTGTAAACATTATATCAGGTTTTAAAAATACAGGTACATTTCCAGTTGACTCGGCTATGTTTCCAGAAGATTTGTTTGATCCAATTGACCTCAAAGAGTACAAAAATAAAAAATACCAAGAACAGTTGCAGACAATTGAAATACTTAAGGAATTTAACCAACCTACTACTTCTATTGAATTAACTGAGCCTACCAATATTATTCCTGAAATCAGTTTTAACTCTGAATCTTTCACAAGCTTAACAGAAAATAATTGTTTACCTTTTAATGAAATTAATTCTGAATTTCTTGATTATCCAATCTACATAGAACAACATGATTTATCTACATATTGTAATAGTAAGAATACAAGTGATTTAGCTTCAACCTCTATAGAACATAATAATTTATCTACAAGTTATAATACAATTGATAATTTAGGAACAACAGCTCTATCTGATATAACGCCAGTTGATATCATTGGGATTTTTTCAAATCAATTAATAAATTTAAAATCTCAAAATATAACACCTGTTGTTCCCAAACAACAAATACCTCGTTTAAAAACTGCTATGTATGGTGAAGTTTTAACTGAAACCAAAACACAAACCTAAGCTGAAACCAAAAAATCGGACAAACAACAAAAAAAAGGTTTGAGAGGCAGACCAAAAAAAAAATTACCAATTCAAATTGATGATGATCAAATTGAGAAAACCATGGAAATAGATTTTCACAAACAAAGTTTGGAAGAGAATTATGATGATGTGGCTAATGACAATGGACTTGAAGAAATTGAATATCAAACTCCAATATGGTCCGATATAAAACCAGGATGTTTTTTACTAGTTGACTTTATTGGTGGACTAAGAAAAAAAACACATTTTAAATATGTTTGTTTGGTTAAAACTGTTGATGAAGATGATGGAGAAATAACAGTTCAAGGATTAAAAAATGAAGATGATTATGGGGCAGTATTCTCTTTCATAGACAACGACATTTCAACCATAACACCAGAAATGATAATTGCAATGCTTCCACATCCAAATCAGAAACAACAAGGGAGAAAAACCATGTATGTGTTTCAAGGCTTTGTGACTGTAAAAGAAAAGTAGTTCCTAAAAATTAAACTGATACTAGTCAAATGTTAGTTACTATGTTGTCCACTTTTATATTTATAAAATGTTAAAACTATTGAAATAAGAAATTGTTAAATTAATTTTAAGTACCTACCTACCTACTTTACATATTGACTGAAATGAATTTTAAAGGTGATAATAATTTTAATTTTTAGTCATATAAATTGTTTAACTTTATATTAACTGTTATATATATAAGGATGTTTCTTAAAGAATAAAGAATCGTTAATTTTTCTCACATTAATAAATAAAATCAGTTTTATTTTTTCATTTCCAATTGCCCCTAATATATATAAATATAAAAATGATGATGGTTCTCATTTGCCCCACGCCAGGTATTAATATTGGGGTAAATGTAAAAATGAATGATAATTAAATGACAATGTAAAATAATAAACTTATGACAACTAAATAACTATTGCCCCAGAGTTTATTCATATCCAATGCATACAAACTGAAGTATTCATTTACATTTGCCCCAAAAATATTGGGGTAAATGTAAATGTGTGGGGCAATTGTAAATATGCTATAATTTATAAAATAATGGAAAATTTTTGTGTATAGTAATCAAATTATAGTTCTCAGATGTGTAACTCAATGATAATGCTAAAAGAAAAAAAGAAAAATTATCCAAAAAGCCATAGTTTAAAGTCATGTTAAAAACTTGTGAATTTAGTTTACAATTACCCCACTTGACCCTATATTGGATATTGTTTTATTTATAATCAATGCTATGGAACGGGTTTTGTGTCCTCAATAATTTTACCTAATATTTATTATTTATAATATAAAATTAGAAATAAATATCATTCAGTTAATAAATAAGCAATAGCTAATTATACCAAATTGTTGTATAAATGTTATTATACTGCATACAATTATTTAAAATGTATACAAATAGGTTAGGTACCTACCTGTATTTTTGACTAATGTAGGTGCCTATTCATATTTTGTAAATTTAAATAATAAATAATAACCAAGGCTAGGAACTTAAAAATATGCAGTAAAAATTTGGAAAATATGAAATTTATTGAATAAAATACATTTTACATACAAAATTTAAAAATTTAAATTAGGTAGGTGTCTGAAAAAAAAATTAGAAGAAATTTAAAAAAAATTAACACCGCACGCTTATGTATTTAATTACCTACAATTATACAATTTATTTATATCATGGTACAAAATATTAATCCAGTGGTAAATTTGAATAAAAATAAATACGGGCCGGTCAGCGATCACTATTACAAGTTCTCAGTAGTAGATATAAATATTATAATATTATTTTTGGGAGCAATGGTAATAGCCGTTGATGAATTAATTTATTTTGTCAAACAATATAAAAGTATAAATTTCTAAAAAAATCCGTATCCGTACCGTCCGTTCAGAATTAATACTGTCCGATAGCATCAATTCACACAAGTCCGTGTCGTCCGGTATTCCATTTTGTGCACTACACTGTGATCACGAATTTCATGTTCGTTCACAAACAGTTGTGACAAACAGAACTTCTGTAGTGTAAGAGCGTTTTCATACCTTATTTTTAAGATGGACAATTTAGAAATCGAAGATTTAGCAATGATTGCAATATTACTGGATGAAGATGAAGCAGCAAAAAAAAAGTAGTAAAAAAAAGAAAACGAACCTGGGTTCATGATTTATGGAAGAAAAGAAATATTGAAGGAGAATTCACAACACTATACAATGAATTAGTAGATCACGAAACCAAGTTTTTTGAGTACTTTCGGATGTCTAAATATAGTTTTGATATTTTATTATTAAAAATTCAAGATGATATAAAAAGACAAGACACTCATTGGAGGATGGCAATAACTCCCATGGAAAGACTTGCTGTAACTCTAAGGTACCCAAACGATCATTATTATATATTATACCTACCTATTATAATATTATACTAACCTATTAATAAATTATAGTCTGGGTTACACGTAATAGAAATTTGTAAATATGATTATAAAAAATATTACAATCTGTACCTATATATACTAAAATAGTATTTCATAAAATAGTATAATATAAATTTTACAGAAAGGTATTGCACATTTAAAAAATATGTTTTATAAGATGTATATAATATAAATTTTTTTAAACTTCAATCAAACACATCATACATTTAAAAATTTAAAATAACAAATAAAACAAAACATTTGTATTTTTCAACCATACTTTGGTAAATATTATTTTATATATTACAAGAGAAATAAATTACTAAAAAAATTATAATTAGGTAATCATAAACATACTTTGTTCATGCTTATAAGATGTAAGTTTTAATTATTTACTTATTTTTATTTGCACCAAATGTTTCATAGTAGGTAGCAACTCTTGAGCCATTTGTTTGTCCGACATAATGAATTGGTCCTGAATGCATGTCCTGGTTTGGAGATACTGCAGGGGATGGAGAAAATGGCAATTGAACAGATTGTGTGTCTATGTTTTGGTATGTTTGTTTTCCCGTGGGTGTATTACGAATAGGCGTAGAAGTATATGGGTGATTTTGTGTATGGGTATCTACAGGTAAGTTATTATACTCTGAAAGTGGTTTTTGTTGGGAATACTGCATGTTTTGTGGTGGTGATGGTGAATTGATCGTAGTATAAGATGTTTGCCTTTGTTGTTCCAAAATCATGTTCATTTCAAGCTCTTGGACAATGGAAAAAATTTTAGTCTGCTAAATTTAAATTATATGGTGAAAACGATTTCAGAGACGGAGAAATACTAGCTAAAAAAGCATCAACAGGATGTGGTTGTAAAACGGTTGGTAATGTGTCTTTTTTGCTCTCATTTTTTTCAATTAAATACTTCATCAAAGTAGATGAAGCTGTTTCTGGAGTATTATTATTTAATTTTCGTTTTTTAAGGGGCTTATTTGTTGCCGGGGGAGATGGTGGTTCTTCTTCTTCATATTCTATACTTTTGTTAACTTCCTTACTTTGTTTTGCGATTTCCTCAGATACATCGTGTCCAACTTCATGATCAGAATCATCGTTTTCTAAATTGCTCATCGTGTCCCTTTCTTGGAGATGTGTGTGACTGCTCGGGCATATTCCTCACGCACCGAGAGTCATGTGGCCGCCTTAAACATTTCTCACGGTCGCCAACCACGGACCGAGGCTCGAGAGCCGGAGTGCCGTGGATTTTTTGTAATTTAAAAAAATATAACGTCATGTGCTTGGATCAGGAACATGGGCGACCGGCAATAAAATACGAATCTCAATTTAAGGAAAAACTATAGAATTTAATTTTGTTTTTAAATTTACAAGTTGGCCGCCGAGAAAGCCCATGGCATAAAAATAATATATAAAAAAGCGGACAACAAGGCTCAAAAGTATATAGTCACGTCAGTGAATGAACAACCACTGCAGTACATAATGAATTGTGACACGGCTAAGGAAATGTGGGACAAGTTGCTTAGTGTATATGAACAAAAGTCGGACTCGAGTGTAACGTTGATTCAACAAAAGTAATAAAACTCGGTCAGAAAGAAATGAATACAATAATACTAATAATTGACACACAATAAAATATGACAATCAATAATAATAAGAACAATAATAATAATAATAATTGTAGATATTAAAGGCCAGCCGGTTCCGACATAGCGATTACCGGTGGTTGATAGAACATAAAACCAATATAATACACATTGTAATATAAATACCTAGTACCAGCCACGGTGAAATCATAATATAAATAATAATCAGAAAAGTAAAATTGTTGAATGTAAACAACACACCCTATAGTATGTAGATTATAAGTAAAATTATTCACACTGTAGTACAGCAGACGCTGAATAGGCATTTTGTATTACTAGCATCATATTCGTTCTATGTAGTAGCCTGTAGGACGATTAGTCGTTGTTTTATATTACGCCTCGGAGCACTATAGTTATTCGTATCAATTATATATATTATTATTATATTATTACATATATCCGATCTTATTATTATTTACCTCTAGCTTCTGTGTATCTGGTGTACTTCAACAACAACAAATAAGTTAGAATATAATATTAAACAATTAATTGACAGACTACATGTTATATCATCTGCAGAAAGATCGGGAAAAAACACTTATCATGATGAAAAACTTTAAATTCTTAATTTTTGTATTAAAAAAAAATAGAAAAGATAATTGATATTCCCGTTAAAGGTGTAGAATACTTAATGTCGTATATTTCATATTTACCAAAGGATATTATAAAAGGTTCAGGGTTCTTTAATGATTTTTTAAATTGTTCAAAATTACCTCGACGACCAAGATTCCAGGAACTCAGGGAGATGATGGGAATAAGATATATTAATTCTAAGTTAGGGTATATTGTTTAAGGGGAAGTGTTGAATGTAAACAACACACCCTATAGTATGTAGATTATAAGTAAAATTATTCACACTGTAGTACAGCAGACGCTGAATAGGCATTTTGTATTACTAGCATCATATTCGTTCTATGTAGTAGCCTGTAGGACGATTAGTCGTTGTTTTATATTACGCCTCGGAGCACTATAGTTATTCGTATCAATTATATATATTATTATTATATTATTACATATATCCGATCTTATTATTATTTACCTTTAGCTTCTGTGTATCTGGTGTACTTCAACAGGTTATGGGCCCAGTATAGTAAGGTAATTATAATAAAGTCGTGTATGTTTGATACAATAACCCAGACAGCAATTTTGTAATGTTGATATTATAATAACATTGTATATTAAATTATGTTAAAATATTTTAATACAAATGTTATTATATTATTATTGAAACATTTATTTGATATTATTAATTGAAAAACATTACTTAAACGTTACCATAATATTCAGATTTAATTTTTATAATTAAAAAGTTACTGTAACATTTTACAATTATCATTTGAGAAATGTTTTAAAGATGTGGTTTTAAAAATATTTTTTATAAAATATTGTATACAAATGATTTAAATAATATTTAATTAAAAACCTGAGTAGAATATCATAGTAAATATATTTTAATAATATTGAACAGGCGACGTTTTACTACCCATATAGGCACCTGGCTAGAACTTAATAAATTTTACTTTTACTACCACAATTTTGTATGTCTAATGTATATTATGGAAATCTATTATTAGAACAATCACATTAAATTGAATATTTTTTTTTTTATAAAACTTGTGTCTTGCATATGTGGTGCAGTGTGGTTATTTAATATTTTATCAGCAGTCATTAGTCATCATCCGTGGCGCGCTATTCCGGTTTCGAATGTTTTGATGAAAATATATGTAATAATAAATAATAATATACAATTCTCATCTAACTATTGTTATATTTTTAACGATTATCGAACCTTTTTTCGGTCAGCATTAAAATTACTGTAATCGCCAAATTCGAAACGACTAAACACATAATAAAATTTGTTCAATATTCTTTATTTTAGTTTTATTTAAATATTATTTATTGACTTATTGTATAAATAAAAGTAGAAATATACTGAAAAATTGCGGCGCCCTCGTAAGATGTTGCGCCCTAGGCACGTGCCTAATGCGTATATCTGCCACTGCCGTGGACGAAATTACTAAAGAGTACCTACTTAACATACAACTTACAACGTATTGTTAAACTCTTGTTCGCACGCATGGGACTGTTTATTCCATCTCTTTAAATATATTTGTTCTACTAATAAATATTTTCACGTACTTGGTGGTTTTTGTCGTTTTTGCTTCGATTTTTTAACAAGCATTTTATAATTGTAAGAGCCAGAGGGTCTATAACCTAGCTGTCCTATGCTTAAATATTTTAGGGAGACAGATAGTCCAGTTAGACCCTCCCGATCTTTGCTTAATGTATTACTTAGATCATATACTATAGATGGAGCCACTGCGTATTATAGCAATACAAAATGTTGAAGTCAATATTATAGCGACAAGTCACTGAATTAGGTGTTCGATATGCGCATGCGCATCGCAACTTCTTACATATTTATCCACCGATGATTTGTTATCACATAACCATACTATGTTTTGAATTTTGAAATCAAAGTTGAACAATTAATAACGAAGTATAATAATACTAGTCCTCCTTTTAGTATTCATTATTGAAATCATAGTAATAAATTATTAAATATTTCAATTATTCAATTCTGTCATGATAGTAATCTATGGATAATTATGCAACGAGTTGCTTCGCGCATGCGCATATCGATCACCTAATTCAGTGACTCGTCGCAAATATCGGCTTCAAAATAATACGCAGTGGCTCCATCCATAGTATATGATCTAAGATGTATTACACACTTTTTAATTGTGTATTATACACTGATATCATTTTTAATACGATTATATTAAAATTTGGTTATATATATATAGTACTAGTATAATACATAATAATAGTATAGTTTAAATTCCTTATCCCTGGTCTGTAGACTTAGAGGACGCCGCACCCACATGTGTTGTCTCCGACCTCCGTCGTACATGTGCATAGCATAGAAAATTTTACGCTCAGCAGATCACTTTTATCCCCGTCAATTTAAAATTTAGAGTGAATTGACCTATCATAAAAATTAAAGGCAAGATTGTTACCGAGGGCATCTCATGGGTTTTTTATTATATTTTAAAGCGAGTTATGAATATTTTAAAATTGTAAATTGTTTTTATATCTAAAAGTACTCATAACTCGTTTTAAAATTAAAATATAATAACAATCCCTTGATTATATAATTCAAAACTATTTTTAAGTTTAAGATGGTAAAATTGTTAAATATTATTTTATACGCCGGTGAATGGTGATGAACTTGGTTGAAAATGGTGTACATATTTACAATGTAACTAATATCGAGTAATATGGTCAATATGGATATTTTATATATCTTTTTGGATAATAAAATTATATAAATAACGATTGCTTATCTTAGTATTATCGATAGTGCGGCACGACACGCGTATGCCGTTCACTATATAGATATAGTAGCTTAGTAGCATGTACCCTGCAGCTTGCCATCAAAATATGTATATTTTTAGATTTATCAGAATTCTTTAATATTAATGTTTTGCGAATGCGAACAAATCACTAATCACTTATCACTATAATCCGCACGCCATTACCTAATGTAACGACGATCACGATACGAGTATTACGAGTTTATGACATACGTCCATTATACTAAGACCGTGCGTCTGTGCGCCCATACGACGTGTCTGCTGTGTTGAATAATTTGTGACTTGTGTGCACTCATAATTAATCAGATTTCTGAAGACCTGGAGTTTATGCTGTTTGTGGTAAGTGAAATTCATTAAATACCTTATAAAGTTAAGAGGATGTTCCCGCATGCGTTGTCTCCGTCTTACAAAGGTAGAACGGTAGAACATAGCAAAAAATGCATTTGTGCGGGACAAATTTTCTCCATCAGAATTTCACAACGTATAGGTAAGATCTTTATCTGTGTCATAAAGTCGTTATTTTTTTGATGGCACAAACCAATAATTTTAAGTAATTAAATGAAACAATAAAATTTAAATGTATTTTCTTAAGCTTATAACTTTAATTATATTTATGTTATCAAAAATAATAACGACGCTATGACACAGATAAAGTTCTTACCTATGTGTTGTGAAATTTTGATATTTCTATAATAAATACCGAGGGAGAAAAGCTGGCCTGCGCAAGTGCATTTTTTGCTATGTTCTACGTTGAGACAACACATGCAGGTGTGACATCCTCTTAACATTTTATATTTTTATAGTATATATAGTGCCTTATAGTGGTAGATTTAAACATGGGTAGTGGGTACATTCATTATTTGGTATTTGAAAATTTAGTGTCTAGATACCACAAATCAAAATTGTTATAATATTATGCTTATGATTTTTAAAAATTCTATAAAAGTATAATCTTATTTTGTGGTAGATGGTATACTATATATTATATAATATAGTTTACTATTTTCCTCTACACCTATATACTATCATTATATAATTATATTTATATATAGATAAGTAGGTTAGGTATATAGGCTATTATGGACTGTGGTTTAATTGAGAGTGGTAGAGTACCTTTTCTTTTTTTAAATAATATTTTAGAATACTAGCTATGTCCCTATGCTTATTGGAAAAAAGTTCAATATTTTATTACCATATTTTGAAGATTCTATTAATTCAACAATTCTTGAAATATTTGAAATTAAAAATTTATCTAGTCACCTCAAATATTGGGCAATATCTGATATAAAAAAAAAAATGATGATACTTCATCATAGTGGGGAAAAAATAGCTATGCCCATTATTCATACAGACATGTAAATAGTAAATAAATTGTGATTGTAAATAATATAAATAAATTAAAATTATGTAATTAATGCTCTTTAAATATACATTTTCTAGTATAAATTTATAAATTGTAACTTCAAAATATCAACGTATTTTTAATAGTGGGTACATAATTAAATTAAATATTTAAAACCTCATACCTAAATTAAATTTTTTTTTTTTTTAATTTAGATGGATGATAAAAAAGGTTGGATTGTTGTGGAGTTTGTTGACGATGAAAGTGTTGAAGTGGTACCAAACTGTTGGTTGAAAAATAATTCTTGGCCTAAAGCTTCTAAACAAGCAAAGAAATATGTCCAAAAAAGAATCAAGCCGAATATGAATGACTTTATATTTTACGAATCCAGACAAATTGGACAAAAAGTTTATAGTTAAGAAATTTTGATTTTAATAAAGATATCTAGATTATCTAGTGAATTATATATACTAATTAGTTTTATTCAAATTGTTCAGGTTCATATAATGAAGCAAAAATAAAATTGCCATTGGCAATGCACAAATCAGATTTATCGAGTGCTGATGACATTGATGGGATGACGAAAAGAAAAAGAAAATGCCCTTATTATAGAGGTCAAAGTTTGTCTCCCATCACGACTATGAAATCTGTTAAACTTGAAAAAGTCAATAATTCAAAACAAATAAAAATGTCTTCTAATAGCTGTCCGCCTCGTTATCAAGGTAAAATTCAAAATATTTTTTTATTCATTTGTAGTTTTATGTAATAACTTAGTGTTTTTCTAAAATATTTTTATAGATGTTTCTCAGTCAGTTAATTCAAACAAGGAAAAGGATATTTTTGAACTTTCTGATGATTCAAATGATGTATCCATTGTATCCTATGACTCAGACAAAGATCCTCTTTGGAAAATTGACAAAAACCTAAGTATGTTAAGTATGTTTTTTACTATATCAATAAGATGAATTTTTGAATAATACAAAATTAATAAAATAACAAAATAAAAATATATATCAAATTTTAATTTTATTAAAATATTATATGAATAATTATTTTATGTAATATAATCTACATTTATTATTTAAGAATGAAAACAAGAAATAAGATAAAAACATCAAATGAGTTATGGAAATAAAATTAAGTAAATTAAAAAAAAAAAAAAATAGGTATCTTCATTTAAAAGCAACCATTGAATTTTTTCTATAATCTTTAAGAAGTATTACACTCGGTTTAACTTAGTATTCAAATTATAGAAGACGATAGACAATATTACATATGTTAATTATTACCTATTAATTAATAAATCATTTTTATCTCCATGATATTTAATGTTAGATGTAATAATTTATAATGTTTAACTTATTGTAATTTGACAAATAAATTACGATTTGCTTTTTTAATCATTATATTAACATATCCTTTATGATATGTAATGTTTATTTTCATTTAAGCTTAAAAAGTTTTTATCATATCTTACTAAATTTAGTATTGTAATGATGTAATATATTATACTAATGAGTATTGTATTAAAATTGAAATTATATTTTTAGTTTTATTACCAAGTTATTTTGGCTTCAAAAAACTTGATATACAGTTTTTAGTAATAATTGTGTTATTGTTATAAACTTCTAACAGTAACTTTTACTTTATAGGCAAATCTGTTATTGATGGTATTGATTATATAACACCTGAAAAACATGGCTCTTTATTAGTCAATAAACCGAATGATGATATAAAACATACAATTTCATCTCCTGTTGGGACTTGGACAGTTGAAAAAGATGAGGATACACAATTATTATACAAAACAAGTTCTGATGGCAATAGTATCAAAGTGAAAAAAGTATTATTTTGTGAACAAAATATTGAAAACACAGGTAATATAATATGTAGTTATACATTTATGTTTTAATTAAAAATAATTTAATAAATGAGTAAATGTAATATATATGGTTCAAAAACTTCATTGTATGATGTATGATTAAATTGAAGAAGCAAAATTTTTAATATAAATTTCCTTTAGTTTGCCATTACTTAAAAAAAAAATATTTAACTTATAAAGTTTTATCATACCAATATAATATATTTTATGTGCCTACCCATTTACATGGGTAGGTATGATTTACATATATTCTTTATAATAATAATAAATTAAGTTAATTTTTTTTTATATTATACTATAGGATCATCTGGTACTACAGCTAATATTTTAAAACAGCCACAAGATACTACAATTTTACAAAAGCAGCCAAATATATCTGATGGTATGTGCACTATTTACTATTTAGTAATATACTATCTTAAGATATAATATAACACTTTTCTAGTGTTATACATACTAATGTATACTTATATTTTATGATATAAGACTACTGTATTATACCTTTCTAGTTTCTGATAAATTTTATTGATTTGACAGATTTTCAACGGTTCATTACTAACACTTTAGTAAATATTAAATATGACATTGGCAGCATTTTAAGCATTGTACAATCAAATAGTATTAACATTAATACATTGATGGCTAATAAAAATACATCAGCCAAAAATATCATAAATCTTGACAACATATTTCCTATTACAAATCACAATGAATTAGAGTCATTGGAAACCAAAATTAAGACTGATGAAAGCTTTAGAAATACATTGGTATTATGTTTTGTTTAATTCTTATAATTTTCTTCTATTATACAATTATCTTGTAAAATGTGTTTATTTTTTAGGTAACTCAGTTATCAGTGTTAATAGATGTTAATGATCTTGGAAATAGTGTTCGAAGAATTGTTTCAAGAATGTTAAATGATGTTTTACTCTCCTACTATTCGTTACATGGATTTAAATCAAAGTTATGTTTTTCAGGCTTACATACCTATCGAGTTATTATAGGTAAAACATTAAACTTTGACTTGTTTGGTACAATATAACTAAAACAAATAATCAGTATAGGTAGTTGATATTAAATATTGAAATTTGCTGCATTTAATTTAATTTTCTATTTTTTATATTATTTATCTAATATCTTATTGTATATTATGAATGTTCTAGATGCTATACGAGTTAACATGAAGTTCAGTTTGGTTCCTGAAAAAGAAATAGATCATTCCTTAGGAATTTGGCTATCCCATGCTCCCTTCCGTATCAAAAAGGTATCACAAAAACAAGAAAAACTCTCAAAAAGCCTTTTATAAAGTTTTTAATCATTATTATTATATTAATTACATTTTTTTTTTTTTGTAAATTCTTAGATTTGTAGTGGGCTATTTATATTGTGTTATATTACTTTTTATAATATAGTTATAATATTATATATTATAATACTCACCAGTTATTATTAACTTTTTTTTATTTCATGATGCATTTCATTATTATTATATTAATTACATTTTTTTTTTTAATTCTTAGATATGAAGTTGACAGTTTATATTATGATGTTTATATTACTTTTTGTAATATAGTTATAATATTATATATTATAACACTCACCAGTTATTATTATTATTTGTATTGTATTTGTATTTTTATTGTATTTATATATAAATATAAACAAAAATATTGATATTCCAATATTATATTATATTGTTATTATTTAATATTTGTATGATACATGAGTCAATAAATTAACATTTTAGTTGAAATTGTTTATTTAATTACAATAATCACACATATTTAAAATTAATTAAAATTTTTTTTTATTATTGTTAAAATATTTATCAAATATTAAAAATTATTATTAACCGAATATTATGTAATTAATATTATGAAAATATTGATAATATGTTGTTAAGATAACATGAAAATAGCGGCCAAATAATTTTGTAGTAATGTTACCGTAACATACACAAATATTATTATAACATTAATAAAATATTTTACTAAATGTTACTGTTTTGTAAATAACATTTGTATAACATTCTAATAATATTCTTTTGCTGTCTGGGTAATTATTGATTTACGAATCGCGTGTTTGTGTACAGACAGTGTACAGCAATAATAATTCGCGAAGTATAGTGCAGTGCAGTGTTAGTGCATCGATCGTGTGAAGCGCAGCAATTGTGTTTGTTATTATTACATTTATAGTGTACAGACATTGTACAGATAATTTGTTATTATGGAAAACGAATCTATAAAAATTAATAAACTAACCGGTAATGACAATTGGGAAACATGGAAATTCCAAATAAAAGTCATAATGACTGCAGCCGATATATTTGATGTTGTGACCGGAAAATCGAAAAAACCTGCTCTTACAAAATCAAGTTCAGAAACTGAAGAAGATGCAAGAAAAAGGTATGGTGTAGATTATTCAATATATAAAAAAGCGGACAACAAGGCTCAAAAGTATATAGTCACGTCAGTGGATGAACAACCACTGCAGTACATAATGAATTGTGACACGGCTAAGGAAATGTGGGACAAGTTGCTTAGTGTATATGAACAAAAGTCGGACTCGAGTGTAACGTTGATTCAACAAAAGTTCTACAGCTATGTTAAAGATCCAGATGACAATATGGCGATTCATATTTCAAAATTGGAGAGTCTTAGTAGAAAATTAAAGCAGTTAGGTGAACCAATATCCGACTCAATGCTTATGACCAAGATACTAATGACTTTGCCAGAAAATTATAAACATTTCTACAGTGCGTGGGATTCAATACCAAATGTGGACAAAACATTGTCTAATTTGTCATCTAGACTCATGGTAGAGGAAACAAGACAAACTCAAAGTTATGATGCTGAGAGATATACTGCAAGTAGTAGTGCATTTTCGGCAAAGAAATCATTTGGAACAAATAAAGAAAAACGTACGAAAATTGGCAATTCTGAAAATCAATGGAACAATGATAAAAAACCAGGCAAATGTAATCATTGTAAAAAACCAGGGCATCGGAGACGTGAATGCCGGATTTTCTTAAAAGAACAAAAAGAAAGAAATAAGAGCAACTCAGGAAATGCGTTGGTTGGTGTACAATCAAAGGACATCAAAATCAGTGAGTCAGAAAAATGGTATGTGGATTCAGGTGCTAGCGATCACATGACTAGCAGAAGAGAATGGTTCAGTAACTATGAGTCATTTGAAGTTCAGTTACCAGTACGTATTGGTGATGGCAAACATATCATGGCAATTGGCAAAGGGAATATAAATGTTCAAGCGAAAATCGGTAATAAATGGGTTGACAGTCATTTGTCAAACGTTTTACATGTACCTGATCTTAAGGTAAATTTGTTTTCGTGTGGAGCGTGCCTTGACAAAGGTATAAAAATGATGACAGACAGCGATGGATGTACATTTAAAAGGGATAATCAAATAGTTGCTATTGGAGTTCGTGAGAATAAAATGTTTTCAATGGCTCTGAAGACAAAGTCAGTGCAAGAAGCTGAACAAGCAAATATTGCAGTTAAAACTCTCACATTACTACAGTGGCATGAAATCTTGAGTCATCAGAATGTCCAATATGTTCGGAGCTACTTGAAACATATGCGGATTCCATTTACAGAAACGAAAAACAAATTTTTCTGCGAAGCTTGCATTTATGGTAAACAACACAGAGAGCCATTTACACTGAGCAATACAAAAACTACAAAACCAGGTCAATTAATTCACAGTGATGTCTGTGGCCCTATGGAGGAAAATTCACTTGGAGGTAAACGGTATTTTGTTATATTCAAGGATGATTATTCTAAATATACATATGTGTATTTTATGAGCCAAAAATCAGAAGTTAAAAATAAATTTGAACTATTTTTAAATACAGTCAAAAATCAGTTAAATATTTCAGTAATTACTTTAAGAAGTGATTGTGGTCTGGAATATAAAAATACTGAAGTAAAAGCCTTATTGGATATCATTCATATACACCGTACACACATAGGCGTGCGCAGACCTTGCTGGCAGGGGGGGCAGAATGTATAATATATTACACATTATTATATATTATTATATTATACAGTAGTGAATATTATACTATAATAAATTATATAGTATGTTATATACTATATAATATATAATTGAATATTATTTTGGTTATTAGTTAGGTAGTTCAATCAATATTAGAAATGGCAGTATTTTATTTTATATATCATTAATTATTTACAAATTTAATAAAATAATTGACACTTCAAAGTTTATTTTTAATGTATTAGTATACAAATTTAATATGAAATATAAATAAGTAAGTCTTACCTCTTTATTTCTTTAGAGTACCATTCTTCTTTCAGAAGGAATTAATATTTTAAATTGTTCTATTACTTCGTCAATGTTAATATTATAGGCTAATTCCTGTTCAATTGACATGGTGAGTAGTCCATCTAGTCGATCTTGATGCATGGTACTACGTAATTTTGTTTTAATTAAGCTTAATTTTGAGAATGCCCTTTCACAAGAACAACTAGTCACAGGAATAGTAACAAATATTTTTAGCATTTTTAATATATTATTGAATATAGTTTCCCTTCCACTGCCAAACTCTGTTAACCATTTTATCCACGTGTCACAATTTTTTATATTATTTTTGGGTACATTATCTGTATGTTTAAGTAGACTTATTTCACTTTTTAACATTTCTGCTTCCAAACCAAAGGCATCAGTTAAAATGGTGATATCGTTGTCGTCAACATTTAATTCTAGTACATTGGAAATACTCTTTATCATATTCAAAGTTTCCTGGCTAAATCTCAAATTAATACCATTAATCATTTGGTCTAATGTTGCATTATAAACTGTAATCTTCATTTCTTCCTCTTTAGTATCCATGAAATGTTGGGTATTAGAAAAACAATCAACTTTACTCGAAACTTTTCTTTTTTTAACTGGTGGTATTACAATTTGATTTTCTTCACATAATTTAAATACTTTTTTGTAAATATTATTGAAATTAGATTCAGTATTTCTCATAGTTTTCAGTGTCTTTTTCAATGATTCAACTAACTGAACTGCTGTTAATAAATTAATATCAGATTTTTGCAAATATGAACTCACTTTTAATATTGAACATAATATAGGCTCCAGCATTTCCAACGCAAAAACAAACTCGAAAGTTTTCATTTGGTAAATAATCCCCAAACCTTTAGCACGAATATCAGCTTGTCTAGTGGATTCTGAAATTTCATTAATGGCAATAAGTAGAGCTGAGTAATTTACTTTGACCGCACTAACGGCTTCGTAGCGACAAGCCCATCGTGTTGTAGAAACTGACTTCAACGTTTTTAATTTTATGTTAACTGAATTGGCAATTTTCTCCAATACTGCATGTCTAACGCAGCTGCCTTCAATAAAATTATAAATGAGCTGGATATTTCCAAAAAAATCAAACGTTGTTCGATTATTTCTCCCAACAGAATCGACTAGAACGAGGTTCAAGCAATGCCCATAGCAATGAACAAAAAATGTGTTTGAGTTTTTCTCTTTGAATTTTGCTTGTACTCCGTTAGTACACCCTGACATAGTTGACGCTCCATCGAAACAAACGGAAACTATATTTTCCCATTTAATACTATATTCTTGAATAATATCATGTAATGAACTAAAAATACTTTGTGCATCTACTGATGTTATTCGTTTTAAACAAATAAATTGTTCTACAGTACAGTTTGTATGTTTGTTAAAATAACGTATCACAATAGACAATTGCTCGTGGTGGCCTATGTCACTCGTCTCGTCTGCTATTAAAGATACTTTTTCATTAAGTATTGCATCTTTTAATTGCCTTTTGATAACCTGGTTAATAGATGAAATTAGATCGTTCTGTATATGATTGCTTGTATATATTGCATTTTTTGGTCCTGATAAAAAATGTTCATTAAAAATTGGATCATATTTACGCAAGAGACATACTATATCTAAGAATAAACCTTTATGAACATCATTTTTACTTTCTGTATGTCCTCGGAATGGCTTACCACCAATACCTAAACAAACAGTGATATCAATTAATCGTCTCATAATCTCTCTATTTTTTTGTCGAGTTAATTCCTTCACACTGTTAATATTTTTTCTCTGGTCATCTATAACTTCATCAATAGGCTTTGAATTTAAAAAATTTGTCAGTGATGTTGAACTATTTAAATGATTTTTGGATTTTTCATGTGCACTAAATTTGGAGGTAGAGGCTTTCCAATTTTTAAATCCGATTTTTGAATATACCAATTCTGATTGTCCAATATTAAGTCCCGTTAATCCGCTAAACATCCGACAAGGGAAGCAAAACGCTAAATCATCCTTTGGGCTATACTCTAACCAAGTAAACTGTTGGTACCATGACTTCTGAAAACTACGTTTTACGCCACTAAAACTGGTTCTCGGAAAAATGTCCAATACAGGTTGAAATGGGCCTTTTAAAAGTCTTTGTCTAAATTCAATCTGATTTTTAGGAATAGAATTTTTAGGATCTTCAGGATGTATATCAGGGACCATTTTATTATGACCTATGGGCAATAGGTATAAATGAGATTTTATCTTTAAAAAATTGTACTAATATGTAATAAATAAATAATAACAATAAACAAAAAATTTACAAAACTAAACATTTAATATTGATTATCTGACAACACGACAAAGCTAACAAAAAATATCTATTAAGCAACTAAACAAAAAAAAACATATAACTATTAACTACATAACAAAAAAAAAATGCTAGCTTATTACAAGCACCATTGTCCATTAACTTTACTTACATATTTGAAATATTTATAAAATTCTATACTTACCTAAGTTTTTAGGAATGTTTAATCAAAAAGTATATAGTGAACATTTCTATATTATATATTAGTAAGACACATTGCTTATAATGTAATAAAATAAATAACATAAAAAATTAAACCCAATCAGTTAACACAACACATTTATTTAAATAACCACACAATTTTAAAATATAAAACAAATACCTAATGAATCATTGGAATTTTTCATCAGTGATGAAATTCCCTCAGGCATTGGGTATTCTGAATGTTTTGATATATTGTCCTCATGTAATGGAACTGGTAGATCATCTGGATTTGGAACAGCTTTGTCTGATACAAGCATAAATAAATGTAATTTAGTAAGGATCTAATGAGTAATGGCTAATGTAAAATTGTATGTACCTATTGTACCTATCCAGAACTTACATAAAAAACTAATGAGTGTTCTTGTAACAAATTAAAACTTAATAATTTACAAAACTATATTATTATATAATATAATTTGTATTAAGTAGGTATTTATAATATACCATATTATAGCATTACCTATGTATATTTTACAATGTTACTAATTACTATTAGCTGACATAAAAGCCATTCAATAATAATAAATAATTTATATACTTACTAACTAAAAATTTTCTAATGTCCATGTTTCACAATTTGACAAACACCAATTCATCAAACATCAAATATTAATACAACGGTCTTGGATTAATACTATCAAAAAGTCACGTTATCGTAATTAAAAACAAATGAACATTAAAATTGATAATAGAATATATTGGCGTGATTTCGGCAAGGTTTATAGATAATATTATCTATAAACCTTGACCACCACGGTATAAACATGACCGTGATTACCGCGTATCTATTAACACACATTATCAACGCGGTATCGCTTGTGGTTTTAACAAAGTTGGACTTTTGACAACACAAAATTATCGTGCACCATAAATGCTTAAAATGTATTCATTGTAATATAAAATTAAATTATAATGTTTTTTTTTTAAACTATATTTGGGAGATAAAATTTAGCCCGCAGGAGGGGCAGCTGCCCACCCTGCCCCCCTCGTGCGCACGCCTAAGCGTACACAACATCGTTTAATAATAATGATGAAATACGGATATCAGTACAGCAAACAGATGTTTATCCGTATCTACATGAGAGCTTTATTTATTTAGAAGGAATAATATTTGATTCTGATAAAGTGAAACTGTGTAATAATGGTTATTCATACCTCTTTGAACAAATTCGATTAGAAATAAATGGAATAGAAGTAGATAGCACACGTGTTCTTGGAATCACAAGCTCGCTGAAAGGATTCTTATCTTGTACACCAGATAACTATAATTGTTACGAAAATTCTGGTTGGAATTTTAAAAATGGATCACAAATAACAAACGATAAAGGTTAATTCAGTGCTTGCATTCCATTGAAATATTGGTTAGGTCTGTTTGAAGATTATAAAAAAATATTAGTAAATTCAAGATTGGAATTAATATTAACTCGAAGTCATACTGATTTAAATGCGTTAAGCCTTAAAAGTGATGTAGTTGCTGCTTTAGGTAAAGTTGTATTAAATAAAATAGTTTGGAAGGTTCCGCATATTACTGTTGATGATGAAGAAAGGTTAAAGTTATTGAAACTTGTAGAAAAAGAAAAAAGTTTGTTTATTCCTTTTAGATCTTTCGAAACTTTTGAATATCCTGAACTCGGAACTACTAAAAAAGTAGTATGGAACTTGAAAACCGCTTCAAAATTAGAAAAACCACGATTTATTATAATTGGATTACAAAAAGGTCGTATAAATACAATAACAAAAGATTGTAGTATATTCGACCATTGTAGTCTAACGAACGTTAAAGTATTTCTAAACTCGATTGCATATCCGTATGATAATTTGAATTTAGATTTTTCAAAAAATAATTTTACATTATTATATGATATGTATACATCATTTCAAGAATCGTACTATGAAAAAAGTATACGGAACCCTATATTGAGACCATCTACTTTTCTATCAAACGCACCCATCATAGTTATTGATACTTTAAAACAGAATGATTCGGCAACAGCCTCAGCAGTGGATGTGCAATTGGAAATTGAAGCATCGGAATCCCTTACAGGTGTAACTGCTTATTGTTTATTAATTCATGATCGTATTGTAGAATATGTACCTTTTACTAGAGAAGTAAGAAAACTTGTGTAATTTTATTGAACAAAATAAAAAAAGTTTATTAAATAATTTGTGTTCTTTACTTGAAATATAATTTTTATAAAAATTAGCGATATTTGATTGAAAAAATTTAAAAAAAAAGGAAAAAAATAGTTGATACGGTAAATATTTTTGTGTAAGCGGCAAATAGGTGGACAATCTTGTGTAATCACCGTATTGTGTTACGCGGTAAATCAGTGTGCTCTAAGGGGGAATTTTCCGCTTGAAAAAAAAATTTTACCGTGGAAAAGCTGGCTGTGAACATACAAATATATACTACTATGATATTATATTTTACGTTTCATGTGGGACACACTAAAGGTCGACTTTTGATTACCGACTCTCTAATACGAATTGATAGACGCTCGAACACGGTTTTCAAATATTGCCGCCTTCGATGGATTACCACCACAAAAACCTTTTATTATAAATCCACATATCGCGACGTCAATCGTATTACCTACTCATAACGTCTACCATTATGGTAGTGCAACATTACAGGCGCTATGTACAAAATTCTAACCATATAGTCTTCGAAATCGGTATTCACTTGACGTGACTGACTTGCTAGACATTTAAATACGGCATTCGGCTTTACGCTTTTCGTTTCGACATTCATAACAGCACAAGACTGGACCGTATCGACTGTTAAACTGGAATTTCAAATTTGCCGCTTTCGAAACGATACCTCCACGCCTTATCATAAATCGTTATCACCTGCTACGACTTTTGAGTATTGACCAGCGAGTACAGTCAAGATTTTAATAATTCCAACGACTCTGTCTCCACCATCGATACTCACTTTTCACCGACCAAGGGGAGTCTGGGGGTCTCCCCCAGCTAGCACGGAGGGCTAGTCTTATATATATCGCTCTAAGCAACCCATGGAAGAATTACGTTTTTCTTCCATGGGTTTCCTAAGACCGGCCAATCGCGTTACTTCCTCGCGGCGGCGGCCGAGCTATCACGATTTTTCAGTTATCCTATCACTCATCAGTCATAGATATCGTGTTTTAGATTTTTCGAAACGTTTTACGCTCATTTTTTCCACTTTTTACTCGATTTTTCTGCTTTTACGCCCTTTTCCGTCGCCTTTATTTACGTTTAATTCAAGTGCGTTTCTTTTAAAATCGGTTTTCACTTTAAACGCGGCCGACTTTCGTTTTTATCGTTTTTTTTTTCGATATTTTTCGTCTTTAAGACCGCCGACTGCTCTTTTTTCGCGTAGTATACTTATTTTCGAACCCGTAGACGTGCGGTTCTCGCACCGATTCGGTCCGTACGCTTCGAAATCGCGTTTGATGTACCTACCTATTGTACTGATAATAATAAATATTATACTGTTTTTGTTTGATTCAATAAATATTGTTTTAAATACGTTTAATTCTGTCTTTTGTCTGTTCGAAATCCTTATTTTAAGCTCATGTCGACGGTGTTTGAGTGTTCCTACTTTTTATAAATTATTACAAAAACGGCTACTTGGTTAGTAGCCAAATATTTAACACAGCACATAAAAGGTGCGACTACATGTGATATAATAATATGTAATATTTATTTACACTTTTGTTCGTCGACGGCTCAAAGAACGTAATCATATGATGCTACGGATAAGGTGTTTAATATTAATTGCTATCGATAGGTGAGATAGGTGTAATGAGTAGTCTACGACGGTGGTTAATCGACAACCGTAGTATCTGTGTATATGTAATCTCTTTAGGGTTTTTATATGTTTAAATTGATTAAATAACTACTCGGTTATACCATGAAAAGAATATTTTGGTGGTAATGTTAATAATTTAGTAAAAGTGAGTATGTACTGCTACGGATGCATTATTAAATATCATTACTTATAGGCAATGTAGATTTAATTCATTTGTGGTAATTAAATAGTTACTAAATTACACCAGTAGTAGAATATTTTTTGGTAATAATATGGACAGTTTTATTTATTAACGGCTGTATGAATGTCATTCATGGGACGGATAAAACATTAAATATTATTGTTGATAAATAATTTAGGTTCTATGAGTAGTCTATACATTTGTGATAATCAAATACCTACCCAAATTTACCAGAAAAAGCATATTTTGGTAATTATATTAACGCTTTGGTTCATCGCCGGCTCTATTATTGTCAGTGTGTTATTAAATATTACTGTTTATAGGTAAGTTAGCTACTGTGAAAAGCCTATTGTTTTTAAATATTTGATAGATTTAAATAACACTTTAGTTCATTGACGGTTTTAGTTATGAAAGTCTATATGTACTGAAATGGATACAGTATTAAATTATGCTATTTATGGGCAAGGTAGATTCTATAAGTAGGTAATCTATATTGGTTAGGTTAATTATTTAACCAAGCCTACAAATGTACATAAATGTAATATAATAGTATAGTCACAAAACAGTTTGTTGACAAAATGAAATGTTATTTTTATTAAATAGTATACATACATGCATATTATGTTAAACTCCCTTATTTTGATAAATTGTGTAAAAATCATTAGAATTAGAATAAATTAATAAGCAAATTTAGTTAAACGGACTTCAATAGTTTGATTTTAATAAAATTATTCAAACATAGACTATCAAAATAAATAAAAAATAATATATTTATATTACACTACATTTAGAAGTAACGACTAATTGTAAATTATTTAACATTTACCTAGAACTTAATTATTTAGCCGTGTATATGTATTTTTAAAATATACACAATGATTTTGTATATATTACAATATGTTTTGATTTTATTTTATACCTAACAAAAAAGAAATTGCTGTGTATTCACATGACTTCTTGATTAATTTTGTTAGTTACAATATGCAATAAAATAATGGTAGGTTAACTAAATGTTATGACTAAACAGTGAATAGAAACATAACTTAGTACAATATGAACAGAATCATAGATGGATATACTATACCGAAATAGTATAAACACATCGATTAAAAACAAACATACCTATTATATTATAAGGTTAACTGACACATAATTCACACGTTTAAACGTTTTTAGTATTAATCGCCGCTAAATAAAAACGGTTTAAATGCTAAAGTTTTTCCACAATCCAGTATCTCGGTAGCATGTCCCAGTAGGTTAGGCGTTAGGCATATTAGATGTTAGGGTATAGGTTTCGATCCCGGCGGCGTAGAATAATAAATTTGACAGATTTTTCTCCGACTGCTTAAGGAAAGAAGGACTTCTAATGATAACAATTAATTATTTGATTTAATTTGTTTGATCTTTTTTTTGTATTTTTTTTAATTTACCGATGTCCTAATGTTTTTTTCGTTTTTATTTTTTTTTACATAATTTTCCAATGTTCTAATGATCATAATTTGTCACTCGAATTACTGTTGCATATTATACCTACAATAAATACTTAAATACTAGGTAGTCCGTGTTTTTAGTCTGTTATATTTAATAACTACGCGTGATCTATTTATTGATATCAATGATATCGATAAAAGTGTTTTTGAAAATACTGTGGTCTCTGGATATCGCTTAGTACCGTTAATCACTTCGCATCTTATATCTACGCGTACATCGTATTATTTATTAATTAATAATAATAAAATTGTTAGTTGTAGGACTAGCTAAGTTATTGCGGTGGCTCATTTAAATAACATAGCCACCTGAGATCTTTTGCATTTTTTTCGAATTTTATTTTATTATTTTTTGTTATATTATTACTTAGTTCTTTTTTTAGTGAAGGTTGCTCCACCATCACTGAACACCAATTAGAGCTTTATGCCTTTAGGTATTTGGATATCCCACAACGACGACAAATGAAAATTGATGGGTACCTAACCATTTACGATCTTTTACCGTCTTCCATAATAAACCGTTTTCAAGAAAAAAAAAACCATTTAATTAAGCTATGTGTGTGTATACTGTATAGTATACAAAATAGTATATAATATAAAATAAGCCATTGGTTACACTAAATAAATTCCAATTCCTTAAAACATACAATATGTTGTCTTCAGTATTATTCAATAACCTATAGGCTACACAACTTCCATCAGTAATTTGTTCAAACTTATGATGACATATATAATTGTAATATAAGTAGATTCGATTATATAGGTATATAAAAAAAATTTACTATATAGGAACACCTTGAAGAAAAACACATATATAAAAGGAATATCTTTTATATTACTCATTTCATCAATGCAAATGTAACAGAAACACAATAAAATAAATCATCATTGTATTAATACTTATTACTAATTTGTGACTAAACCATACTCGGTTAATCATAAGAATTTCTACACGGCATGCACACCATTTTATTTGTGATATTCATTAATTTCTTAATTCACTTAATACTTTATTATTATTCATCGTGAATTTCTAACTGATGTCACACACATGCATATACATATATATATATAAATTCAAATTGATTAAATAACTAATTTTTGTTATCTTAAAATATAGTAAGTTTCATACACAAATTATTATAATTTCAAAAGCACATACCTACTATGGTCAATGTAACTGATTTTCAATTTCATTGTATATGTCTAATATTATGATTGATTTCTATGTATTGCTGTCAATGCACAAATTGGTTAATTAATTAGAATCATTATTTATTTTTTTAAATATAACTAATGAGTATAAGAATTGCAACGTTAAGTACAGTGTTTAATTTATGTATTTTAATATTGTTCAAAATGTCTATCAAATCATCAATGATCATATTTATCATTATTATTATTGTTATTCTATTAGGTACTACTTATTAAAACTAAAATTGTAAAAGATTGTGATTGACATATTATAATATTATATAATATATAATAGCAATAGGATACCTACATTACATTTAATTGATGTTTTATAGGCTACACATATTATATGCATCTAACAACTATGTACCTACTTAATTATCTATAAACAATAATAATGTTGTGATACACCAAACCAGGTGTCTATATAAATAATGTATAGCATTTATTATCAAGTTTATGGAACATTTTAATTTCACTTACTACCTACCCGGTTGCCTTAACCTTTTTATTCACTTGAGATTCGGCTTTAACATTTTCTCCTACAATAATACAATATCAGACTATCGACGTTAGGAGGTATGCCCAGCACACGTATACATTTTTACCAGTTGATAACTGAAAGCTAGACACACAATATTGTACTTTACGTTATGCGTGTATTCTTTTTGCACGCACAAAAGAACCGGGCATGCGACGTTACATGCATCCAATCCGCCATACGCGTATGTTCTATCCCGCACAGATTTGCATACAGTGATGATTGATAGCTAGACATTCGATTACAATTATTTGAATTATTCGTATTTCCTTACTGTTTATACATTCAAAAAAGAACTGGGCATGCAGCAGGACACGGTATTACACCAGATGCGGAAAGACCGCTAGACACTCAAAGTCACAGTTTTCGGTATGACTTAACTTTTTGAATTTCCGGTGAAACGATTTTCACTTGACCACCACGACTATATTCGTAACGTCGCTCTCTTTTCTCTCTCTTACCGCTATCACTTTTCGTGTTTTCGCGTGGATTTTATCATTATTATTAGGTATATAATATATATTGACCATAAACTTTATTTCCTTCCTTCACTTATACCTACGCACGTAACGGTGTCTGCAATCCATCGCAAGTGGATTGTCTACCGGATATTATAGGATTCGCACATCGTCTGCGATCCGACGCAATCGGATTGCCTACCTAAGTGATTTGATTACTGATATAGCTAGACAATCAAATACAGCTATCGACTCTACAATTTTTAACAACCAAATGCAGCAGACAAACGTAACAAATTTTCAGTCGGTATAAATACAGTTTAGTTCCCACTCGATTTCCCCCCCCCCCCCAAATGTGTGTTTTAAAGCACTGAACACAAAAATCAGATTAAATACGTTTATATGCGTTTTGTTATTCATATATTTTTCGTGAACAAAATAGATATATATCTACTACCAAAGTAGCGCAGTTTTATTTATTGCCGTGGAACAGAGGGTCTGCAATCCACCGCAGGTGGATTGCCTACCTGATAAGCTGCTGCACATATGTTAATCGATATTCACTTGGGGAGATTAACTTGCTAGACACCAAAACATGGATTTCAAATTGAAGATTTTTTACATACGAAAAAGCATCGGACATGCGACGAGAGGCCGTATAATTCAATGGCTGGTATATAATATATATATATGTGTGTGTGTGTATGGTTTACGTTACTTCTCTGTGTACGATAAAATTTGCTTAGGGTTTATCATGGCGAATACAATCATGTGTGCTCTAAAATGTTTATAATAATATATTATGCGTGTACAGAATAGGTTTATACTACCAAAGTATCCGAATTTCATGTATTGCCGCGGAACAGAGGGTCTGCAATCCACCGCAGGTGGATTGCCTACCTGACAAGCTGCTGCACATATGTTAATCGAT
The DNA here is from genome assembly GCF_037042655.1 of Diuraphis noxia. Classification (NCBI taxonomy): domain Eukaryota; kingdom Metazoa; phylum Arthropoda; class Insecta; order Hemiptera; family Aphididae; genus Diuraphis; species Diuraphis noxia. The sequence goes on from NW_028301711.1 coordinate 2,097,768, forward strand.
ATTCACTTGAGGAGATTAACTTGCTAGACACTGAAACATTGATTTCAAATTGACGATTTTTACATACGAAAAAGCATCGGACATGCGACGGGAGGCCGTATTATTCAATGGCCGATTTGCATAGGCCATAGGTGATGTGAGAATATATCTAGACACTCAAACTCGAAATTCAAACATTCCCGCCTTCGTAACGAGTTCGCCAAGCATTATCAGAAATCCTTATCAACTCCTCAAATTTTTGTTTTTAAACAGGAACAATTTTTATATGTAAAACTACGACGACATTGTCGTCACTAGCCTCCACCGCCCACTTCAGCGAGTCTCACCTATCCCCCGAGTTTCAGGACAGCGAGTTTCCGACAGCAGCTATCTTATATAATAAAACGTGAATCCCTATACATATCGCTCTAAGTGTTGTTAATGTAAAGGACAAAAGGAATAACAGCTCCGCTTTTACTTCAAGACATAACGAGGTTTTATATTGAAAGAACAAAAAAAAACGTTATAGTTTTCACACATTTTAGGTTAAGTGTACACAACAAGATTACAACAAAAGGTGATAACAAAAGTGATAACAATTAACAACACTTCCACTTAATCTTGTAACTACAAACATTAATTACAAATTTCAAGTATACATATAAAATAGGTAAAATAATAATAATAAATAAACATAATATAAAACAAATAACAATATTATACTTGACTATTGACTAATTTAATATAAATCATGAAATGACTAATCTTAGTATTCATTGACACCAATAAGTTTCTTCAGTCTCATAAATGTTGAAGCCGACAGTGGTTTAGTAAGAATATCGGCTAGCTGATTTTCTGATGGAACATACTCCAATTTTATTTCATTGTTGGCAATTGATTCATCAATGAAATTGTACTTGGTATCTAGATGTTTAAGTCTTTGATGTTTTCTTGGCTCTTCAGCAATTTTGATGCAGGATTGATTGTCTTCATACAAAACAATTTGTTCATCTGCTCCTATAACGCACATTTCAACAAGTAAACCTTTGAGCCACATGGCTTCTTGTATAGCTGATGCCAATGCTAGATATTCAGCCTCTGTTGAGGAGATTGCTACTGTTGATTGCTTTCTTGTAGACCAGCAAACTGTGGATCCATATATTTGAAATAAGTATCCAGAGGTAGATTTCCTATCGTTGATGTCATTAGCGAAATCTGCATCAACGAATCCCCTTAGTGGACTTACTTCTTTACTCTTTTTATAGATAAGACCAAAATCAGTAGTACCCTTCACATAGCGTAGTACTCTTTTGAGTTGAATGTATAAACTGTCTGTCGGTTGAGACTGATATCGACTAAACAAGTTCACTGCAACGCTTAAATCCGGTCTTGTTTGAATCATTACATACATTAGACAGCCAATTAACTCGCGATAAGGTTTATTAGTTGCCTCTCCATTTTCTGTATTAAGTTTGGTTTCCATAGGTGTCGATATTGGCTTGCAGTCTTCCATTGAAAATTTCTTCAGCAACTTTTCCAAATAATGAGTTTGACTAATTTTCATAGTTTCTTCAGTACGTTCTATTTTAATACCTAGAAATGATTTTGCTTCGCCTTGATCGGTTAATTTAAATTCTTCTTTCAGTGTTCTTCTTAAGTCATTCATTGACTTCATAGAATTAGAACATCATCAACATATAATAGTAAAAATAAACATACATTACTATTAATTTTTATATATAAGCATCGATCAGAATTACTTCTTACTAATCCTTGCCCTTCAATAAATTCATTAAATCTTTTATTCCAACAATAAGGAGCTTGTTTTAAACCATACAATGATTTATTTAGTTTACAAACTAAGTTTTCCCCTTTCTCAAAACCCTCAGGTTGTCTCATGTACAATTCTTCTTCAACTATTCCATTCAGAAACGCTGTTGTCACATCCATTTGAATAATATGCAAGTCTTTGTGTAGTGCCAGTGATAGTAATGTGCGAACAGTCACTATGTTGGCTACAGGTGCATAGGTATCCATATAGTCAAAACCCAACTTTTGAGAATAGCCTTTGACAACAAGTCTTGCTTTAAATCGTATAACATTTCCTTATTCATCAGTTTTAACTTTAAAGACCCACTTGTTGTTCATAACCCTTTTGTTAGGCAGTCTTTTAACCAAAGTCCATGTATTATTCTCATTAAGAGCTCTCATTTCTTCTTCCATAGCTGCTTTCCACTGAGTATGATTTGGGTGAGTTTTGATTTCTTCAACAGTTTCTGGTAAATCTTGAACATAGTATTCAGCAGAAAGTGCCATCATTGACATTTCATAATCCTTATGCCACGTTGGAGGTTTCCTGTTTCTTTTCAATTGTTCTTGTGTTGGTATATTATTTCCAATGACTTTATCCACATCATTTTCTGTTTTTCTTTCTTCATCTTGAGATTCTTGTTCAGTGGTTTCTTTTGATTCCTCAGCAATTTCTGAATTGTTTATTTCAACAAGTATTTTCTTTTCATTATTAGTAATTATAGGATTTAACAATTCTTTTTCATTAAATATGACATCTCGACTGACAAACACAGTCTTTGTTAATGGATCCCATAGCCTATAACCATTTTTTGTATAACCAACAAATATACATTTTTTTGACTTTGAGTCTAACTTACGCCTCAATTGGTCTGGTATGTGTGCGAAAGCAACGCATCCGAAGATTCTAATATTGTTTAAGTTAGGCTTACTTCCAGTCCAAAGCTCAACAGGAGTCTTCTTTATATTTGCATGTGTTGGTAGTCGGTTTCCCAAATAAGCGGCCGTGAGTACTGCTTCTCCCCACATTTCTTCGATATGCGTTCGGTCCGTACGCTTAGAAATCGCGTTTACAACCGAGTCTACATACTGATACTTATGATGTACTGTTTTTTTTTTTTTGTTACCTATTCAATAAATATGGCTTTTGACTATTTGAAGTACGTGTTGTTTTGTCCTTGGTACCCTAAACTCTGTTCAAAATACATATTTCAAGTTCATGTCGACGGTGGATCTTTCAAATATCCCTAGGGATATTTGACAATACTTTTATTTGTGGTATAATATATTATTGTCGTTAGTGTGTAGGTTAATTGGTGGTCTAGCTAATTATTGTCAAGTAACGTGGGAACAAAACTGTTGTTTGTCGGCGTTATGAAAGTATATACTGATTATACTGGTGATACATACAATAGTTTTTAACTAACGTTTTGGTTCGTCGAAATTGAAGGATGCAGTTTTAAACATTACTGTTGATAGTTAAGGTAGATCTTATAGTAGTAGCCTATAAAGTGTACACATTTGTCGTACCTAATTACAGCAGCATATTTTGGTAAGTACATTTTAACATTATTAGCTCTATTAATGCCAGTATGTATTGCTATATTATGAATATCAGTATGTACTGCTACGTATGCAGTAATTAATATTACTGTTGATACTTAAGGTACATTCTATGAGCAATCAATAAATTGTACACATTAGTAGTAATTAAATAGCTACTGAGTTACACCAACAACAGCATATTTTGATAATTATATTGACGCTTTGGTTCATCGCCGGCTCTATTATTGTAAGTGTTTACGCAATCCGTCGTTAAACTCGTACCGCTATCGGTACCAGGAGACTTTGCCTGCCGACTAAACTTGCGTATTCCCCTTCCCGCCCGACGTGTTATCTGGCTGGATATTTGCATGTTGTGCCGGCGAGCCGGTGTGTCTACTACCAGTTGCCCTGTCTCGCTTGTCATTGGACGTCGCTGCTTTGACGTCCGTGGGGACCTTTTGGGTATCGCCTATCGTGCGAATTTAAACTGTGCTGGTCTATATCCGATTTACGAATTGTTTCGTATTGTATGGTAACTCGTCAAACGTAACCATTCAATAATTACTGTGACGCGCGCGTTGTTCGTATTTGTATTATTGTAACGCACCGCGTACACGTTACGTAAGTTCGAGGTCGTCCAGCAGCCGCCGCCGCCGCCGAGCTATTTCCATACTATTATACTATCGGTCTACGCCGCCGTTCAGCTGGTTACCTATATTTATCACGCCGTCGCCGCCGCCGCCGTACCATAACAACATCATCGCCGTCACATAGAGATAAGTCTTCCCCGTACTATTATCATATATTATATCACTTTACATTATTATTATGAATTGTATCATTTTGCGTCGTGTGTAAGTAGTTGACCTAGAGACGTCTATGGTCGATTGCATTTAAATTATTATTAGCATCTGACGTAAATTGCTCACTTGTTTAATACACAATGTATTCTATTATTCTATACCTACCGATTTGCATTACTTTATTATTGTTCTCCTGATAACGCGAGTACGCCGTGTCAACTGCTTCGGTAAAAACACGACGGGCGACAACAGTAAGTGTGTTATTAAATATTACTGTTTATAGGTAAGTTAGCTACTGTGAAAAGCCTATTGTTTTTAAATATTTGATAGATTTAAATAACACTTTAGTTCATTGACGGTGTTAGTTATGAAAGTCTATATGTACTGAAATGGATACAGTATTAAATTATGCTATTTATGGGCAAGGTAGATTCTAGGTAATTCTAGGTAATCTACATTGGTTAGGTTAATTATTTAACCAAGCCCACAAATGTACACCAATGTAATATAATAGTATAGTCACAAAATATTTCGTTGACAACATGAAATGTTATTTTTATTAAATAGTATACATACATGCACATATGCACATGTTAAACTTCCTTATTTTGACAAATTGTGTAAAAATCATTAGAATTGGAATAAATTAATAAGCAAATTTAGTTAAGCCGACTTCAATAGTTTGATTTTAATAAAATTACTCAAACATTGACTTTCAAAATAAATTTTTAAATATGTGATAGATTTAAATAACACATTAGTTCATTGACGGCGTTAGTTATGAAAGTCTATATGCAGCGCCGGATTGGGAAGAAATTACTTACCGGGCTGTCCACCTAGACCGGCCCAAGTTCCTAAACAATTTTTTTCTTAACCTATCAAATTTTATTAGTATATAACAAGATTTAATTTATAGACCCTTAATGTAGTCACTTGTAAATACAAGTACTACTATTTCTTTCTCCAATTTTAAATCAAACATACTAGGTATTATATTATAATATTATACAAAAAACATAAGTAAAACTTTAATAGTTTATTATTGTAATTATTATTAAACAATATTACTGTAAAATGTCAAAAAATAAAAATAAATGTTATGTCACATAATTTTCAAATTAGTAAATTTTTTAATAAACTACTTTTATTAGCTATTAACTGTATGACGTCTTCATTTTTGATGTTTTGTAAAATGTCTTTCTCAATATTCATTAATAAAAATGTATCCATTTTGTCTTGCGATAAACAATTTCTGAGTCTATTTAGTATATACTTTAACTTTGAAAACGCTGTTTCACAACGTACTTGCGTACAAGACAGCGTTAAAATAAACTTGAATATGCCATGGAATGTAAATTGTAGATTTGTAAAACTTTAAAACAACATACAATACAATCTTTACATTTATTTTTGTTTTCATCAATTTTTCTTCATTGTCCTCATCATTATCGTCATATTTTAATAATTTTTCCTGGTCATCATCATCAGCAAGTTGTTTAATTTTAGGCCATTTAGAAGCAAAATCTTTAATTTCATCAGTAAATGTTCCTACAGTTAAGCTAGGATCAAATTTGTTTAAAATGCTTGTTAGTTTGATAAGTCTTTTTGCTATATCGATATGGCTTAAATTTAGAGTTGAAATAAAATTAGAGGGATCTAAAATTGAAATAGGTACTAGAAAATATTTCATGTTCCGAAAATCTATGTTTTATGCTGTTTATAATTTGATCATAAATCACATTAAATACGTTAATACGATATTTGTTTACTTGGTTTATTGTTGGATCGTCTTTACTAATTTCTCCTGCCATTATTTTTTTTCTTGAAATTCTATGTTCAGTAAATTCTCGAGGTCTATTTAAACCCAAATCATTAAGAGTCATGTTTGCCCATTCCGTAAAAGTGTTTGATGCTTCTAAAATATTTTCAAAATTGCGAGATTGTTTATTTAATGTATTCGTAGTTTGTTTGACCATTTTGTAAGCCTGAAAAATATCCAATACTTTTGTTTGTAAATAAAGAGATAGTGGTGTTGTTGATGAAAATATTTGTAAAAAAATTTGACTTAATATAATTGTTTCATATTTCAATAACGAATCAACGTAAACTTTAGCCTTGAATCTAACATCTGATGTAAAATTTGGTGTATTATAAATTTCATCTAAAGTTTGAACAATATCTACAAAGAGTGCATCTTTAGGATTATGAAATGACCCAAATATTTTACTTACACAACGGTCTTTGGCCCACCACCTAGTTTCTCCAATAATAGATATAAATTTGTATTTACTTGTTGTTTCCCGCTTATTCATTCTCAAGTAGGACTCACGAACAAAAACAGCAATAGAGCTTAATAAACAAAAAAAAGAGACACATTCTATGCATATTTTGGCGACATCTGTCATTACTAAGTTAAGAATATGTGCATGGCACCACACATGTATTTGTTCTGGAACTTCCTTTTTTAACCATGCAGTAAATCCGTTATATTCTCCACGCATATTTGCAGCGCCATCGGTAGAACTACCCACACATTTGTTTAAATCCAATCCAGATTTTGTCAAAAGTTCACAAACCAATTTGCACAATTGTTCTCCTTTTCCAGAAATGCATCTTACAAAACCTAGTAATCGTTCATTTACATTAGTATTTACGTTTCGAATAATAACAGAAAGTTGATCATGAACATTTATGTCCTGCGTCGAGTCAATTTGTATTGAAAAAAACTGGGCTTCATTGATATCATCTGAAATACATTTTCTCATTAATTGTCTTATTGCTTCTATAATGTAATCTGCGGTTGTTTTTGATAATAATGTAACTAGACTGCCTGGACGACCTGAAGATTTTTTTCCAGTCACTTTGTTATTGTTATGGAATTTCGAACTTTTTAAAACACATTATTTATATGATCTTTTAAAAGAGGATCAAATTTTGATATCAATATAAGAACTTCTAAGAAATTTCCATGATCTATTGTGGCATCATTGAGAGTATAAGCTGCCTCAGCGTTTTTAGCACCACGATAACTTAATCCTCTCTTACCAATCATTTTTATTGTTTCAATAATGCGATCTAAGACAGCTCTTTTCTTACACTTCTCAGCTTGATTTTCCTTTGTAAACATATTATAGAGATCTTTTTGTTTTGAATATAGTAAATATGAATCTATATATTGACTATGATCAACTGATTTTTCATGTTCACAAAGACGCTGATATAAATGTCGAGGATTTGACTGACAACCAATAGTAAAACGGTTAGAATTTTTTGAAAAAGCTAAACAAAAAGTACAGTAAAATAATTTACTACTATGTTCATAAGTTAACCATTCACGCTTATAGTTGTTATTATCTTTAACTCGGTAGTATGTAAGTAATGGGTTAAATATTACATTTTAAAAGGTTGAACTGGGTGAGTTTTGAAAAACATTTTTAATTCAAAGGTATTTGGTTTTTTGAAACTAGTGATTACCACAGAATTTTGTTCAACTACTTCTGGATTATCCGAATGTTTATAGGAAATAGAGTGATCTGCATCATTACTTTTGTTTGTTGTAGTGTGTCTAAACTTGTCAGCAACTTCGACACTATTACAGTCCTGTATTGGTTAAAATTAAAATATTAATATAGAAATTATATAAATATAATTATATCAATTTATACAAAATACAATGTATGATGTATATATATATATGTTACGGGCAAAAGTCGAAATCGGGCAAACCTCAGAAATGCCCGGGCAAAACGCGAATTGCCCACAATCCTTGGGCAAAATGTCATATTTCGGCTTTTGACCGGGCAAACCTAGTTATGACCAACCTCATTTGGGCAAAACTGTATACTGACTTTTATCGTAAGGTAAATATAAAAAATAATTGTAAAATAAATATTATTGAACAACAATAGAATACACTTAAATAATAATAAAAATATAATGATATTAAGTACTCGTGTAAAAATTAACATATAATAATATTAGGTACCTACTCTTATAATGTTAAAATAAATAATTAAAAATATTAATACATTTAAACTTCATTAGGGCCAAACTGTAACGTCTTAAATAACTTCACTAATTTTAAATACAAAAAAATAATAATCACAAAATATTGTACAGATATAATTGAATACATTTAAATAATAATAAAAAAATAATATTTTTGTTTATTTGTTGCTGCACATATTAGAACCATGGCATTTAGAACTACACAAAATATTTTGCTGTTTACATTATAATAATATTAGGTACCTACTCTTATAATGTTAAAATAAATAATTAAAAATATTAATACATTTAAACTTCATTAGGGCCAAACTGTAACGTCTTAAATAACTTCACTAATTTTAAATACAAAAAAATAATAATCACAAAATATTGTACAGATATAATTGAATACATTTAAATAATAATAAAAAAATAATATTTTTGTTTATTTGTTGCTGCACATATTAGAACCATGACATTTAGAACTACACAAAATATTTTGCTGTTTACATTTGCATCGTTTCGTAGTGCACTTAGTTTTGCAAGAACAAAAAATAAACCCTTGTCCTCCAGTTAACGAATTTTGAGTACTAGCAGTCCTCAGTGGTATTTCGATATTCGGTACATCATTGCTACTAATAAATTGTTCCTTGCATTGAAATATTTGGTTTCTGGCATAAAGTGATGACAAAATTCCATTTTTGGTTCCTATTTTATAGAATCCATCATCAGTAACACTTAATATAACACCTAACACGTTATTTGCATCGACTTTTCCTCTATCAATACAAGGCACTGGAATTTTCACTGTCGTTTCGACTGCTAGAGGTGGAAATTGATTTTCACTCCTTAATTTCATTTTTTTTGCTTGCGCCACTAATCCATCAGTAGCCTTTTTCCGTGCTTTTTTTAAATTTTGTTTTTGTTCAAATATGTTGACTAAATTTTTTTCATTTTCATTTTCAATTAATACCTCCATTACATTATCATTTTCATTTAATACCTCCATCTCATTATCATTTTCATTTAATACCTCCATCTCATTATCATTTTCATTTAATACCTCCATCTCATTATCATTTTCATTTAATACCTCCATCTCATTTTCATTTTCATTTAATACATCTATTTCATTTTCATTTTCTACAAATTTTAGTAAGTCATTTTCGTCATTTACATTATTAATTATATCATTGGGTAAAAATGACATTTTTAATCCAAGTCTAACTTTTTTTCCAAACATAGCTTCATATGGCGGTTGTTTGATTCCAGAATGATAAGCACTATTTTTGGCAAATTGACAAAATCTCAATCCTTCACTCCACTTTCTAGATTGATTTTCTTCCATCCAAGCATAAATGATTTTTTCGATGTCCTGATTAGCTCGCTCAACACTCCCCTGGCTTTGCGAATGACGTGGCTTCCCGTGTACAATTTTTAAACCATCCCACATTAGAACTAAATCATTTATAATATGATTTACAAACTCTCTACCATTGTCTGATTGTAGTATGCACGGAGCTCCAAATATACAAAAAATATCTATAAGATTGTATGCAACTTCGCTTGCAGTTTTTGTTTTTAAAGGTCGTAAAGAAACAAACTTAGTAAAATGGTCTTGGTAAACCAAGATAAATTTAAAATCACCATCTTTATTACTTTGCATATCTATCAGATCGACCTGTGCACGAGAATTAAAAGTTTTAGATAAAATTGGTTTTATTACTAAACCTTTTTTGGGATGAGCGTGTTTTTTATTAGATATTTCACATAACTGTAAATATAATAAAATTATATCCCTGGTAATATTTTTGTATTTTTGTTTTATTGATTGCTCCAATCCAATCTTGATTCTCCTGTATTCGCTCGTTGTTTTCTTTGAATTGACCTTCGCTTGTTCTACATCTTTTATGAGTTCATCGTATCTTGTATCACTTATTAGAGCACTACATTCACTTTTTGTAATTTCTTTAAGTTTTAATTCAAATTTAGTTTTAAAATCAGACACACGCATTTCGTTAGCCATTGCTAAAGACGTACTAATATAAGCTCACAAAAATACGAACTACAGTACAATATTGTACCATTTAGATAAGGTGTATTTTGTGTACCTATTTAATATAACGAGTTGATAAAATACAATAACAGCGATAAATTAACAAGATACGCGTGGTCATCTATAATCGTAATAATATCATACGATAAAAATTACTATTTGTATTAAATTTTAGCGAACGTATTTAATACACTTCGGTTAGGTTAGGTTATTGCCCTTACGATAAAAGTCAGTATACAGTTTTGCCCAAATGAGGTTGGTCATAACTAGGTTTGCCCGGTCAAAAGCCGAAATATGACATTTTGCCCAAGGATTGTGGGCAATTCGCGTTTTGCCCGGGCATTTCTGAGGTTTGCCCGATTTCGACTTTTGCCCGTAACATATATATATATATATACAGGGCCATTTTTTTATCATGAACCACTCATTATTTCAAAAAGTATCAATGTTTTTGAAAATATTTTTTTACAAAGTTTCATGTTGTTAAAAAAACAACGTTTTTATAAAAAAATTATATTTTTTAATATTTTTTATCCTTATAATTTTTTAAGTTTTTTACTTTTTTGAATGGCAACCTAGAGTTTTAATTTCATATTCCAAAGCAGAATATTTTTCTAAGTATTTTGATACGTAAAAGTCGAATTTTGGACGAGTAGTTTATGAGTTATAAGTATTTAAAGTTTAGATTGGCGGAGTGGAGTGGTACGGGGTTACCCCGCAAAATGTTTGTCCACTACTCCGCTTGTCTAAACTTTAAATACTTATAACTCATGAACTACTCGTCCAAAATTCGATTTTTACGTATCAAAATACTTAGAAAAATATTCTGCTTTGGAATATGAAATTAAAACTGTAGGTTGCCATTCAAAAAAGTAAAAAACTTAAAAAATTATAAGGATAAAAAATATTAAAAAATATAATTTTTTCATAAAAACGTTGTTTTTTTAACAATATGAAACTTTGTAAAAAAATATTTTAAAAAACATTGATACTTTTTGAAATAATGAGTGGTTCATGATAAAAAAATCACCCTGTATATATATTAATAAAATAAAGTGAATGAAAAATGGTTAAATATCGTTTATATTAATTTACAAATGTCATAAAGATTTATAGATTTATTTCATTAATAATTTAGGAACTTATTTACACCTAACATTTATAGGAATATTTGTACTATTAAATTTAATAATAATTTTTATAACTGATGTAAAAGCTAATATTTTAATAATTACTTTGAAACTGAAATTTAGTACATATTATAGATTTTAAGATTTACTTACATTGTTTTAATCTAACAAATAAAAAATGTTCATTTGTTAATTTATAACATGGATAAACATCATCCTTCAATTAAACAAATTAAATAACAAAAAGCAACATTATATACAACTATAACACCAAACCATTAATTTTTAATTAGTACCTCTGATAAAGTGTTTTCAATCAATATCTCTTTTTCTTTTTCTTGTATTTGTATATTTTGCTGTACCGGAGTATTCGGAGTATTAGTAACTTTGGTCTAAAATAATAATTAAGAATGAATTATTTCACATTAAATTTAACAAATGAAAAATATAAAACTGAAATTATTAAAATAAATGTAAATTCATACCATTGCTTTTGAAAACATATCACGAACGTCACCACACATTTTCGCAATTTTTCTGTTTTTCTGTGATAACCATGGATTATTGTGAGTTGCATAATTAAATAAAGTAATATTATTACTTATAACTGGCACCACTGTTATTTAGTGTATGATTTGATTTTCCCTCGAAAAAAATAATTTCTTATCACTCATTATTCAAAACACCCAGCGTCCCTGATTTTGAAACTTTGGCCACATTTTAAGGTAAGTAATTTTAATAATACATTAGAAAAAAAAATAGTTACGTTTCAATTAGTTGTTTATCTATCAGAAAATATTATAAACATATAATTTAGTTTATGTTTACGATTTTTACAAGGTCTTATATCATATGACTCAAAAAATTATCAATAGGCATATATGAATTATATCGTTTTGTTTACTATTACGTAGACGCCCAATGATACTTTTATGCATCATCAATTTATTTTACTAAAAATATTTTTTTCTAGTCTAAAATGAATAATTTAAACGACGAACAAATTGCTGAGCTGCTTGTGGGTGATGTGTCTGATATTGAAGAATTAAATGAAGAAGACGAAGATGATAATTTGGATGAATTTTTTAATGTTGTTGAACAAAATTTCCATGATGAAGTAATCCATTTTTTAATTTTTTTTTTTTTGTAAATAGACTCAAAAGTGGTTAAGTTAGTGAATAAAAATTAACTTTAATTAGTAATGTTTAGTCAACCTTTAGACAGTTAAACTATAAGATTATAAATAATAAAAATGAAAACCATAATACAATTTGGAACTTTGATGAATCCCAACAAAACAATTTCTTTAACTAGCTAAGTTATCAAGTCAATAAGAAAATTAACTAACTAAAGAAGTTGAAAAGTTAAAATAAATTAACTTTTTAACTTAGCTTTCAATTGTTGACTAGTTTGCACATCTTTGAATAGAGATACTCAAATATTATATTATATATATATATATACAGGGTGATTTTTTTATCATGAACCAGTTAATATCTCGGTAAGTATTAGGAATTTTAAAATAATTTTTTTTTTAAACTTTCTAGGTTTTACTATTTTACACTGTGTTACAATTTTCATAATTTTAACTACCTCCCTTATTAGATAAAACACTATCAACTTTAGATTTTCAAATGGTAATACCTATTTTTAATAACGAAAATCTATAAACATACTGAAAAAAATAATTTTAACGTTTACAGAATTTTATTTGAGTAATTAGTTTGCGACTTATTAATGCTTAAATATTCGTTCAATTTGCTGCTACTGGGCAATTTTACAAACCCAACAGTAAAAACCAGAAGTCAAAATGAAATTTTATCTCAATTTAACAATACCCATAACGGTCATTATCGATAATAACAAGATAGATAAACAATACCAATAAAAAAAAAAAAAAAAAAAAAAAAAAGGTGTCTTATCATCACTCCCACCCGAACGCCAAGTGTCGGTGAACGACTAGCCAGCAGAAGCGCAGCTGTATCAGCTATAAAGTATAAAAATAACATTTTAACATTTTACACTTTACCATCATGGTTACAAAATATATCACTGGTTACTGATTCCTGGTATACGATCTTATCACGTATTAGTAGATAGACAATAATAAATGTCGGTAAACCGTTTCTGAAAACATGTGGTTAATCGTTATTCGTTAATGTTAGTTTTCCATTATCAAGTATGGAATATTAATTATAAATTAATTACTATTCTTTGACTGTTTAACCAAAGAAAACGTTTTAAGTAAATACTATGTTATGTCGTTATGTGTATTATTTAAAATATAAATTTAAAGGTTAAGCCAATTATTCCAATGCATACCATACCACGAATAATAATACGTATCTTAATTCGTGATGCATACCTGTTATATTTTTTGATCGTGTTTTAATGTTGTATTTTGGTTAACAAATTTGAATTTAATTAAAAATATACCTCTTTCCAATCAGTAATATTATAAGGTATTTGGGAATCAGATTTCGTACTTTGCCGACACCTTATTTGTATAATTTATTGGTAAGTTCAATCCCAATTTTATATATTAGAATTTTATTAATTTTTTTATTAAATGATTTATACATATTATTGACAAATAATAACCATGGTTCAAATATTTTTATTTTATTTCAGTGGCAATTAGTAGAGTTTATATGATTAATCAAAAAATACAATGAACTATATGACTAGAAAGCTTAATTTGACCAGCAATTAATGCAAATTTACATTGCTTGCTACTGGTATCCGATGACTATAAATTAATATGGAATAAAAGAATAAAATATCCATATTTCTTTACATATTATATTTTAATCTTTAAACAATCTAAACAAATTGTTATGTAAGTATGAATTTTTTTTATAAAATAAATAATTTGATATTTATCATAATTTTTGCTTATATTTTAGAAAATTAATTTTGTTTTCTTTCAAATTTCAATTGCAATTTGTAGTACTAACTTTTAATTCAAATATTTATAACAAGATTGGATGAACAAATACAATTTGTTATTGTGGTATCATCTCAACTGATAACTTAATAAGTATGGATAAACAATTTTTTTATACAATAAATCATTTCTATAAATAACTTAATGTTTTTTTTTCAGTTTCATTCAGATGAAAAAAGAAAACAGCGCAGCATCAAGACCGCAACTACTTCTATATTTGTAACATTTGTTGATTGTCACATTAATTGTTAATTTTATGTTTAAATAATTAAGTTAAGTTAAGTTATTGATTTACTATTTTCTAAAATTAGGGCTATGGAGTTTTTATTAACCTAAATTGGTAAATTGAAAATTTTTTTTGAATACGGTAGTGCCAGTTTTACGTAATATTAAAAGATTTTTATATCATAAAATATTAATTAAAAATTAACATAATTTCAAAAATAAGTGTAAAATTGAATAATTTTTTAAAACATCCATAGCCCTAAAAATATGTCGCAATCTAGAGTAGATAATACATATAAAGTATGTTTAATGTTCATTTAATTTTTATTAATTTATCTAGGGTAGTGGACATGTTAAGTGTTAATATTTTTTATTAGTTATGACCTTACCCAAATCCTGCAATAACTTGCACTACGGAAATTTGTTCATACTCTAGTAAAATTATTGATAACTAATGTGTTTATTTCCTTAGATAATTTAGTAATGAATTAATGTCCATTATTTGTCTATTCACACACAACTACACAAGTTATTTTTAATATGAAATGCAAATTATACACTATATAAAAAAAATATCCCTGAATATTTAATATTTATAAATGGAAAGTCGGGTAGGCACTATGAACAACAGGCCCTGGGCCTATAGCCTCGCATCAGATTGACTCACTTCCTCAATGCACAAAACATGTAATCAAAATGACTTACCTATTCTATTTTTTTTTTTTTTAGTATACACAGATTGATTTGTAATTATTTATTTTTAATGAAATGAAAACCTTAAATGACAGGAGCTTTGTAAACATATTATATAACTTAAAAAAAAAAAAAAAAGGAATGTGTGAATAGACCTTTAACTACTTTAGTCTTGGCTCTAAATCTTGAATCCAAGTACATAAATAATACATTTTTATCTGCATATTTATAAATTATTTTTCTAAATACATAGAAATTGTTGATTTACTTTGTTTTAAAATGAATATATGTTATCTGTTTAGTATAATCATTTACTATAGAAATTAAGATACACCATACTGTTTTTAAAAAATATTTATTTTGTAATTTACTCGTCAA
Organism: Diuraphis noxia; assembly: GCF_037042655.1. NCBI lineage: Eukaryota > Metazoa > Arthropoda > Insecta > Hemiptera > Aphididae > Diuraphis > Diuraphis noxia. The sequence continues at coordinate 2,113,320 of NW_028301711.1, forward strand.
TCTGATATAGAAATATAAATTATATTAAATAAACACATATGTATTATGTATAATTAACAAATAATAAACTTAAATAAATTAACAAAATATACAACATAATATCTTCTTAACATAAAGCATTGGGTTTTCCAAATTTATTTAATTTTAGTTATCTAAGTTACATACCTATATGTATACCTACATATCAATATAAAACATAATTGATTTAATGATGAATATGACATGTTTCACACACATAAAAAAGATAAAGGTACCTATCTATCTCATACATTTATAGTACTATTGGTTTTTCACATTTTATCTGTTCTCCGTTGAGTTAACATCTCACAGAGTTACTTTTAAATATATTACTTTTCTGTTAAATATAAATACTACAATGTTCTACTCTATACCTGAAAAAATGGATATGTGGTCATGCTTCATCGAATGTGGAAAAAATAAAAGGAAGGACGCTTTATTGTACAGCCAACGATTTGGGCTTGAGAGGCAAGTTCCAAATTCTAGTATTTTTTCAAGATTGGAAAAAAACTTAAAATCTACTGGAAGTTTCAATAAAAATAAAAATAGGAAATGTACTAAAACTACGGAAGAATATTCCCAAATTGTATTGCAAAAATTAGAAGAAAATCCTAATACATCTTTAAGAATAGTATCGAGTAAGTTGACACATATACATTTATATATTTGAGCTTGAGGTCTTCTCTGGCACAGTAAATTCTCAAACACTTATTGCCTGGTTTCCATATTATGATCAAATGTGTACTCCAGTTAATTTTTTAGGCTCATATAATCGTAACTGATAATCTATGTACCCCGAGTATGATTTGATTCAGTTCAATTATGTTTTATGCAATTTTATTAGTTGTGTTTTGTGTTTAATTCACATAAACATTGATGCAATTCTGCCAAACTATATCTCATTTTTTTGTGAATCAAGCATAAAATTATTGTTATTTATTAATTATCTTGTTTTATTATTATTTGTTTAGAAGAAGTAGGAATTTCTTATAGTTCAGTACAGAAAATTGCCAAAAAAAATAAATATCATCCATATACGGAGAACAGATAAAATGTGAAAAACCAATAGTACTATAAATGTATGAGATAGATAGGTACCTTTATCTTTTTTATGTGTGTGAAACATGTCATATTCATCATTAAATCAATTATGTTTTATATTGATATGTAGGTATACATATAGGTATGTAACTTAGATAACTAAAATTAAATAAATTTGGAAAACCCAATGCTTTATGTTAAGAAGATATTATGTTGTATATTTTGTTAATTTATTTAAGTTTATTATTTGTTAATTATACATAATACATATGTGTTTATTTAATATAATTTATATTTCTATATCAGATTGACGAGTAAATTACAAAATAAATATTTTTTAAAAACAGTATGGTGTATCTTAATTTCTATAGTAAATGATTATACTAAACAGATAACATATATTCATTTTAAAACAAAGTAAATCAACAATTTCTATGTATTTAGAAAAATAATTTATAAATATGCAGATAAAAATGTATTATTTATGTACTTGGATTCAAGATTTAGAGCCAAGACTAAAGTAGTTAAAGGTCTATTCACACATTCCTTTTTTTTTTTTTTTTAAGTTATATAATATGTTTACAAAGCTCCTGTCATTTAAGGTTTTCATTTCATTAAAAATAAATAATTACAAATCAATCTGTGTATACTAAAAAAAAAAAAAAATAGAATAGGTAAGTCATTTTGATTACATGTTTTGTGCATTGAGGAAGTGAGTCAATCTGATGCGAGGCTATAGGCCCAGGGCCTGTTGTTCATAGTGCCTACCCGACTTTCCATTTATAAATATTAAATATTCAGGGATATTTTTTTTATATAGTGTATAATTTGCATTTCATATTAAAAATAACTTGTGTAGTTGTGTGTGAATAGACAAATAATGGACATTAATTCATTACTAAATTATCTAAGGAAATAAACACATTAGTTATCAATAATTTTACTAGAGTATGAACAAATTTCCGTAGTGCAAGTTATTGCAGGATTTGGGTAAGGTCATAACTAATAAAAAATATTAACACTTAACATGTCCACTACCCTAGATAAATTAATAAAAATTAAATGAACATTAAACATACTTTATATGTATTATCTACTCTAGATTGCGACATATTTTTAGGGCTATGGATGTTTTAAAAAATTATTCAATTTTACACTTATTTTTGAAATTATGTTAATTTTTAATTAATATTTTATGATATAAAAATCTTTTAATATTACGTAAAACTGGCACTACCGTATTCAAAAAAAATTTTCAATTTACCAATTTAGGTTAATAAAAACTCCATAGCCCTAATTTTAGAAAATAGTAAATCAATAACTTAACTTAACTTAATTATTTAAACATAAAATTAACAATTAATGTGACAATCAACAAATGTTACAAATATAGAAGTAGTTGCGGTCTTGATGCTGCGCTGTTTTCTTTTTTCATCTGAATGAAACTGAAAAAAAAACATTAAGTTATTTATAGAAATGATTTATTGTATAAAAAAATTGTTTATCCATACTTATTAAGTTATCAGTTGAGATGATACCACAATAACAAATTGTATTTGTTCATCCAATCTTGTTATAAATATTTGAATTAAAAGTTAGTACTACAAATTGCAATTGAAATTTGAAAGAAAACAAAATTAATTTTCTAAAATATAAGCAAAAATTATGATAAATATCAAATTATTTATTTTATAAAAAAAATTCATACTTACATAATAATTTGTTTAGATTGTTTAAAGATTAAAATATAATATGTAAAGAAATATGGATATTTTATTCTTTTATTCCATATTAATTTATAGTCATCGGATACCAGTAGCAAGCAATGTAAATTTGCATTAATTGCTGGTCAAATTAAGCTTTCTAGTCATATAGTTCATTGTATTTTTTGATTAATCATATAAACTCTACTAATTGCCACTGAAATAAAATTAAAATATTTGAACCATGGTTATTATTTGTCAATAATATGTATAAATCATTTAATAAAAAAATTAATAAAATTCTAATATATTAAATTTGGATTGAACTTACCAATAAATTATACAAATAAGGTGTCGGCAAAGTACGAAATCTGATTCCCAAATACCTTATAATATTACTGATTGGAAAGAGGTATATTTTTAATTAAATTCAAATTTGTTAACCAAAATACAACATTAAAACACGATCAAAAAATATAACAGGTATGCATCACGAATTAAGATACGTATTATTATTCGTGGTATGGTATGCATTGGAATAATTGGCTTAACCTTTAAATTTATATTTTAAATAATACACATAACGACATAACATAGTATTTACTTAAAACGTTTTCTTTGGTTAAACAGTCAAAGAATAGTAATTAATTTATAATTAATATTCCATACTTGATAATGGAAAACTAACATTAACGAATAACGATTAACCACATGTTTTCAGAAACGGTTTACCGACATTTATTATTGTCTATCTACTAATACGTGATAAGATCGTATACCAGGAATCAGTAACCAGTGATATATTTTGTAACCATGATGGTAAAGTGTAAAATGTTAAAATGTTATTTTTATACTTTATAGCTGATACAGCTGCGCTTCTGCTGGCTAGTCGTTCACCGACACTTGGCGTTCGGGTGGGAGTGATGATAAGACACCTTTTTTTTTTTTTTTTTTTTTTTTTTATTGGTATTGTTTATCTATCTTGTTATTATCGATAATGACCGTTATGGGTATTGTTAAATTGAGATAAAATTTCATTTTGACTTCTGGTTTTTACTGTTGGGTTTGTAAAATTGCCCAGTAGCAGCAAATTGAACGAATATTTAAGCATTAATAAGTCGCAAACTAATTACTCAAATAAAATTCTGTAAACGTTAAAATTATTTTTTTCAGTATGTTTATAGATTTTCGTTATTAAAAATAGGTATTACCATTTGAAAATCTAAAGTTGATAGTGTTTTATCTAATAAGGGAGGTAGTTAAAATTATGAAAATTGTAACACAGTGTAAAATAGTAAAACCTAGAAAGTTTAAAAAAAAAATTATTTTAAAATTCCTAATACTTACCGAGATATTAACTGGTTCATGATAAAAAAATCACCCTGTATATATTTTTTGTTGTTGTTTGTATAGGTATTGCATTTATATAATATTTTTGATCTAAAATAGGTCAATAAATAATATATTATTATATTTTATAGTATGCATCTAAAACCTTTTATGTAGGTATATGTAATAGTACATCTACTATTTATGGATATAATACTATAAATTGAGTACAAAAATGTAGTTTTAATAAATTTAAAAATAATTAAATGTAATTATTTTCTTTATATTATATGTACTTTTCAATTATAATATATTATTTACTGTATGTCTTATACTGTAATTTATGCATTAGATTTATTTCTTATTTCTTATATAGGTAAAAAATATGAACCAAACTGAAAATAACGATGAAATCACTTTGGATATGCTTGATGAAGCCTTAGAAAGCAATTTAATTGATGAGGTATTTGAATTTTCAGAAGGTACAGTAAGTACTAATAACAATGATGATGATATTGATTTACAAATTCCTCCTGAAGTTTTTGGAAATGATTTTGATGAGACTATACCTATTAGAGATCCAAAATGGGAAGATACTGATTGGATTGAAGAAGATGTTACATGGCTTGATAAATTACCTGATCCCCCTGATAGTTTAAAATCTCCATATTCTTATTTCAAAATGTTTATAGATGATGCTATTATAAAAAATTTAAGTGAACAGACTAATTTATATTCTGCTCAAAATAATGGATTTAGTTTAAATACCACACCACAAGAAATGGAACAGTTTCTTGGCATACATTTGTTCATGAGTATTGTAAAAATGCCTTCATACCGTATGTTCTGGTCAAACCGAACTAGATTTAATCCTGTTTTTGAAACTATGTCACGGAATCGGTTTGACAATCTTCGAACTAATTTTCACATATCTGACAATGATTTAATGCTTCCCAGAGACGATCCATTGCATGATAAATTGTTTAAAATAAGACCGTTCATTAGTTCTGTTCAAAACAATTTTAAGAAAATTCAAGCTGATGAATTTTGTGCAATCGATGAAATTATAATTCCATTTAAAGGACGATCTCAAATGAAGCAATACAATCAAAATAAACCCCATAAATGGGGTATAAAAGTTTTCGCCATTGCATCTATTAGTGGTTTTATACACGACTTCGAAATTTATGTGGGTAAAGGTACCCTGCCTGCAACAGGATCGGGCTTAGGTATTAGTGGTGATATTGTTATACGTTTATTAGAAACTGTACCTAAATTTAAGAACTATAAAGTAGCAACTGATAATTGGTTCAATTCGTACAATTTACAATGTCATTTAAAATTTTCTGGGATGTTGGGTATTGGTACAGTTCGAACAAATCGACTGTCAGGTTGCACATTTAAAAATGAGAAAGACATGAAGAAATCAGGTCGTGGAACATATGACACCAAAGTTGACACTACTAATAAAATTGTTGCTACAAAGTGGTATGATAATAAATTTGTCCATGTTGTTTCCAATTATAAAGGCATTCAACCATTAGATGAAGTGGAAAGATGGTCTACAGCAAAAAAAGAAAGAGTTGTTGTACCTAGACCAGCATCAATTAAAGAGTACAACAGGTTTATGGGTGGTGTTGACTTGCACGACATGCTCGTTGAGTTGTATAGAACTGATATTCGCGTTCGAAGATATTATTTACGTATAGTTTTTCATATTGTTGACATGTGTGTTGTTAATTCTTGGCTGTTATATCGAAGACATTGCGCTCAAATAAAACAAAACAAATGTATGCCTCTTTTAAAATTTAAAATGGATATTGCTTATAGTTTACTCCTTGCTGGAAAAGTTAAACCTTCTTCAAAACGAGGAAGACCTTCTAAAACACCATCACCATCCAGTAAAAAAAGAAGGCTTTTTGCTCAACGACCAGTAGATGAGGTTCGGTATGACCAAGTAGGGCATTGGCCAATACCAGTTGAAGTATCCAAACGACAACGCTGTAAGCATTGCATTAAAGCATATACAACAACATCATGCTCAAAATGCAATGTTTTCTTGTGTTATACGTTGAATAGAAATTGTTTTGTTGGATTTCATCAAAGTTCCTAATTCATTTTATTAATTAAATTGTTTTTCATTTTTATTATTTATTTTGTATATTGTTTAAATTATAATTTTTAAAAGAAATTGTTATGTTGGCTATCATCAAAGTTGATAATTTTATTATGTTTTTCATTTCATTATTTAAATTGTTTTTCATTTTTATTATTTATATTGTATATTGTTTAAATTATAATTTTTAAAAGAAATTGTTATGTTGGCTATCATCAAAGTTGATAATTTTATTATGTTTTTCATTTCATTATTTATATTGTATATTGTTTAAATTAAAATTGTTAATTAAACAAAAGGAAATACATTGAAAATAAATTGTATTGTTGACTATCATCAAAGTTGATAATTTAATCATGGTTTTCATTTTACGGTCCATAATGTTTTTCATTTTAATTATTCATATCTTATTATAATATTATTGTTTTTAACTAAACAAAAGAAAAAAAAAATTGTTATAATAACATCTTATGTAAAATAGAATTATAATTTTTTTAAGTTAAGTAAGTTGCCTATTAGTAAGGGGCAATGTTGCAAAATTAGTTCATTGATGCCTAATGATTCATTTATACATCATACATTTTTTAGAAAGATGTATTTAAAAAAAATTTTATATTTTGATAATTTTCCCTTAATTTAGCTATTAGAAGTAAGGTTCAAGCAAAAAAAAAATTTTTATTCAAAAATTATAAATACGGGCTTGAAAGGGTTAATAAATAGGTAGGTATATACATTTTTTAAATTTGTATTTTTATTTAATTATTTATTTTTAATGTGAAAAATTACATTTTTTAGTTTTCGCGAGCTTCCTAATATTTGGAGTGAAGTTAGTGCAACTGATTTGCATTAACTCGTTAAGATGTTCATCTGTTAACCGAGATCTGAAATTGTTTTTAATAAAGTTCATCTTAGAAAAAGCGGCTTTACAAACATATGTTGATCCAAACATTGTACACAGTTTTGAAACCAGGCGTTTTAGTTCTGGGTATTTACTTGAACAAACGTATTTCATCCAGAATTGATCGTACTGTAAAAAGTTGGTGACTTGAGTAAATTTTTCCTTTAAACTCATGTCTTCCTGGAATTCGATTATCTCCATCTGTAGGGCAGCTTTATTAGAGCCAAAAACGCTTGTGGCTTCACTACTCCATTCGCCGTTGGGATGTAATGAAAAACAATTATTCAAAATTTGCACTACATTCTCAATTTTTTTGAAATCAGTAAATCAATTTTCAAATTCAGATTTAAGTTTCTTTATAAAATTAATGAACTGATTGATATCAATATCATTATTATCTTCAGCGTCATCAAAAACAGTATTTAAGTTCGGAAATTGCAAACGTTCGTTTTCTATATCTTCAACAAAGAGATCCATTTTCCTTGAAAAACATTTGATTTCTGACAGTAGATGGCACACTAATTTTCCTTTACCTTGTAGTTTGAAATTTAAATCGTTGATATGTTTAAATATATCTGTCAAAAAAGCGATAGATGTGACATGTTCTTTTATTTCAAGGAAATCTAAATAGTTTTTTGCGCATAATTGATCACTGCTAGACAAGAATAACTTTATCTCGTCCAATATTGCGAAAAATCGTTGAAGTACCAAACCTTTGCTCAACCACCTTACATTATTGTATAGCTGTAAATCACCATATTGTGATTTAACTTCATCGAGAAATGATTTAAATTGACGGTGCTTCAATGATGATTTGGCTCGAATAAAGTTTACTATTTTGATCACTTGTGTCATTGTAGCTTCGAGATTTAAATTTAACTTGCAACACAACACACTTTGATGGATAATGCAGTGATAAGATATTATCTTGTTATTGCATTTCGGATTATTAATTAGTCTCTGAACAAAACCTTTTTTATTTCCAATCATCGATGGCGCGCCGTCTGTTGTTAATGAAATAAGTTTTTTCATATCTAATTTATATTTTTCGAAATATTCTATAACAGCTTTATATATGTCTTCACCACAAGTGGTCCCTAAGAGTGGTAAAATAGTTAATATTTCTTCAACAAACTGTTCACTGGTATTGTCGAAATATCGCACAAAAATACACAACTGAGCTGTATCAGTCTTATCACACGATTCATCCATAGCTAAAGCATAATAACCCGTGGCCGATAAGGATTGTATTAAATTAGAATGATTCTCCTTTGCTAATAGTTCTGTATTTCGAGTATTTGAAGACGCAGATAACGGAATATTACGAATAGTCTCCATAATATCATTTTTACTATCAAATAACGCATTTCCAGCTTCAATCATACATTCTTTGATTATATCAGCATCGGTAAACGGTTTCATGTGTTTAGCAAGTATCCATGAAATACGCATAGAAGCCTCTGTACATTTTTCTTGTTCACTCATTGCCTTGTTAATAATTTGAGTCGATGTCGAATAAGATAAATATAAACTCTCAATTTTGGATTTACGAAGATTACTTCCTACCAGGTACTTTTCACTAAACGATTTGTGTTTAGTCTCATAATGTCTTTTCAGATTTGAACTTTTGATGATGGCTACGGTTTGTTGACAAATCAAACAAACAGGTAAAGCTCCAACACGGTTAGGTAATGTAAAACAATATAAATCAGTCCATTCTGCGAGAAACTGTCGATTTTCAGCTTCTACTTTTCTTTTTTTTCTTTCCATATTCAAAATACACACAGTGCAATAAACGGTTTGAACTTATGAACACTATCTATACTCGAAACTCGTCTGTCGCGTCGCGGCACATACGGATTACTGCGAACTATACACGCGTTCTACGTAGACAGACGCTCGATGTTATGATCTTATCTTATTATTTATTATCGGATTTAAACTAGATAAAAACTATTCCGTGGATAAGGCCCGTTTCATACGCGCCACTCCGACGATGGCGCGTTTGCCTCGCCAGTATGGCGCATATGAATTTAATCAATGTAAAATGAAAACGCGCGCGCGGTCCGTAAAAAAAGTGCTCGAGGTCCGTATCCGGACCGCGGTCCGCCAGTTGGTGACCCCTGCCATAGACAATACAAATATTATAATTTATTATCAAATGTAATAAGTACAATATAAAGTGAATAATTATAGAATATGTTTTATACGTGAAAATGCCCTTTTACTAAATTAATTTTGAAAAGAAACTAGAAACATTTTTTTCCATTGATTGGTTGAGATCTGTGTTAATCGTTTTACTTGAGCTTGGCATGTAGTTTGAGTAAATTAGTGGCTGAATTTCGGGCTGTTGAGATTCTGGTTGCTGAATATTTGGTTGTTTATAATTGGCTTGTTCTGGTTCGTTTGTATGAGAGATTGGCGGTGTCGTATTAGAGAGATGTTGAGAGTTTTGCATTACCGTGTTAGAGAGATGTTGAGCATTTGGCATTGTCGTATTAGAGAGATGTTGAGCATTTGAAATTGTCGTATTAAAGAGATGTTGAGAGTTTTGCATTACCGTGTTAGAGAGATGTTAAGCATTTGGAATTGTCATGTTAGAGAGATTGCTCAAATATTCGAGGTATATATGTAGGATGATAAAGTTGAGGATTAAATTGTAGCAAGTCATTAGTTTCGAATGTATGGTGTGGTTGACTGTTCATTACTTTAAAATCTTTAGTGAGTGCCTCAAGCTCCCCTTTTCGAGCGTATACGGCCTGGTTTCCTTTAAGGGAACGTAGCTTGTGGGCTATATACTTTCCGTAGGCTTCAAATTCATCATCGGGACGAATAGCTTTTAGTTGCTGTCTCGCTAGCTGCATCACCTCATCTGTCGGAGTTAGTTTTTTTTTCCGCTTTGGCTGCGGTCCGATAGGTGATGGTGTCACACTTCGTGATGTAGTTGATCTATCATCACCTGATGTTGGCACGACTGATGTGGTGACCTCTCGTTGGTAGGAATGGTCTAAATCTGTAGATTCAGAATCTTCCTGAAATATAATAGAGCATATATTTTTAGTTGCCTTAAAAAGTATAAGAATATACTATGGTAGACACAACAATTTTTGTTAATTTTTTAGAAATTTAAACTTCAAAATTTTAATTTTAAATAATTAAAAAAATTATGCATAGTATTTTTGATATTTTTCAGCTGCATAACTAAAGCCTTGTATTAACTTTTCAAGTTATTTGAACGAATCAAATTTTATTGACATTCATAGAAAAAAAAACTAAAACTACTTAAAACTGAAAATGTCCATAAACAGCTTAAGACAAGTCAAAATATTTTAAAAATTGTATGGTGTATAGAAAATGCTAATATAAAATTATAAACATTCAGTAAAAATGTCATGTATCTACGTCCTACGAACATTTGTTTTAGAGTTATACCAAAAACTAAAATCGATTTTGCGTAAAAATTCCTGTTTTCCTTAATTTTTTGTTTTGTTTTTACCGGTGCATATTATGGAAACTATTGGAAGTTTTTATTTTTGACCCCCCAAAGTACCAACTAGTACTAGATTCACTTTCCTATCAGAAAAGATACTGTTGAAAACACACACACACAATCACACATCGCTCTGCTCAGAATCTAAAGAAACTTTTTTTATTCCAGTTTCCTAAAACAGCAAATGAGTGGATGAAAATCGCTTCAGATTTTGAAGAGAAGTGGCAATTTCCTCATTGTTTTGGTGCGATCGATGGCAAACATGTCCAGATCGTTCCACCAAAGGATAGTGGTTCCCAATACTACAACTACAAAAAGACACATAGTATAGTCTTAATGGCTATTGCAAACGCTCACTGCGAATTTATATATTGTGACGTAGGAACGAACGGTAGAATATCTGACGGAGGTGTGATAAATAACACTATTTTCTACGAACGACTTGTAAATAACCAATTGGATATTCCTGCACCTGAACCAGTAAGCTTCGATCTTGACCTGGAATATGTTTTTGTGGGGGATGATGCTTTTGCGATGTGACCTGATCTTATTAAGCCTTACAGTCGAGATTCACTTAATAATGAGAGAAGAATATGTAACTATCGGATATCGAGAGCACGGCGAGTGGTTGAGAACAGTTTTGGAATTTTAACATCAAGATTTCGTATTTTTAACAGTGCAATTAATTTACAAGTGGAAACTATTGAATCAGTAGTTCTCGCATGCTGTGCCTTGCACAATTTATTACGCAAAAAATCAGTTTCCTACACCTCTCTTGAATGCTTTGATCACGAAAATACTATGGATGGTACTATTCAACTAGGTGCAAGGTGTAATCCCGATATATTACACAACCTCGAACGACGTTCAGGAGGTCAAGTTTTACAAAGAGCAAAAATTATTCGAGAAAAGTTTTGTACATATTTCAACGGTGAGGGGTCTGTTCCTTGGCAAGAAAAAAGTGCATTGAACGTTTGAAATTTACAGTTCTTGAAAAAAGATCATCATATTAACTGCTTGTAAGAATTTAGTTTTATTTAGTTTTATAGCGATTTTTTCACTTTACCCACTAGATTACAAACAATTCATTTGAACACTATTTATCATTAATTCATTAATACATAGTAAAGTATAATATTATACTACATAACATTTATATAAAATTATTAATAATTATTGTTCATTATTATTATTAATTATTATTATAAATTATTATTATTATTATTATTATTATTTATTATTAATTATTAAGCTAATTTTACTATAAATAAAAATAATTTGACTTACAATATATTGTTGTGTTTCTTCGTCCTCGTCATCCATTGTGTTCCTAGTAGGTCTTACAGAGTCCTGGTCGTTCAAAAAATGCAGAAGGTCGAAATACCACAAACTAGGTTTATAGATTTCATCCGCTCCAGCCCCAGATTTTGACGAATTATTAACTTTTGATAGTTCTTTCTTATAAACCGTACGCAATGCATTAATTTTTTTCACAACAGTGTTTCTGTCTGCCGAGGGATCAAACTCTTTGTACTTTTTAACCATCTATTCATAAGCAAGGCTTTTTTTATTTCTGTCTGAGTATTCTTTGCTTTTAACAAGCCACAAGCAGGGAAAACTTTTATATAGCTCAATAACTTCTCTCAAGAAGTCTCGAGGTGTTTGCTTGTCACGAGGTGTTTGTTCTGCCATGATAATTTGAGTAAAAATAAAAAAAATTATCAACAAAAAACGAACTATCCTCCGTGAACGGCCAATGCAAACTAAATCAAATTGTAGCGATAAATTGTTGCTACATGTTTACATGTTCCAACTTGTCGTTACGATTTGCAGAAATTGATGCCGCTCGGCTTCAATCATACGATCCAATTCCAATTCCAATAAATCGCTACAATGTCATATTTATACATAACGATAAATCGAAACAATTCGATCGTTACGATAAATTGCTGGAATTTATTGTTACGTGTAAACCCGGCATTAGGCGTTAGATGTTAGGGCATAGGGTTCGATTCCGGCGGCGTAGAATAATAAATTTGATAGATTTCTCTCCGACTGCGTAAGTAAAGAGGAGTACCTAGTATTTAAGTATTTATTGTAGGTATAATATGCAAAAATAACAATTCAAAATAACAATAATAATTGATTGATCTTTTTTTTTATTTTTTTACCGATGTCCTAATGTTTTTTTCGTTTTTTTTTTTTTTACGTAATTTTTCAATGTTCTAATGATCATAATTTGTCACTCGAATTACTGTTGCATATTATACCTACAATAAATAGTTAAATACTAGGTATTCCGTGTTTTTAATCTGTTATATTTCATTATTACAAATAATAACTACGCGTGATCTATTTATTGATATCGATAAAAGTGTTTTTGAAAATACTGTGGTCTCTGGATATCGCTTAGTACCGTTAAGGTGGGGACAGACTATTGTCACGTCACGTGAGCTCACGTGCTGTCACGTTGGCACATTTAATCCGTGATATCACGCTTAGAAATAAACTATCGTCACATTATCATGTCACAATTTAGTACCAAGTCAGTAGTCACTGTGTTGGTGTGAACTTACACAGTTTTTTTTTCTTAAGAAAAATTATAATGGAAATATTAACTTCAAGTAGTTCAGAGTGGGAAGAGGAATTAGAAACTGCAGCTGTTTTTGCAGTTTTGGACGAAGAAAATAAAAAATCCACCCGATCGTGCTGGGTACACGATATTAATAAAAAAAGGTCAAAATTGGGAGAATTCCATCGTCTAGTTCAAGAACTACGAAACGATCCAAGACGATTTCATATGTATTTCCGTATGACGAAAGAAGAATTTGATTATGTACATGACCTTATTAAAAAAGACATACAAAAACAAAGCACACAATTTCGAAAACCTATTAGTACCGAAGAAAGGTTAGCTGTTTGTTTGAGGTAAGTAATAAAAAATAAAATATTTCTCGATATATAAATTATTTTATTATTTTTAAATTCATTTTAAATTATTACAAATAAAGAATATTAACATATTAACACCAAGTATTGAGATTATGAATTATTAGTATACAATTTTAGATTATTTATTAAGCTAATATTAAATCACCCGTATTGAGTATGAGGAATGGACATCATTTGAAGTAATGTTGGTCTGGTAGGAGTCTGGTCTTGTGCTGGAAATTGTTGCTCCACTGATCTTTGATAAATTTGTTCAGTAGTTAAAGAATAATTGTTGGGTGAGTCTATAGGCGATGGCATTTCATGTGAACTACTCGTACTAAGTGCTGAGGATTGACTTAAAACTGATGGCATTGTCTGCAAGCTACTCATACTAGGTGCCGGAGAATGAGTTGAAACATATAGTTGTTGTGTAGGATAACTGGGATAAATAACTGAAGAATTCGGTTCTCGATTACACTTGATAATAAAGTTTCACAAGTTTTTATGAGTAATTTGCAAATTCTAAAAACCATTTTGCAATTATTTGCAAAATATTGAGATAGTTTTGGAATCGATCGGACAAAGTCGGGGGGCTGCGTGAAGTTGGCCCCCCGTAATGGTTTTTTGCTTATAATTTTTTTATGAGTTATTTGCAAATTCTAAAAACCAATTTGCAATTATATGCAATTAATTTGCAAAATATTGATATAGTTTTGGAATCGATTGGACAAAGTCGGGGGGGCAACTTCACACACATGACTACTTAACATTAAAAATCCACTATCCGCTACCATGTCATCTCTTCCTCGAGCACCAAATTGTTTAAATGTGTGTGAATGGGAATTAATATTAGATTGCATTCATATTTTAAAACCGTTTGAGATTATGACTGCTGAGTTATTGGGAGAAAATTACGTAACTATTTCTTCTATTATACCGTTAATTAGAGGCTTACTACATATAATAAAAAGTGTACAAATAAAAACTACTATAGGTGAAGCATTTAAAACTACTTAATAGATGTAGTCAATCGGCGATTGGGGCATTTAGAAAAGAATAAGATTGTTGCAAAAGCAACATTTTTGGATCCTAGATTTAAAAAACTGCTTTTGGATTACTCGAAAATGCTAATAATGTACAAAAATGGTTATCAGACGAACTAACACCGATGATAATATGTGCAAATAACGATATTTATAATACCGAAGTAAATAAAATTCAGTCTACAACAACAGCATCAACTTCTGATACAAGTAATTCAATTTGGGATCATTTTGATAATAAAGTTTCACAAGTTCAATCTTCGTCGAGTCCATCTACAACTTCAACTTTGATTATTAGCCAATATTTAGAAATGTCACTGCTGGATAGGAAAAAAAATCCATTACATTTCTGGAAACAGCATAAAAATACCTTTCCAGAGTTATATAAAATGCAACTGATTACTGAAGTATTTATGTATACCGGCTACATCAGTTCCTTCGGAACGAGTATTTTCAAAAACGGGGCAAATAACTAACGACCGTCGGAGCAGATTAACTTCTAAAAATCTAGAATATATATTTTTTTTAAATAGTAATTTAAATTTGTTTAAGTAATTACAATTGTTAAATTTATTAGTAACTATTATTATTTATGTCTAAAATAATTTGCCCGCTAGGTTAACGTTTAAAATGTTTAAATAAAAAATGAGATTATGATTTATGCACATTTTTATTTCTATTGATCATTTTGACTATTACGAATACCTACTAATAACAAACTAATATTGAACATTTTGCGTAATTATTTCGATTGATGACTCAATTATGAAAATATGTATATCGATTATATTATGTAATAACTAATATTACTAATATCAATCGAAAATTTCGAGTGATTATATCGAGTGATAACTCGATTATAACAATATATCGATTACTAATAACTCTATTAAAGAAATAATTCGATTATGCCCATCACTAACGCCGACACATATATATGCCGACACGCACTATCCTCATCTTTGTATGTGCATAATTTCATTTTTAACAAATAAACGTGGCCATTCCACATTCATCAACCGTGTGACCGTCTGTGTTTCTTTTAATTACACCATCACACCAACCTCATCTCCATACATTTGCGACCGGCCTTCCGCGGATCATCACCTTCGCCGTCGCCGCGTCAACTGCCTATGTACCTTACCTATATAATATAACCTATTACCTATGTACCTAGCAGATGCGGTTTTGGATAAACTTAGCAATAAACGAATAAACGAAATGTTCAATACGTATGGGAAGTTATATTTTTCTTCAATATGATAAAGATAATATAAATCGTTTTAATATTCACATTTCCACACCAATTTTAGCATTCTATTACAATGACTATACTCTATTCGCCGAGACTTGACCCACTTGCGCGCATGCATACTGAGCCGCCTGAACGTTCAGTTGGGGGACGTCGGAGACAGGTGGTTTGTGATTGGTCAGTGGTGTTCGGCAATCGGCGGTGTTCGTCGTAGTAGTCAGCTGCCGCCGTGCATACAGAATGTTATAAAAAAATAATTGTTACGAATTATATCAATATAATAGCGCGTGTTCGCGGAGATAGTGTCGATACGTCGTGAAGATAATCAAATCACTAAGTATACGCATAGACAGTGTTGGGTAGTAACGTAACGCAAATTACAAATTACTGTAACGCAATTACTTTTTCAGTAACGCAGCAGTAAATTCATAACATTATACTTAAAATAACGCAATTGTAACTAAATTACTTTTGAAAAGTAATTTTTATGAAATAACGCACTAACGCGTTATTTTCCACGCTACTAAAATAATAGTTTTGAATGTATTACAAAAACAAACCGATTGGATATCCCAGATAAATCAAAAATTAATTATACTTATTTTTAATTCCGATAATAGTTAACAATATTACTAAACATTCCAGGAATAAATGTTGTCATTACATTAGCAGAAAGAAAAGAGTTCGGTTTAAAAATAAAATTTAATTATGATTTATAAATTATGACTATAATATCTCACCTAGCCGAGATGATCGTACATTTGTACATAATTCTATAATAGGTATATTATCACAAGGTCTATGATTGTAAAATATATACTTACATAATAATTGAATCATATGAATTGAATATGGTTAAAAAAAAAAAAGGTAAAAAAAAGTAACGTTATTTGTAACGCACTACTTTGTTAATGAAAAAGTAATGTAACGTGATAAAAATAATTTTAGGTAACGCAAATGTAATTTAAATAAAAATATTTGAAGTAACGAGTAACGTAATTTCATTACTTTTTAAAAGTAATTTACCCAACACTGCGCATAGAACACTATTCGCGATTGAAAGCGGAACAGGCGCTGCCTAGTGGAAGTCATCAGAACTATTGTAACGGGGAAGATGTATAGTGGTCCGCACACGCGAAGTACGAATTAATACGTTATTATTTATTTATTGTAATTCATTTTAATATTTTATGAATATATTATAATTATATTATTATTTGGATGATCATACTTATTACCTTAATAGTAGTCCAAAAATACAAATTAATAAAACCCATAAGGCTTGTTCTGTTCCACAGTGTTCAAATAGGTAGGTAATTAATACAATTATTTACATTTATTTTGGTGTAATTCAAAAACGAATAACTGTAGATACATGAAAATTTAACTGAATCTTTACATGTTCATTTTCTACACACCATACAATTTTTAAAACATTTTCACTCGTTATGAGTTGTTTTATGGATATTTCAGTTTTCATTTTTTTTTTTTTAGTTGTCAATTATTTTGTAGTTAAAAATGTATTAAATGTTGAACTTTTATGGCTAAAGATTGAACATTTTAAAACAAGGTTCTAAGTAATTAGGTTATAATAATATACTATAAATTATCTACTTTATAGTTTATACACAATATTGCAAATATACTTAGTAAATATCATAGGTAGGCTGACTGACTGACCGTCTTCGCTCAGAATTTTATTGTTTTTCTTATACAATGATATTATATCATTGATTTAAAATTTAACACAATACATTACAGTGCCTCACCTGTAACCTACTGTACAGCAGAGCAACACCGACTTCTCCACCTTTTTGTAGTATTTATTTTCAAGACTATTTTATTAGGAGTTGTACAAAGGATAATATATCATTTCATTTATTTCCTAAAACACCTGCGTTAAGGAAAAAATGGGAAGTATTATTAAAAATGGCAAAAAAACCTACAAACATGTCTGTTGTTTGTAGTAAACACTTCACTTTATCAGATTATAAGATGTCTAGTAAAGGTATACTAATAAATCATTATCATAAACTAACCTAAGAAACTATAAAAAATTAAAAACATTAAAATACTATGCATTTTAATTTCCCAGTAAATTTTCCTTTGAAGCGAAAAAAATTAAAGCCTACTGCATTGCCATCACAGAATTTACCCAAACGTAATTTTGACAAAACAATTAAAAGCCCTGTGTTGCGTAAACAAATTGAGAGAGCTCAGAGAGCTTCACGCCGAAGTCTAAATTTTATGAAGTAAATTTAAACGCTAATGAATTATATTACATACCCACCTATTAAAAGTATAAAATAACCTACAAGTTCTTATGTCTAGCCATAATAGTATTGTGCAGCCCATTGAAAATATTGACATCAGTAATGAAATTGGCCTTGGAGATAAGAAGTTTGAGTCTGAATCATTAATTAACAATGATGAAAACACTGCTGACAAAGAGAATATCCAAGTGAATTTTGGATGTGAAATGTTGTGTTCAAAATTTACAAGAATAATTTGTTCTACACCCACTCAGTCAGCAGATTTGTCAAATTCAACAACTAATTCTTCTTTATCAAATAAAACACAAGATAAGGAAATTCAAGTTGATACTCTTACAGATCTATCTGAGATGTCTTTTGCAACAATGAATATTATGGAACTAATTAGGTCAGATTCCAATCTGAATGCACTTACTGGTATACCTAAAATGAAATATTTGGATCAAATTACCAAGATATCACAATTAGTCATAAACAAATTGCAGTACAATATACATTTTAAACTTGATCTGAGGGAGCGAATTACTATGACTTTCATGAAGCTAAAATTAGACTTAACATTTCGTCGTTGACACGAAAAAATCTCCCATGTGCTTAAAACTAATTTTTCAGGAGAGACGAAAAACGTTTTAAAAAATCACGAATCATCAATGATTAATGAAAATACATTTAAAAAACGTAATAAAATATACATTTTTATTCTGCAAAAAATTGAAGTAAAAAACTTAATATATATGTATTTATTTAACAAATTGTCAATATTTCATCACATAGGAGGTTATGTTAATTAATCTTTTTTGCCAAACAGTACATAGGAGGTTATGTTAATCAATCTTTTTTTGCCAAACAGTAAATAGGAGGTTATTTGAATAATAGTTGGTGCCAGAGAAATACTAATAAGACTTATTTTGAACGATTTTATTAAAAAAACTAAGTTGTGTTATCTAAGAAATAAATATTTATTAACAAATTATAATAAACTTGTATAAAATACTTAACATAATAAAACAAAATAACTTTAAAATTCATATTTATAATATTATCAATGTACTAACAAAACATAATTGTTAACTTTTATAAGATATAACTAATTATAAAATATAAAACATTACAACAAAAAAAACAATAAAAAATAGTTAACCACTTTTTCAGTCCTGGTAATAAAATAAATAACAAATTATAGTTACTCAAAATACTTAAAATATACTTTTTAGAATTATAACAAATAAGGTAAAAGTTAAAAATAATAATGTAATAGTAACCAGTCTTTGGATTTCTTATTTTCTTATCATAGTTGAAAAAAAAACATAGTTTCTCACTTTTCTGTTTTATAGGTAACTAATTATAGAAAATTATAATACAAAATAAAAAATAGTTATCACTTTTTCAGTCATCATAATAAAATAAAATTTATTATTGTCATATTAACTTTATATTTAAGTATATTTATTGAAGTCTTATATTTTATTATTTTTTGGATCTTTAGAATGTGGCAAATTGTCATAGAAAGGGTGATACTCTTTATCTATGACTGGCTTTAATACATGGTTTCTACATTTTCATTTTTTTTTGTGCTTGATGAGTATACAATTTTTTGTTGTGGTATTGGACTTTTTTTCAACCATTCCAACTAATTTTTTTCCACGATTCATAGTGATCTAAAAATGTGCATATTACAATTTATTATAATATAGTACAGCTAATAATCAACAACATATATTAAGCATAGTAAAATACACAAATTCATGACAAAATATAATGTTCCTACTCATTTGAGACTTTTTTCATGTAATTATAATGTTCTATTATATAATTATAAAAGTTTACTTACATAATATTCAAACCTTTTCGTTAGTTGAAAGGTTGAAATGTTGAAAGGCCAACTTCAAAATACTGTACTAATTTTACATCATTTTTAATGTATTAATGTAATGATATCATTATCAATTGATATTAATATTAAATTGTTATTATCATTTATGAACATGGAAAAATCTCCCATGTGCATATTTCATACACGACACTACATCTACTCTGCATGCCAATATCTCCAATGTAATTTTGACCAAATTTTTAATCACATAGGAGGTATTTCATAAACGATTTATGGTTGGTAACACATAGGAGGAATTGTATATTATTTTTCATTAATTCTACGATGGAGATAGCACATAGGAGTTTTTATCAAAATGACCGCCTATTTTTTCTGAATCCAGGGATACCAATATCTCAAAATCGAAAATTTGGCACATAGGAGGTTTTTTCGTGTCAACGACGATTTGTGAGTTTGGGAGTATTTTTGGTATATCTAATTCTTGCTGTACGAATTATTTTCTAGAAACAATTGACCTCTTATATTTAGTTTTTAAAAATTTGATTATTTGGTCTCCTAAGAAAGTAATTCAAAGAAATATGCCTAAATGCTTTGATAACTTTACTAATACTAGAGTGATTCTCGATTGTACAGAGACTAGAGTAGAACGCCCATAATGTTTGTCATGTAAAATAAGGACTTATTCTCATTATAAAGGATATAATACCATAAAATGTATGATAGGAATTGCACCAGATGGTTTGATAACTTTCATCAGTAAAATGTATGGTGGAAGAGCTAGCGATAAGCACATTTTGAATGAAAGTTGTATTTTAGATATGTGTACAGAAGGTGATGGAATAATGGTTGACAAATGGTTTTTAATTGAAAAAGAATGTTCAGAATGTGGTTTAATTCTACACAGACCCCCTTTTCTTGGCAAAAATAAGCAACTTCTACTAGAAGATGGTATGTTCAACACAGAAATAGCCAGAGCTCGAGTTCATGTAGAAAGAACAATACAGTGAATAACAATTTTTAAGTTTTTTCAAAATAAAATTCCATGGGCTCTTACTCCAAAAGTTAGTAAGATAATGGTCGTTATTGGAGGTGTGGTTAATATATCTCGTCCAATAATTTCTGAAGGTGGATTTAATACTTCTGAAATAGTTAATAATGAATAATTACATGCTTTAAATAAAAGCAAATATACAATGAATAATTTTAGAACAAAACCAAAGTTAAATATACATTTTACTTCTTTTAATATTTAAAACAATAACATATAATTATACAATTTTAAAAATGAACAGTTAATAACTTATTAATATTTAATATTAAGTTAACATTTTGACATAGGTTTTGTATTATATAAACTAAAATATAAATGTTAAAAAGTTTTTGAAAATAAAGATACTTATTGTTTATTCAAGATGTTTTATTAAACTAGGAAGGATTTTTTCAAAATAAATATTTTTTAAACACTCAAAAAGTATTTTACAATAATAATGTATCAAATTCAACATTAATTACAATTATAGAGTCATTAATTTCTGCATAAATCACTAATAAACCCATCTTTATATTACATAGTAATAATCCAAGCTGAATCTGAGCATAAAATTTATGCTTTTTTTTCAAAAATAGCTTTTCATTTTTAACTTCAATATACTTAAGTTGAGCTATTAAATCTGCACCATAACATGTACGTCCTTTGACTGGGCATTTTATTTCCAGAAGACAATATTGGTTGTTTAATAAAATAAAACCATCGGGACTGAATCCTAACCAAGGACATTTAACATTAGTTATGAAACCTAATTTAAGAACTTCCACATCATAATTTTTTTCAAAACAAATTCTGGCCTTAGGTTCATTTTCCTTCCCAAATTTTGTAGCATAATTACCAGAAAAGTTTGACATCAAGCATTGCTTAACCTTAAACTCCCAATCCGGGTTTTTGTTATTTGAGTAAGTAAAAAAACTGTAAGCAGTAGTACCTGTTATCCTAATTTTTCTTTCTTTTAACCATAAAAAACCAGTTTGTTGATATGTGTTAGAACACATTTGTTCAACTTTTTTTCTATCAACATGGACATTTGTATAAAAAAAATCAATTTCATCTTGTGATTTACTATCAATCAACATAAGGTACTCATCTTCATCATTAAATAGTACAGAACTATTTGTTAATAAAATATAATCTAATAGATGTTGTTCTGAAATGGATAATTTTTTTTCATTTTGAATTTCTGGTATTTCATGTCACCCAAATGTATGAATAGCAAATTCTGAATCAGGAAATCCTAATGAAATATACATATATTTTTGTAGATTCTTATGTTTTAACTATTTTAAACACTTTTACCAAATGTTATATATAATAAAAAATCGTTGATATGAGTTCATAAATGTATTTATTAACGCTATAAGTATAATTTATTATAATACATAACAAACAGAGTTTTGTAATTCATTTTGTTCATTTATATAATAGATAACGTATTTATTTTATTTTATTTTTTAAATTGTTAAGTATATAAGCCGGTTCTTTAATATCATTAATTAAAAATCGCTTTCCATACTGTGGATTTACAATTTCCGGTAGTAAACACTCTTTGTAGAAACTGTAAAAAAATAATGAAACAATGAGGATTAATAATTAGCATATAGTAGAATTTTCCTAGAGACCAAATAAAAATATCGTCATCTTAAGCGAAAAATCATATAATGTGTATTATAATATTACGTTGTCAAAATCAAGGGACTCCTAAAAATACTTACACCTCAAGTTTGAGTATCATTTTATCCAACCAAAATGATTCATCGTATTCAATAATTTGAACCTTAAACCACTTTTCGGTGTATATTACAAAATAACAAAATTTTCTTTTCGATATGTGCATTTGGCCTTGAATCTGATAATAGTAATTATGTTCTTTTTTCAATTCCATTTCATTTTCATTTTGAATACGACAACATATTATCTAAGAATTTATTATATTATAATATTTAAAAATATTGTACCTATTCTATATTTTATATTTTTATTATTTAATTTTACTTGTTTATTCATTACGGCTTCAATAAAGCTGGAACTGTCTTTAGCTGTAAATGGACACTTTATTTCGACGACATAATCAGTTCCCACAAGACCATCTATCGATAAAATATAATATAACTTATTCAAAAATATACAATATACATCTTAGTGTTTATTAAATGTAATTATTTTTTTATTATTTTACCTGTAGAAGCAGCTAAATAATGCAAATCTTCATCCACTATAAGACCACAAGGTTCATTAAACAGTACATTCAAAATAGTTTTCAAATACGTTTTTAGCTTTATTCTCCATTGCTTTACCATACTCAGTTGATCTGGAAGTAAATGACCTGTACAAAATATCGTAAACCGTCGACTTGCACAATGTAGTTAGAAATTTGAAGCAGTTATTCGGTTTCTTCTTTCTGTGTGCCAAATTTGTGAATTTGCCTGTTCTCTAGTTTTAATTTCTAATTCTAGACGTTTGTCATTGTCCAAGTAAAGTGACTGAATGAATGCACTTTTTTTTGATTCCAGTTCATTCGAAGGTATATTATCGAGTAACGGTTCAGCCAAGCCATAATGTTGATCTGGTCCCGCCTGTTTTGAAAATTTTTTGACTTTTTTTGGAAAAAGGAGCTTTTTACATTTTCTATTTTCACTTTTCATTTTCTTCGTTTTCAAATATTTTTTTCCGATATCTCCTACAGAAGGCGAATATTATAATTATTATTTTTCACTGATTTATAAATTGTGATTATTTTTACCTGGACTTAAGTCATTAACTACGTTTTTGTGTAATTTTCTAAGAAACTCTCCTGACGTGTTATAAGATACAACAGCAGCTTCAACTCTAGTGTTGTATGATTGTCGCTGAGAAAAATTGATACGTTTACCTAGAGTCACAATAATGTTTATATTTATCTCCATAAATGTATTAGATATATACATATAAAATATTTACAGATATATTCAAAACATTCTGATCGGTTTACCTGATAAATGTTTGTTTATTATACTATTAAATTGCTCACAAACATTGTTATCCACATTCATTAGCAAACTGTCGACATTAGTTACTAATCGATTAGCTAACTGCGAAATTTCGTCTATAAATTTCGATTTTTCAGCATCATGAAGAAAGTTTTGCTCATTTAATTTGGGTCCTGTGCAGAAATACTTTTCACACCGAACATGGGAACCCAAAATGTGGTGAAAACTGTTTAAAATATCCTTACGTAAACCTATACTTGTTAACAAAAATATTAATTAATATTTGATTATATTCATAAATGGTATTATTAGGGATCAAAATGCATTGCAAACAATATAGGTACAAAATAAGCAATATACCAGTCGGACAGCTATTTTTTAAAAAATATCCTAAATATTGTAAAAATTATATCTATAAAGACGTGTATTCATAATAATTTAAAATTACATATTGGTTTTTGCTATAATTATTTTTTTATTTTCGTATAATTAATTTGTTGAAAATTTTTTGGCAAGTCGACCCCAATAATATAGTATAAATTATAAAAAGTTATAATATACCTAAACGTTTATCATTGTCAGATTGATCGATTAATTTGTTGCGATATTCAATTGATTTAACAATTGCAGTTCTGAATCTTATTAAATTACTTTGAACATGTTTTCTTAAATGGATAGGATATTTGGTGTTTTTGGTAAGTACCTAACGATAATTTTGTTCCATAATTTCTTAACAAATGATTACGGCATTCTATTTTTTGAACACGAAATGTAGGTCCATAGGGCATCATTTCCGAGAGCCTTTTTGTCACACTCAGGGGCGTATTTAGGGGGGGTGATATGGGTGTTAGAACACCCCCCATCATCCGTATTTTTTTATATTTTCACCAAACTCTGAATTTACTCATTTGACCGGATTTCTATGAAAGACGAAAGTAAGTATTTTATTTGTGTTTTGAAGTTTCAGCTAGCTTTTATTGAATTATACACTACCTAAAAAACGCTGTTACAGTGTTACCATCCGCTCCTTAACAGACTATCACAATCAAAATAAAGTTGGTTAGTTCGCATTCATAATATTTACATTTAGTCTAGTGATAACGGTTTCTGCTGTTAACAGTCGTGATATTCTGATATCGAGTGATATCCCATTATGATTATTCTGTGGACAAATGTTTTAAAATTCAAATTAATTTGACTAACTCGTTTTACTGTTAATGGTTTATGATTAACATATTTTACAATTATGGATTCTTCTAATAATGTTAAGAAGAGACAACGCCAAATACATACATTTTTTCAAAAAAAACTTAAAGCGGAAAGTGAAAAAAACAGTGACGTCCAAGTTACACAAGTTACACAAGTAGTTTTCAGTTTTTCTTACAGAAGTATAGTTTGTCAATATTTTAATTTTATTGTTTTGATAGATTTACAATGACTCCAATTCAAAAAATGTATTTACTCAGTCTGATGTATCAGTAAATAATACAACTATTGATTGTGAAAATATAGCACATAATCAAGTAAGCATTTGTTTATATTACTATGCTTTTTTTTTTTTTTTAACATAAAGAAATAACTGTTATTTTTTTTGTTTAAATTGCAGTGTAACATGTCAAATATGACTAGTAGGTACCAGTGAAGGTAATGTTTTAGTGACTATGACTGATTCAGATATTGGTTTAATTATTGGTCGACCTCGCCATCAGGTAAAAAAAAAATTAAGATTTTATTTTTGTTTCTCAATTAGGTATTTACTGTTAATTTACTTATAATCAAGCCATATTGTGAAATATGTGAATAGTATTTGAATGAATTTTTTTAAGATTAATGATGAATATTTTTATTTTTTATTATAATATTAATGGTTTGGCTAAAATATAAAATTAAAAAATGTTTTAGGCAACATGAATTATTATATAAGAGTGTATCTTAGATATAATATATCCAAACTGCATTCCAAAATGTATTCATTGACCAATGTGGGTACACATAATATGCAAATACAAATATTGCAGCTTAAAATTTATTGTAAAATATATTTTTTTGAACATGGATACCTACAATTGTATTTACATTTTATTTCTCAGGGGAGTATTATATAATTATTATATTTATAGGTTTAGATTATTGTTGTGTATGGTAGTATACATTTACATTCATTTTTTATTATTGCTTGAAATTTTTATAAATTATATTTCGCTTAATTAATATGCTTTCCTTCAAGATCAAAATCACATTGCATTGGTATGGTATTGCTTTTTTTATTGAATTGTTAAAAAAAATCCACTTTTATATTCTTAAATAATTTAAAACAGTACAACAGTTGATAAAAGTGCTGTAAGTAGTAGAACATTTCACTTATGATATAACAATTATTTATTGCTCGCTAAACATATTGGATGCATTTTTAAAAATAATATCTATTATTCTGGACTGACATTTATTAATTTGTATGACTGAACGGGTGATTGTTCTGCTTTTAAACAGTTTGCATGATATTTTATATAATTTAATATAAAAATTACATATTGTGATTTAAAATGTATATATTTTTGTAGATAAATGATACTGAGAAGTTTGAGTTCTTGTGTAATTTGTCACGTCCTAGTCCCGATTATAAGTATCCTGCTAGTGGGTCAAGAAATTTGAAGTTTCAAAATAAATGGTTTTATAACTGGAAATGGTTATCTTATTCAAAGTCTTTAGATGGTGCATTTTGTGTATATTGTGTATTATTTGGTACCGATGAAGTAAAATACCAAAAGCTTGGAAAATTGGTTTGTGAAAAATATAATAATTGGAATTGTGCAGTTGAGAAGTTTAATAAACATCAAAGTTTGGTATATCATTTGACTGCTATGGAGAAAGCTAACGGATTTTTAAATATATTCAATAACAAACAAGTTTCTGTTGCTGTTCAACTTGATACAAAGTTAAAACTTGAGATTGAAGAAAATAGATTATTTATCCAACCAATAATTGAAACTATTTTAGTATGTGGGCGGCAAGGGATAGCACTGCGAGGTCATAAGGATTATGGTCCTATTCAATTTGAAACTCCATTCCCTTCAGAAAATGATGGAAATTTCCGAGCATTACTTAGGTATCGTGTAAATGGAGGAGATCAGATATTTCGACAGCGCTTACAAAATTGTCCACGAAATGCTACATACACGAGTTCAGTAATTCAAAATCAAATAATTGATATTATTGGTTCTATCATTATTAAGAAACTTGTAAATAAAATTAACCAAGCAAAATGTTTTACAGTTTTAGCTGATGAAACATGTGACATTTCCGGGATAGAACAATTCAGCCTTTGTGTTCGATATTATGATAGTGATACCAATATGATGAGAGAAGATTTTCTCAAATTTGTGCCTGTTGTTGATGTTACAGGCAATGGTTTGGCCGAAGTTTTGATAGACAGCTTAAAAAATATTGGTCTAGACTTAAATTTTTTACGTGGGCAAGGTTACGATGGGGCCTCCGCTATGCGTGGCCATTTTAATGGCGTACAAGCAGTTGTAAGGCGGTCATATCCATTAGCAGTATACTCTCATTGTAGTTCACATTCATTAAATTTAGCAATATCGGATGCTTGTAACATAAAATCAATCCGGAATGCCACAGGTACATTACAAGCTATTTATGTATTTTTTAAAACGCCTAAAAGGCAAAATGTATTGAAAAAAACAATTGACGAAATTGCACCAGAAAACAAGAAAAAAAAACTAAAGGATTTATGTCCCACTAGATGGGTGGAACGACACGAATCAGTAATGGTGTTTTTAGAACTATTTGACTCAGTTATTGAAGCTTTAGAAGAAATTTCCAATTGGGTAGATAGAGAAACATCATCAAAAAGTAATAATTTACTGTGTTCCATAAAAAATGGAGAGTTTTTATTAACTGTTCATATTCTCGCCAAAGTACTTTCAATTAGCTTGCCTTTAAGTCGCCAGTTACAAACAGAAAACTTGGACTTGGTTAAAGCTATGGAGTTAGCCGAAGATGTGACTCACACAGCAATGGATTTAAGAAGAAAAGCTGAAGCAGAGTTTAAAGAAATTTATACTGAAGTAAGCAGAAAATGCGAAACCATGGGAGTTGCAATCACCGTACCTAGACTTACAAAGAATCAAAACCATAGATCAAACTTCACCACAAACTCCAGTGAAGAATATTTTAGGTTATCAATATACATTCCATTTTTAGACAGTTTTTCAAACCAATTAAGAGATAGATTTTTAGCTCATAAATCACTTGTTAAAAATTTTTCTTGTTTACTGAGTGTTCAAGATGATGATGAAGAAAATTTTGTTGAACTTATAAAAATATATGCAGAGGATATTGTAGTTGATGATAAAAGTGCAAAGGGTGAATTTTTGGTTTGGAAGCAACAGATTAAAAATTCCACTCCGAAACATGTGATAGATGCATTGAATAACTGTAATTCTATTATTTTTCCTACGATTCACAGGCTGTTGGTTATCTTAGCAACATTTCCTGTCACCACATCTACAAGTGAACGTTCCTTTTCAACTCTCCGTAGACTTAAAACTTATTTAAGAAATACCGTGGGAGAAAACAGGCTGAATGGTCTAGCTTTAATGAATATCCATAGAGATATACCTATATCTACGGCAGAGGTTATTGATGGACTTGCAATCCAATCCCGCCGCTTAAAATTCACCTAGGTTCTCAATTTATATTATTATTATAATCATTTATTTTTGTGATTTGTATAATAAAATAAAAGTTTAATATGACTTGTAAATTGTACACATACTTATTATAATTATTTCCGTTAATATAATAATTTACATCAATTAATGGTACTTGTTTATATTATTCAGGGGGTGTGGGGGGCAGAGCCCCCACCTTCCAAATGTCTTTTAAATTTCAAAACACCCCCGTAAAATAAATCCTGGATACGCCACTGGTCACACTAGAATCACCATCACCTTTTACACAATATTAAAATATTAATATAAATGAAATATCGCTTATACCTATAGGTATAAAATAAATATGTTTATAACACATATATACCCACGTATGGCAATATAATATCATGTACACATTATTTGTATAAACATATCCATATTATTATAGGTACCTATTAATTTATTGTATTTCAATCCATGTAATTCCACACTTCGCTTAAAACCTTCTGCAATTGAATCTGCTTCCATACTTGTAGCTCCTTTTGACCAGTTTAAAAAACAAGTATGCTTAGATATGGTTAAACCTTTATTTTTTGCTCTTTGGCAAACAGCACAATACCGGTTACGAATTCCGATGAACAAAATTTTTTTTGATTTATATCCAATAATGGTTGCCTGTAAAATTAAAACAGGTCATAACATAATTTATTGTATTATCGTGCCTATAAAAAGCTATTGTATCTATGGCTGTATGACATAAGCGTCAAAGGTATACACAAATTACATATCATTTTCGTCAAAAATTGTAGGACACAAGCGCCAAAGGTACCTTTAAATAATTTTAATAAATCGTTTGATTTTATCAATTAAAAAAAAAATAAATTTCAATTATAAACATAACGATATAGTTCTAAATTGAATATTTATTAGGCCTATACCTAACCTACCTATAGACTTTGGCGCTTTCATACCATATGACTTTTTTTTATTATCTCAATTTGGCGCTTATATCTCTCACCGGTATCTATAAAGATTTGACTAAAAACTAAAGTTTATTAGAACTTACTACGCCAGACAATGCATCATAATTAGTTTTATAACTTCTTTTTGACCATTGTCCGTCAGCCACTACTGTACACATTGGCGTACCATCTGTATCAATTGAACCTGACTCTATGGCCAGCAGTCTCTCATCCTCGCCAGCAATTTGCATTTCTCTTTCAGCGATTATATGAATTTGTTGACTAATATCTTCTTGAACGGTTAGAAATGTATTGGAAGACATACATGGAATATCCATTGCAGCACACAACTCTGATAATTGACTATATCCAATACCAATACCAATAGTGCCGCTTACTGCTGATTGATTGATTGGCATATAAGTATCGGGGTTTTTTTTTTCAGATTCAATGTATGATATCACGTTACACATTTTACAAATAAATTTAAACACTGTTCTAAATCCAAATTGTTTTTCACTTATTAAAGTCATATCTAAAAACGAACAACCGATGTAATTTACATGAACAGTATTTTGAATCTGATTGAAAATATGATAAACTTCTACCATTCGTCGTCCTTTAAATAAGTTTTCAGTAGTTGTACTAATAAATTAAAAAAATTTACTTTATTACTTTATTTCTTAATTAGGTACAAACCAAAATCACAATCATTTAAATTATATTTACCTATTAGTATGACTAGTGTAAATGTCTTCGTTTATAGTTGGATGTTCTTCAGCGGATTTTGTAGTTTCTACAATTGATAGTACATTACCTTCACATCTAAATATACAAAGTCATTTTAAGTAAC
Source organism: Diuraphis noxia (assembly GCF_037042655.1). Taxonomy (NCBI): domain Eukaryota; kingdom Metazoa; phylum Arthropoda; class Insecta; order Hemiptera; family Aphididae; genus Diuraphis; species Diuraphis noxia. Next base: position 2,143,753 of record NW_028301711.1, read on the forward strand.
AAAGTTATAATTATTTTTCCCAATTTAATATTGATAACAATAATGTAATAACTTACAACGCATTAAAATAATAATAGGGCATTTTTTAGTGTTAACAACTTTCAGTAACCAATATTGTATAGTGTCTAACTTACGGATTTCTATAAGTACTTTCACAAGTATTAAGATAATGACTTTCCATGTCAAATATTTCCAAATCGCTGAAATTTATATAAGTATTGTTGGATGGTGTACTACTAATAATTAATGGTGTCTCACATTGTGTACTTGGCGTACGTAGTGGTTCATTATGAATATTTCTATGTATAAAATAATTATTATAAAAATTAAAATTGTTTAAAACGTATAGGTTTTTAATACATGTATACTGTATAATTCATACATATCTTGTATTTCAATTGATATCTTCTGAGATACATTAGCTTTAAATTCAGATGACTCAATTACATCATCTTCGTGTAAAACATGATCTAAATGGTGGAATGGGTGAATAGTAGAACTATAAAATGATTAATGAATAAATAATTGATTTTATATATAAATTAAAGGTAGAACATAATTATGTTGTATAAAATAATTAGTATATTACCAATCAAGTGTAGAAGTAGATGATGAACCTGGAAGGGAATAGTCGGCTCCTAAAGTACGTGGGTCAAAATTGTTGTTTCTAAAAAAAAGTTTGTATGACACAATAATATTTTATAGTTTTGAAATATATCCGTGATTACCTTATTTGTTCAATATTAGATTGATCATTCACAGTTCCTTCGTTCATCGAATTTTTTAATTTTTTTAAACGATCTTTCATTATATTTTTTATTGACCTTTTTCTAGAAACAAACTGTGGTTTTTGGATTTCATTTTTCGGTGGGTCAATAATTTTTAAGTTTGATGATTGTGTATAGTTGACCAAAGTAGCATTATATTGATGTTTTCCAGTTAACTTAAAGACACTTTTGTAAACATTTTCTGACGCAAAGTATTCCGCTTTCATAATAGGTTTTTTATCATTGGGTAATAAATTCGTGCCTGTCGCTTGCCACTCGATGCCATCTGACATTAATTTCGTTTGATTATATTCTATAAAAATGTACCACTTACCAGGATGTGGCTCAAGTTTTGAACATTCAACAGTGTTGGTTACTTTATGCGGAGTTTTAAGCATTTTTATTGCTTCGAGTAAATTAACTTTTGAACGATTAGTCAAAATATACAAATTGTGTGGTTTATTATTTGCTTTGAACATGTTTGTAACTTTATAAGTAAATCAATTTTTAAACAACACAAATCACAGATCAGAGTTAATCGAATATTCACTGTAGTTACACATTTACAATGTCACATATAATATATTATGATGGCATATATACCTACTATATATATACCTATCTACTTACATTGGGCGTCACGTATCAACTAAATACACTAAACTATAAAGCTAATAATTAAATTTGAATAAGACGTTAATGAACGTCTCCTGATAATCATAAATTATATTAAATCATATCAAATGGCATAACATTTATTGTCCATTAGGTATAATATACTATATAATTATTATAAATTAAATGTCATATTATAAGCGTTTGATTTTTATACTTACTTATACCATAATAATATTTAAAATAACAATTATACGATATCGGAATAATTTCTTTCCACATTAATTTTGTGTAAAAAGACAGCCAGACAACTATAATCATTAATCAGTATAGCAGAGCTAGCTATTGTGAATACTTGTAATTTGTGTGCATATTATAACTTACTCTTGAGTTACTTATTTAAATTTATATTTTTATTTTTTACACCTATCATATTTGTTACAATACAATTCAGTCAAACTGGTACCTATTATAATATAACGTTGAAATACTAAACATAAAGTAAGTACCTATTACGTATACACCTATATACTTCATACTAATATTTTTTTTATTATTATAATAGTATTATAATTGTATTAAATGTTCATTATAGTCTTGTTACAATGAAAATGGATGTCTGCAACATGATTTGTCGTACCGTGCTATTGCAGTTGCTGCTGATCAATCATATTATTTCCAGTACAAATCAAGACGATGCATTTTTCAACCTCACTCTTACCACTAATAGTCCAGGATTGCAGTACGAGATATTAGGGGAAGGTGAATTGTGTAAAAGTAGTTGGACCATAAATACATTCATAGATTTAAAATATTTAATAAATAGCCTTAGTGATGTAAAAAGTATGTTAAAAGCAATTGACCCACATGCAATTAATAACACTTACCAAATAACTCTAAATCAGTTAGAAAATCATGTAAAAAAAATAGATGTGATATACATATTATTCGACAAATGGCTAGGCATAGCAAAAAGGTTAAGCGATCATTTGAGTCTGGAGGTTCGGCCCTACAGTGGATGTTCGGTATTGCCGATGCTGATGATGTACGAAGGTATGATAGTTCGATTAACAAATTAGAGAACGATCAAAAAGATATGATACACGTAGTTCAAGACCAAGTATCTATTTTAAGGAGTACAGTAACAAATTTCAATGCAACCATAACAACATTTAATGACAACAAATTATTATTTAATAAAAATCTTAAAAAAATTGAAACAATTATTAATAACATGAATATTGAATTAGTAGACGACCAAAAACAAATTATTATTTTAAGATTAATATCTCTAATTGAAAATAATATATTTGAATTAGATATATTTATATCGAGGTTAGAAAGAATGATTTCAAATGTCCAAACAAATAAATTAGACGTTTTTATAATTACACCAGATCAATTATTATCAGAAATAAAACGAATAGAAAATATTCTATCAAACAATTTACAAATCCCTATTAAATTTAATGAAGAAAATATACAAGAAATATACAAAATAATACACATTGACCTTCACCCATTGAACGATAGAATCATATTTTCAATAAAAATGCCACTATGCATCACCGAAATTTTCAAATTGTATTACATTCTACCTATATACGTTCCAATCAATGAACACGGGCAATTCATACATATCGCTGAAAATCCAATGTATTTATTAACGGACGATGTAGTTACAAAATATTTTATTTGGTCAAATATCAATAACTGTTTAATAGTTGCTGACATTTTTGTTTGTGGTTTCAATGAAATCGTACACAATAGTATCACTGATCCCACTTGTGTAACAGAAATGTTAAAAAATTCTATAAGTAAACCTACGCAATGTGATACTTTTATCACGGAATTTAAAAAAGAATTTTGGTACGCATCATTTTTCAAAAATAATTGGTACTTTGTATGAGAAAACCCTACTGCAGTTACAATAATATGTAATAATCGATCTTTTATTCGTAAACTAACATTAAAAAAATTTGAAAGCTGGGTGTCAAGCTCATACGACTAAAGGCGTATTAATAACAGAACAAATTGTAGAGTCGTCATTTGTAACACTTCCTTTAGAATTAAGTATTTTAAACGATTCATGTTGCAATATTACACTTCATCAACGCTTTCCGAAACCTATTCATTTAGACGAAATTAAAAATCTAAAATTTGATAAAGAAGCTTTTAATAAAATAATTTCAGAATTAAATACTCAAGATGAATTACTAAATTAGATATTATTAAATAAGACGTATGAATTTGTATATACCAACAAATATTTAATCATTTTGATAATTGTTATAATAGCATACGCCAGTATAAAATTGTGTATATAAAAAAAAAAAAAAACATAGGTCAGCTTTAGAAAATATACATTTAGATTATTGTCCCGTGTCCACTGTTCCAAAATAAAACAATACATTTTACTTTATATTTTAAAATAATATTTTATGCATGTTAATTTAAATCTTTTGTACATTTATTCATAACAGGTAGTTGCATTTTATTTTTTTAAGAATTTATTAACGCATTTGTTAATTATAAGTTTTAGAAATTTGTAATTTTATATTTTTAATGTGATATTTAATGCATTTCATATTTTAATATTTATAAAATAATTTATAATTAATTGTACAATTAATAATTATACAATTACATATTAAGAAATTAAAATAATTATAATAGGTACTTATGAATAAGCTATAGTCATAAAATATGAAATTTTATTTGTAATAATTGAATATTTATAATTTGTGTAGAATATATTATTATAATGTACAATAAATGTTATAAAATTTAATTTAATTTGGATTTTTTTTATTATATACCTAATTATTCCGATATCATTATAATGATTTATGACTTATCAAAATAAGTTGAAAACAAAAATTGTAGTAACTGTTTTATTATAATCTACATACATTACTAACCAAAATAATGTTTGGCAATTTTGTATAGCAATGTTTTTATTGGATTTACACATGAATCTTTTTATCTTTATGAAAAGGGCGTAATAATAGTGAACAAAATATGGCATAAAAACATGGTTTAGTACTTTAAGAAATACGTCTTATTGAAGCGGTCTACGGTAAAAATACCTATCATATAAATCGTAGAGGAAAGTTTTATTTAGAATCGCAAGAAGTCGGATTTTAGATATTTTTATTGATTAGTTAAAAATTAGTGTATAAAAAGTAAAAATCGCTAGCTATTTTATCATGCAATATTGTACAATTGGAGTACGATATCAAAAATCGGTCTTCTTACGATTCTAGATAAAATTCTCCTCTACAATTTTTATGATAAGTATTTTTACTGTAAACCCCTTCAACAAGCCGCATTACTTGAAATATGAAAAATTGGTTTTTATATATATATAATTCAGATACGCGCGAATACGAATGTCGAAGAAAACTAAAATAAGTAAAATATAATATTCATCTCTAAAATAATTATTTCCTTATCTTGGTATTTTTATTCTATGCAAGGCTGCGATGCGATAGAAAACCTGTTTTGATCTATGGTGCGGTACTGTCGTTATTGCGGGCGGGGTGGTGGTATTACACCGTAGGCTACTGCCGCTGTTTACGCCGTTTACGACCGCCGGACCGCAACACATGTCGGGCGTAAATTAATCGTTTTTTTTCCGAAAAACGTGGTTTCGTACTTCAAGTAATATGGCTTATTGAAGGGTTTTACAGTAAAAATACCTATTATAAAAATTGTAGAGGAGAATTTTTTCTTGAATCGTAAGAAGCCCGATTTTTTATACATATATTATTCTAATCGCCCAATATCGCATAGTATATTAACAAGTTTTTTTAAACTTTTTATCGACTATTTACTAAACTAATTAATAAAAATATCGAAAATTGAGCTTCTTACGATTCTAGATAAAGTTGTCCTCTACAATTTTTATAATAGGTGTTTTTGCTGTAAACCGCTTCAATAAGCCGTATTATTTGAAGTACAAAACCATGTTATTATGCAATATTTTGTTCACTAGTGCGCCCTCTTAATCCCACAACATGTTTGCATTTTCCTGTTCCCGCTTTACATGAGCATTTTGTGGACAAAATATCCTTAGTATTTGAAACAATAACTTCAAGCTAGGTAAAAGAAAAAACATTTAAAATAGTAAATAGTAACTATTAACTTTGTAAGAACCACTAAATTATTAGATTTATATTTTACCAACATGTAAAATGCATGTAATTTAATACAGTTCAGTGACTTTTTAGTAATATTACAGACACAAATTTTCTGAAAAAAATTTACTTACTTCATGAGGTTTTCCATTTAGATCACTTGTTTGCAGACATAATCCTAAAATATGAATATATGCATCATTTCTACATTTTACACCCATTTCTAAAATATGATTGCATTTTACAATCTGAGAACCTTCTATAAAAGGTCTTTTAAAATCGCCAATGTATTGCATAATGTATGTTATTTCAATTACCGAATTAAACATTTTAATAAAATATATTTAGATGTAAAACTTAAATATAATTAATATTATAATTTATAATATTGGACACTGGACACTATAGATAGGTATGCTGTATAATATAATTTATATTATAAAAAAAACAGTAAGAAAAAAAAAGTGGAAAGTAAACTAGAAACACTGTCTAAACAGCATGGGCCTCGGCCGTTGGGCGACCATGTTCCCCGTTAGCCTTATCATTAGTATCGACTAGGGCGCTACCTATATTAACTTTCAATCGCGAATAGAAGCGTCACTCTCGGGCGGCCAATGTTAATGTGTTTAGAATTCTTAACGGTCTTGAAATGGTTCGTAACTTCTTGCCTTACCGCCAAGCTTACAACATCATTCTTGTTGTTACGCCTAATCATACAATAAATATGTGATAAGAGAATAATAAATTATATTTTAATTTTTGTTATATGTATAACATCAATTTTTTTCGATTTTTTTATTTGATATGATACGAATATTGAATTTATGATGGCTAATATATTTTTAAGATATATGATATAGATATTATTCAATAAATTTGTAAGTAGTTTGTTTTTTGGACATGATTTTATTAATGCATTATTATTAAACATCATTGACAATCAATATTAATATATACAATGAATATGAATTATTTACCTTCTATAAGACAATTTAACAATAAAATATATACATAACAATATTTATAAATTACATAAAATTTGCAATTTTCTATTTTTTTCATGCGAGGTATTTGCAAATTACAGTTAGTTCTGGTCAAAGTAGTATAAATTCTAAATCTTATATATAAGTTTAACAAATAGTCATGGGGGAATTGTTCACAGGGATGTTCAAAGTATACATTTAACATTAAACTTTTAAGTTTTTGCCCAACTTTTGGTGATGGTGCTAAAGTAGGAAATTGATTTGTAAATATAATGTCTAATTCAAAAATATATTGGTAAAAATTACAATCTGGAGTCATTAATGATAAAAACATAGATATAGAGCTGTGTTGATGTGATTTGAAGTGTGTGAAAAAAAAGTTCATCAGATAACTTTGTGGTAGTTCTGCCATATCTTAATATGCACGTTTCACAAGAATGCATGTTATAACACTTCATTATTAAATTTATTAAATAACCACATATATATGTAAAAGCATTTCTTTCTGGCAATTCTAATGATCTGTAATTGGTTACATCAATGGGTAATGGATTAATTTGAATTACCTTTTGGTTTTCAGGGAATACTGTTTTTAAATCTTCAGCTGGTATTTTATTTAAATTACTCAGTACTTAGTCTATGTCTTCCAAACAATTTGCACCTTCATTGTATTCAAAATAACTTAATGAAAATAATTTTTTGAAGGTACGCTGTAACTGAATAGTTGTGGGGTTTATACAGTTACCATTCTGAATTCATAGTTTATAGTTGATCATTATTACCACGCCACATGACCAGCCGGCGACCATAAATTCATATTTAAACAAATGCTTATAATTTTTGTGGCGCTACAATAATGAATCTTTAAATAGTACCATGGCGTAGAGAAGAACATGACAATTCTTTTGGTATAAAAAAAACAACATTTTGTTAATTTTAACCTTTGAAAATATTTAATGAAAATGACTATATTTATAAATACTTTTATGCACTACTTGGTATTAAATACAGTTAATAATATTAAAAATACTTAAATATTGATTAGTTTTAAGAAATTATTACATAAAAAAAAATAAAAGTATACATTTTTATGAACTTCTGAACATAATAGGTATAAAAAAATTCTGAAAGTATAATAGCAGATATAAAAAAAATACCTATTATAATAAATATAATTTAATTTACCTTGCATGGTAAGTATGTAAACAAATTATACAATTTTTAATATTTTAAATACATATTAAATAAAAACTAATATAGAGTTATCTACCTATAAAAACCAATAAATACCAATGGATACATTGTTACAGAAAATTATATTGTGTACATTGTTGTTTAAAAAAAAAAAAAACATTAAAACATTAATTTGAATATGATTTTCGTTAAAGCAATCTATACATGTATATATGTTGCAAGTAGAACAATATGTAGTTACTTTTTTTGTTTCAACACTAGCTTTTTTTGAACCGACAGCTGTGGTTTTGAGCGAATAGCAATGCAAGCACTTTTTCTAACTTTTCGGTTACGGTTATCTCTTTCTGTAGACTCTTCAAATTTGTGATTAGTTTTTCGGCCACGTTTATTTGAAGTAGTTGGACAATCTGATATAGCAATCTGCGATTGGTCTAGTTCAAGTAATAATTCGTCAACTAACATTTCACGGAACTTTGTGATGGATATTTTTTTTATCTTTAGTAACACTTCAGTGGCAACTTTGTGATACCATCTAATCGATTTACGCACAGGGGAACTATAACTCGAAAGTTGGTCAGATAGGTCGATTCCAGCTTTTCCTGCATTATAATCTAATATTATTTGTGGTTTAAAAATAGACTCATTTTTACGATTTTTTTTTACCAGTTTCGACCATGTTTATTGTGTTTAGTGGACATCATGGAAACGTTCCTTTTGTCGTGCCATTTTGCAACTACAATTCCATTTATATTTTCTCTGCCGATAATTTCACCAGGTCGTAGTTTTGTTTTAAAAATTTCGGGTAATCTTATTCCATTTGATCTTAAAGTTCCTATAAGATGAGTGTTGTTTTCTAAAAGTTCGTTAGCCAAAGGTAAAGAGGTATAGAAATTGTCAGTAACTATTGTCCGTCCAGCATTTAAAAAAGGGTTACTCAACTCCAGGACAACTCTGCATGCTAAGCCCTTACCGTTAACTTGGTTTTTACCTGCGTAAACATTCACGTCATGTGTATATCCATTCACCTCGCAAATTTTAAAAAGCTTAACACCATATTTATGGGCCTTTCCTGGTATATATTGCCGAAATTTCAAACGCCCACGAAAAGGGACCATCGACTCATCTATAGCCATATATTCACCTGGCTCCATAACAGATTGATAATTTTTAACGAGACGTTCAATTAAGCCACGAACTTTATAAATCCTGTCATCTACAGGGGCTTTCATATTGTCAGAAAAGTGCCAAAATCTTAATATCAACTCAAACCTGTTCCTAGGCATCGTTTTACCGGCAATACTATTAATATATCTGGATTTTGTACTCCAATAACTTTCTATACTTGGCATTTGCACTAAGCCCATCCATAAAAGTAAACCAATAAACTTTTTTATTTCATTATAATTTGTTGGTACCCATTTGGAAAATCTGCTCGCTTTCGATAATCGAATTTTTGAAAGAAACTGCTCGGCATTTCTATTTGTTTCAATTACAATGAGTTCGATAATATCATCACTACAAAACAAATTAAAATGGTACCAAACTGATGCATTTTCTGGAATATCAATTTTTATTGAATACAAATTGTTTTTGATAGTCGCCTGTTACGTTAAACCATGCATGATTGGTCACATTCGGACTTTGAGAAGGATTTTCAATTTGTTGAATTTCACGATAGTTACTAGTATCTAAAATTGTAGACATATTATTTTAATTTATTGCATAATTTTAGTATAGGTTGGTATTTAAAATTTTTTTATGAACTAGTCTAACTATAAATATAAGCAATTGGTATTAAAATATTTATTTGTATGTAATATACCTACAAAATGTTTTTATTGATAGAATTGATAAAATATTAATAATTAAAAAACACAGTTGAGTGAATTTTAAAAGTTTAAACCATATAATATACTTAATGTTGTGTATAAATGTTTCTTACCACTACTGGATCCGTCTGTAATCTCCGATGGTGCATGGAAATCTTTATCGGCATCTGAATCATCGAATTCACTAAAACCACTTAGGTCACTATCATCAAAGTCACAAAAAAGTTCCTTTTCGATTTCACAATCATTAATTCGTTGCCTTTTCGGCCTATTTGACGATTCCATTTTCAATTTTATTAAAAATATAGGCACTAAAAATGTACTATTTACGTAGTAGTACAGATGTCCACTACGTAACTGAACACTGTCACTGAAGAGTAATATTTTTCGTGTTCGATAAAATGATAATAATTATAAATACTATGATAATAAATCTAAATATAATTTATACATAAACAATTGTATGGTAGCCGGCATGCATATGACGTATAAGTTATAAAAATTACTTCTTACCGCCATATGCCCTCCGGCTACCATACAAAACGGTTTAATTATTATTTTATCTATATCTATATTTAGAGCTTATCGACGATCACGACAACATTAGAATTATTTTAATTGCATCAATATGTCCAAAGTTATTTATAGGAACAAATACAGAACGTTCCTCGAAAATAGTATTGGCGTGACACAAATACGCTATCGTATGGCCGCCGCCGGGCATATGGCGGTTAACGTGTTAATGTTGTGCCATTGCTTTATTGATGTGTTAAATTTTTGTAAATTAACATTTAAAAAAAATTAAACATTTTTAATAAGAAATTATTTTGATATTCAGTATTTTTAAAAGGTAAGCAAAATCGTTTTGCCCCCTTAGGTTCTAATTCATCGTCAGATTCAACGTCGTCTTCTTGTGGCTTTATTTTCATTCGAGAATTAAATATATCAAATAAATTATCAATTTCGTCTATAAATTCTATTGTACTAGCAGCTGTATTTGGAAGTGATCCATCTGTCATGCATGTTGTCATTGCACAGACAACAGTTTTACTGAAAACATGAGATGCAAATTTCACTTTCATCTTTTGAAATGGACCAGGATTCATATGTTTTTCTGTCAATTTAGGAGCTAGGCGATGAGTTCGCTGTGCATCAGAATTGTAGAATTGTTTTTAATGTTTGCTCTCAATAATTTTGTCTTCAGAAACTAATCTATAGTTAAAAAAGTTAGTTCTGGTTGATTTTAGTAAATGAGGAGGGTCAAACATGTATATAATTTCTTTTGTTCCAACTTTAAAATAAGGGTTTGCAGGTGTTACTCCCACATTATCCGCGAATGATTTAAAATTAGAACCCATATCAGATATCATGACTCTAACATTAAATGAAATACTAATTAACTTTAAAATACACTTATATATCATGTTTTTTTAGAGAAAAACCAGAGCAAGTTGAACCAACAAAATAGTACCCTATTGGCTGTTTCCACGTATCATGTATACCTCTCATCATCAAGACCATTACAGATTTTGCAACATCAGTGGTTTTATGTGTCTCTACATCATGGAATCCAACAACTTCATCTTTGGCATAATTATAATAAAGAAAAGTTTTTAATGACATTTCATCAACACATAATACGCAATCTCTTCCTTTTTTGTTCAATGTTTGTACTTTTAAAGAAAATACTTTAAAATTACAAAATCACTGAGTCCAACACCGATTTCCCAATTTTCTGTAGCCCTCTGCAAGGTTCTTAAACTTGGTAAACACCACACTTTTTTAAGAAACCAATAAGCCTTAGCACCATAAAAATGTACCATCAAAGCAAATTGTTTTTCTTCTGGTGTATACCTTCTACCTTTTGCTTTGACTGTACATAATCGAGCTTGATTTTTTATAAAACTACACATTGTTGGCTTACCAGCAAATAATGTGTCACATATATTGTTGAAGTCTGTCAACGTCACTGGTCCATCTAATCGGTCTTGTAAATTTGAATTAATGGTTGTTTAATCGAGAGGCTCCTACAATATTTGTGGTCGGCCTCAATGATTACACCAACGAAAGTTGAATAATACGAGGGACTGTCAGGACCAATATGACCATAGGGTGTCAGGCTACGACCTTATACACTAAACTCTTAGATATATAATGTGCACGTATGGCAAGGCACATACAATAGTTTATTGGTGAAAGACAATAAAGACAAATAAATAATATTAATGCAAATAATGGCTAGTGAATTGGTACCAACGTCTCAGTACCAATCAATAAGAATAATACAAAATATAAATAATAATTCAGAACCAGCAATCAGTAGATAATAAATAATACTATCAACACAGATTAATAATAATAATAAATAATAATACTACTATCAACACAATTCTGTGCTATCAACACATATGATAATAATTAATAACAGTAGGTAGTCAACAGTGGACCATGACAAATAGTGATATATAAAAAAAAGATACAATAATATTTACACGCGTCTCCTACGACCGTTGGTGACGACTTGACTGTTGATAGTAGATACAACGACAATATGCCCACACATATCACTCGTCGCTGGGTGCAAACTGCCCGCAAAGCCAAACATAGGCCGTTCGACAATAATACAATAAATCGCACACGACACGTGTATATATGTCGGGCGACCAGGCTCCGTATCACGACAACAATAATAGGACCGATAAAGAGGCGATACACAGCGACTAGTTAATATAATAATATTATGACGGCGATATGAAGAAGCGCGTCGCGTAGACGACAACACAAGTTACGAAGTCGCGAACACAAGCGCCAGGCAACGACGAGCCGTATATCGGCCAGAGTAACTACACAACGACGGGCCGTAAATCAACAAAGGTCGTCGGTGAACTAACTAGGTCAGGCGATTACGAGGTCTACGGTGTACGTACGTGCGTTATCGGCGCTAGCATACTAGACGGGCGGAGGAGATGGCACGACCGGTTCAAAGACGCATTGGCTGGATAACGACTTCGGCGCTCGAACAATGGTTTTGAGATTTGCACATTCTTTTAAAGCTGATTTCAATTTAATTTCAGTGTACAGTAATCTTTTTTTCAGTTTCATTTTTCTTGGTGTGTTTTGAGATAAAACTAGTCCTGTCTGAGTTTCAGAATCTGTAATAAAATATTTTTTGTTGGTTACAAATTTAATTCAAATGTGTAGTTTATATGTACCTAATACATATTTTTTTAATTTAGGAGATAAACTAAATTAGGATAAACTACCTGAACAAGGTGTTGAACAACTTGATGAAGGCCTTGATGAAATATCTGATGTTGAACAATTCTTTGAACACTCAGGTAATGATTCTGGTGTTTTAGGAAATAATTCGACGGGACTTAAAAAAGAATCTAAAATCAAAAACTTAATTAAAGACATGTTTTGAAAATTGTAATGTTTTAATATTTACTCTTACTGTTTGTAACATCAATATGTTCTAAAGGGTGAGGAGTAGAACATTGTGGTAGATCTACATTCTCACTGTTCATTTCAATAGAAGTGATAATTTTTAGAGCTGCATCTAATTTTAATCGGTTTGTGTTAAATAGGATCAATATAAATAGCAGGATCAAAATGGTCAGAGCAGATTCTTTTTTGAAAAAGTCTAAATGTATCCTTTAAACCAATATTATGAATCCAAGTATTACAACTATAATTTAAATAAACATTTCAATTAGAAATAAAACAAAATAATAATATGGTATAATAGTATAAACTAGAGCTAATGGCATGCTCGCATGCTCGTTTTTTTTTTCTTAATGTGTGTTTAAAACAGAATTGGGAAAAATATTATCTAGATAATTATTCAAATAAAAATAGATCAATATTCTTATATTAATAGTGGTCTTACTTTTTAAGTGAATACAAACATACGTGAACACGCGAATGTAACAAAATAAAACACGTATGATTAATATACGTCAATTTAATAAATGCTAAATGCTAAAACACGTGAACCCTTAAAAATCGTAATCACGTGAATAATTTTAATTTGTATTATTTACAGTAACACGAATAAATTATTCGATAACAAACCCGTTTTTTTAAAACGAAATCGAAACATTTTACAAAATAGTAGTTAATAAAAAATAATAAACAAACGAAACTCTTCAATTATTTCTCGATAATAAATTAAATAGATACAAAAATATAATAAATATTTTTTTTTTTTTTTTTAATACATTATATAGAATATGAAATATGTAATTATGTAAAAAAAAATATGTAATTCTATTAAACGAATTCCTCTATATTACGATTTTATTTGACCCTTTCTGCGTCTGTTATATTATGGAAGTTTCATTATATTTATTATTTACATCATAATAAATAAATATTAATTTTACAAAAAGAAACAATTGTCAACTAATGATCTTTCTCCTACAAATAAAAATATATAGCTCTAAGTAATTGAAGGCGTAAATACGTCAATATATAAATTCAAGGAAAATTTTAAGAAATGGGTCTTATAAATCAAACCTTAATATGAAGCACTCAGATTTTCAAAAATCAATCGTAAAAAAGCCAATTAAAAAAAAAACAGTTAGGTATTTTTACTAAGGGTTCCTCCAGTGGCGGTTATTAGGGGGGGGGGGTGCCCCCCCCCCTTGGATTATTTTGTGTTATGTTCTCTACGTCATATTATTTTCAGAATATTATTTTTTATTTTTTATATCAGCATGTACTTTGAATTGATAACAATGGAACAATATATGTATTACGTTATCAACAAAATACAGAATTACATCTATATATTATAAAGAAATACAGTCTTCTATAATAAGTATAGAAATAGAACTAATAAGCTAGTCGGATTTGGGTATGATGCTAGAAACGGTTTTAGACGTAGTTACGGAAAAGGTTCTGGTATTATATTATCAAATATCGTAACTTGTTATCACTTATCAGTTATCTGCGGTTTTTTTCTTCCGAATTTTTATGAGTAATTACTTTCCTACTTAGTACTTACTAAATTTAATTGTTCATCGTCGGGTCATGGATACATTTTTAATAAGAAGTAATGCGGTTTCTCAACCATCTGCAAACATTAATGAGGTGAGTTAAATCTTTACAACTTACAAGTAGGTAAAACAAAAAATATAATTTAGGTAAGAAATTAACATACATTTTTATGTATGTTGGTTAACTATTTCAGACAAATATTAATAAAGACAAACTGAAACGTCCTGTGGAAAATGCTGAAAACACAGAAACTGCTGTTCCTTCTATAATTTCTAAAACTGTAAGTGTCTACTTCCTACTTACATTTAATTTTTAATCTACTTATTATCATCAAAACACATACCTATTACAATTACATTGTAAGACAAACAATTTTTATTTTTATTCGAATTTACATATTAATAGTTTTCTCCCAGAGTTATATTGCATATACCATGAGTACAATAATTTAATAATTATTGTAATTTGTAGGCTGAAATTGATCAAAATTCAAGTCCCTTCAATATGGATGTAGGACTATATAGCTGTGGAAATGTTCAAATTGATGACCATCTACACTTGAATGTGATTCAAAATAGTTCTGTCCCAACTTCTAACTTTGAATATCCTTTTTCTGTTCATTTTTAAAAAGGTGTAACGATCGAAATTGTAATTAATATTAATAATATTATAAACCATTATGCGATAGCGCTCTCCGTCCCACGGTCCCCTCTGCCACCGCTCATAGGCGACACCGAGTTCACACACACACACACACACACACACACACACACACACACACACACACACACACACACACACACACACACACACACACACACACACACACACACACACACACACACACACACACACACACACACACACACACACACACACACACACACACACACACACACACACACACACACACACACACACACACACACACACACACACACACACACACACACACACACACACACACACACACACACACACACACACACACACACCCACACACACACACACACACACACACACACACATCATCACGTACCTATGCCTAGTACCCGTGGTTCGGATGACCAGCCGACACTATATAATAATAACACCTCATTAACGGCCTATAATAATATAAAAGTGTAAAGTACACCGGCCAAACATATTTCTAACTAAATTATGCAACGATAAATTATATAATGCTGTTCGGTGAACAACACGCCCAGCCACGGCCATCTCTTGTTCATTACTTTTTCTTCGCTTCAACGGACAACATCATGGTCGAGTAGCGAAGAATAAAATCACCGGGGGCGTCTTCGGGACGATGCTCAACGGTCCAACAGCAAATAAAGATGGTAATATGGTTTTGTTAACGTTGTACGTAGTACGTACAACCCACATACAGTCACACCTTGGCCGGTGAATTAATATTATTAATTGTTAATATAGGTTCTGACATTTTGGTGTTAGTTAATATTATAAAATCTGATCGTTCGTGTATATATATCTACTATATTCATATACCATTATTATTTATTTATACATACACTGGTAACCAATATTCGGAGCCGTGTTTGGAATTGGTATATCGTCCATTCCATATTATTATATTATGATTTATATTTATCCGTTATGTTTGTTTGTTCGGTGTCTTTCAATTGCGGCCAAGTTTTTATGCCGTATGGCTTTTCTTGGTCATAAATTAAATTTTTATTTTCTGGTATACATTAAAAAACCAACCCCCATAACGATGTTTTAATTTTTTTTCCCTTTTCCAATTTGTTTATTTATTTATATAAAGAAAATCCCGCATGCCCGATTTTCGAATCTCGGCTGTGGGTTGGCGACCTTTACCAGCCTCGTCCATGTACACTCCACGCCGAATCTGGGTATGGCCTCGTGCGAATTGTTACAAAGGCAAAGAAGGCAAGCGTTTTCTCAGGGAAAATCATTTTAAAAGTTACCCCTGGTTAGCATATTCCACTTCAAAAGAAGGACTTTTTTGTTAAATTTGTGTATTATTTAAAGAAAGTAATCAAGGAGGAAAACACTAAACAGAAAATTTAAAAACACTCGTAACTACTCCCTTAAAAAAGTTTTCAAAATTATTGGGTAAAGATGGTTTTCTTGAAGTACATCAAAATAATTTGTATCACAAATATGCACTTCAAAGAGCTGATCAATTTAAATCTACCATTCTTAATCCCGAGAAAAATATTTTAAACTTGGTAAATGCTGATCGTTTGAAAAAAATTACTGAAAATTGAGATCGCTTGAAACCTATAATTCAATCTATGATATTTTTGAGGAAACAAAATATTCCATTGCGTGGCCATAGAGATGATGGAGCTCTATTAGCAAATAACAATCATCATAAAATGAATAATGAAGGGAACTTTAGAGAGCTTTTAAGGTTCAGGGTTAAATCAGATGACAAAATATTAGAGCAGCACTTACTCACAACACACTCAAAAGCAACTTATATTAGTTCAAATGTTCAAAATCAATTAATTGATTGTTTCAAGGAAGAAATACAATCATAAATTATCAAAGAAATAAAACAAAGTAGATTCTACAGCATAATGTTTGATGAAACTACAGATTTGTCACATGTATCACAAATGAGTTTGGTTTTTCGTTATGTTTTTAATGATAAAATCAAAGAAAATTTTATTGAGTTTATTGACTGTCATCGTGAAGCGTATGGCAAAATAGATGATAGTGAAGATGTTGAACCAAAATTATCTGGTGAACATTTAGGCCAAATTGTAATAGATTTGTTAAACAAATTTTCATTAAATCTACATGATTGTATTGGAATCACAACAGACGGATGTTCTGTTATGATATCGAAAGCTCGTGGTGCTGTCCAGCACATTCAAAAGTTTGCAAAAAATGCAATCTATAGCCCATGTGCAAATCATTCTTTAAATTTATGTATATCTAAATCGTCAACAGTACAATTTGTAAGAAATTCTGTTGGTGTTATCAAAGAAGTAGTGGCTTTTTTTAATTCTTCTTCAAAAAGGAATTTTGTTCTAAAAAGTACTCTGAAAAATCATTCTTTAAAAAATGTATGTGAAACGCGCTGGATTGATAGACATGACAGCATTTTATTGTTTTCTATCTCATTTACAGACATACTTATTGCATTAAATAAAATATCTGAATGGTCAGAATCTGAATCTGCAACCAAAGCCAAAATGTTGATAAGTGCTTTAGAGAATTGTGAATTTATTTTAACTATGTTTACTCTGGTAAATATTCTGAGTATTACATTACCTATTAGCAAATGTCTTCAAGGAAAAGAAAGGGATTATATTAGTGCAACAAATATTATTCAGTTGGTTTTAGATAACTTATCCAATAAACGTACAAATTGTGATCAGTATTTTAATAAAATATATAAGGAAGCTTCAGAACTGTTGCATATTCAGCATTTATATTATATGATATTACACCTATACTGTTTATACTAACAATAATCATAAGTATCATATTACGATCGGTGGGGACTGTCCATCGGTTATTAGCGAGTAGAAATATATTGTACGTCATTACGATTTATACTGTTAACAATAAATGTCTATATAATACGTTTATGTTATTATTTATATTTATAATACATAACAAATTGGCGACGAAGAAAATAATAATTTAATCGTAATCACTAGTGCATTAGAAGTTTCAAGTATTGTATTCATACTAATACAAAATGGCAACTCCTAAGACAGAATCCATAACGAACTTCAATCAAGTTATTGGGTCACCTGGAAACTTTGAAACAGGTATAGATATCACAATTTTTGAGTGAAAATTGACAAATTTTTTTTTGGCAAACGCCATCGAAAATAATATTCAAAAAAGAGCCATTCTATTATCATCAGTCAGTGAGGAAATTCACAAAGTACTTTTTAGTTTATGTGTTCCTAGCACTCCAAACGATGTTGAGTATGAAACTCTAATTAAAAGTTTGAACAAATATTTCAAACCAATAAAATCGTACTTCGCGGCTAGGTATACATTTTATCAAGCTAAACAAAAACAAGATGAATCGGTGTGCCAATGGGGTGCACGTGTCAAAAATCTTGCTTCAAAATGTGGGTTTTCGTCGGAACTAACAACAGTCATTAGAGACATATTTGTTGTCGGAATGGGTTTAGGACCAATCAAAGATCGTCTGTTAGAAGAGGATGCCTCAAAAATTGGAGTTACATATTCAAATCTAATGGAAATCGCGACAGCCAAAGAAGCTGCAATAAATGACAAGAGTGGCTGGAAAAAAGAAGAATATGCAGACTTGAAGTACCAACAAAAAAATAATGGACATACTGCCAAGCAGGGGTTCAACACATACAAGGAGTCAAAAATCAAATGCGGGATTTGTGGCCGTTCCAATCATTTTCAAAAAGACTGCAGATACAAGGACTTCGAGTGCAACAATTGTGGTGAAAAAGGTCATTTGTCCACCGTATGTAAAAAGGGTAAGAAAGAAAAGAAAAATATAAAAACACAAAATAAATTTTTGTATGATAATAATGATGATGACGAAACAGTTAATTATGATCTTTCGAATACTTTTTTTTCCATAATTGATCAAAATTTTCAAAATAAAGCGGTGAAACCGTTTACAGTTAATTTAATTGTACAAAACAATAATGTAAGCTTCGAAATTGATACCAGTTCACAACATAGCGTAATTTCAAAAAGATTATATCATCAACTGTTTAGTCATATCAAATTAAAAAAAAATGACATTTCGCTATCTGATTACGTCGGCAACGACATTAAACCGATAGGAAAAATATTTGTCGATTCGGTGTACCAAAATAAAAAATTTACAATGTGCCTTTATGTTATCGACAATGGTGGTCCTCCATTAATAGGTCGAAATGATATAAAAAACATAAAATGTTTTACCTTGTTTAGTAATGAAAATGACGTAAGTATCGATAGTATTATAAAAAAATATAACAATGTTTTTAAAGATGAAATAGGTACTTTTAACAAATACGAAATTTCATTAAATATCAAAGCGGGGGCAGTACCTAAATTTTACAAACATAGGTCTATTCCATTAGCATTAAAGGGAAAAGTTGAAACCGAAATTGAGCGTTTAATCAAAAGCAACATTTTAGTTCCCGTCGACCACAGCGAATGGGCAACTCCAATAGTACCAATATTAAAACCAGACGGCACGGTTAGAATTTGCGGTAATTTTAAAATAACAATAAATCCAGTATTAGAAGGGACTGAATACCCTCTTCCAAAAATAGAACATTTATATGCAAATATTAGTGGTTCAAAATATTTTTCGAAAATAGATTTAAAAGACGCATACCAACAAATGGTTATTAAAGAATCTGATCGCAAATATACCACTATTAACACACATAAAGGTTTATTTAGCTATACACGTAACCCTTTTGGAATAAAGTCGTCAGCAGGGGAGTTTCAAAAAGCTATGGAAACTTCAACAGCGGGTCTTGAGGGCATAGGTATATTCCAAGACGACATTATTGTTGCAGGTTCCACTATCACAGAGCACAATGCTCGTTTAGACAAATTACTAAATGTATTGTCAAATGCAGGTTTAAGAGTAAAGTTGAATGAATGCAAATTGATGCAAAAGTCAATTGAATATTTGGGTCACAGGTTAGATGAAAATGGTTTACACACACTAACAAAACACACAGATGTTATAAACGATGCCATTGTCCCAGAAAATAAAACATTGCTAAAATCATTTTTAGGTTTAGTTACGTATTATATAAAATTTATTCCAAACGCTGCAAATATTTAAAAACCATTGTACACTCTTTTACGTAACGGCAGTGAATGGAATTGGACACCAAAATGTGACCAAGCATTCAATAAAGTCAAACAAATTTTAATTTCGAAACCCGTATTGGCACATTATGATCATAATATTCCGATTAAACTCGTTGTAGACTCATCATCTTATGCACTAGGCGCAGTTCTTTCCCATGTGTACCTAGATCGTACTGAAAAACCTATAGCATATGCATCAAGAGTTCTATCTGAGTCAGAATGTAAATTTCCACAAATTGAAAAAGAAGCTTTAGCAATTATTTACGGGGTTACGAAATTTTATGACTATTTATATGGTAGGCATTTTCTATTAGAAACCGACCATAAACCGTTAATATATATTTTCGGTGATAAGAAAGGTATCCCAATCTACGCGGCTAATAGGTTACAACGATGGTCCTATGTTTTATCATCATTCGATTTCGACATAAAATATGTAAAATCCGAAGATAATACAGCCGATTTTTTATCACGAATAAAAAGTTCAAAATTAAAAATTGAAAATCATAATGAAGAATATATTAGTCTTAATTTTATTCACGAACAATCACCTTTCACATTAGACTGGTCTAAAATAAAAATTGAAACAAGTTGAGACACAATTCTCGCCAAAGTATTAAACGCAGTCAAAACAGGATAATGGAATAGTGATTTTTCTAAAAATTTAGAACTTAATTCATATAATTTACGAAAAACTCAAATTGCAGTGGAACAGGGATGTCTATTATGGGGTTACCGTGTTATTATACCAGCTAAATTTCGAAATAATATACTCAAGGAACTTCATTCGTGTCATATGGGTTCTTCCAGTATGAAAAGTTTAGCGAGATCATACTTTTGGTGGCCAGGAATGGACAAAGAAATCGAAAATATCACACAAAGTTGCGACAATTGTATTAATGTCAGGCAAAATCCGCCAAAATCTGTAACATCACCTTGGAAATGGCCAGAAAAACCGTGGACTAGAGTGCATTGCGATTTTCTTGGACCATTTCAAATAAATATTTTTTTGTCATTGTTGACGCAACCACAAAATGGTTAGAAGTATTTCAAATAAATTCTATGACAGCAGAAATTGTTATTCAAAAATTTTCAGAAACGATAGCACGATTTGGAATTCCAAAAACAATTTCATAAGATGGTGCAAAATGTTTCACTGGTTTTGAATTTCAAGCATATTGCAAAAATCTAGGTATAAGGCATATGACAGGCGCTCCATTTCACCCAGAATCAAACGGCTGTGCGGAATCAGCAGTCAAAACAATAAAAATTTTTTTTTTTAAATGCTCGACTGCACAATCCCAATTATATAAATTTCTTTTGATGTATCGTAATACACCTCATTCAACAACACGAGAAACGCCAGCTAAACTAATGTTAGGTCGATCAACACGTTTACAATTTGACGCGTTAATGCCGAATACAAGTGAAGTGGATATTGAACGACAAATATCACAAATAAACAATGGTGGTAATAGGATAGTATCATTTAATACAGGTGATAATGTTTTAGCTAGAGATTATAGGAATAATAACAATAAATGGCAAAAGGGTAAAATTATCAAATCCATTAGTTGTAATACACACGATGTAGAGCTCGATGACGGAACTATTTGGAAGAGACACAATGATCAGTTACTCATTGATAAATCGCTGACACCAGCGAATAATTAAATTGCACTTACACCCACTAGACAAATAAATGAAAATACTGAAAATATCGAAACCGTAGGTGCAAAACAAAATCCTGATACTATAATAATAAATAAAACACCCAGACCAATTAGATCTAGAAAACCACCTCAGCGATATTCTCCAAGTGATTATAATTAATGTAATTAAACTTACTAACACACTAACATAGTGATTAAGCAATACACAAAATACTACTTATATATATATATATTTTTTTTTAAGGAAAAAGATGTTGCATATTCAGCATTTATATTATATGATATTACACCTATACTGTTTATACTAACAATAATCATAAGTATCATATTACGATCGGTGGGGACTGTCCATCGGTTATTAGCGAGTAGAAATATATTGAACGTCATTACGATTTATACTGTTAACAATAAATGTCTATATAATACGTTTATGTTATTATTTATATTTATAATTCATAACAAGAACTAATGACAAAACATGATGTTGTTGCAAAATTACCACGAATATCTCAACGAAAAAATCAAAGGCCAAATCCCCCTAGTAACTCACCAGAAGAATATTATATGAGGTCCTTGAACATTCCATTACTTGATAATATCATTGAAGATATGAAATAACGGTTTGAGAATAATAAAAATAAAATGTTTTTGACTTTAATGGGTATTATTCCAGTCTATTTAAAAGATTTTACTCCAACCAAAATAGAATCATTAACTGAAAACATATTAGTAGAATTTGGATTCTTGAACATACAAAAGGAAGTTCTTAGAGCTGAGATAGAGTTATGGAAGTCCAAATGGGTTTTTGAAGGTACCTAACCTATTCATTAAGCATTAGAATATTTTATGTTTACCATCAATTAACTAATTATAATCAATTGTTACTTTGTTTTAGGTAATATAATAATGAACCAAAATTAAATATACCTAATAATGCTATCGACTCTATTGCCAACTGTCCATGTGTACTTTTTCCAAATATTAAGCTAATTTTGACTATAATTTCCTCTTTACCAATAAGTGTGGCATCTGCAGAACGCAGTTTCTCTACTTTAAGAAGGTATTATTTTATGATTTATTTTAAATTCTAAGATAAGTAAGTATACATTAAAATTTACATTTTAATGCTTCAGGCTTAAGACTTGGTTAGGTTAGGTAAAGATGTCTCAAGATAGACTTTGTGGCTTAGCATTAATGCATATACATCGAGAGCTTGATATTTCAGAAGAAAAAATAATAGAACGCTTTGCAAATAGCAAAAAAAGAAATATTGATTTTATTATTTAATTTTTTTTTTCTTTAAAATAAAAAATTTAATTACTTTTATAAGCTTATTAGTTGACTTGTTTTGCTTGTTAAATTGTTGTTACATGGTGATTTTTACTTTTCACATACAACAATTTTTTTTTTTACAACTAGCTAAGCATTATTTGCATGTCCTTTTTTAACTAAAATTTCACTAAAATATGCTTGAATTGCTTTAAATTTATTACTTTAGTTATATATTTATTATTCATGTTTTTGTCTAGATTAAATTCAAATCTACAGATTTTAATTTTATATAACATTATGTACACGGTTAAAGGTAAGTATAATTCAGAGGCTGTTACTTTATAAAGATTCCAATAAAACTAAACTATTTAAATTAGTTAACCTGCATTTGTAACGAATAATGGTTCAACTAATTTAAATATACTTACAGGTTTTCATATTTAGGAAAACGATGAAATGTTACTTTGTGTTGACCTTCCTTATTTTTGAAAATAACACAAATGTTCGGCATTTTGTAAAATTACAAAAACAAGATAAAAAATAATTGCAAAAAAACACGTGTAATTAATCAAAAGGCGTAAAAAACTACCGTTCAGACCAGAGTACAAGACATGTGTCATCGAAATCGAATACCACAGTTCGCAATGTTTACAAAAAAAACCAATTACAATTTTTAGTTAACAGTGTGACCCATAAACATAAAAAGACGGGGCGTATTGGTGGCGCTCCTGGCAAACAATTTTGAGTGCGCCCTCCTAAAAAAAAAAAATTCAAGGAAGAGGGGTTATACAAATCTTATTAAGTGGTAATATGCATTGACCTTTTTTTTTAATAAAAAATTGGCGGGCTGATCTCGAGCAATGCATTTCGATGATAAGTGTTCGTAACATCATGCCTTACCGTCAAGCTTACAACATCATTCTTGTCGCTCCGAAATGAAGAAAATAAAAGTGGAGGGGTGAGTGTCACTTCTATAGCAGTGTTGCCAATGAAAAAATCATGATTATGCTTTATGTAATTTCAAATAATGCCAGATAGTGTAATAGAATGCTATTTTGTTATCTTTAATTTTTCGACTCTGACCTTCGCTTCCCTCGGTCCTCGAGCCAACCTGTTATGCTATACACACTACTTCACTAATTCACAGAAAATATATCTACAAGTTTACTATTATAAAAAAAAAAAAAATAGTTATTACTGTTTTGCTTTTCCAATATTTGGATATTTGGTATAAAATGGATTTAATTAAAAAAATAAAATAAATAAAGCTATTATTGATTTTAGTATAGGTACCTACTCTGTTGTCACATATAGGTACTAGTATTATTTATCATAATATAGCTAATTATTGTTGACTCATAATTCTCATTCACTAAATTATCTACAATAATAAACAGTTCTGAAAATGTACAGTTTAAGGAGCCTCCATACTACTGCATTCAAAGGAAAATTGTATATGCTCTTATATTTTATTTAAATAATGGATTCGCATAAAATGTACAATTTTGAATTATAGAAATCAACTTTTAGCAATTTAAGTAATATATATAAAAAATAATATTGAATAACTGTCTCAAGGAATAAATGTTATTAAATAACACTTAATAAGTCATAACAATAGTTATAAACATTTTACATTATTAAAAATATAATAAAACGAGTTATATTGAATAAATAAAGCTAATATACTAAACAAGTGCACCACAAGGTAAATGATCCGTTTTAGATAACTGACTCTAATCTACAGCAAAAACTGAGTTCACATCTTCATCAGAAAAAGGAGACGTCGAATTTTCTGACTTTTTAAAATGTCGATAAGTTATACCTGTACCAATCAAATCTAAAACTTTTTTAGGTATTTCAAAAGTATTGCAATATTTCCCAAGACGACGGAGGCCTGCTCTAATAGTTAAGACTGCATTTAACATATTTCTTTGCATCAAATTTCTTAGATGGAAAGGTTACTATAGTTCCCTTGATAGTTCATAATCCTGCACGATTTCTGACAAAAACTGAATTAAAGTATCTATAATTATTTGTCTATAAAACCTTTTGTTATTCATTTGTTTTACATTTTTTAGAAAAAATAAAAAAAAGCTTATGAAACCCTGTTATATGAATAAAGTGCATTAATGTTATTTTATTTTAACTATTCTGAAAAATAGACAAAAAAAATTATACTCGTTCGATACCAAACACTTAAATTGATTACATATATATGTATACTAATATTTGTAAAATTAAAAAAATGAATACATTATTTTAGAAAAATTACCTTAATGGTTGGTCTGTTTGATCATCATTTTTTTGATATTTTGTAGGCTCTAATGTTTTTTTTGTCGGCTTTTTGTTTTTCTGTATTATTTTGTGATGGTTCTTAAAAGTTGGTTTGATTAGAGTGTGCATACTAAAAATGTTTTATTTGAAATTAATTACTATAAAAAAAATGTTAATTAAGTATTATTTGTTAAAAATTGAATTTCTTTGGTATTATTATATTGTCAACAAACCATAATATTTTGTAATTACAGTGTTCATTTTGATAAAAACAACCATAATATTTATACTTACACATGTTCCATTCTTGCAGATTTCAAAAGTTTATCTTTAGTCGAGGTTTTTAGGCATTTTCGCCTACTGGCAGCTTTGCTCGAATTAGAACGTTTTATTGCTTCAGATCTTAAAACTAGCAACTACATCTGACTTTTCAATTTCACCTAATCTAACACTTTTTTTGCCATTGGTTTGAATTGTTGACAAAGGAGATGGTGAATCAACATCTGAATTTGAACAGTCACTAACAACTTCAGGTATATGAAGAACGGGTAGATTTTCAGAAATGTTGCAAGTACTTGGTATAGAAGAGCAGGGATTTGACTCAGTTGGAATACCGAAGTATTCATATTTAAGTGTTTTGACATGATTTCTGGACTCAGTACAAACTTACAAATTGCGTTTATGGTTTAAAAAACTAAAAACTTTTCTACCTATACTGATAAGTGATATTATACATTTATACAGTTTTCACTATACTAATACCAATTTGATTATATTTTGTTCATTCTATTTATAGCTATCAGTTATGGTTTAAATATAATATATTATATTATCACGCTAGTTACCGAACCGAGTTTTTGCTGTACCATTGACAATTACCACCACCTAACCGTGATTACCACATTGAGTAATCTATCAATCTATGCATACCATTGTCCATTGTACCTTATTGATAACGTCTTGTCCATGGTACTCGCACAGAACAATTTATTCTGTGGTACTCGTATAATATATTGATAAGTTGATAACTTAAGTATGTTTATAATTTTCTCAGTTCATTTTTTTTTTATGATGCTGCTTATTTTTTAGGATATGAAAACATTAAATTTGTTTCAAAATGCCAAACATTATACTAAATGCTGTTTTGAAAAATCAAATGCTAAATCACTTCTAAAAATGCCAAATTTGGCATCGAAAATGCTAAAATGGCAACACTGTTCTATAGTATTCTATGATATACGCCAGGTGCGGTGGCAACAATCAACACTAGCGCTCCGAAGACACGGTGGCCTGCGCAGCTACGACCGGGTTTCGTCGAGCTAGTGGGTCAACTTACGGCGAATAGAGTATAGTCTATATGGGAATTAAATATGTATTATTTCCTTCGCCCAAATATCTTATATATTTTATACAATGGCCGGGCATTGTATTACAGTGACTGATTAGTCCATCTGCACCATAAAATATACAAGAGCAAATGTATGTCTATTTACTTTATCATTTATGCATTCCTACACTATTCATCCGATATCCATGAAACTTTTGTGGCAAGTTTTAGGGAACCCAAGAGGGTTCTAATTTCTATGCCATTACGAACAAAATGGGACGAAAAAAATGTTAAACTAACATAATACGTTTTATTGTACGTGACAAGAATTTATAATTGTGTCATTAGTCATTACTAAGTGTGCACAAAGAAAATATTTTCTAAAATTTGCATTTTAAAATATTTTGATTTGAGATAGCCAAAAAAAATTTTTATTTTTGAATACTATAATAACGAAAATAAAAATATAACAAATTGAAAAAATTTGAATTATATAAAGTTGGAATTTTTAACGGGCAGTAATAAATTGAACGGCATCAGATAATTTCGCTATAATATGGATAAAAATTCGGGATTGTATATACAATTATGTATATAGAATATAGATCAACGATTCTCGTATAAAATATAATAATATTGTCTTCGAACCCCAAAATAATTAATAAAAAATACAAATCATTAAGAGTTATAAATAGTTTCACTAATTACTATAAATTTTGTATTTAAACATTTATCACCCTAGTAACAATGGTAAATAAAGTTTTAAAAATAATGACAGTTTATAATTTATACTATAAATTCAGATTAGTCAGAGATGATTAAATAAAATTTTAAATATAGTTAAATTGTAAATGTTCACATTTATTATCACATATCTCACGTTGATCAAAAAAAAATAAAAACAGAGTTAAACTAATCACTTGTTTGCTATATTTATTTATAACCAGTTGGTATTAGCTGTAATCAATTACGTGGTCAACAACAAAACACGTCGATGAGGCGAACTGGCATTATCGCGGTCGACCGGAGCTGTCTGTCCCAATCCCAACATACGAAATTGCTGTCTACGCCCAAAGGATGGAAGCCGCACGGTTTGAGTTTCATTATGAAAAAATGTCGGAAAACAGATAGACATGCTATAAACGGCCGTCATTGTGAGACAGGAAAACACGCATTCTTTAACGTAAATACGTCCATGTGGCCTCAGTAAGTACTGCTTAAAATGAATTTTCTAACTAAATAATCCATACTATGTTATCAAGACTCACCACTTAGGTATTTGTTGTCAAATAATATGCATACAATTTTGTTAAAACATTTTAAAAACACTAAAAAGATGGTAGAAAAATATTATGAAATAAATCCTTAAATGTAGTTAATTAAATACTGTTGACTTCTGAAATACAAATTGTATGTTGAAGTTAGAACTATTTTTTCTAGTAACTGCGAGCAAACTTTTTTTTTAAATGCTGATATACTTCCATAAAATAAATATTTAAGCAATAAATTATGTTAATTTTTAAATTGGTAGCAATTACTGGATTTTGTATTGTCACAAAACCATCCTTTAGTGTTACAAAAAAGGTCAATGGTTCGAAAAATGGCCTTCAAGTGTATTTAAGAATTTCAAAAATTTGAACTTTAATATACGCATAATTTAACCATAAACATATTAGCATTCTTAAAAAATCACACTGTATATATCAGTAACATTTGTTGGAGATACGTGATCATTATTTTTCTTTTATTAAACTAATAAGCAGGGTACAGGATAGCACGAAAAATAAAATAACTATGTTCTCATTAATATATTTACATATACATATATGTATACGCTAAACGTATACATAGCACATTAAATTTTTATATTTAACACTGAAAAATAAATTATGAATCTAATATAATTTTTTTTGAAAAATTCAGAACGGTCAGGTAATATAAATTATAAAAATATTTATTTAACTCATATAATGTATTTCTTAGATTACATTTTGTAATCTTAATATAAGTGTAATATAATGTTGATCGTCATCAAAAAAAAGTATTTAATTAATAAAATATAAGATTTTTTAAAATATTTTTTGAGAATTGAGGTACTTGCTAAAATCTAAATATTTTTTAAAAGAGTTATTACTTTTCAAATTGATTTTTTTTTAAATTGTCATTATAAAGAATCAAAATAATAAACCCGTTTACTTAGATAAATGGTTTTACAAACAAAATTTTTCTTAAAACCCATATGTATAAAAAAAAAACTATATTAATTTTTTAATTTTAGAATAATGTATGTTTTTTTTGTGTCTGTCATCACGTTATGGAGTAGAAATAATGATTTGATTTTTGACTTCAAACTGCTCATTGAAAAGAAAAATTCATCCAGTTGATTGATCCAGTCGGGGGGTCAAAAATAAAAAATTTAGAATATCTAGTTTTCAAAAGTATCAGGAAAAATAATAAAAAGTAACGAAAATTTTTTTAAACAATCAGTTTTCAACAAAATTGATTTTTTTATTTTGCTGTATCTCAAAAACAAATCATTGTAAATACTAGAAATTTTCACCAAATATTTATATTAGTGTTATATATTTACGATTAAATTTTGATTTTTTTAAAGCTATTTATAGCCAATTTTAATTTTCAATTTTTCTAAGTTTTTTTTTATTGAAATGTCTATAAAAAAAATTTGGTTATCCGAAAAATCTTTAAAATTTAATACAAGATTTATTACAAGTTGTACTTACTTATACCTAAAAATCGTTGGTCACTATTTTTGTTTATAAGCATTTAAAGTTCAAATTTTTACGAAATATGTCAAAATCGCGAAAATTTGCATGGAATTATAGAGTTGAAAATTCATAAAATTGTTGTGATTTATACCTAAGGTTTTTCATAACTGTTTCTTCAAATAACCAAATAACTGTAAAAAAAAAACTTCAGTCAATGTAGAAACATTTTGTGAGCGTATAAAAATATATTATAATTTAAATATAGTTTATAGAACATATCCTAGACTTACAAATCATCTTCATTTAGAATCGTTTTTTGTGTAATGATACCTGCCATTGCATTCAAATTTAACACATGCATTATAGTGAGCTACTCTCCATCTCTACTATACAGCAGAGCGATACCCTCTTGCCCACTTATTTATTGTATTAAAAATAAAAATAAAAAGTGTTATATAATACGTTTAGGTTTAGCACACGATTCAATAAATTATACTGAAAAAAGTATAAATTAGAATCAACATATTTTTAATTTGTCTACAAGTAGTCTTTTTATATAACTTTTCATAATGAATTAGTTACAAATATTTCACATGCAGAATATTTTGAATTGTTTTAATATTTGAATATCTTTAAGTAATAATGTTTTCACAATTAGCCTAGACAAAATAATCTTTGTATGTAGTTATCTTAATATACTTATATATAAAATAGCTTTTTTTGTATACAGTTTTGTAAAACAATTTCTAATAAGTGCAGAATACAGTTTAGCTCCAGCCACAAGAATGATATTATCAAAAATATTACTCACAAGAGTGAACTTTTCCAACCCGTAAGTGCAGAATATAAAAATACTACTCTTTAAATTATAAAAATATATTAGTTATATACTAGAAAGCAGTGGCGTAAATATAGTGTTTTGGCTCCGATGTGAAGTGCAAAGGGGCTCGTTTTCCTGGTTTTCTATTTAGTTTAAACTAGATTCCTCAATTGGGAGGTTGAATGGTCTGTATTTACACCAAATTTTAATTGTTTAAGGCAAAACTACTCGTTCTAAGTTCCCTAACCATTGCTCGTAGGTCATTGGATCTTTATTAGCAAATTATTATATTGTGATAATAAAAAAAATCAATGAGATTAATTATTATTATTATCGTATGGTATAATATTCAAGCATTACAAACTAGATATATATATATATATATATATATATAATTCATACAACAATAAGACAATATTATTAAACTTTAAAATTAAGGCTATTGGTAATTTTTCCATGTCGACATTTAGTTAAGTAATCTTATGTTGGATGTCGAGTGTCCTTATCCAATTGATCGCGTTGTCGGTTGCTTGTGAAGTTCTTCCACTGTCCCGTTAAATGCGTGGGGTGGGCAGTCACTTATTATATGGGAGATGAACTGTAGTGAGTGGCCACAGTCACAGCTTGGGTTATCTCTCATTTTCCATTTATGTAGCATCTCTCCAGAGCGACCATGTCTTGTACGAAAGCGATTAAGTGTTACCCGCCCATGGCGGGTTAACTGTTGTCCAGGAACTAGCGTATCCAGGGTTTTATTAGGCAATAGTTATCTATAGCAGAATTCTGCCAATGAGATTAATAATTCCCGTCAAATAGGAAAAAATCAAGTCTAAAATTGCATAAATACTAAACAATTTTATAACCTTACAGTATTTTATTAATTTAAATTTAAATTGTTAAATCAAAATAATATAGACAAATATGAGTAAAGTGGCTTGTTTATTGTGCCGTTGTGAGCAAAGTGTCCATAAAACAAATTTCCTATATAATTTGGTCAACTTTATTATTTATTTCAAGAGCAGGGGAATTTCATTATGAAGGTCATTATTCCCATACTTTTTTACCTATTATAAATACAGCTGGTAATTACAAAATAAATACATTTAAAACATAATCAGACAGAAAAAGGAACAATGATGATAGTTTCATATTAAGTGACATTGTTTCTAAATAAATTATATGAAGATTTCGTAGTTTTTGAAATTGTACAGAAAGCAAGCATATGTCCAATTATGAGAAGGGTGATTGGGGGTATTAAATGTGGCTATGGAAATTAATATCGAAGAAAAGAAAGAAATACTAAAGAAAGGGTGGTTAGAGAATGACATAAAAATAGCTAGTGTGAATACAGGAGTTGCAGGAGACAGAGCACTATGGAGGAGATATAAAAAAATTTGATTAACGCCAATTGGCATGTAGTTGACAGAGAAGGTAAAGAAGAAAACAGAGGAGGTTTTTTCTCCCATGCAAGCCTCAACCCCAAATTAAATGGACCCATGACTGTAGCCGGCAATGAATTTAATTAGTCTGCGGAAATTCTTGCACCAACAATAATATTACTGAAAGACGTATCTAGTAAAGATTTAGAATTGCCGAACTGTGGAAGTATGACTTTTGTATTTTTATTTTATTTTTGACATGTTAAGTCAACAGTATGGCCCCTAGATGTTAGAGCGCTTACTTCCTGAATTCGTCTATTTACGCCACTGCCTAAGTATGAGTTCAGGTAACGCATACCTATTTTTAAATTATCACCTACATATACTCATAGGAAATGGTCCAACTACAGAAACACTCAAACAGATTTATGTCGTTTTCTAAGCGATTTGAATCCAAACTGTGATTCAATTAATTGGAAGGGAGATTTTTTCAGAACATTATCGTCGTTGATATTTAATTATATGGTCCAAGTACTTTGTAGTGGTCGGATATCAAAGAAACAAAAAATAGCTCATGTGATTCTAAAGAAGATTAATGATGTAACCAAAGAATATGTGCTACTAAACTCGCCAGACAATTTTTTACAAGGGGTTCAAATATTTGTAGCCAATATGCTATCTCCGTGGCTAGAAAAACCCATAAACTATATTTGCATTAAAGGTACTAGTAATAAAGATCCATTAATTAAAAACCTAACTAACGAAATTGAGAATCATAAAGTTGGTATTAAAACAAAACATTTAAAAACTAATGAATTAGCTCAAAATAAAACAACTAGACTTAAATCAAAAACTGCAAAAAAAGTTAATACTAACGAAAAATCAAAAATAAAGAAACTTATAAAAAACAGCTTGCTTTCGCAAAACTATAGTAAATTTACAAAAACAATAAAAACGAATGGAAAATCAAAAAAAAGTTTTGAATTTACACCCGTAATTGCTGCGGAGGACGAATTAGAGAAAATAATTGAAAACCATGAAATATTATCGAATTCTGATCTCGTAAGTCATCCAGGCAGTAAGAATATAACCAAGATGGAAATAAAAAATAAGAAGTATGACAACATTAAGAGTGAAAATAACCAGAAGCCCAAAAAAATTAAAACTACAAAAACTATTTTTAAAAGTAGCTTGTCCTTGCAAAACTCTGAAAAAGCAATACAAAATAGAAAAACGAATGGAAAATCGAAAATAGGTTTCAAATCGATGACAGTAATTGCTGCAGATAAAATTATTAACAACAATGAAATGTTATCAAATTCTGTCCTCGTAAGCCGTTCAGTTGATACAAATGCAAGTAAGACAAAAATAAAAATTGGGACGAAGTCAAACATTTTTTATGATGACAGTCTTAGAAACATTAATACTCTTGGTGAGTACACAAGTGTGGAAAATGGTAATAATGGATCGACAGGAAATGAAAAAATATCAAAATCAACGGAACAACTACAAAATGACAATTCATTTGAAGCAGGTATCAATACGAGTAATAACAAGAAAAACCAATTAATCATTGACGATGACCGAACAATTTTAACAGTGAACAATCGTTCCAAATCACATTTTGACCGTGATAATAAACTATTATTATTAAAACACAATAATAAACCGACAACTACTATATCAAACAGAATAACGGATAACCATTATTATAATGCAAACGAAGATGAGAGAATACTGAATGCGACAGACTATAGTAGTCATTCAGTGATTATAGTCAAAGATTTATCAGGAGAAATATATGATATCAACTTATTAATAGGAGATGAATTATTAAAATATAATGACAAA
Source organism: Diuraphis noxia (assembly GCF_037042655.1). Classification (NCBI taxonomy): domain Eukaryota; kingdom Metazoa; phylum Arthropoda; class Insecta; order Hemiptera; family Aphididae; genus Diuraphis; species Diuraphis noxia. The sequence goes on from NW_028301711.1 coordinate 2,177,420, forward strand.
ACTTCAGTCGAGGTTAACAATGATGGTTACAGTGATGTCTATACAGACTATGATAATGGCTGCGACGATGATGACGAATATCATAAAATAATTATGAACGAGGATGGAGAAGAATTCGAAAGTAATATTTTTATTTTCATTGAAATAGTTAAGCTTTGTTATAAAATAAACTTAGATAAGGTTAAATCGATTTTATTCATCGAATACCTAACTAATTTATTCTTTAAGAATATAACTTATTCGATGAATGAATTTCATATCATTTTTAATTACTTTTACTATAGTCTAATCTGTATAAATAATTAAGAGGACCGTGATACCCGCATGTGGCATGTGTTGTCTCCGTCTTACAAGTGCATTGTATAGCAAATTTTTCGCTCTGGAAAATACGTGTAGCTCCGTTAGCTTAAAAATTGAGTGAACTTATCTCTTATAAAATTTAAAGGTAAGATTACTATCTAGACAACCTCATATGCTTTTTATTATATATTAAAAAGTAGTGATGATCAAAACAAGACCAAGACCTTCAAAATCTTGGTCTTGGTCTTTGTCTTGCGGACCCAGTCTTGGTCTTGGTGTTGGGTATACACCTTAATCTTGGTCTTGCGCAAGACTTGCTATTTTCACAAAATTAAAAAAAAAAAGAAATATCTACCTGTAATAGCTGTTAAGGTTTATTGCTATTACTTCTAAGATGAAACTTAAGTAGTTAAGTCCAATATATTATATAGTTTATTGATAATATAAAACATCAAACAATTTAATTTTTGTTATAGGTAAGTACTAGTTTAAAACTTTGCATTTTTAAAATATTATGTTTATATTATTTTATTTGTATTTGTATTTGTTGAATCGATTTACCAGCATAATTAAATTTATAAGTTCCTATTACATTTATAATAAATGTCAATAAATAATTACTAATTACTTATTATTGATCAATATAATATTTATAAAATTTAAATAGTTGTTTTTTTAATGTTCAATTAAACAAATAAAAAAAATAAATAAAACTGTATGGTTTGTTCCAATTATTAAATTGCTTAATAATTACCTATATTCATTTCAATGATAATAATAATATGTATTATTTATAATTTAACTTATTATTTTATTAACCTGTGTCCAGTACAGCAGTACTAAATGTTTAAGTTTCTTTTAATATAATATATTGGTAATAAATCATTTCTATAAATTTTATTCGGTACCTACATTTTATTTTTACAAAAAGTTTTCAATTATCTTAATGTAACTAAGTTATGGAGTAATATTGTATTTTAGATAAAGTGCATACTTTGTTAATTAAATAACAATACTATGCACAACCTACAATAATTTTAAAATTGTGACATACAATATTTTAATTCTCTGCATTCAATATTTTTGGTAGACAACATCTTTTAAATATAAGTTTTGTATTATTAATTATTATTTAGTTTTAAAATCTTATTATAGGTATTTAATAAAAAAAACAACTAGGTATGAATTATTTATGGTTAGGGGCCGGAATTATATTCTTTTGCATATTTTTTTTGAGGCTATGCAGTCAGACGGGGGTTCGAAATCTTTACAAATCATGAAGCCGGTTAATTAATGGCAAAAGTTTTTTTAGCATATTTGAGAATATTTCAAGATAAAAGAATATTTCGTACTATTAAGAATATTTGAGAATATATCGATTAATTTCTATAGACATTCGATATTTTTTGTTGCAGTGGCGTAAATAATAATAGTGTTATAAAATTGATACATTATATACGTATTATAACCATTAACCACCGTATAATGATATTTATGCTCTACATTAGTAATGTACTGTAATAGTCTGTAGTAGATAAGTGACTTATCTAAGATAACAAAATGGAATTATTACTAGGTACACTTCAAAAATAGCTAGCTCCAGGCGTTCGATTAGGTATTACTACATGAACCTACGGTACAACACTGCAGTGTCGCGTGTCGTGTAGTGTTGACATAGGTGGTATACATTATAGTTTCATTATATTTCAATAGTTACTTATTTTTACTTGTTCATAATGCCGAAAACACCATCAACTAAATTAAAAGATTTAATTTCACAGTGGATTCAACCATTAAATAAAAACAATATAAATTTTACAACTGATGGCACAACTCTTTTTTGTCAAGTGTGTAATAAAAATGTACCGTGCATTAAAAAGTCTCAGTTATCACAACACGTCGATACATTTTCACACCAAGAAGCTCAAAAACGTAAGTTAAACACTTCAAAACAATTGTTTTTATCAGAATCTAACTCTAAAAAAAATGTAAATGAATTTTATGAAGATTTATGTTTGAGTCTTGTTGCCGCAAATATTCCGTGGTATAAATTGCAAAATCCACAATTTCGGGCATTTTTAGAAAAATATACTGGCAAACATATACCCGATGAAAGTTTGTTAAGAAAAAATTATCTATCACATTGTTATAATAAGACTTTATCCAGTATAAAAAATGAAATAAGCAATAATAATATTTGGTTTGCTGTTGATGAGACAACGGATATAAATGGCCGTTATGTGGCGAATTTATTGGTTGGGATATTGAAGTCAAATCATCCGACTCGTTCTTTTCTCTTAACATGTAAAGTTTTAGAAAAGACTAATCATTCTACTGTGGCTCGATTTGTGAATGATGGGTTAAAATTACTGTGGCCCTTGGGCGGAAATGATGAAAAAGTATTGTTGATGCTCTCAGATGCTGCACCGTACATGGTGAAAACGGGACAGTCACTAGCAGTTTTCTATCCCAACTTAATCCATGTTACATGTGTAGCTCACATGTTTAATAGGGTTGCAGAAAGGGTTAGAGAAATGTACCCAGACATAAATAAATTAATTAATAACATAAAAAAAGTATTTCTAAAATCTCCATACCATGTACAAGTGTATAAAGAAATTTTACCAGATATTCCGTTACCCCCTGAACCAGTACTAACCAGATGGGGAACGTGGTTGGAAGCTGCTATTTTTAACTGTAATAATTTCCAAGGTTTAAAAAAAGTTATTGAAGAATTAAGTAGCCAAAAATCCCCCAGTCAGTCAATACTTAAATGTAAATCAGTTTTTGACATAGAAACCATACAAAACGATCTAATATTTATTAAGGCCCATTTTCTTGTTCTCGTAACATCCATCAAAAGTTTGGAAAAGTCTAATGTGTCTCTTGTTGATTCGATCAATCTAATTGAAAATACAATTGGTCAACTTCAAAAAATACCCGGAGAAAATGGAAATAAAATAAAAATAAAAATTGATCAACTTCAACAAAAAAATTCAAGGGCTCATCATTTTGAAAAACGTAGCTAAAGTTTTGAATGGAAATAATGAAGTTCAACTTATAGACAATTTTTCACCGGCTATGATTACTGATTTGCAAAATGCTCCCGTGACTTCAGTTGACGTCGAACGTTCATTTAGCACGTATAAAAACATACTAACAGACCGTCGTACAAATATGACACCGGAACATATGGAGCAAAATATAGTTGTTAACTGTTTTCAAAAATTTTCGTAATTAAAAATACCTTATTGTGATTAATATAATTAAAAAAAATAATTTATATCAGTTTTATATTATTTGCTTAATTTTGTTGCATATTATGTACCTATTTATATCAGTTTTTTTGTATTACACGTTTAATTATTTTACATATAAAAGCATATTTTTAGTTCAAGAGAATATATTAATAAAAAAGCATATTTATGGCATATTTTATTATGATTTTTAAAGAATATTGGAAGAATATTTTCAACTTTTTAAGAGAATATTAGCATCTTATTTTGGCTATTTTAAAAGAATATAATTCCGGCCCCTATTTATGGTTAATAAATAAGTTATATAAAAAGTAGTGAATTTAATAATTTATTGTGAATTTAAAAATACTAAATGCATTAAAGTTTTTTTGACTAAGAGTTGATGCAAAGAAGCCATTTGGCAAATTTGTTGTTTAGCCAGTTTCGGTGCTTGCGAATAACTAAAGATGCTTTAGAAAAAAGTCTCTCTGTTGGAACAGAGGTGGCTGAAATTGACAAAAAATCTTTTGCCATCTTAGCTAACACAGGAAAGTGAACTTGGTTTAGCTTTCACCAATGTAATAAATCTTCACTTCTTGCACTCCTAGGCTGACTTAGATATGTTTCTAGTTCTTGCATACAATTGTGGAAATTTGTGTAATTAACCGGGGATGAATATAGTGTGTTAAAATCTATGATATCTTCATCACTATCAATGGTGTCATGGCATTCATGTTCTGGTGACTCTAACACTGGCTCTTGGTCATAGTATGTTTTGTCGATCACTTCAAATTTATGCTGGCTCATATTTTTAATCTCTACTGCCCATGGCGTTAAATCAAAAGTTTATGTCTTGGATCCAGAACAATGATATGCAGTAAATCCAATTTGTTTTCTTGTAGTGTTTTAAAATTTTATCACGTGCAGCTTGAAAACCCAAACTTAGTTGCTCATCTACTACAGTCCGTTGGATTTTCTCATCTAACTGTCTTATATTACTTTCTACCTTATCTTGGAGAAGAGTAACATATTTGTCGCCACCAAGTCTTATTGTAAGAATTTTAAAATAAATTAAAAATTTAAATACTTTTTCAAATATATACCATTCAGTTTCAGATATTTGTAAATTATTTAATTTTGGTAAAATACTAGGGTACATAATGTATTAATATTCCATTTTTCAATTTCAAAACTACCCCAAGCATGCCATGAGTAGAGTTCCACCTTGTTGGGCAGTCCAGTATGGGATTCATAGTTGTTGGTACAACTACTGTATCACATACCGAACAAAACTTGTTTTTCAGCTTTTCACTATTTATTATTTTACTGAAAATAGAACGCAGTTTCATTATGGTACTACTTGGGTTATGTTTATGTATAAGGACAATAAGGACATAGTCTTCAGTATTAGCTTCATTATTCTCCTGATTCACTTCCATTTTCACTATCTAATTCATTTTCACTATCCAACCCATCATCAGTTTGCAATGTTAAATTTTTCATTAAATCTTGTACTCCCAAGCTTAAAATGTGTGCGATACATCGAAAATCTTGGTTTTCTGTATCAAAACTGGGGAGCAATTTTCCAAGGTCTGCCATAAACTAAGTGTTTGCAGATGCATTGTCCACTGTAATCCCTTGTACTTTTTGTTCTAATTTAAACTCCATCAAGCATTTATAAAAAAAATACTAGAAATATCTTGTCCTGTATGTCGACCATGGGAGGGTATAAAATCAAGGACCATCGATTGGTAATTCCATTCATTATTTATATGATGTATATTAGGGTGGTCCTTATTTTTTAAACTTAATTATATTTGGTCCGTACCTGATAGATTTGTTAAGTCTCATGAGAAAGTAATTTGGATAAAATTTGGAAGATATTAATCAACCCTTTCAGGTGCCAATTTAGGGTTGAACGATTGCAGAAGAGGGTAGTTAATTTTTCAAATTATTACAAATACTATAGCACTTGGCATAAAAATTTATAGAACCTTAATTATAAAGCGTAATAATGTCTATAGAAAACAATAAAACAAAATTTTTCGTAAACTCATTATTTTCCAAGAAAAAAAAAAAAAAAATTAATAATAATAGTAATGGTATTTAATATTTATACTTATTATTTATATGGTTTACACATAGTTTCGCGGTTGTGATTAGGATATTTTCTACGGTAATCTTGAACTGTCTTGAAAAAATTAACAAAAGTTAATATTAGCTTAAATTATTATTAAAAAAATGTATTTACTTGTAACAAAAACTGCTTTTGTTCTTCATTTTTAGTAATTTTACAATTAAATTCTTCCATCAGCTTAACATGGCGTTCGGCGGTATCTTTAACGACTTTTAACGATCCAACTATCTCTTTTCCTCTTTTATACTCTTCATTTTCTTCCCAGTATATTGGATCCAATGATAAAAAATTAGTCTGAATATTAAATCTATCAAACAATTTTATTGATTTATGTGTAATTAAATCAACTGGCAAATCTTGACATATAAAATTAGGAATGTCTTCAATTTTTAATGAATGCTTTTTTTTAACTTCTCCTACTTATTCATACTCTTCAAGCTCATTCATTAACATTTTAATTGCCATTCTTTTTTTTTGTTCAATGGGAACACGATTGTCGAAAATAGAAAATGTCACACATTCGTCACTAAGGTACCATAAATGGTTTATAAATTTCTTTAACGCAGTTTCAGCTATTTTATTATCGTCGTTTTTATAATTGTATAATTTTTTTATAAAAAGTATATCATTAATAGGAGCCTCTATTGCGTTTGGAGCAGTGAACCACACTTCAGCATAGAATTTAATAATGAAACAACTAATTTTTTTAAGTGACATTTCTTCTGAAGAAGTTAACTTAAATTGATTTTTAAATAATAAAATTTTTAATGAATAAATACCCTTGGCCATCCATCGGGCCAAATGATAAGCTCCAGGTTTCCGAAAATTAACATTTCCCTTAAGTTTTGCTCCGAGAAATATTACAATAAGCTGCAAAAATTCTTTATAGTCATCACGGGGGAAACTATCTTGAAGTCTTTTTTCTGCAAAATCTAATATTTCATCGCAAACGTTATTTAATTTATCGAATGTCATAGAATCATCAGTCCACACCGAATATTCGTTTTTATTAATATTTTTCCAATTATTAACGAATCTCTTAAAAAATGGTATATCTAGGCCAGATGATGGTGTAAATTTAGCTTCAATAAATACTGCTTGTAATATTATTTCGAAAATATGATGCCGACCAGCTAGAAATAACACGTTTCTTCCTAATTTTTGCTCTAATAGAACGCAAGCACCATTTAATCTACCTGAATTAGAAGCTGTAGTATCAAATACAAATCCTTGTATTTTTTCTAATAATCCCCAGTTTTCTAATTCATCATATACTGCTGAACATATTTCACTGCCTGTGCCACTTGAAAGGTGAGGAACCCCCAAAAGCTGTTCAGTTTTTAGGGCCGTAATAACAACGGGAAGTCTATCACACTTTTCTTTCCCAACTAACGTAGGCAGAATCTTTGAGTCCCAATGTACAATACCATAATTTAAATTTAGATCAATAAGCTTAGATTTTATGTTACTTGTATTGTTTTTTCGAAATATTTGTCGAGCACATCTTATAGACGTTCGATTTACTATAAAATCATTTGTATCTAATGCTACTGCTTCAATGCATGCTGTTATTAAATGAACGGCGTCTCTATCGCTAATTTTACATTTGTCAAGACATGCTGAAAGGCGAGGGGTCAAAATTTCTTTTTTTGCTCATTTTCGAATAGAAGTACTTGAAGACGGAATATTTAATTCAATTTCAGATTCTTCGATTATTGTTTCTTCAAACTCTGATGTATAAGAATCAAATTCATTCAAAATATTCGCTAAAATAAAAATAATTTATATTTATAATTAATATAAATTCTAAAATATAAGTAATTATTAATTATGATTTTATAAAAATATTAATTACCAGTTTTTAAATATCCAGAATTTTGTTGTATATTTTTTCTTTTATATTCTGCGTCTTCCCGTTTAGCTTTTCGTTGCTCCTTTTCACTTAATTTTATATCTCTACCAATCATACATCCAACACGTCTTTTTTGTCGTTGTAATAATAAAAATTCTTTGTCTTCGTCAATTTTAATTGTATTCATTGCATTTGAATGTGCGATGTCAAATAAATCATCCAATGTTTCTCCAAATTGTTTTTCTCTCACTCGATATAAATTTCCAATTTTAGTTTTATTTTTTTCTAAACTTCGCAACTCTTCATACAACTTTTTCAACTTTTTTGCACAATTATCACGATCTTGAGTTGGAATCCGTGCCTTCTTCCAGTATATTAAACATTCGTCAATAGTTAGCATGGCACTTGAGTTCAAATTTAAATGTACATATCGCATATTATAGTATAAAATACTTAAACAGTTTCGTTTTGACGGCAATTTACTACCTGTAATTTGGTTATTCATGGTACCAACCAGAAAAATTTTAATTCGTGATATTTTAAACATTAAACAATAAGCAGTATGCTCGTGACTTGTGAGACAGTCGAACCGTAATGGCGTAATGATTAAATATGTAAGTATTAAACGTCTATCTAGTATCTACGAATAATCAGTGTATTATTATCTGAAAATAAATTCTTATTTACGATAATAATATATATGTAAGTAATATCTACGATTGTAGATCATATTTCATTGAAATACCGGCCAGTGAGCAGTAATCTATTTTTATTCAATGATAATTAATGTGTTTATGACGGTATGATCATAAAATAATGAAAAAACGACTGTGTCAAAAAACATTTTTTTTTTGTTTTTTAATTTTTTTCTTGGAAAATAATGAATTTACGAAAAATTTTGTTTTATTGTTTTTTATAGACATTATTACGCTTTATAATTAAGATTCTATAAATTTTTATGCTAAGTGCTATAATTTTTGTAATAATTTGAAAAATTATTAAACTACCCTCCTCTGCAATTTTTCAACCCTAAATCGGCACCTGAAAGGGTCTTCCAAATTTTACCCAAATTACTTTCTCATGCGACTTAACAAATCTAACGTGTACGGACGAAAATATATTTAATAAAATATATCACCTATGATATATAAGTACCGCCCTAATGTATATGTATAGTTATACCACAAAAAAGATTTACCAGCTATGGATGTCCATCCATCGATTGTGAATGACATTTAGGAAGTACAATTTTGTAGCTGATCCTTTACTTGGGTTCTGAGCTGCTCATATCGGTCTTTCACTTGGTGACGAAGGGTGAATCGATTGGGAAATTTCAAATTGGGACAAATCAATTTAAAATATTCCTGTGTTTCCTTATCTTAAAAAAATGAAAATGGAAGATACTTTTGTGTAATCCAATGAGTGTACATTGACGAGGCTGGTAAAGGTCGCCAACCCACAGCCGAGATTCGAAAATCGGAGCATGCGGGATTTTCTTTATATAAATAAATAGACAAATTGGAAAAGGGGAAAAAAATTAAAACATCGTTATGGGGGTTGGTTTTTTTTAATGTATACCAGAAAATAAAAATTTAATTTATGACCAAGAAAAGCCATACGGCATAAAAACTTGGCCGCAATTGAAAGACACCGAACAAACAAACATAACGGATAAATATAAATCATAATATAATAATATGGAATGGACGGTATACCAATTCCAAACACGGCTCCGAATATTGGTTACCAGTGTATGTATAAATAATTAATAATGGTATATGAATATAGTATATATATATACACGAACGATCAGATTTTATAATATTAACTAACACCAAAATGTCAGAACCTATATTAACAATTAATAACATTAATTCACCGGCCAAGGTGTGACTGTATGTGGGTTGTACGTACTACGTACAACGTTAACAAAACCATATTACCATCTTTCTAATGCTGTTGGACCGTTGAGCATCGTCCCGAAGACGCCCCCGGCGATTTTATTCTTCGCTATTCGACCATGATGTTGTCCGTTGACGCGAAGAAAAAGTAATGAACAAGAGATGGCCGTGGCTGAGCGTGTTGTTCACCGAACAGCATTATATAATTCATCGTTGCATAATTTAGTTAGAAATATGTTTGGCCGGTGTACTTTACACTTTTATATTATTATAGGCCGTTAATGAGGTCGAGGTGTTATTATTATATAGTGTCGGCCGGTCATCCGAACCACGGATACTAGGCATACCTGATGATGATGTGTGTGTGTGTGAACTCGGTGTCGCCTATGAGTGGTGGCAGAGGAGACCGTGGGACGGAGAGCGCTATCGCATAGTGGTTTAGAATATTATAATATTAATTACTATTTCGATCGTTACACTCAGTTTAAAAAAAAAGTTAGGTTATCTAGTTCTAGTTTTTTAAATATTAGTATGTAAATGGTAAATCACATAAAGAATGAATGTGTTGTTCTAGTTTCTAATTTAAAAATGATAAAAAACAATTTTATTAAACTTTTACCATAATGTATTCGGTTGTATGTCGAATAGCATGTAATCAGGCCAGGAGAGCGTTATAAACGCTAGTTTGGCCGTCGAGTTGAAAGACCTTTAGCCGTTCGTCTTGAAAAGATGAATGTTACCCAGGGGGTACCACGAGGAGGCGATCTTAATATTACCCATACTACTAATTACTAATATTCACCATATTAAAACTCTAATGCATGTAACCCCCCAAACCATACGCTATATAAATAACCATAATGTATTAATGTATTAATGCACATTGTATATTATTTTTAACTTTAACTTTATTATTATTTATTAATTTAAACTATACTCATCTCAAATTAATAATTTAACAAATATATTTTTTTATATCGTACAGCAATTAAATGTCATAATATGTGAACATGAGTACATGATCTTCCTATATTTAAATTATATAAGTTATATATATATAATATAACATTTAAACTTGACGATCGTCAATTTGTAATTTATAATTATTAATTTTATTAAAAACATTTTAAATTGCAACTCGCATAATATATAATACATAATTTACAACTAAGTCCTTTATAATCAAATAGTCATATAAAACGAAAACTTTAAAACCTTTAATTAATACATTTTATTTGCATGGTTTATTACAAAACATTGAAATATTTATTATATTTTTAATTTTATACTAATATAGTAATATTTACGTACCGATAAACGAAAAATTTCAAAATGTTTTTAACTTAATAATTTTTTTTTCTAAATCAACTGAGAAAAACTGTAAAAATCGCATAGAAATCTAAATATCGTAATTTCCTTAACTTTAAGTTTGATAATAGGTCATGTATTAGCTCTAATATTAAAAGTAATAACACGGGGTTGGTGCTGATAAACGTAAATTGTAATATCACGCATAGGTCAGAGAGAAAACAAATGGTGCGCTGACATTCTCTCTTAAATATACTTACTACTTAGATATGCTTAAAATGAATAATATATTTTAATAGGTACATAGGTAAATAGACTGTCAAACGTCTTAAGTCAAGTGTTTTTATTTTTGGATAAACAGCTTAAAATTGTTAACGAATACCTACGTATGAATTACCTATACTATATATTATGGATCTAGGACATTTTGGCGCGGTCGTTTTGGCGTGGCCGTTTTGGCGCGGCCGTTTTGACGCGGCCGTTTTGGCGGGAAGCTATTTTGACGCGAAGCTATTTTGGCGTGAAGCCATTTTGACGGAGTTAAAGATTTTTTTTTATTTTATTAAAATTATTATTTATTTAATTTAAAAAACTCAAATATTTAAAAAAATTCTATTAATTAAAAAATACAATCGATAGCTGATAATAGAACTGAAAAACTTACTAAATATTATTATTGTAAAGAAATATTATGTGCTACACCTCTTAAATAGGTTAAAATGTCTCGAGTATCTGATTCTTGTACTATTTTTAGTAGTCTCTTGTCCGTGTCAATATATTTTTTGATCTTTTTAGGGGGACTTCTTCCTGATTCCAGTTGAAATAAATATGTATCCCTTCCAGCTTGAATTTTTCTTAAACAAGTTATAAATGACCATAATGTAGGATGGACCATTCCCATTTCAACATTTATTCTTCGGTTGGCAGCCTCTGCATGATTATTTGTTCCGTGTATACCATTTATACTCGCTCGTTTAAATTCCAAATTGATGGTGGAAATCTAGCGGGTCTCCGTCCACGTCCATTTTGATTTAATCTTCCGACCGACATAATTATCTTCAAACCATTCAAGCAGGGGTTGAAGTTCTTCTGGTAAATTTTCAGCAAACGCGTCGATTGCTACGTCAATTTTGTTGATGCAAACAAATGCAATTGCAATTATCATTTTAACAGAAATAGAAAAATCTGCATCGTTATTATATTTTGATATAAGATGCAGTTCACCAATTTTTTTTTTTTAATTTTTTGTGAGATAAAAAAAACAACCATGAATAATAATATTTGGGAAATGTTTTTTCACTGCATTTATAGCAGCTAATTCATAGTCTAATGAAATAGATGTAGGACATAATTCAGGACATAAATTTATCAACATTTGAAACAGTTTTTCATACGTTTTTGTAAATTTATCAGGCAGTAATGCATATATAATAGGGTGTACACCATTTAAATATTCAGCTAGTATAACGTACACTTGAGTAAAAAGTGGAGGTGAAATTTTAAAAGTCCCATCTCCTAACCATGTTTTAGAATTTCGTAAAATATCCAAATATCGACGTCTTCCAAAATTTAAATTCTGTCTGTCCCAGGCCCACTATCAGCTAATAAAAATTGTTCTACGTGTCCTTCAGATGGTGAATACATTTTATATACGTCGGGTATTTCTAGAGTTGTGAGATCCTCCACGACAGTGACGAACGTTACTGAACAATAGACATACCTATCAACAAAACGTAGATAACCGAGCTATAAAATACGTTTTGAATTGTTTACTGGTTAATACATTTATTTTAAAATAGTCTGAAACATTTACGCCAATACGGCTTCACGCCAAAACGGCCGCGCCAAAACGGCCACGCCAAAACGGCACCGCCAAAATGTCCCATTCCGATATATAATGATTACCGGTATTTTTCCCGAATGGTATTTTGCTCGAAAATCCGAAAACAAGAAACCTTTTTACCCGAACGCCTTTTTCCCGAATCGAAATTCCCGAATGAACTTTTTCCCGAATGATATTTTGCCCGAAAATCCGAAAACCCGAAACCTTTTTTCCCGAACACTTTTTACCCGAATCGAATAATATTATAATTTATAATTTATATAATAAGTACGTATAAAGCGGACAATCGCCTATATGTTGAATAATAAAAATAAATACATATAAAAAATAAAAGTAATAATAATAATTTAAGACATAATAAATGCTATAGTGTTTGTTTAATAGTTCTTGCTCTGGACTCTTTCCAACGTAATTGTTGGCATTCCCAGTATGTTTTACCGTTGATTGGTAATTTAGACCGCACGTAAATGAAACCACCGAAAATTAATTTTTTTTCGCCCAAAATTTTAATTTCAGCCATGATGGTAGTTGGTAAAGTAAAATAAAACAATTTTTACAATAAAACACACTAGTTTGAAGATGGAAGTAGAACGACTGCCGATAGCACGCAAATAACGCGAGTACGCGACACTACGATTACTATGTAATTATGATATCAGTGTAAAATACAAATCAGTTGAATGTTCATGTAACGGCGGTAAAGTGCGATAAAGGCTAGATACCTGTACTTTTTCATAAATATTATCTTTATCGACACACACGTCGCCCGCGGCCGCGACAATATGCTATTAATTAGATTTTGAAATTTTTTATTTCGGGAACAATAACCGTCGGGAAAAACGCGTTCGGGAAAAAAGATTTCGGGTTTTTGGATTTTCTGGCAAAATACCATTCGGGAATTTCAATTCGGAAAAAACGGCGGGTACCATATATTATATATTATATATTATATATTAAATATTTATATTATTTTAATTTTACTATAATATATTAATTAGTTAACTATTATTACTTTATTAGTTGTTACTAGAGCTCGAATGTTTATGAAATTGCGTATTTTTTTCTATTTATCCAATTTAGTGCTCACCTGGATACAAATTTAATTTATGTTCTAGTGAATCAAATGATACTATTTTTAAAAGCATATTTTGGGATTTTAAAAATAAAAATGCATATTTCAGTACATTTATAAAAAATAACTAGGTACAGGTATTAAAAATAAAATATTCATGTTTTATGCGCATGTATTTTTTTGTGTATATTTTTGTGTTTTTATTGGCTAATTATGCATATTTCGTAATTTTTAGCATATAAATGCATTTAATTACAGTAGATTTAAGTGCATAAATATCCGAGCCCTAATTATAACTTACTTATTAGGTGTAATTAATTTAGTTAAGTACATACCTGCCCAGAAGTAGAAGCTCCGAAGAAATTTGTAACCGATTTCGATGGCTTTTTAGAAAAGAGTTTTTCAGATTCTTTTTATGCATCGACAATAGGTGTTTTTTAGCCCAGAAGTGTTCCTGTTCTTCATTAATATTTTTATTTCCTACTTCTTATTTTTTTCGCACAATTTACAAAAACCAGCAATTTCATTATTCACACTTTGTATGTCAATAATCATTAAATTTACTTTTAACATTTGATTATTATCTAATTCATTCATAGCACTCTCGCTTTGGTCCGTTATATCTTCAATGTCACTCATTTTAAACTTTTAAAGGTACGGTAACGTCAGTCACAACAACTAAAGGTGTATTACCAACAGACTACAAGTTTACGACAGTAATGAAATGATATGCTGTATAAGACACTAGTTTAAGTACTTACTCCATGCCTAGTACGGAAAAATCACACAAACTTCGAACGAAAATATCAAAATGATACCTATCTACCATAGTCCTTAATGACTTTCAGCAATTATTAGTACATTTAATTCAAAGTAGAGTTGTATTATGGACATAAGTCATAAATTATTCTATGAGCAAGACAACTTTCGACGTTTTCATTGATTTTGGGGAGAAAATAAATTATTTTTCTGTAATTAAATAGTATGAAACAAGTAACAACCATATTATTGTTATTTTACAATATTAATTCCAATTATTTCTAATCATTTTTTCAATAATTCGTCATTACCTCGATTACTGATAAAATTTAATAAAAATACAAATTATTTCTCATTATTTTCGTTATAAATTATTAGTTAATGAAATTTAGATAGTAGTTAACTAATGTTTTTTAGGGAAAAAAAAAAAAATTTCTTGCTAGACCAGTACCGTCTTGCCGTCTTGGTCTTGGTCTTGCAGCAAGAATCTGGCGAGACCACAAGACCAACACCAATTTTGATCATCACTAATAAAAAGCATATAAGGTTGTCTAGATAATAATCTTACCTTTAAATTTTATAAGAGATCAGTTCACTCTAATTTTTAAGCTAACGGAGCTACATAAATTTTGCTGAGCGAAAAATTTACCGTATAATGCACTTGTAAGACGGAACAACACATGCGGGTATCACGTCCCCTTAATAATAATATTGTTGGTAGTAATATTTTTCAATATAATATTATAGATTCGTAAGTCATTACGTCTCTTCTTCTATTTTTCTGCTTATAAGAATTTACATTTATTATGTAATTGTGACTATAGATTTATTTATTATTTATTTTTTGGACATTTTTTAAATGGTAATATAGAAATCATCGAGTATTCAAATTATATAATACAGACGTATGTACACAATTGGTGTGTATTTATCTCGTCATCTACAAGTAACGTGGACTAGGAATAGGATGAGGTAACTACCTGGTGAACTCTCAAAGTTTGTTCTTGGTATAGAATTTTTTTATTTAATACTTAAATGTCGAAAACATCAATTCAAATTTATAAATCACAATTAAGAACTTGACTTTTTGGTTCAGTAAAATATCATTCTGCTCGAATTATTCTAAGTCCAAAAAATTAATTTAGAAAACAGACTAACGTTAAGGTGCTCTGGTGTACTTGATCAAATCACGTTTAACTATAGACCGTTTTTGGGATCTCCTATTTAGACCTACCCCCTACTCGATATGGGTACTAATATTACTGGTACTTCTATAATATGCCAACACTGACCTTCTCGGATGTAAGTCTGCGTCCTGGATAACAGCATTTTCGATAGTCTCGTGTTTATTATTTCAAAATATCCATTATTATTTATATTATTTTTTGGCACTCTTTTTATTAGTAGTATTAGATGATACTTATCACGTCCATTACCCTGTTCATACGCACCGCCATGTGTGACTATTGTTACCATTTGCTTATGTATTTTATACAGGGTGATTCTTTTATCATTGAACACTCATTATTTAAAAAAGTATTTACTTTTTTCAAAATATTTTTTTACATAGTTATTTTTTACATAGTTATTTTTTTACAAGTTGTTAAAAAACCAACGTTTTTATTGAAAATTATATTTTTAAATATTTTTTATCCTTATCATTTTTTAAGTTTTTTACTTTTTTGAATGCCAACATAGAGTTTTAATATCATATTCCAAAGCAGAATATTTTTCTAATTATTTTGATACGTAAAAATCGAGTTTTGGACGAGTAGTTTATGAGTTATAAGTATTTAAAGTTTTAGATTGGCGGAGTGGAGTGGTACCGGGGTTACCCCGCAAAATGTTTGTCCACTACTCCACTTCTCTAAACTTTAAATACTTATAACCCATAAACTACTCGTCCAAAATTCAATTTTTACGTATCAAAATAATTAGAAAAATATTCTGCTTTGGAATATGATATTAAAACTCTATGTTGTCATTCAAAAAATTAAAAAACTTAAAAAATTATAAGGATAGAAAATATTAAAAAACATAATTTTTTAATAAAAATGTTGGTTTTTTAACAACATGAAACTCTGTAAAAAAATATTTTCAAAAACATTGATACTTTTTTAAATAATGAGTGTTCAATGATAAAAGAATCACCCTGTATATTTTATTATTTTATCCTATTTCAATAATCATTTACCCTTTTGATTAATTAGTTATTGTCTTTTATTTTGATGCACAATGTTATTTCATTATCATATTCCTAGGATTTCTTACCTATCTAAATTTTGGTGGTTTCCTCAGATAATAGCTGTTTACTAATTTAAATGTCTGTCTATTATTTAGTGGGATGGCAGTCCATACCACATGTATGTATTGTTCATTTAACATTCTGAGGTGATAAAGACATTAAAGTTTAATTTAGAATCTGAAAAGACGTTGCTATTTAAGTTTTTGGATACATAAATAACCAAATATCTTTACATAAGATAAAATACTTAAAAGTTTTAAGTAATTTAAAACAGCAATTGAATTATTGTTATAGGTATATTCTCTGAAAACTATTGAAATTCTATCAATCTTAAATTTGCAGCATGTCTGAGCTGTCATTTTTAAATACAAATAATTTATTTTAAAATTAGAATAAATTCTATTAAAATAGATATAAAAAGTCTATACTACTTTTTACACAATCTTCTGTAATTGAATTGTATTTTCAGAAATTTAAAACCATCATTTTTTTTTTAACTTTCAATAACATATAATTGTACCTACTTTTTATTTTCTAGGATAAAATAGTTTCCAATCTAATAATTTTTATAACAGTTCCCTTTCCACTGAAAAATATTTTGTGGCTTAGTGTGTGGCTCTTAGTCGTTTCATTTGCTTTTATGCTATGACTATCGAAAAAAACTATTTTATTCACTTTTATAATCATGTAATATGCACAAATTTGAAGCTGACAGTTGTGATATAACAATTAATAACTTTATGTCATCTTCACACATTATTACTTGATGTTGTCCTATCGCCGATAAAGTGATCATCAAGCGAAGCTGATCATTGCTATTTGTTTTACAATACCTACACTATTACTAACTTCTATTAGTATCAAAATAAACAGAAAACTTCTTCACTCTAAAAATAAAAAATTTTTCTTCTAAATAGTTATTCGGCAGATCAATTTGTATTAGTAAACATTTTTTGTCTTATTTGGAAGTTTATTTTATGATTAAGTAGATTTAAAGAATAAATGGATGATTAAAAAACCAGC
This sequence comes from Diuraphis noxia, assembly GCF_037042655.1. Taxonomy (NCBI): domain Eukaryota; kingdom Metazoa; phylum Arthropoda; class Insecta; order Hemiptera; family Aphididae; genus Diuraphis; species Diuraphis noxia. Next base: position 2,195,096 of record NW_028301711.1, read on the forward strand.
CCTAATTAATCATTTGAATTATAAACATAAATAATCAAAATATTAGAAAAAATATAAATATATACATATTTTAACTTGTGCAATCTTACAATTTTGCTTAAAAAATAACTTTATAAAAGTAATCTTATTTAATGATATATCATAAATAATAGGCAGCAAACATAATTTGGGACTTGTCTCGTTTAGATTAGACCAAACAATCAGCTGATTGGTAATTTACATATTAAACCTTACGTTTAAAATTCGTTAGGTTTTAGCTAACCTAACCTATGTTTTAAATCTCTGCCTATTATCGTATTTTTAATTAAGTTTAACATAAGAACAAAAGATTTTTATAATATAATATAATATTATATATTGAAAAAAAAAAATGTTTAATAAATTAAATAACAGTAATTAGTTATAACATACTACGTAATATCGCCGTCGTTAATTAGAAAATATCGAATAAAAATTTCACGGTTTATACGAATCCATTTTGAAATATTATTTAGATAGATAGACATAATATTCATGTAATATACGAAGTGATCACTTAATCGTTAAGATTACAGATTGGTTTCCTATCATAATACAATATTATTTTTTTTACTGGTTTTTATGATAGCTCGCATTTTGGACAATCTTACAAACGTATTTTTGGATACTTCATCAACAGGTTTGAATAATAAACACGAGAATGGTGTCACAATTACGGAATCAAGAGGATACGAATCTAAACGAAATTGTTTTCAGATATGTGCAGATGGTAATGTACGTAACTATATGTTAATTTAAGTATTAAATTATATACAGAATACAGAATCATTTATAGACGATTTATATCACTCTCTCCAGAGAACTTTTTTTTTTGCATATGCGTTCCATACACACCTGGGGGGGGACTTTCCCTTCCAGTAATCCTACCACTAGGTGCCCGAATGCCGTATATTTAAAAAGGCTACAACAATAAATACGGACTGGGTTAGGCTAGTCTCCTAATACCATTCCTTACAATTAGATAACATCTATATTCCCCAGAGAACCTAACCTAACCAGAGTGGATAAAACAAATTAAAATTAAAAATGTATGCTACTCACATTTCACTTACTATTAACCTGTCTCTTAAAATAACATATTACATTTATTATGCTTCATCGCTGCTTACTACTACTAGTGTTCTTTTGTTCATACTTATAAAATGAGGAGTATTATGTTATAATATGTATTTTTGACATATTTCTTTATTTTTTTAAATATATTGAACCTATCTCTATCATTAAACGGATCCAACTTGTATAATATATTATTTAAAGTTATTAGAAAAAAAAAAGTTATTAGTTATTGCTAGGGTCTGGAGGTTCAAGGAACTGCTATAAAAAGGCAAAATATGCATACAAAAATTGTAAAACAAGAATGGAAAAATGTGAAAATGCAAAAAAAAAAAATAAAATATAAAACAATTATTTAAATTGTATTACTAAAAAACAAATAGTGTTCTTAAAAATTAAATATTCTTAAAAATATACAGTCAAAAAAAATTATAAAAAAATATATTATTGAATATTAAAATATGGCCGAGTAACCTGTTTGTGCATTTGACATTTTATTAAACTGGAAAAAATATAGTTTGAATATATATATATATTTTTTTTGAAGTTCAATACAAAATAAATACGTTTATGTTTTATAATACTTTTTAAGTTGTTGCATTGAACCACCAATATTTTCTTAAGATTTTCAATTGAGATCTCTAATGATTATTTGACAAGATTTTTATACCAAGAAACTTTCTTTCAACATCCAATCTAAGTCATCGGAGCATATTTGTACAACTTTAACATATTGCCTGTCAAATCTTCCGGCAGTCCGTCTATAGATTCACTATTCCTCACCAGCACTATAGAAATCTTCATCATAGTTTCAAGTCCATTACTGTGATATATGTATATTGTATATTATAATATATTTTGTATGTATATCGTTCGATGTCTGTATCTGTTAACCAGTTTGGCCAGCTTAATGACTTTAAATATATATATATTTTATTTTTCCCAGCTGTTTGTCACGTTTCTCTAGACATTAGCAGATAAAACTTAAAATAAAAAAATATATTTAGCCTACCCACGATGTTTAATAACTAGTAGGTATATATAATTACTAGAGAGAAAATTTCCTTTCACCTCACTCTTTAAAATTGTGTTTCCAGTCGAATTTTAAGTAGTTCATGTCGTTATAAAAAAAAGCGTCATACGTTGCTTTATGTTAATTTTATACCAATGCTATTGTTTTGTTCATGTTATATTATATTGGTACTCATGAAACATTTATTCTCTTTGTTTTTGATTTCCTTAGGAAAAGATTTATTTAGTTAATGTAAATATCACCTCTTATTACATGACTATTAGTAAACTCGAAAAGCCAAACGGTATCCTCGGTTATATGGTACTACCTATGGTGACTTAAAACTTATAATAAATTTCGCGATTACACTTAGACCGGTGTCCACACCAATTACACGATAACCGTAATAATAATAATAATAATAATATCTATAATGCACTGAATATGTCGCCCACTTTGGAACATTATTAAGTTTCAATTTTTACTAATAATTATTATAAAATCAAAAGGATATATATATACAGGGTGTAACAGATAGATCTGACTTTTAGAATAACTTTTGTTCTAATTAATACTTTTTTAATTTTTTTTTTTTTGTTTATTATTAAGAGACTCTTGTGCTACACGTACAGTATTTTTTTTTTTGTTTTTATTTTGAATTAACCCGGCGTTAGTCGCACTAGTGTATATTATGTAGTTAGTCGCACTGCGGTCTTTTCGACCGCGTTATAATTTTCAAGTAAATAATTATAAAAAAAACGTTGCTTCATAGGTATGTTTTGTAATTTTATTGAAACAAATCCATTTTCATATAACTTTAATAACTCATAGTTTTATTTATAAAAAAAAAAAAATCGAAACTGAAAGTTACCTACTTCCTTATACAGAAATTGGGTACCTAATTTTAAAAAAGTAATGTACAAATTTTATTTAAATTTGTATACTATTTACTATGTATTTTTAAATGAAATAAATAATAATATAAATAAATGAAAAATATAATAATTTTATTAATATTCTGAATTATCTGATGAATGTTGTGCGTCTTCGCAACATTTCTGGCAATACGTTACGGTATGTTCCTTACAAATATAATTTTCACAGTTTTTACATTGCGTTTTTGTTTATTTTTTCCAGTGAGCATGCAATGGCATCCGCTAATCTATGAATTTGGTGAATTGTCGAATATTTTTCTCGAAATCCAAATTGAGAGTTGGAAATAATTTTCTTCTCAGTGATAATTGGGTAAATACGTTTTAAGATTAATTTTTCAAATAGTTTAGAGAAAAATGGAAGTAGACTTATTGGGCGATAAGAAGCTGGGTTGTCTGTTGGTTTGTTGGGTTTAGGGAACATTATTATAATTGAAATTTCCATTGTATTGGAATATGTGTTAGTCTTAGGATTGCATTAAAAATATGTGTTAGCTGAGTAATGGCTTTATTTGGAAGTTTACGAGCCACTTCTGCCGTTATTAAGTCGAATCCTGGTGATTTACCTAATGGAAAGTTTTTTATGAAAGTTTTGATAACTGATGGGGAGAAGCATATAGGAGGCAAGGTTAGAGGCAGAGGACTGTCTAAAAAAGTATTGATTTCACTTGTAGGTGAGGGGGAGGGGGGGTAGTATAATGGTTTGGTTGAAACAAGGCTGCAAGATGATTTCTAAAAGTTTCTGCTTTTTCAATGTCATTTATCGCCCAGGTTCCATCTTGTTTTTGTAATGGAGAAATGGTTGTTTTATGTTTCAGTATTATACATGTGGCTCTCCAGAGTGAGCCGTCTTTTTCCGAAAGTAGGGCTGTATATTTGTTAAAGTCGTCTGAGCGCTGTTTACCTACTTCTCGTTTTAGTGTTGTGCATAGGTTGATGTATATTTTTTTATCGGAGGGGTATCTGGTTCTTTGCCAAGTTGTTCTTGCCCTTCTTTTTTGTACAATTAGGTTTCTTATGTGTGTGGGCATATTATGAAAGTTTTGGTTGGGGGTAGGGTTTGGTGTGCAAGAGCTCCAGGCAGCTGATTGAATTGAAGTTTTGAGATTGTAAACAGCCTCGTCGATGTCATTATTTGTTTTTAGGCGAGTTTTTAAATCGATTTGATTGGCTAGACTTGATTGGAATGTGTCCCAATTTATTACGCCATTGATTAATGAAGGTCTAGTTAGTTTGATTGGGGGTTCGGTGTTAATTATTAGAAGCACTGGAGAGTAGTCTGACATTGGGTTTTGGAGATTTTCAGTTGTACAATTTAGCCTGTTTGGAATTTTTTGACAAAAATGTCCAGAATATCGGGACGTTTCCTTGGCGAGGTTAGCCAGTAGGTGGGGCTTGGAGAGGACAGAATGGTGTAATTTTTATTATTAGTTATCCACTGGAGAGTGTTACCACGGGGTGAGTTGGAGTGGCATCCCCATTGTATTTGTTTCGCGTTTAGATCACCACCTACGATAAAATTGTTGCCTAGTGTATTGAAGAATAGTTCAAATTGCAGTGGGGAGATAGTATGTTTAGGAGGGCAGTATGTTGAAATGATTGTAATGGGTGTGTGATCAAGTGTGATTAGGATGGAATTTGCTTGAATGTGTGGCTCATTGTATGGAGGAAGTGGATGAAAAAGAATTGAGGATTTGATAAATATAGCTGCACCACCATGAGCAGTGTCGTCGGGGTGATTTTTGTGGAGAAAGGTGTAGCCTGGAATGCAAGTTTTATTGCTAGTTGTTGAGTGGGTTTCGGATATAAGAGCAATATCTATGCGTTTTTCATGTAGTGTTAGTTGTAAGTCATTGAGATGGTTATGAAGGCCATTAGCGTTCCATAGAAGTATTAGTAGCGATTTAGAGGTGGGTGAGTTATTTGTCATTTTGTTGAATTAGTTTGTTTAGAACTGTAGTCAGGAGAGAGAGAAGAGGATTAATGAGGGCTTTAAAATCGTTAATAAAATTGGTTAGCATAGTACCTGTGTCCAGTTGGTTTGTTTGAGAATTAGGTGGTTCTTGATTAGAGGTAACATTTGCATATGACCTTTGTTGTGGGAGAGGAGGATGGGTTTCAGTCGGAAGTGCTGTTGCTTGGATATGGTTGGATTGCGTGTTGATTGTAGGTTGTTGGTTTCTTGAGTTTGGATTGCGGAGTTTTTGTAGATTTTTGTGTATTTGGCATTCCTTATAATTGGCGAGATGTTCTCCATTACACAATACACATTTAGCAGGTGTATCTCGAAACTTTGTGCAAGATGATGTGAGGTGTTGAGCAGCACAACGTACACATCGGGGTGGGTATGAGCAATATGTTTTTGAATGTCCATATTCCTGGCAATTTTGGCATTGAATGATAAAACGTCGTTTGTAAGGTTACTCGATTTTTATTTTTGTATTAAGTAAGATGTTAATCTCGAAGATGTTATTGTTTATTTTGTCTGGTTCGAGGTCCACGAAGAAGAGGGGTAACTTAATTTTTTCGATTTTGCTAAGGACATTTGTTACTGAGCGTACGGAGAATCCTATTTCTTCTATTGCAGTTTTGATTTCGATTGGAGAGGTAGATGAATGTAGGTTTCGTATGACGATTCTGAACGCTTTATCTTCCTTCATTTGATACGTGTGGAACTCTGCTTCCGCGTCTTTTAAATAGTGTTTAATTTCTCGATATGCCTCAGGATTGCTAGGTTGAATTTTTAAAGTGTTTATTGTTGATTTGACCGAGAAGTTTTTGTGACCAACTGTACCTATTAGATCAGCTCGCACGCTTATAAAATCCTTGACACCACGGACTATTATAGGTTAGGTAATTTAACGCGAAAATGGCAACGTATTGCGAAAACGTGCTGGTGGTTTAGAAGAGAAAAATAAATAAATAAATAAATAATATAATAGCAATATTATATTACTATTCAGTATTATCACTATTTGCTTTAACAACACGGTTTTTAGATTTATTTACTATCTCATTGACGGCAAGAGTATTAAATAAAACGGGATGGAGCGATAACATATCGCGTGCGTATCGTTTGGCAATCGGCGCGAGACTTCACGTACAATATAAAAAAAAAATTTCATTTTTTTTAATAGTACAAAAAAAAAATTTAAATTTGATTAAATTTTTGTTGGAAAAATTCAAAATAGCCAATTTGTAAATTTAATTAAAAGAAATATTTTGATGGTAAAAATATTTATCTAAATCAATTAGTTTATTTTTTAGAATTTTTTTAAAATATCAATATTTTTTTGCATAAATTACTTTGGAGCGTTATAACTTCTTTCAAATATTATTTTCAATATTGTTTCTGAAATGAGTATATTTCTTAAATTAGTTATTAATTATATAATTTTCACAATTTTTGTTGTACTTTAATTAGCACAATTTTTTTTTTTTTAGTCAGTTCTATCTGATACACCTTGTATATAAAAAATAATAATAATTCACATTTGTATATAATATATGGATAATGGATACAACAAATAAATCATAACATAATATAAATAATTCCGTAAATAATTATACAATAAAATTACTACAATAATAAATATTATAATCGTCTAACATTGACTCATAATGGACCTAACCATGTAACTGTATATCCACAATGACACCGTTAGCTACGAGCGAACGAGTAATTTTTAGCGAATTTAAATGTATTAAATTTACACGACACTTGCACCACTCGTATTCGATCCACCTGTGTTTGCCGTAATTTTTGTATTATGATTATAAAACAAATTAATACACGGCTTATCTAACCAAGCAGTTCGTAAATGATTTCGGGGTACAAAGGTTGTTTGCGCTTTTTGCGTGTGTAATTACGCGCGTGGCTCGATCGCGCCCGATTGACCACGTAGTATGCCACACGGGTATAGGGCAGTTGTCGATAAGGAAGTTTATACCACAAGTCTAGACCAACATATACCAGAGATCCAGCAGTGACACCAATACGAAATAATTTAGAGTGATGATGTCAGTGATGCCATGCTAGCGGCACTCGTCGCTACGCTCCTCGGGGCCGTCGCTACGCTCCACAAATCGAAAATATCCCTCAACTTGCTGTGCAACGCCACCTCAAGTTGGTCACACTGTAACCATCGTATAACCACTCTGATCATTTTATAACCACTCTTATCAATTTTCGGACAACTGCCATTGACTCATGCCACACTGCTGAGGGCACGACGCTCCGTCGTCTACAACGTTGGCTATACTGTAAGGGACGCCGCCGCCGCCAGTTCTCGGCACATTGTCCGTTGGTTTTACTGGTCATAATTATTATACTGCGTATTGCTGCCCAAGATATTGCTCATTACGTATTGTTTTACTTTTGCTGCTCGTGTGTCCGCTCTGACTGCAGGAGGTTTTTCATATCTGTTGTTTATCAGTCATCTTGTAATTTCGCCGTATACACTAACGTTCTCTCGTGCTCACCATTGTTGAGAGGTTCCATTCGTTGCTCTACACAATATCGCTCATTCGCGAAGACTGTTATCGTCAGTCTGTTGCTCCAGTATCCGCTCTATTCGCTTGGAACATGTGTTACATTTCGTCGCTTCACGTGTTATTACGGACTTAATGCTCAGGTCCGTAACGCTCTTAACACCGCTCTGCAGCTCAGCAAGGATCGGATCAAGACATCACCTGCTTCGGTTGTGTGGCCTACGGTGCTCCCCTTTCCCTCTAATATTACAATACAACTACATGTACTTGTAATTTGCATATTTGTTCATACCACTAATGTATTACATTGTGCTCTCAATAAGACCTGAATTGTTGTAATTATTAAAATATTCCTATTCACAATGGTCCGGAGGACTTAGCGCCCAGCGTACGCCCTAATAAGGCCCGTTGGCGTCAACAAAGGTAATTCGCTTCCACGTAGTGTACCCCGGGAAACGTCTTAGGCGGCTATAGAATTACCAACACCGGCTACTGTACTGTCCTCACAGCAACCATGAGCAACAACATCTTTAACATCAACATTTATCAACCAGGAAACAGTCCGTCTGAGGACTATTTGTCTAGGGATCTGAGTGCCCAACTCCGTATCTTTCAACTTAATGTGGAAGGAATTGCAGTGATAAGAGCAGACATCTCGAAAGATTATCGAAAGAACATAAAATAGATGTAGTACTGTTGCAAGAAACTCACGTTTCAGACGAGCTACAAATGACACGGAGAGCTATAATTTCTGGGGTAAGGGGTCATGTGTTCGAATGCCATAAGTTCGAACGTCAAGTGTACGAAAGATCGCTTGTTCGAAAGATTTCCTGGGAAATGGGTACCTATTTAAAATATAAAATAAAATACAACAACCACAGTCGATGTCTCCGACAAGTGTGAGATGTACTGCTTGTAAAAAGTCGGCGGACGTGCGTAGTCGTTTCGAGGGTGAGACCGGCCTAAGTCTGGATACGCCATGGTAGAGTATACGCCACAATTTATTAAATTATTTAAATGTAGCCGGATCGGTCGATGACTCTGAATCGGCAGTAAGGGTACGTGTTACACTGGGTGACCATATATCTTTTTCTGCATTCGCTTTAATTACGCAAACTTGACAAAATAGAATATCACCGTCAGACAAACATAAATCTCCGTATCCTATTAAATTTGTTTGTGATCTAATGTGTTCTGTCAAATGACAATTGTGTTCAATTAACACCTAGCCTTACGCGGGTTAATACCTACGAATATTAACCCCGATAAGATAGGATTTTGGCATATTAGCGTGATAACGATGAAATCCGAATCAAACCGTTGTCGTTTAATTAATAATTGACCAAAATCTTAACACGTTGATGGACAGTTGCTAAATATTACTGTTATAGCAGTAATATGAATAGTTGATATCGGGGGGTCATTTTTCAATATTACTGCTATAGCAGTAGTATACAAACCATCCAAAATGTGTCATTACTGCTATAGCTAATGGTCTCTTATGAAAAAGGGAGTTGTCCTGACCCCAGACATCTCATCGGGCCATTGGGCACTCTATTTTTAGTCTGTTTATACACGTCTTTGTAATCTATACACATATTTTCCATTTTTATTCTTTTATCGATTAGTTATAATTTATATATCGATAACTGTTATGTTTTTCTTATTTGATAAACAGCATAGTACATATTCTATACGTTATATTTATTATATTAGTACGTATACGATCGCCATTGAAGTATGATATTATAGTACGTTGAGTGATGATTGTTTACAAGTTTACATTAAAATGAATTCACGAGAAAAAATAAATGTAAATCAGTTGTCAGATGAAGATTACGATTCTTATGATTCTAATATTTCAATTATTGACGATTCTGATGTTGATCTTAATTTTTATCTACCCGGTGTCGCTGAAAAAGTCTCAATTAGCAGCTCACCTGATGTATCAATGGACGATCCATCAAATTCAAATGTATTAGTGATGCCTCAAATACAAAATTTATCTGATGATGAATATTCGACTGAGGTAAGTACGTCTAGTGATGAAAGTGAAAAAGATGACGAGGATTCTGAATAGGTTGATAACTACAAAACTATTTCTGATTTTGAATTTAATTCGAACTCCTCTGGAATTAAAACAAATGTATTAGAATCTGCTAAAGACTCTCCTATCGAAATATTTAACCAAATTTGGACGGGCTATATACTTGAGATTATTATAAGTTCAACAAATAATTATGGTCAAACACTTGCATTAAGATCGGCCTCATAATAAAAATTCTAGAAGTTCGACTTTCAAAAATACTGATACAGAAGAAATCAATACATTTTTGGGTTTATGTTTACTTTTTGGGTCTTCCAAATTTTCTGTGTTGCGAGATGCATTTTCAAATAACCCATTATATTATTATCCAATCTTAAAAAAAATTATGTCAGGAAGACGGTTTGAACAACTTGTTTCAAACTGAATTGTTTCAGTGTTGATTATTCGGAAAAAATAGTAGTTGCTGATGGCCCAGTGAAAAAAATTTGAACCAGTGTACACAATGTTGATTGATAATTTTCAAAAAGCTTTTTACCCGCATATTGAACCTTTGTTAGATGAGTCTCTGCTTCTCCACCGTGGAAGATAAGATTTTCAACATTATATCAAAGGAAAAAAAGCGAAGTATGGCATTAAATTTTATGAGCTTTGTTCTCCAGATACGTTTTAAATATAGATATGTATAAGGGAAAACAATTTTCAAGTGGGGCACTAACTTCAAAAATTGACAATTTAGTACTAAGGCTTATGGCTTCTTATTTAAATAAGGGCCATCACTTGATTATGGACAATTACTATAACAGTGTTAACCTTTCGAATTTACTTTTAAATCACAATACCCACACCACTGGCACATTGCGAATTAACCGAAGGTGTAATCCAAAATATGTTCAAAAAAAATTGAAAAGAGGTGATCATATTTGGAAACGTCAAAATAAGGTGTATGTTTCTAAATGGAAAGATAAGAGGAATGTCTTATGCATAACACCCAATTATCAACCAAAAATGTTTTTTTTTTTTTTAGCTTCTACAGGCCATTAAGGCCCTTCGCTGCTTCTACTATGCCTCTCCATTGGTCTCTGTTGTCTGCATCATCAATTATTGCAGTTTCATCTACTTGCATTAAGTCTTTCTTTACCCGGTTCATCCAACGCTGACGTGGTCTTCCTCTGGGGCGTGTTTTATTTGGTTTAGATATCACAACTTGTCTCATTTGGCTGTCCTTATCTCGCCATATGTGACCAGCCCATTCCAGTCTCTTTGACACAAGATACTTTTGGATATTTGGTCCATTAAAGATTCTTTCAATATTTGCATTTGTTCTCCTTTCGTACTCCCCTGTTTCCGTATTATACATGGGACCATATATTCTTCTTAGGATCTTTCAAATATTAAAAGCTTTGTCTCACCCCCTTTAGTGGTGGACCATGTTTCGCACCCATACATTACTATGGGCCGCAAGTAGGAAATATAAAGCATTTTCTTAGTTTCTCTGGAAAGAAGCTTAGATCTGAATAATTTACTCATTGCATAATAGCCACGATTTGCTGTATTTAGTCTCAATCTAATTTCGTTATGCATATCATTCATATTATTCAAATTGACTCCCAAATATTTAAAATCTTCTACTTGTTCGAATGTATATCCATCTACGATGAGATTCTGTAATATTCTTGGTCGCCTACTTATGATCATATACTTTGTCTTATTTCGTTTATATTGAGGCCAATTCTTTTACTAGAATTTATTTATTTATTTGTACTTTCTTCTATTTCGGTTTGAGAGTCTCCAAGAATGACAATGTCGTCAGCATATGCAAACAATGTGCCGCTACCAGTTAGATCCATTTCTCGCGTTTTATGCATATCTCTGACTACTTTTTCCAAAGCGATATTAAAAAGAATGGGGAATAGCGCATCCCCTTGTCTCAGGCCTGACTTGACTTCATAATTCCCTGACTCCATTCCCATGAAACGCACTTTGCATGTAGTATTGGAATTGCAACCTTTAACCAAGTTTACCAGTTTCCTGGGCAAACCAAAATTTTGAAGTACTGTTAATAGCTGTTCTCTGTCGATGCTATCGTACGCTTGTCTAAAATCTATAAATATCATGTGTAGGTCTTTGTCGTACTCATAATACTTTTCCATTGTTTTTCTGAGCGTGAAGATGTGGTCACTGGTAGATCTTCCTTTTGAGAAACCACGCTGATATTTTCCTACAATGTCTATTGCTATTACTTCTATTCTTCGTAAGATAGCTATTGAGAGCACCTTGTACGCTGTGTCTAAAAGCGATATACCTCGATAATTACTAACTTTAGTTGGATCCTCTTTCTTGAAAATAGGACAGATAACTGATGACGACCACTCCTGTAATACTTGTTTGCTGTTCCATATATTTGCTATAATGTGGTGTATGTTAATTAAAATTTCTTTTCCTACAATTTTTAGTAGTTCAGGATTTATATTATCTTCCCCTGGAGATTTATTATTCTTTAATGATTTAATAATAATTTCAATTTCCTCGATATTTGGTGCTGGCAGTTCAGGTTCTGCTGTGTGATATAGTATTTCTTCGTACTTTCCATTGTTGTTATTTCCAGTGCGCGAATTTTTGTTATTTAACAGTTCTTCAAAATATTCTTGAAATTTGTTTACGATCTCGCTAGGTTCCGATATTATATGACCATTCGTGTCTGTGATGAAATTAGTACGTGCCTTGAAACCCTCTTTAATCTATCTGCACTTCTTAAAAAACAATCTAGGTTCTTTCTTATAATATTCGATATCTTCTATAGCTCTTTTTTCCATTGCGCGTTTCTGTTGCCTAATCACCTTGTTCGCTATGGTTCTGAGTTTAGAGTATTCACTTATGTTCTTTTCTGTTGGATTCAGCATCATATTTTGTCTAGCTAAACTTCGCTTGTTAATAGCAGCTTGGCATTCCAGATTAAACCAATGATTTTCGTTTTGTTTAGTGCGCTTACCTCATAGTCTTTCAGCGGCTTTTGTTATAGATTCTTTTGTCTTTGACCAAATTGTAACTTTATCCGATTCATGTTCTGCAAGATTATATTTCCTGAGATTTTCCGAAATTTCTCTTTGGTATGTGTCTATCTCCTTCGGATTCCTAACTTTTTCTATATCAAGTTTATTATTCTTTCCTGTTTGTTTCTTACTCCTCCATTTTATTGACAGCTTTAATACAAAAGTTGCAACAACTAAATAATGGTCAGTATCTCTATCAGCTCCTCTGTAACTTCTAAAATTACGAATTGATGTTTTGTGCCTCTTGTCTATTATGATATAAGCGCTCCTGAGGGGACCAAAAATGATAGTCTCCAAAAATAAATATGGCCAAGAAAAACCAAAACCTATCGAAATTGCCAAGTATAATGAGTTTATGAGTGGAGTAGATCAAATAATCTCTTATTATTCTTGTCCTCGGAAATCTGCAAAGTGGTACAAGAAAGTTATTTTTCATCTGTTAGACTTCGCTATATGGAATAGTTTTTATATATATATAAACAACATTTTGACTGTCCAGATTTCAGGTTCAAAGTATATAGAGACTTACTTATTAAAGATTTAATTAAAATTCCATAAAATACTACAGCAACTGATTTTTTTTAATTAAAAAAAAATTCATAAAATCAAGCCGTTACCACCAAATTATAAAAGACAAAAAAAATTTAAAAATTGTGTACAGTGTTATAAACAAAAAACCAGAAAACAAACTTCCATTCAATGTCAAAAATTTAAAGTACTTCTGTGTCCACTATGTTTTAAAAATTACCATGCTGCTCAACCAGAAGGATGAATATAAAGTTAAAATTAATTAATTAACAAAAAATAAGTTTAAAATAATGATCTAAGTATTGTATAAGTATAATTTTTCAATAATATAATAAAGTTTTTGAATTGCTTTTTGTTTCATTTCATTAAATAAAAATAACTTCCCTATCTTTTTATGCATTCCTTAAAATAAACCGTAGCTTTCAACATAATAATTATAAAATAATTAACCAATTAAATGTAATACTAGTATAACAGTAATTTTTTAATCAAAAATGTGACGGGAGTCAGTACTGCTATAGCAGAACTAAAAATATTACTGCTATAGCAGTAATGAAAAGTGACGTTTTAAGGGTGGTGTTTTTGAAAAATAATTAAATCAACTGTCCATCAACGTATGAAAAGGAATAATAATAAATAACTAGGAAAAATAATATCGAATTTTTTAACGCTCATTTTTAGCGTTATTATCATTTTGTTATAAAGATAAATTCTACTTAGATTAAAAAAGAAAAGAATCAATTTTTTATAAATTTTTAAATATAAATGATATTAATGTGAAAATAAAGAAAATTGCTGACAAAATTTGCATTTTTAATTTTCAATTTTTAAACTCAAAATTATATAGCTTGAATTTATAAATAAATCGAAAGCATATAGAAAAATATGCAACTCTTATAATTTCCAAACCCTAGTTGTTAAGTAATATATTATGTAAGATTTTGACATCAACTATTTGATCTTAACTTTAGGCGAAGAAATTACTAATGGATACTTTAAGAAATAAAGCATTGACAAAACCAGAAGTTTGTGAACAAGCTACCGGAGTCACTTATAACATTTGTAAAAAAGATGGCAGCAATTACAGTATTCGCAAGACAATACTACCACAATGCAAAAATAGAAATCTTCTGTGTACTTTGTGTCCATTAGATAAATCCAAATTAGTAGTTAACACATTAATCAAATTGAAGTAATAAACAGTTTAAAATTTTATTTTCATAAATTTAGTAGGTATAAGAAGGTAGTATACAAATTTTTTAGATGAATAAATAATGTGAACTAGATTGATTATTTAAATTATGTTAACTAAATTAAAAAAAATTAACCCTAGTTCTTCATAAAATTAGACTAAATCTTGATTCGTATTCCTAATAGATTTCAATTATATTTTTAACAACAAAATTATTTTATTATTTTTATAATCGAAACTCATTTATATACCTACTCATGTTATTTTAATTTAGTTTATTAATATTAAACAGGCTGAGACTTTCATTACCTATAAGTGCAATAAATTATACTTAATCTATAAAATTTAAGTTAAATACAATATTCAACGAGGTATGTATAAGATAAACGGGTTTAGGCTATAATTCCAGAAACATTTTAATTTTAAACTGTTTAACATAAGGAGCTGACTTATGGGTTGATACCGTGTTGCAGTCGGGATTAAATCAGGTAAAAAAGTCTTAGTTGCGATCTAAAAAAATGTTTAAAGATTATTACTAGTATACGGTTAGATTATGTTGCCGCATTCAGCGCTTAATAACATATTAAGTCGTGCCTTTAATTAGTAGGCAACTTAATGTAGCACTACCTCAGCGCATTCAAATAATAATAATACAGTATAATATAATAGTTGGTGGCAGGTACTTTATTACAATAAAAATATCAAATTGCCTATACAGCTTACTAATAATATGATATCAAATAGGAACTTTGCCTGTTTGGCGCAACAATAAAAATAATAAAATATAAAATAAAACAATGCAATAAATTGACAATAAGTGCCTGTTTGGCAAATAACAATAAGAAAAAATTCAAATAATATGCCTATATGGCTACACCAAATAATGTAATAATAATAACAATTTAATAATAATGAAATGCAGTAACTCAAGACTCGTCGGTCATATGCACACAAATATTTTGGTCACTAACAGTTACTCACATAACAGTTGGAACACAAACCTGGTTTTACACCCACACTACCGCACCAGGGCCTGTGGATATGTAAATAGGTTACAATAAAAAACAAATTGACCCTGCGTACGTGCGAATGTGTGCCGACAACTGTTCACGATGACTTCACAACAATGATCACTGAATGCAGCCGGGACAGGATCTTTAGTATACACTACTGTCCCCACGAGCAACGAGAACCAAAACACGTTGAATCACTACAAATCGCTAGTAATTTTGACCACCCTAAAACTGGGGATAATAAATTAACGATGGCAATGGAAATGCACAGAACGATAATTACCAGACCACGAATTCACAAAATCACAACAATGTGTTCGATGAACGAGCTGACTGGACAGCAGACAAAAAAGAAGTGACTAACTTTGTCAATTTTACATGTAACGGACGAAACACACAAGAAACTCAATAAACGGTCTTTCAGTGTCACCACACTAAACAATAAAAAAACTAAGAACTTTGTGACACTGAAAGCATGACGAACCGTAAAACTTGAGGTTTTGAACATAACCGAATAAATATGAAAACACTGATAATGGTTCCACAGCTGACCGGTCGCACCCGAAGGCCTGATAAGCCATCGCCGACAAAAGGCTGCAACTTGACGCGGTCCCGCGTAAAGGCTAGTTCAGACTATGCCAGTAATTTAGTCAAGTGGTATGTACTAACTACTAAACGGTTTAGTAACTGAAAAGTGTTCAGACACAATAGGGTTTAAAACTGTTTTAGTACATTAGTATTCGTTTTGGTGCTGTGAAAAGTGATTTCCAAAATGAATAGTTTACAAAAAAAAAAAATTGAATAAAGCAATAGGACTTATTTCAACGGCTATTTTAGAAGAGGTAGAAGAAGAGCTTAATAAAAATTCAAAGCGAATGTGGATTAGGGAATGGATCAAGAGAAGAGACACATTGGGAGCTACAAATGGTATTCTTAGAGAACTAGAATTTGAAGACCCCAAAGAATACTTCGTAACGCTAAGAATGTCTGAAAGCTGTTTTAATTTTTTGTTGAAAAAAGTGCAACCACAAATTCAACGTAGTGACACTCACTTAAGAATGGCGATTCCAGCAAAAACAAAATTACAAACAGTTCTATACTTTTTTGCTACGGGATGCAGTTTAAGGACGTTAACACATATTTTTCGACTTGGAAAATCAACTATTTCAGAATTCATTCCAGAAGTTTGTATAGCCATTTACGAATCATTACAGGACTTTATTAAGGTAAGAAATAAAAAAATCATTTGAAAACCCATTATCTAGTTGATTTTTAAAAACCTTTATTAATTTATTAAAAAAAAAACCATCACTTTTTATTTTTTAACATATAATTCAACTTAGGTTAATCATAAAACCAAAGTTATAAAACAGTATTATCAATTACTTTCAACAAAATAATAATTTGAAATATTTTAATAAAATAACAGTCACTTTTTAACAATTTAAATATTTTAAAACTTAAGGTATGAAAAAAAATATAAAAAAAATAATTATTTAATTTTAATATTTTAATAAAAACATATTTGAATGCTCTCGCATCTCGAATATATTTAAAAATCAACAGTACATTCAAAATAACAGTAATCAACTAGCGTTATTGATTGTAGTTGTAATTATGTCGTTCGTTGTAGTGCTATTTTGCAAACCTTGAAATGACGGCATAATTATTGAGGTAGATATATCTTCCATCGTTGTATTTTGAATATTATATTGTTGTGTTTGAGGAATTGATTGAGACGAGCATTCTGTATCTTCACGGGACTGACTATTAAAATAACTATATGTTGAAGCAGAACTATAAGGTGAATCTTGTTGAATGTATGACGATTCCGATGGAGTGGATGATCTCGTAATTATTATATTTTGGTCAGAAGAGTTTTGTAAATGCTGTCTACGAAGTCTATTCAAATAAACTTGAATATGTTCTAGTGCCTCAAGTGCTAATAGTAATGGCATTGATTGTAGTTGTAGCCCTATGTGTTTTCCAAAAACCTCAAACTCGTCTTCTACCATAGTCTTAAGTTGTGAAAGTCTTTGCTTTTTGTTTTTTGGTTTTGGTTCACAAAATTCAGAGTTTAATGTGAGTTCAATAGTATTTTCTGTGTGTTCGGTTTCTGTTACAGATATATTATTTTCGTTATCTGTGTTTGACTGAAAAATTAGTAAATAGATTATGTTAATTTTTTTTTAATAATTTAATATAGGGAACTTAATAATAAAATACTATTATAAGATTTAGATAAATTGTGTATTTTGTATTTTTAGGTTCCTGACAAAGAAGGTTGGAAAAATATTGAGAAGGGTTTTAAAAACGAATGGAACTTTCCCCTGTGCTGTGGCGCTATTGATGGGAAACACATTATAATTAAAGCACCTCCCGAATCAGGAAGCTTGTACTACAATTACAAGGAATCAAACAGTATTGTTTAATGGCAGTAGTGGACCATAAATATTGTTTTAGTTATAAAGATGTTGGATGTAATGGGAGAGTGTCTGATGGAGGTGTTTTTCGTAACTTCAGTTTGTATCAAGCATTAGAGGACGGTATGCTACCAGAAGGTCATGTTTTAGTTGGCGACAAGCATTTTATTCAATTCATAACGCATTTCCCTTAAAATAATATTTACTTAAGCCATTTCCTGGAAACCAGTTGACATTAAAACAGAAAATTTTATACTATAGATTGTCGCGTGCAAGAAGAATAGTCGAAAACGCTTTCGGCATAATGGCCGCTAGATTTCGAGTATTTGAAAAACCGTTTCCATACAGCCCCGAAAAGGTCATTCTTATTGTAAAAGCATGTTGTGCTCTTCATAACTGGCCCAATGAAACTAAATTACAATATAGACAATTTGAATATCCAGTCGATTCAGAAAATTTTGATACTGGAGAAATTGTCCGAGGTAATTGGAGGGACGAGTTAGAGCCGAATGGTTTTGAATCATTAAAAAATAGTTTAGTCAATCATTCAACCAGAAGATCTCAAGACCTTCGTGAAAGATATGCAGATTACTTCGTGGCAGAAGGATTGATTCCTTGGCAGACAAGGATGGTGCACTAAAATGTAAAAATGTACACGTGACTCGGACGATTTTTTTTCTTAAATGTCAACTTAAGTTATAAACTTTAAAATAATAATAATAAACTTTTAAATAATTTAAAACTGTATAGTATAATTTTAAATATGTATTAATAATCTGAATAAACATTCTCCATTCATATTTAATAAGTTATTTGTATTTGATTAATTATTGTTCACAAAAATCCATGATAACAAAAAAAAATAATAGTAGTGCTATTTATATAGTTGTAATGTATAAAATGATATAAATAGCAGGGCTTGAAATCGAAAAACAAGTCAAACGCTCGTCGAATTCCGATTCCTATTATAGTATTATTCTATAATATGTATACTATATTGTAAATATTCCATTCTCAGAAAACAAAATATTAGACATAAGTTATTAATTATTAGTAGGTAGTTATTATTATACACACTATTGTGCATGATAACCAATATGTATAGTCAATAATATTATCCAATTTAACAATGAATGTGCATATTATGAACAATATTAAGTATAAATAGATCTGATGTCTGTATGATTGTATACTTTTGATTTTTTTTTTAAATTTATTTAAAATCGATTTGATAATGTAATGATTTCATGATTCACGATTTCGATATTAATTTTGATTTTTTTTTAAAAAATTAAAGATTTTTATCGATATTTAAAATCGATTTCAAGCGTGAATTTTTATATTATGTTCGAAATTGTTTCGTATTATCAACCCTACAGATATAACAGCGCCGGAGATAAAAAAAACTTTACATCTAATGGTAATAAATATAAAAATAAAAATAAAAATAGTATATTATGTAAACAAAAAAGGCTATAACTTTTCTAATAGGTCATTTTGGTGTTAAACTATACATTTTGGCTAAAAAAAATAAAAATTAAAAAAACATTTTTTTTTAATTCAAATTTTTTTTAAAAAATTTTACTTATAACTACCACGTTAAAATTTAAGTGATTTTCATATTATATTCTTATAGTAAATTTTACGGTCTTAAATTTTTGTTCAATACTTTTTTGTCGTGGGTTCAACGGTTAACGAGTTATAATAAAAATAGTGCGAGGGTAGATTTCACCCCTTTTTAGGGGATGATAAAATACGCACATGGGTTAGGCGTCTGGACTTTTAGTATATTGATTGGGAAAGGACATTTTAATTGTGTGCCAAAATTCAGTTGAGGGCGAATTTTTTCCGATCTTTTTCCTAATTTGACTGGACTATTGGTAATCATATGTCAATTATTTTGGAGTAGAATCATATAATTTTTTATTTAAATAAAAAATCAAATTTAGGTATAATTAATTAAAATTGTTAGGGCCGGGAGCATATAAAAATAATATGCGCATCCCGGACCGGACACCTTTGTTGTTCACCACTACCACCTAGATCTTAAATGTGCGAGGACTAGCTGGGTGTGTATTGGTGTAATAGCTCGAACAGCAGTGGCCGGGAATGCCGGGCAAATACTGTCGAGCTATGTAGTGCGTGTTGTGTTTTACGTGTGTTATTTGTGTTATGTGTGTATATATGTGGGCGTGTGTACAATAATTGAACTAAAATTAAATAAATGGTAACACGATTGCTGGTAAATGAGTTGCTGTATAATTCACAATAATAATAATAGTAACACAAGTATATAATAAAATCACAGCAACATCAAGGTACTCGTATAAATAATACTATAATATAATCAAGCCCTTATGGCTAAACAATATAAATATAGGTACAAATACAAATGTGCAGCCCTTATGGCTGACAAATTAAACTATAATATTGTGGCCCTTCTGGCCCAACAGAATAATTTATAATATAAGTACTCGGCCCTTATGGCACGACGCACGAACAACTCAAATAATAATATCAGCACAGCTCTAATAGCTGAAGCTCGTACAAAAGTAATCATAAAATTACGTACGGCCCTTGTGGCACGACAGAGCAATAGTGAATATATATATAGCCCTTATGGCTCAACAGAATAGAAAAACAATTGGTACAAATTATTCTGCGGCCCTAATGACCAATCAGATATAATACGTTGCAAATTTACAATAACAATTATTATTAATATAAAAATAATACGAGGTCCTTATGACCAAGAATAATACAGATATATATAGCCCTTATGGCCAATAGAATATCAAATTATGAGTATCAAGTATTATTCTGTGTGGTTCTCTGATATCTGACTTTAACATCCTTTTTGGATAAAGTGGGTCCACAATTTCGGGCAGCGTACATTCCATATAAAACCTAAAATTAAAAAAAAAAAATGACATATCTATTAAAATTGATTAATGTATGGTAAAAATTATATTCTTTTTAATTACAATTATTAATTGTTCTTCCATTTTAGTTTTCCAAAATGACAAATCAAATTTAATTTTTAAAATTTGAGTCCAAGAATCAGTATGAATAACGAAATAACATAGATCCCTCTTTGTTATTTTAAGTTGACCTTGAACTTGATAGAAGTATAAACTTTGAACTTTTAATTTTATTCCATCATTTTCCGAGTAAAAAAATAGTATCTAGAATCATATTATATAGGAATATTTAATTTTTAAAAGAATTTTTAAATTTATTTTATAACCTTCTTATCTGAAATCGCGTTGATTTCTATAATTGCTGAATCACCTATTAAACCATCTGAAAAATAAACAAATATAATATATTAGGTAATACCTATCAATATGCAAAACTAATTATGTATAAGTCACTGCATAGTAATTATATTATAATTTCATATTTACCTGGTGTAGCTGCAAGATAAGGAATATCTTCATCTACAAATAAACCACAGTTTTTTACTTTATTGTTGGTTAAGTTTTCAAAACTAATTTTGGCTAACGGTTCCATTAGTTTGCCATGTTCCATAGCCTTACACGTAGAATTTTGATATAGAATATCATAGACAGTAGCCTTGCATGATTCATTTTCCTCATTCTACATATTCTACCGATATTTGATGCTGTCAAGCGATTTCGACGTTCAACATGCCATAAAGTTGAATTAGACTGATCTCTGGTATTAAATTCTAATTTTTTCCGAGCTTCAACTGACATTAATAATGAACTTATAAAATCAGATTTTTTTTTTCTAGTTCTTCATTAATCATGACATTTTCCAAGGGCTCTGCGTCTAGCATAGTTTTCGTCAGGACCTGAGGATATTTTTGTTTTGTTACCTTACTGGTGGAAAATTGTAATTTTCTTCTACGGTTGTTAAGTAGCCTTCTCTGTTTAAAACCTAAATATTTTTTACAAACACAACCTAAACAGACCAAAACCATATTTAATTTTATATAAAATTTAAATTAAACAATATTTTTATTTTTTATGTACCTAGACTTTTATTTGTAATTTTTTTATGAACATTTCTTATATACTTCTGTAGTAAACCGACGGAGTCGCTATACTACTATTTTTTTTCTTTTAAATTACATTAACATATTATAATTACAATTCACACTCTCATATTATACTGCTGTCTTCCTGGACCTTGGGAATGACAGTTTAATCCCAGATACCTTTTAATACCAAGAATACCAATTATACCCTCAGATTTACCTTTTAAGTTTAAACGTATTCAAATTCCCGTTAAATTAGCATTTGCAATGACTATAAATAAAGCACAGGGACAAACACTTAACGTTGCTGGAATTGAACTATGCGTTAAATGTTTTTCTCACGGTCAACTATACGTCGCCCTGTCACGTGTGATATCCAAATTTAATTTGTATATTTTTGCCCCCAATCGAGAAGAAAAGCAACTATTCACAATACTCATGAGCAGGCTACGTTTGCACTGCGAGGACCCATCAACATTTGGTATGAGTCTGCCAAGCGCGACCGCTGTTTTTTTGGATCCTACAGCCACTGTCTCTGCATACTCCACAAAGGAAAGTCGGGTGTCCAGCTGCACGCCCAAGTATTTTATGGTTCGATTGACAGGCAGGCACCGGGAAGTCTCGTACGTGTAGCCGCGGTGAGCCAAAGGAGTGCTTCTTCGTTAGAAAGACACATTACGATCTCTCGGGGGCTAGGGTTAGGCCATTTTCCGATATCCACTGAGCAACGTCTGACAATACTGGGTTGACCAGTTGCTCCAGCAGCACAGAGTTATGAGCTACGGCTACTCACACCACATCATCGGCGAATGCTATAAGCTTGGTGGCTTCGGGAACCGGTAATCTTAGAATACCGTCGTAAAAGAGGTTCCACCAAGTCGGTCCTAAAACCCCTATTACTTTGCTCCAGTGACAAAAAATTATTTGGATGATGATCCTCTAAGGTTCGCGCCGGGTACGGTAACAATAATAGAACGTGACGCCCGGTCACCAAAATACTTCGTACGCTAATATAGGTACTCACACACCGACCGACTTATGTAAATTTGTGTGTAATATGTATTGTATCTCAACTAGAATTGGTTGGGTTCGCAGCGCAAATACTAGTGAGCTATGTAGTGTGGTGATGTGTTAGGTGTGTATATGTGTGAGTTTGTTAATAGATAATTGATAATAATAAAAATGGTAACACGGTTTTTGGTAATAGTGGCTGTTGCTGTATAATACACAATAGTAATAAAAATAACACAAATATATGATAAACTCACAGCAACACAAATGTATAAAAGATATGATATTAATAAATCACAACCCTTATGGCTAAGTAATGTAAATATAATAATGCAAATGTGCAGCCCTGGTGGTTGACAATACAAATATAACAAATTGGCCTTTCTGGCCCAATAGAGTAAAGGGACCTATAATAAAGAGCTCGGCCCTTATGGCACGAACAGATCAGAAAATAATAAACACAGCTATTAGAACTGATGTTCGTGTAGAAATAATTAATATAAATATAAATAATGCACGGCCCTTGTGGCACGACAGAATATAATAAATATGTATAGCCCTTGAGGCCAATAGAATATAAAATAATATATACGGCCCTTATGGCACGACAGTTATGACAATAAATATAGATATTAGATATATATGTATATAATATAGCCCTTTTGGCTCAACAGCTAAATAAGTATAATAAGAACAGTAATTATATAGTAATATACCCTTTTGGTACGTCAGAACAATTATAAAGAAGTAGCAAAAAAAACAAATCTTTTCAGATGAGTTAGAATCGACTTTACCTAATTACTTGGTACATTTTAGCAGAATTTATTATGGTCTTACACCATCAGATGTTAAGGTATTGGCATATGAATATGCAAAATCAAATAATGTTGCATACCCCAAAGGATGGGATGTACACAAAATAGCCTCTAAAGAATGGTTTACTAGTTTTTTAAAAAGAAATCCTACTTGATCATTACGCTTAGCTGAAGCAACTAGTCTTGGGAGAATCACAATTTTGCTATTTTTTTTGATAATCTACATATGAAGCATAATTTTGAGGGTCAAAGAGTATGGAATGTTGATGAAACTGATGTCACAACTGTGAAAAAACAAAAAAAAATTGTTGCTGAAAAGGGGAAGAAGCAAGTTGGAAGATCTACCTCGGGTGAAAGAGGGACAACTGTAACAATGGTGTTTGCAATCAATGAAATAGGTAATTCTTTGCTACCTATGCTTATATTTCCAAGAGTTAATTTTAAACAGCATTTTGTAAGTAACGGACCTAGTGGTAGCATTGGAGCAAGCCACCCAACTGAATCTTCTTTTTTAATGTTTGTTCAGCATTTTCATAAACATGTTAATTGTAGTCCATCATCTCCGGTCCTACTCATTTTAGACATTCATATTTCTCATTTGTCTATTACTGTTATTGATTTTTGTAAGGAAAATGGTATTGTGTTGCTATCTTTTTCACCACACACTACGAATCACTTACAACCATTGGATATGTCAGTCTATGGCCCCTTTAAAACGTTTTACAATAATTCAGCTATTGAGTAGATGGACGCACATCCTGGTATCCCAATATCCATATATGATATACCGTCATTAGTGAAAGAATCTCTCCCATTAGCAGCAACTCCAAAAAATAGAACATCTGGATTTATTAAAACTGGTATATGGCCATTTAACAGAAATGTGTTCACGGATGAAGATTATTTGTGCTCTGAAGTTACTGATAGACCATTTACTGCTGATTCAATAAATGATACTGTTGCTATTGAACTGTCAACAATTAGTCAACCACTACAGATAATAATATTGACCATACTTTAATTCAACATCTGACTCCTAATACGCCACAATGTGTACAACCATCTACTAGTGGTCATACTATATAAACCCCTGAAAACATAATACCTCTGCCAAAAGCAAGTGAGATTAGATACAATCGTACAAGAAAGAAAACGAAGTCTAAATTTTAACAGATACATCTGAAAAGGAAAAGTTGAGACTAGAACAAGAGGCTCGTAATGAGAAAAATAAGAAAAAAGCGGGTAAGTCGTGGATGTCGCACTGCTGTACAGTAGGTTACTGTAATGGATGGGATTAAATTTGAATGCAATGATAGGTATCATTGTATACGAAAAACGATTCTGAACGGAGATGATTTGTCAGTCTAGGATATATTATATTTTAATATTATCATATATTCTATTTTGAAATAAATATTTTATTTTTTAATTAACACGTTGACTGCCGCGTGCCCGCCGGTGGTCATTTGATAATCTTTCGTGGAAGGCTACGGTATATTTAGAGAGTTATTCATAGAATGTCATTGTCGATATTTCTACAACTAATCATAGGAAATTCATGAAACCGATATCGGTATTCTTATTTTTGTCAGGCCAATATGATTATCGCACTAGTTTAAAGGTGTAGCTGGCGGTCACTTGGCGTCCTGTTAATACTCGTATTATTTATATGCCACGTGGTTATCGGCGGTCACACTACATTTTATGTATAAGTGATAATTTTTTGTGAATAAAAATTAATTGTTTCCAAACAATAAATATGAGTTATCGTCCAAAAAGGGCCAAATTAAATGATGATACTATAAATCAAATACTTGAAAACGATAGTTCTAGTAATTCCAGTGAATTTAGTGATTTAGATGACACTGATGAAGACGCTACTTACAATCCAAATTCTTCGTCTCAAACTCAACGTCTGGAAACAAACGATCAAAAGTTTCTGCAAAACATTATTTTCAAGAATCTACGGAAAAGTGTAATAGGAATCGAAAACTTCGAAAAAGATGCGTTCATTGCTATCATCAAAGTATGAAAGATGTGGAGGGGACCAGAAAGCTAGAGAAGTAAAAAAAGTTTCAACATTTTGTACAAATTGTAAAATTTATACCTGCATCATTTGTTTTAATATACACCATGTTAATTAATATTTTTAAATTGGAATGAACCAATATTTTATTTTGTTTATTATTTTTTTTTATTTTATCTTTTAATTTTGACATGTATATATTGTACAAGAAGAATTATACATAGTATTTAAATGTTGTTGTTTAATCATTTATTTCTACACCCTAAAAATATCCTATCGAGGTAAAATATATACTTTTCGATGTAAAAATGTTTCCTCTATGCAATGGTAAATCATGCGTATCATTACTTCAGCGCCAGCACAACAAAGTCTATTTGAAAATATATAAGAATGTGACAGCCCGCGGTCACTTGGCGTATAGGTAATACGGTAGCGTGGCAGCCGGCGACCACATTTTTAGTGTTAACACCAGCAGCCTGCATCTTAGATTTAAAAAGAAAATTTTTTAAGAATTTCTAGAATAAAATAATTTACGAATTTTCATTATTTTTACGTATGTTGTTAAAATTAAAATTTGAATGCATGTAATAAAAAAATGTGGCTACATATTTCTTTTATTTTTCAACTGCTATTGCAAAACTATATTATGAGTAGAGGTCGGATTTTTATGATTTTACATATTTGTTTCTAGTCTATGCAGTTAAGTGGGAGTGAGAAATCTTTACGATTCATGAAACACGGAATTCATAGGAAAATTTTATTCTGCATAAAAAAGCATATTTTATGGGTTAGAGAATATTTAACACGTTAGAGAATATTTGAGAATATTTTTGTAATATTGGCATATAATGAATATATTTCACGTATATCAGCACTTTGATAGGTATAATGTTCACTAAATAATTCTGTTTATAAATAATTAATTTCTGGATTTTAATAAAAATTAATCTCCAGGTATTCCTTATCGATTGCGATATCACGTAGATTATTTCGTTAGCTAAAATAAATTTAAACTGAATTTTTTTTAATATTAAAAGAATATTTTGCATATTTAAGGACATAAAACATCATATATCTGGTATTTTAAAAGAATATTAAGAGAATATATTGCCTAATTTATATGACATAAAAACATCATATTTTAAGGATTTTAAGAGAATATAAATCCGACCTCTAATTATGAGCCTTGTATTAAATTCTCAAATCTTAGAATTAAAAAGAAAAACTTTTATGAATTTCGATCTAAGATGATTTGAACATAGCCGTCATTTTTATGTATTTAGTCAAAATTTGAACTGTAAATGCTTATAAAAAAAATGTGTGACTATATATTTCTTTAATTTTTCAAATGATTTTGTAAAAATATTTTAGGAGCCTTGTATTAAATTTTCAAATCTTAGGTATAAAAAGAAAATTTTTTATGAATTTCTAGCTTATAATAATTTGCGAATTTTCGTGATTTTTACGTATGTTGTCAAAATTAAAATTTAAATGCTTGTAAAAAAAAATGTGACAATACATTTCTTGTATTTTTTAACTGCTATTGTAACAACAAGAGTAAGATCATGTAGTTTCAAATATTTTGTTAAAAGTGAGATATCAGAAATACAAGTATGTAAACTAGCATTCTGTGAGATTTTTCAAATTGGCCGTAAGAAAGTTGATATCATTCAACAGCGACATACAGAAGGTGCATCTCCACATGAAGATCTTCAAGGTAAACATTCTAATCGACCCATAAGATACAAGATCATGTCATAACATTTATTGTGGACCATATTAATTCATTTCCTGCTGACTCTTCCCATTATTCTAGAAATAATAACCCAAATAGAAAGTATTTATCTCCTATATTAAGTATACATCAATTATTTTTACTATACATTGAAAAATGTGATGAAAAAAAAACAAACCTCAATGTTACAAGGTAAAAGAAGGAACATATAGAAATATATTTTGCACAAAATTTAATCTTGGTTTTGGAAGTCCACAAATATATATAATATAATACCTGTAAGTAGTATAGATGTACCATTCCTGGCACAGTCTTTAAATCCATCAGTAAAAGATCACAAAGAAAACAATGTGCAAAAAGATCAGACAATTGAAATGCAATAATTATTAAAATATTTTTCGCAAAACTTATAATATTAATAATTAAAAATTGAATTGCAATAATTATTAAAATATTTTTTATTTTTTTTTACAAAACTTATGATATTAATAATTAAAATTGAAATACAATAATTATTAAAAAGAAATTGAATACCTTAGTTAAAAGAATTGAAATGTATAATAAAACAATGGATACAACTATCAAAGATTTTAATAAAATACAAGAAAATGAAATAGAAAAATCAATATTAAATAATAAAATATTTGTTAAGTTTTGTAAATATGAATACTATATTACTAGGGCTCGGATGTTTATGCACTTAAAACAACTGTAATATGCATGCATTTATGCACTAAAAAATTACGAAATATGCAAACAAAATATGCGCTAAAAATTATAAAATATGCATTTTTAGTAAATAAAAACACCAAAATATGCACAAAAAAATTTATTACAATTCATAAAACAAAAATTAGTTAGTTCATTTTATTACATTATTAAATTATCAGCGTTACACTGTGATACAATAGTTTTTTTAATTTGATCAAACTTGTAGCTGCGTCTGTTATCGGAAAGTAAATTTTTGTAACGTGAAAAACTTCGTTCTACATCTACCGACGTTATTGGAGCATACTTGAAGAATGCAAGATCCTCAACCTTCAAATCTTGTTCTATTCCTTCCATAGTATCAACTTCACCAGAATGTATTTTAGAAATTTGTACCAAAGTTTTAAACCCAGCATTCTTTTCAATTACGTTCTGAAATTTGTCGTAACTTTTAAGACGAATTGAACAAGACGACTTACATTTCGGCATTTTTAAATAAAAGTACAACTGACCGCGGAAAAATATAAATAATAATAGGTACTCTTTAACGACCGACCGGGAAACACGGCGATTAAAATCGTACTAATACGTGGCCTGGTCGTCGGTTCGTCGCCACATACTCATGGCATGAAGTGTATACAAAATTCTATTATTAAATCGTTATCTAATAAATATTCCAGACAAGCACGATATAAAAATACCTAATAACTAATTAGGAACATTATTAATACGTAAATTTAATATTTACGTTAAATTGTCTTGAAATATGCATTTATATTCTTAAAATCAAAAATTATGCATTTAAAATACAAAACCACTAAATATGCAAAATAAAAATAGCATTATTTTATTCAGTAGAACATGAATCAAATTTGTATCCAGGTTAGCAATAAATTGGATAAATAGAAAAAAATATGCAATTTCATAAACATCCGAGCCCTATATATTACTAATAATAAAAATATTAAAATCATGAAATATAATCTAAATGCAATTCCTATTAAAGGAAATATTATAATCGTCGATAATGGACACAATATTTATGGAAATGGAAAGCCTTATGCTTCTAAAATACTAGAATCACCAACTTGGCTCGAAATTTGTAAGATAGCTAATGATTTAATAATTACAACAGGTACTTTTTTATTCAAATATCTTCATGATATTTGTGTTTTTCAAGATTTAGGAAATATTAAAATTTGTTGTCTTGGCATGGGAGGTACAGATTCCGATCACAAATTGCTTAGAATATAACTAAATAATCATCATTTTTTAATAGAAATAATTCTATTAAAAATATCTTAATATATTATATTTAAATAAATTTTTTATAATTGTCAATAAATTCTAAACATAAATGTCCACATATAGGAGGATCATTATAGTTTTGAAACTTGTCATTGTTATACCACAGATTATCATCACCTAAATAATTTAAAATTTCAGGAGGAGGAGTACTCGAAAATGAATCAAAATATATTTTATAATTTTTTATTTTTTTCCATGCAACCCAATGAGAACCGTTTTGAGTAAAATTATTTAAATTAAATATCCCACATTCATTTAACCAAGGTTTTTCAGGTAATTCATTTATCATGAAACAACCTCTAAAAATTTTTATATTATTTCCAAATTTTATTATATCAAAATTACTTAACGGTTCGATATTTATATTTTTTACTTTACTCCAAAAAGTTGTATAACAACCTGGATAATTTTTAATGTTTTTTCTAAATATTGATATATCGAAATTAATCATTTTTTCGATTTTTTTTTTTATTTGTCTTCAATTCAGAACCTTTATTTTTTTCCATTTCTTTATTGTGTCGAATTATTTCCTCTTCTATTTTTTTCTTATGTTTACTATCTTTATAACTATCATACAATGCAATTAAAGCTGGAGTAGCTACTGCTGCAGCTTCTAGAAAAGGTAAAATTAATGGTAAAAATCCACCTTTAATTTGCTTCGGTGTAATCTCCAACCTTACTCCTACCTTATTTTTTTTCTTGGCATTTTTTAATTTATCTATTTGATTTTGATCTAAATAATATTTATTTTCTCCCTTATATATTTTATCACTAGCAATATGAATTGTTTCATTAGATTTTTTTTTATGAGCTTCAGCCAACTTTTTTTTCTGGTTTTCAGTTAATTTAAAATGCATTTTATTATACAAAATATTTATTTAAAAATATTAAATTTTATTCAAATATTAAATTCATTCCTAAATATCTTTTTGTTTTCATTACATTTGCAGTTGTCAAAGCAGCAATTTTTTCATTCAAAGAACTATCAGAAGCATAAAATCTTTCCATTGCTTTTTGTTGTAAATTTTTATCAGCGATATGTCTTGTTTTAGTATCTTTATGATATTTATAAAAATAATCATGTTCTCTTGCATATTCGTCTAACTTGTTAATCGGGGGAATATTTTCATCTAAATTTGTAAATGGTCCTAGATAATTATATCCAGGCCAATGTATCGGAGGTAATTTTGAACAATTTAAAAAATCATTAAAGAACCCTGAACCTTTTATAATATCCTTTGGTAAATATGAAATATACGACATTAAGTATTCTACACCTTTAACGGGAATATCAATTATCTTTTCTATTTTTTTTTAATACAAAAATTAAGAATTTAAAGTTTTTCATCATGATAAGTGTTTTTTCCCGATCTTTCTGCAGATGATATAACATGTAGTCTGTCAATTAATTGTTTAATATTATATTCTAACTTATTTGTTGTTGTTGAAGTACACCAGATACACAGAAGCTAGAGGTAAATAATAATAAGATCGGATATATGTAATAATATAATAATAATATATATAATTGATACGAATAACTATAGTGCTCCGAGGCGTAATATAAAACAACGACTAATCGTCCTACAGGCTACTACATAGAACGAATATGATGCTAGTAATACAAAATGCCTATTCAGCGTCTGCTGTACTACAGTGTGAATAATTTTACTTATAATCTACATACTATAGGGTGTGTTGTTTACATTCAACACTTCCCCTTAAACAATATACCCTAACTTAGAATTAATATATCTTATTCCCATCATCTCCCTGAGTTCCTGGAATCTTGGTCGTGGAGTTGGCTTAGTCAATATGTCAGCTAACTGCTCCTTGCTTGGCACATACTCCAGAGAAAACATCCCTTCACTGAACTTCTCACGAATGTAATGATAGCGAATATCGATGTGTTTTGTTCGCTTATGGTATTCTGGATTTTTCACTAGTTTGATGGCGCTTTGATTGTCTGCATACAAAACAGGTGTATCTCCCTGTGGCTCCAGAAGATCACTGATAAGTAGCGTCAACCAAGTGAGTTCCTGTGTAGATTGGCTCAGCGCTATGTATTCTGCCTCAGTAGTCGAAAGTGCTACCGATTTTTGTCTTTGTGAACACCATGCTACGATTCCATCTCCCATCATGAAAATGAATCCTGATGTTGATCGTCTCGTTGTTGTGTCACCAGCATAGTCTGCGTCACTATATCCACGCAACTTTGGTGTTACACTAGAATCATAAATTAAACCATAATTAAATGTTCCCTTTAAATATTTAAATATACGTTTCACCGCATTCCAATGAATTGTCAGAGGCTTTTCTAGATAACGACTGACAAGATTTACTGCAAAAGTTATATCAGGCCTTGTTATTTGGCTTAGATACAACAAACTTCCAACTGCTTCTCTGTATGGAACTTCCCCTGCTTCCAATGATCCTGACAAATTTGGATCTAATGAGTGTTGTGGATCGGTGGGAATATGCAGGACTTTGGTTTCTTCCATATTGAACCTCTCTAAAATGCGCTTGCAATATGAAGATTGGTGTATGAAAATTGAACCATCAGGTCTCTGATCAATTTCAATACCCAAGAAATGATCAAGTTCACCTTCCTTCGTCTCGAAGTTGTCCTTTAGATACTTCACCATTATGTCCACCAGCTGGTTATTTGTTGCTGCGATTAGTCCATCGTCTACAAAAATAGCGACAATTAGTAATTGATTGTTTTTATTACTTACGAATACACAAGGATCTGCTTTTGTTTCCTTTAGGTCAAAGTTCATCAGCATATTTTTGAACATTTTGTTCCAGCACCTGGGTGCCTGTTTCAACCCATATAGGCTCCGTTGAAGTTTGCATACTAACTGTGTTCCATCTTCGTAACCTTTAGGCTGTTTCATATAAATGTCTTCTTCAAGATCTCCATATAAGAATGCTGTTTTAATGTCAAATTGTCTGAGTACTAATTTTCTGGCTGCTGCTATCGCAAGTATTACTCGAATAGAATCATATTTCACTACTGGGCTGAACGTTTCTTGAAAATCTATTCCATGAACTTGCGCACATCCCTTTATTACTAACCTTGCTTTGTACCGATCGACATCTCCGTTCGCTTTGTATTTAGTCTTGTATATCCAACCATTATTTATAGGTTTTTTATTTTGAGGCAAGTCCACAAGTGTCCATGTTTTATTTTTATTCAATGACAACATTTCATCGTTCATTGCTGCCTTCCAGTCATCTGAATTGTCACCTGTCATAGCGTCTTCGTATGTAACTGGATCATTACATGCTGAAAATAATGCATCTTTATACCTTATAGGTTTATTGAGTTTTCCTCTGTCTCTGAGTGTCATTCTTGTTTGCTCTTCAGCTCCTATTGGTATCTGTTCATCATCATCCAACTTTTCTTCGTCGTCGTTGTTGTCTTCCTCATCTCCAGCTTCACCTTCCGAATTTATTTCTTCCTCTTCTTCTTTATTTATGATTTTTACTTGTGTAGCTGTAGATGGACTTGTTGACTCTTTGAATATTACATCTCTGCTTATTGAAATTTCTCTTCCATCAAAGCATATACGATATCCTTTGGTTTCTTCTGAGTATCCAACGAATATACCTTTTCTACCCTTTTGATCCCATTTTCTTCGTTTTTCTTTTGGTATATGTGCATATACTTCGCTACCAAAAATTTTCAGATGATTTATATGTGGTGTTTTATTGAACCATAATTCATAAGGTGTTTTTCCTTCTCGATCTGTGTTACCTGTACGATTTATTGTATACACGACTGTATTCACTGCTTCTGCCCAAAGTGTCTTGGATAGATTTTTGCTATATAACATAGTTCTGGCCGCTTCTACAATTGTTCGCATTGATCTTTCCGCCTTTCCATTTTGCTGGGGTGTGTATGGTACACTCGTCTCATGTTTTATTCCAAATTTATCCAATAAGGCTTTTACTTCAGTATTTTTATATTCCAGACCACAATCACTTCTTAAAGTAATTACTGAAATATTTAACTGATTTTTGACTGTATTTAAAAATAGTTCAAATTTATTTTTAACTTCTGATTTTTGGCTCATAAAATACACATGTATATTTAGAATAATCATCCTTGAATATAACAAAATCCGTTTACCTCCATAGGGCCACAGACATCACTGTGAATTAATTGACCTGGTTTTGTAGTTTTTGTATTGCTCAGTGTAAATGGCTCTCTGTGTTGTTTACCATAAATGCAAGCTTCGCAGAAAAATTTGTTTTTCGTTTCTGTAAATGGAATCCGCATATGTTTCAAGTAGCTCCGAACATATTGGACATTCTGATGACTCAAGATTTCATGCCACTGTAGTAATGTGAGAGTTTTAACTGCTGACGTGACTATATACTTTTGAGCCTTGTTGTCCGCTTTTTTATATATTGAATAATCTACACCATACCTTTTTCTTGCATCTTCTTCAGTTTCTGAACTTGATTTTGTAAGAGCAGGTTTTTTCGATTTTCCGGTCACAACATCAAATATATCGGCTGCAGTCATTATGACTTTTATTTGGAATTTCCATGTTTCCCAATTGTCATTACCGGTTAGTTTATTAATTTTTATAGATTCGTTTTCCATAATAACAAATTATCTGTACAATGTCTGTACACTATAAATGTAATAATAACAAACACAATTGCTGCGCTTCACACGATCGATGCACTAACACTGCACTGCACTATACTTCGCGAATTATTATTGCTGTACACTGTCTGTACACAAACATGCGATTCGTAAATCAATAATTATTGTATCAAACATACACGACTTTATTATAATTACCTTACTATACTGGGCCCATAACCTGTTGAAGTACACCAGATACACAGAAGCTAAAGGTAAATAATAATAAGATCGGATATATGTAATAATATAATAATAATATATATAATTGATACGAATAACTATAGTGCTCCGAGGCGTAATATAAAACAACGACTAATCGTCCTACAGGCTACTACATAGAACGAATTTGATGCTAGTAATACAAAATGCCTATTCAGCGTCTGCTGTACTACAGTGTGAATAATTTTACTTATAATCTACATACTATAGGGTGTGTTGTTTACATTCAACAGTTGTTTCTTTTGGTAAATTTAACAAAGATTGTAGTAAATATTCAACACCTTTTTTGGGAGTATCAATCAGTGTTTCCATGTTTCGTTTAAACAAATGAACAATACCAAGTTTTTCATTATGAAAACCATAATTTCCCGCTATTTCTTCTGCTAATATAAAATATAGTCTGTCAATTATTTTTATTATATTATCGATATAAATAAATTCAATAGGATTATTTGTATATTTTATTAAACCTTCTCCATTGGGTAAACTTTGTGATTCTTTCAGTGTTGATTTACTTTCTTTAGTTTTTGTTGATGTTAGTTTAATTTTTTCCCAAATAGGTTTAATCATTTCATTATATTTAGCACTTCCACTTGATTTAGGTTTTCCTGTGTTAATATCATTATTTTGGTATATTGAATCTGTTTCAATTAATATTTTTTCATAATTTTCAAAATCTTCTTTTGTATAAAATTCTGGTTTTGTAACATCTGTATGAGTTAATAATCTCCACATACCTGGGGTTAGTATATGTTTTTTTTCATTTAAAATTATATCATCAAAGTCAAATATTATAGGGTATTTTCCGATCATGAATTCATCAGTTTTACTTATATGATATATTCCAAATGGATTAACACCTTTAGCTTCATTTGGTAAAGTTGGTAAATATTTTTGCGCATTTTCACCTCATATTATTATATTTTTAGGCATAGGAGATTTATTTGTTGTTATTCGTGGAGAACTTTTAGGTGTTTTCTTATTATCTTGATCTTCTGTTAGTCGTAATAATTCTGGATTACGAGGTTTATAAGGAGTAGGTATTATCATCTTTTGAATATCATTATCGGTTTTAATAGCAACCTCTTTAACATCATTAACATTTGATAAGGCTTTTAATATTGGTTCATAATGTTTTACTTTTTCTTCTGATGTATATTTATCGTTTAAAACTGTTTTTCTATAGTTATTTTGTAAATTTTTTTTAAGATTAATTATTTTTTGGATTTCATTTAGTGTATATTCAACGTGTCCCTGAATAGGGGACGCGTTAGTATTGTCAACTTCATCTTCATCTTTTTTTATAAAATTTAACTTTTTTTCGGATTGTTCTAAATCTGATTTTTTTAAAGTTTTTTGTAAATCTTGTCTAAGATGAATAATATGTTTCATTTTTTATGTTTCATTTTCTATGCTATTTCCTTCCTTGGAATTGTTTTGGTCTTCAAATGTTATTTTTTTTAAATTTTTTTTTTAAATTCATTTTGAATTTGTTTGATATCCATTTATTACATAAAAAATAACTTTCATCGTTCATCAATACTTAAAATATCATTACCTTTATTGTCATAAATAAAATTTTTTATTATGTCTATTGTTATGAAACCATATGTTTTTATTTTATTTTTTTTATCATTTGTTTTACAATAAGTTCTAAAAATGTCTTTAAATTTGTCTAATGGTATAATTTTGCTAATAAAATCGGACCATATTTTTTCAATATAATAATTTGACTGATTAAAAACAATTATAACAGTTAAATTATTTCTTATTGTTTTTATATCTACTGAAGTATAACTTTGTGTTAAATAAATAACACTAATATTCTTTGATCTCGATCTTATAAAATATTCCATTATCAACTTTTGATCTTCTAAAAAACAATCATCAACAGATATTATATCACCATCAGAAAAATGATTGTTTATAGAAGATATTCCATCAAATATTTTTTTTAATTTTCTATAAACTGGCTGATCAATATTTTTTGTAAAAATATATAGATTTTTATATGGAATCCAATAACTTATAATCATATTATACAACAAAGTTGTTTTACCACAGCCAGATGCTCCTACCACTAAAACTCGTGAAGGTATTTCAAATAAAGATTTTTCTTTACTATCATCTTCAATATATTTTTTTACCATTAATTTATCCATTTATATAAAAAAATAAATATATATTTGCTATTATAAATAATAATGTATAATATTTTTAAAAAATACGATCAATATATTGAAAGATCTCAATATAAAACTTTTTTACCTTTGAATAATTCACAACTTAATACACCTAATAAAACTACAATTTTTAGAATAGATAATATGGATGATTTTCCATGCAATTAAAGATGCAAAGTTTCATATTTATGGTAGATATTTGCAAAAAGATGGAAAAGATTATCCTAAAGAATCAAAAATACAACTAATTGATAATTTTCCTGCATTTTTATTTACTAGAATTGATGTTAAAGAACATGGTAAAGTCTTGGATGAAATCGAAAATCCAGGAGTTGCTAGTACAATTAAAGGTGCGTTAGATTTTTCTGTGGATCCAAACGGACCAATTATAAACTCAGGATTTTCAAGCATATATAAAGGTGGAGGTCGTTTTAATGTTATGGGTAAATTATCACAATTCGGATTAGGATGGTTTAAAGACCAAATATATCCTGTTTTCCAAGGTGATATGGAAATAATTTTTACGAGAAATACAGATGATGATGCATTGTTAAAAAAAGTAAGGAACAGAAGATGGAAAAATTATTATTGATGAATTTACACTTAGAATTCCAATTTTAGAATTCAATCCTATGTATAAAGTTTTATTGTTAAATGATTTAAAAACAATTTCTCAAGAAAAAAAATATATTTTTAATTTTAAATCATGGCAATGTATTGAAGAAAGAAATATATCAGGAAAAACTATAAAACTCGATTTAACAACTCAATATCGAAGTATTAATAGTCCTTTGTTTGCCGGTGTGGTATTTCAAACAAACAAGTTAAATACTCAAGAACATGATCCTTGTGAATTTGATCATTGTAATGTGAAAAATTTTAGGTTTGAAATAAATGGAAGACGTTATCCTGAAGAAATGTTTGGATTGTAAAACAAATAAAAGTAAATTTACAACATCACCTGAAATTGAACAACCCGTCACCAATAAATCTATAAATCAAAATATTTCAAATAATACAGACAAATTTTTATTAGCTAAAGAACTTCATAAACCAGCCAGATTAAGATTTCCTAAAAGAAGGATTATCACTAAAGGTATTGATGATCTATGGGCTGCTGATTTAGTTATAATGAGAAATTATTCAAATGAAAATGAAGGTTATTGTTATATAATTACTGTTATAGATACTTTTTCAAAATTTGTATGGGCATTACCACTCAAAAATAAAGATGGTATTAGTGTTTCAAAAACATTTGAAAAAAGAATAAAAAAAAAGCTAAATCACAAAAACATCAACCACCAAAATTACTACATGTTGATAAAGGCTTGGAGTTTGTAAATAAGCATTTTAAACAAACTTTAGAAAAATATAATATTCATATGTATCATACTCAAAACGAAAAAAAATCTGCAATTATTGAGCGATTTAATAGAACATTAAACAAAAAAATGAGAATAGATTTTGAAGTTCAAAAATCTAAAAAATGGTTTAACATTTTACAATATTTAATAGATAAATATAATTTTGATGATATACATAGATCTATTGGTATGAAACCTTGTGAAGTAAATAAATCTAACGAATACCTTGTTCTACGCAAATTATTTTATACAAAAAACAAACCTAAATTAAAAATAAAATTTAGCGTGGGTGATAGAGTCAGAATAAAAGCTTATAAAAAAACATTTTGTAATAAATACAGTAATAATTGGACAAGAGAAATATTTATAGTTGATGAAATTTTAAACACAAATCCTATAACCTATAAAATTATAGATTTAAACAATGAAGCGGTTGAAGGGAGTTTTTATAACGAAGAGATGAAAAAAACAATATTTTAATTGTTATTTAATTTTTCTATATTTAACCCTTTTTAGGGCAGAACGTAAAAAAACATCCAAAGATTCTGAAAATTTGTACATATATAGTAAGGAGTACTAGGATGTTGGGAAAAATATTGGGAAAATTTTAATATGATATGCATAGTTGGAAAAGTGGTGGGAAAATAGTATCCCATTGCCCATATCTACGATAGATAAAATCTATACCGTTAATCGCTATATTATATTTCCCAACCAAGAAAATATACCCAGTTATTATTTAAAAAAATAAAACAAAAACAATTGTCTTTAAAAAATTGATGAATTTTGAACATTAATATATATAATTCTATAAAAATAATAAAAAAACAAACTCAGCTTTATTAAAATAATTAAATAAAAACATTTCTTTGAATAATCAGAATAATACAATTTTTTATAACCTTTTTATAACAAATAACAATTGAATAAATATTATAATAAAAATAATAATTCAAACATACCAATGTAACAAAATTTTAAAATATGAATAGGTTAGATTATATCAAAATAACTTTTTCTGTACTTCAAATATATATAAACAAAACAAAATAGTTTAAGTATTTAAGTTTTGGTAGTAGTTATAGGTAATAATACTAAAGTTAAATACAAATAAATTCATGTAATGCGTTTGGATATTTATTGTTTGTGGTATGGTTCAAAACAATTTTTGCATAGAGTCACCACAAGTTATGCAAACCATATTCGATATATAATAACCTATTGTATATATGAAGGTTTTTTTATTATGTTGTTGTTGACTATTGTTAATATTTAAATCGATTGTAGTATTTACTGTGGTATTTACACCTATAAGTATAAAGTAGGTATTGAAGATAATTTTCAAATAAAATAATTTACTTGAAGATCTTGTTTTCAAACTCCAGAATGAGTTAGGACTAGAATTTGTTGTTGGACTACCTACTAAAGATGGGTGTAGAATATCATCTTCTGCATCACTATCACCCCCCTCGTCTGAATCAAAGGCCATAGAGTCACTTATTGCATTCAGTTCGTTTAAAATGTCTTCATCAGATAATTTGGAGGACATCTAAAATATATATTTATATTTATTTAAAATTTGTCACATAAAATGTTAATATTATTAGAGAAAAATTCAAATATTTTCTAAGTGGGCGTTTATTAACAAAAAGTAAATAGACTTTTGAAAAGAGTATAAAATGCTGATTAATTCCCCGAGTAGCATTTACATTGTTCAGTGTCGGTTTCTTTAAACTGTGCATTTTCAACGGTTCAAACACGGTGTGTGAACTGTGTTTTGGTGTAGTTTTTAAATTCAAAATTTAACTGTGGTTTATGGTCAGTTTTACCGACACTGAACGGTGATGTGAAAGTGCAAATGCACCGATGGCAATTTGATGGTTCAGTCAACGTGTTTTTACACCGTTGGTAGGTTCACAGAATGTTTGTGAACACGGTTATTTAAAACTTAATATACACGGTTTAGGGTCAGTGTTTCTGACTCTGGACGGAGCTTATCATTTGAATGCGCATGCGCACTGCGCAGACTAGTATAATATTATTATACTGATCGTTGTATAAATATATATATCACTGTGGTGTTTTATCATCGTTTATTATTTCATAATGTGGTATTTATATTTCTCTTTCTCTGTCATGTGTTGTATTATTATGTAATTTTTATCGTCACAGCATAACCTAAAACAGAAGTGTTGTAATTTAAAATATTTAAATTTGAGTGCGATGATATAGCGCGTGTTTTATGTTTTATTCGTTTATAGTAAAGTTAAACCTTGAGTTAAACTATTAAATTTAAATTCACCAGACATAAGACATTCGACTGCAAATCTAGTATCTACTGCAATAGTGCAATATGTAAGTATAATATAGCATGAGTACATTAATTGTATTGTTAATTATACTAATTTTAATATTATAATGTTAATCTACCTTTGATTTAATAATCAATGCGTATACCTTAATACTTATACTATTAGGCCTATTAGGGTTTTGCATAGCGAGCGTTTAACTCGTATAACATTTTTAAACAGCACACAAATGTGTACCAGCTTCTTAGTTGGTATCCAAGTTAGACAATATATTTAACTATAGATATGTTATGGCGGTGTTCACAATATTTTTCTTTTTAACTTATGATGTTGATTTTATGGTATTACATAGATTATAGAAAACATTTAATTTGTTTATTTAATATAACTAGCTGTTGTGTTTCACATTGATATTATCAACTCTCTGCAGAATTATGTAAGATGGGTGATTCAAATGAATTACTACTCATTGATGAGGTAGTAGTGTTTATTAATTGACTTCAAATAAAACTTTAAATAAATGCACAGTAATGCACAGAAAATTGTATTTTAACCTAGGTCTTCACAAAATTGACAAAATTGTCTTTTTTCATGACATTCTGTTTATTTTGTTGTGTAAGATTTGGCCTATAACAATACATTTCTATTTAATATGTTTTACATTCTAGATACTTTATACTGCAGTTTTATCCAACCATTTTTAGTCTTTAGTATTTTTTTTTTTTTTTTTTAATAGGTCTAAAGCTACTCGTTATAGACAAAGAAAAAGAGCAGCTCTTGAAGCTTCTTATTTATTTCCATCAAGTAACGATAATAGTGAAAGTGATGAACCATTAAGTCATACTACATTACCATTTCTTTCTTCAATTGAACCTGATAATTATTTAACTGCAACTACCTCAAGAAGTGTACATTTAAATAATCCACCAATTTTAAATGAACAGATTAGCATAGAAAATGAATTACTTTCTGATAATAGTTTTAATATTAGTGAAAATTTTTCAAATACGGATATTAATAATCATAGCAATAATAGTTCAGATACTGATGAAGACATATTCTCTGAAAATTTAAATTCTAGTTTAGAGTTGGAAATTGCTTTATGGGCTATACGAAATAATATTTCTCATTTAGCATTAAATGACCTTTTGAAAAATTTAAAAAAATTCCCACAGTTAAATCATTTACCAAAAGATGCACGTACATTATTAAAAACACCTCCAACTGCTATAGTTAAAGAAATTAAATGTGGAGTATACCATCATTTTTCCATTGGTCGAGAAATTGAACATTT
This sequence comes from Diuraphis noxia, assembly GCF_037042655.1. NCBI lineage: Eukaryota > Metazoa > Arthropoda > Insecta > Hemiptera > Aphididae > Diuraphis > Diuraphis noxia. Next base: position 2,236,514 of record NW_028301711.1, read on the forward strand.
AATTAAATATTATGAAAATATTCCTAATACTTTATTTTTGATGGTAGGTATTGATGGTTTACCACTGACAAAAAATCCACCTAGTGAGCTTTGGCCAATTCTAGGCTATTTTTCAAACTTAGAGTCTCAAAAGCCACATATTTTCATTATAGGAGCTTATTTTGGAAAAATTAAACCAGAAAATTCAAATGAATTTTTACAAGATTTTGTTAATGAGTTGAGCTCCCTTGTTAAAGATGGTTTTGTTTTTGAAAATAAGTTAATTAAAGTCTTGTTAAAGGGATTAATATGTGATACTCCAGCCAAGTCGTATGTTTTAAATGTTAAAGGTCACACTGGAAAAAATTCTTGTTTAAGATGTCACACGGTTGGAATGTATGATAAAAGTGATCACCGTGTCTATTTTCCTGAGTTATACTCTCCTATTAGAACCCATGATGCATTTATATCATATAAAGACAGTGAATTTCATCGTGGTGAAACTTCTTTTTCTATGATTCCTAAATTTAACATAATTAATGATATTCCATTTGACTATATGCACTGTGTTTGTATCGGTGTGATGAAAAAATTGTTAATGTTTTGGAATGGGAATTTTAAATTTCATAGTCAGACCCTACCAAATAATTTGTTATCTGTATTGAATAAAAGAATAAATAATTTAAGTCAATTTATCACAGAAGATTTTCAAAGAAACTTAAATGAAAATAGTCGAAAACATGCATTTAGAGATGCAAGTCGGTGGAAAGCTGTAGAACTAAGGCAAGTCCTTCTTTATACTGGCATGGTTGTATTTAATGGAATTTTAAGCAAACAAGTCTATGAACATTTTATGTTATTATGTGTAGCAATGAGAATTCTTTCTACTGCACATATTTCTAATGAATATGTGGATTTTGCTGGATCTTTAATTCACCATTTTGTGGCATTATTCCCTAATATATATGGAAAATCATTTATGTCACACAATGTACATGTTATACTTCATTTAGCTGATGACGTTAAACACTTTGGACCTCTTGATAACTTTTCAGCCTTCAAGTTTGAAAATTACATGCAACCATTAAAAGCAAAAGTCAGGAGTGGAGCAAAACCATTACAACAGATTGTTCAACGCTATGCTGAAGAACGAATATTATCCTGCAGTACTATACCAAGATCAATCACTTTAGGGCCTATAAATGTACAATCAAAGTCAAAAAATAAACCAATGACCGATGATGCTAGTGATCCACAATACACAGGTTGGAGGACTAAAGAATTTGCTGTTAAACTAAATAGTTGTGATAATTGTGTGAAAATGGTTAATGGTGATATTGTAATAGTAGAAAATATTGCAACTTCAAAGTTAGAAAATGATATTCTCATTATTGGAAGAAAATATGAGAAGCTTAACAATTACTTTGATAGTCCTTGTTCTTCAAAATTATTACATATATATGCTGCTTCTCAATTGAGTCACATACAGTCTTGGAAACTTTCTGAAGTCAAGGGAAAATTGATGAGTTTGCCAATGCCAGATTGCACAACTAAAATTATTGTGCCATTGCTGCATTTGCAATAATAATTAACAGTTTCTTAATTATTATTATTATTTTTTTTTTTTTTATGGTATTTATAAGGCACATATTTTTAATGAATGATTTTAAAAACCTATAATTTTATAAATAATTTAATATAAAGTCTACCTAGACTGTGGTGCTCGAGACAAGATATAAGTTGAAGCTAACGTCTCTGCACACAAGTTGGCTGCTGACTAACATTCTTATTTTATTTAGGTTAGTAATTTTTATTTTATTATTATAGGTCATCTTGGTTTGTAGTTGTATTTAATGATACAAATGAAGTCCAAAATGTGCCATGTACATGGATTATAAATGATAAAAGTTGTTGGTTTCCATTTATAAAATCGGATGGTCATGATTCACTCTATTTTACTCCAGCACAAGTACAAAAAATGATAATTCAGTGTACTAAACCAAATAAAAGAGATGGAAAGTTGTATGATATCACAAAAGTTGGAGGACCTTATCGTAAGACAGTAAAATTATTATTATCTTTAATTAATTTTTTTATTATTTTAGGTAAAGAAAGCCAATCAAGAAAAGCATCAAAAATATGGTCATAATGCGATTCTTCAAATTCAGAATCCGATGAACTACTAGTGCCAAGAAAAAGAATGGTGAAACGTATTTATACACCTGAAACTTCGCCCATAAAAAAACATAAAAAATACAAGAGTCAAATTATTAATAAAGAAATTGAAGAACCAGTGTTAAAAACGAATTGGAAGCAAATGAACAAGCTGTAAGATACTGTATTTCACCACAAGAAAAACTTATTGTTACTTTGAGGTAAGTCCATTTAAATTATTATTCATACAAATAAAAAAACAATTTCTAAATAATAATTTTAAGTATTGAAACTGAACAAAATAAAATAATTAACTTTTTTAACTGAAAAATGTTTTCCCAACATAGCTTTAAAAAAAAATAAAAAGTTAACAAATAGTAATAAAAAATCAACTTTTCATAAAACTTAATCGTAATAAAAAACAATAAAAACAATTTAACTTTTTATTAAGTTTATCTTCATTCAAATAAATCGAGGTCAGATGACCCTTGAGAATTTTCAGTAATACCAGACAATGGAGATGGAGTACCTGGAGGATCAATATTTTGGTATGGTTGAAGCATTTCGTTTGGAACAGTCATATAATTTGTAGGTACTCTATTTTGATTGCTTAGTATGTGATCATAGTCCTTTCGTGTACCATGCGGTGCATTTGAATAATTATTTGTATTAGAATATTGAGGATATTGTGGTCGAGTAAATGGTTGAACGAATGAGGATGCATGGTGAGATTGAGGCGAATCTATAAAACTTGGAAGATGTGTTTGTTGTACAGCTTGTTTTTGTAAAATTAAATTATAAATTTCTATCTTCGTTTTCAAACGCATGGCTTCAGGTACTTTTTTTATTTCTTTGTATAAAGACAAACAAAATAATTTATCTTCATCTTCTTCTTTTTTCTCGGGGATATTTCTACTATTTAAACTTTTCTCAATAATATTAGCGAAATGTTCGTCCGCTGGATGGAGCTTAATTTTTTTTCTTTGTTGCTGATAATTTGAATTTTTGTCTGCCTTGTTTGGAGTTTTAAAACAGATCTCTTGATCCGGGTTTTCAGTTTCTGTATTGTCGTCGTAGTTTAAATCGGTTTCAAAGTTACTTTCTGTTGTATTTTTGTGAACAGTTGGTTGCAGAAATTGTAACCTCCTAAAAAATAAGTACGATGACTTTACGGGAGCTGCCGATCCAGATTTTACATTTTTTATTTTTTTTAGTTCCCTGACGTAGCCATCTCGAAGACTTTTCCACTTCTTCTGTAATTCTAATCCTAAAACGAAAAATATTAATAATGTTGGGGGTTTCCTGAATTTTATAATTTTGTATGTAAAAGTTTTGTTTACGTAAAATTCACATCACTATGCATCACATGATACTATCATGGCGTGTTAAGAAAAATATGTACAATTAAAACAAATTAAAATTAAAATTCATAAAATATTTTATTTTTTTTTATTTTACCTAACAATACAAAATAATGTTATTAATGCAATAAATTCTTTTATTTTGATTTCGTAGGTACTTGTCAACAGGCTGCTCAATAACTGAATTACATTACAATTATAGAATTGGAATATCTACGCTGACAGGAATAATACGCCAGGTATGCCATGTAATATGGACAAAACTGAAGAATATTGTAATGAAGGAGCCTAACAATCAGAAATGGATAGATATATCAAATGAATTTAAAAAACATGCAAAATTTCCAAACTGTATCGGAGCCTTAGATGGAAAGCATATTAGAATAAACCAACCTCCTGATACCGGTTCTATTTATTATAATTACAAACATTATTTTTCTCTGGTTTTGATGGCTTTATGTGACTCAAACTATTGCTTCATATGGATTGATATTGGAGGCTTTGGTAAAGATAGTGACTCGGGAATTTATAAAGAATCTACTTTGTATAAAAAACTAACCGAAAAAAAGTTAAATATTCCTGATCCCGGACCTATAACCGACAATGGAGATATTAGAGTTCCATATGTAATAGTGGCTGATGAAGCATTTGGTATGTCAGAAAATTTGATGAGGCCTTATGGAGGTAAAATGTTATCATATGAAAAAAAGATATTCAACTATCGTTTAACTTTAGCACGCCGTTTTGTGGAATGCACATTCGGAATTATGTGCAATAAGTGGCGAATATTACACCGACCACTCGATGTAAAAATTGATTTTTCTGAAAACATTGTTAAAGCGATTTGTGTATTGCATAATTATGTCAGGTTAAGAGACGGCTTCAAGTACGAGGATACACTTTATACAGCACCATTGACAAACCTAAATCCATCACACGCCGGACGGGCTATAAAAGATGCAGATGTAATTTGAAAAAAATTCACCTCTTACTTTATAAATGAAGGGAAATTAGAGTGGCAAGACAACATGATTTAAAAAGTTTTGTAATTTCTTAAGTAGTAAAAAAATAAAATCATAAATACATTTTAAAATTAATTTTTACTTACCCAAATTTTTTTTTTTGTCTTCCGTATCTTCAACATGACTAAATACGAGAACCAATTCTTCCCAAGCTTTCCTTTTTAGAGTTCTGTTCGAATATTCACTTGACGTCATGTCCCAAATAGCCGGCCTCTTTTCTACTTCACTAATAAGTAAGTCAGTTTCGACTTCCATTTTTCAGTATACGTTAATAATATTATATAAGTAAATATATAAGTATATAAGTAAATCGCTGTTTCGTTGTCGAAACGCGCGTGTCAACTGAACGGTCCGATAATGATATATGGAATTTCAATACGCGGAGTCACGCGCGTGTTCGCGCGAAAATAGAAACTTGCGTCGTTATCGCGATCGACGCGCGTATACGCCCGTAAACGCGCGCCATGTGAACGATGTACAGGAACACTGATTATCTAAATACGCGCGTCCATGTGAACCTAGCCTAAGTCATCATTAATTCGTAATGAAAAATAAAATCATAAAGATCATACTAACAAAAGTAAAATGTTGTAATATCTAGTGTCTTAGTTATATTTTACTCTTATTTTGGATTTTAAAAATATATTGATTGCTAAATAAAGTAAAAATGTGTTCTAAACAACTACTATTCCAAGAGAATTATCAAAATGATGTAAGTTACAGCTTAATAATATACTTGCATTATTTTATAATCTAATATAATTATTATTAATTATCAAAAATATTTTACATAACCCATTACTCTATTTGTGTTTTGAGTTTATGTGAATCAGCATTAAATATATCGGATAGTGTATTTGATTTTTATGAGTATGGGTGTATCAGCAGTGATGAAGAAAAGGTACATAATAAAGCACATTTTTAAGCAGTAATATTAATTACTTATAAGTCACTCATGCGTATTTTGTTTTAGTAAATAATGTAGGTATTGTATATTTTATATAGATACCTACTTAATAGTACATAATAATAATATTGTATGTACTTAATACTTATAGTCACCCACTATTATTTTAATATCATTCCAAAATCCAAACGTCAAAATTTTACTTCAAATGTTTTTATAATTTAAAAATTAGTGTTTTTATGTATGGAACAGTAAATTTCGGTTAGGTTTTTATTTTTTTCCCACTATTTAACTTACTCTCATATCTTAAGAAAACTATTAGTTTTAGTAAAATGTTTAACCTTTTCAATATTTTATTTACTAATTAAATTTAATTAATATTTAATTTTTATTCTAAATTGCTTCAATTAAATTTTACAGAATTGTATTTACTTTTTAAAAATTTGAGCTTCTACTATTTTTATTTTTATTTTAATGTCTCAGTTAAACTTTACGTATCAATTTATTTATTAAATTTAATAAGTGCTTATTTTTTTTTTTTTAATTCTCTACTAAAATTGCAATATTATCATCTATTTTCAGACTGATGTTAATATAGAATCATGTGAAGTAGTCATTAGTGCAGATGTTCAACAATCCAATTTGAACAATCTGAACCAATCTTCAAGCAGTACTATTATCATTAACGTACCTCATGCATCAATTAATATTCTAACAAATCTAAGCTAATGCCACACTAGAATCTAATAATTTGTCTTACCTTCCTATGGTAGACTCATTATCTGATTCATCAGATTCATCCATAAACATTGATCCTGAATACAATGATCGAATTTTAGAAATAGAAGGCGGAAGAAAAAGAAAGTTAATAAATAAAAAAAAAAAAACAAAAGAAAATTGAACAAAATACATTGCCATCTACTTGGGAAATTAAATGCAGCCACGCTAATAAGAGTAATTCAAAAGTTTGTAGAGTATTTGAGTTAACAGAAGAAGATATAATTGCTTTCAAATATAATTTGTGTAAAATTGTTGGTAAAATTAATCAAGATAAATTTTAACTTACCATGATGAGTGTATCATTTCCTAAAAGATTAGATCGTAAGAAAACCAATAACTCTTTTTTTTTTTAATTGGAAATCGATAGCGACCCTCGGACATAGCGTAAGGGCCGCTACCATCATTTATTAATAAACAAAACATTACAATAAATCAATATACAATATAAGAGGGCTATATCCCTCTAATTTTGCCATTTCTGCATATATTATAACTTAAACTAATTATTGGTTATCTGATTCTCTTTTTCTATCTGCTTCTGCCTTTCTCATTCTCTCAGCTTCACATTTGTGTTCCATTATACGATTAATGTAGGATGACACCAGATGCTATGCCTTCTTCTCTCCGAGCATGATTCCAATCATATTTCCCGTAGTTAGTTGACAACCAAGTTCTCCGTATAGTTGTCGCCTCCAGTTCTCAAACGCGTCACATTCAAACAACGTGTGGTTTGAGTCGTCAATGTCTGCTTCACATAGGGAGCACTTTGGTGAATCCAATTTTTTATTCTACATAGATAGGCATTGAAGCATCCACGGTTCGTTAACACTTGAGTTAGAAAATAGTTCAGTTCTCCGTGCCTTCTATTTATCCAATTTTCTACGTTGTTTATGAGTTCATATGTCCAGCGTCCTTTGTTTGCCTCTTCCCATTATTTTTGCCATTTCGTTATGCTGACACGGTACGCAGCAGCAGCCAGTACAAAGTTACTAATCTAACCTAACCGCGACCGAGCTACAACTTTATCAACCACCACGACGGGTGACAACGACACGACATCGTCGACTCTCCCTCCACGCCGGAAAGGCTAGGCGGGACGGGAAGACAAGTCGTGCCGGACGAGTACCTGCCGCCGCCGGGCTCTCTCTCGTTCACCGACCGTCGTACCGACCTCCGTTGACGCACAATACGTGAAAACGCCGACCGATATAACGACCCACCGTCTCGTTGAATAAACAAACATTCTAGACCGCTGTGCAGTGAATAAACGTGGTATCACCACACATTACACCATACCGTCTGTGTTTTCATTTCTTTTCTTCACTACCTCACCACCTCCACTTTTGAGTAGCGTCCGGCCTTCCACGGACCACCATCACCATCATCACCGTCGAGTCCGTGACAAATTGGCTCCCCGCAGAGGAATTCACCCAGTCAACCTAACCTCAAGACAGCGGAAAGGTAAGAGTTTTCACGCTGACACATACGTCGGGGAATTGCTTATATTACATTAGTATTGATAGTTAACCAGGAGTGTGTTTGCCAGTAAGCTAGGATTCCCAAGTTAGTATTACGTAACAACTTAATATAGTACGTAACAGGGAATTCCGCGCGACTGTGCATAACCATGATGCGGATCGGGAAGTAGTGATATAACAAACACCACCCCTCCGCAACGCATACCTCTTCGTCCCACAAAAATTACTGCCGAAAATAGCGCAGCGTACGGGTACAACATACAAACCGGTATCGCTGTCTTCGTCGTAAGCCGCCGCCGCACACCACCGTTGTTGACCGCCGTCTTTTCTTGAGCAGCCGCGTACGAAACAAACAGGTTTCACCCCCGCCACCGCCGAGTACGTTAACCTAATTACGTTATATTTGGACCGTACCGGCGACGCCGCAATCAGCTGTACAGCTGAAGAGTGTTTGCGCGAGCATAATCAAAACATCGCGCAAATTACGTTGTTTTAAAAAAAAATTTTTTTGCTCTTTTCTTTCCCGCTCACGTCCTAACTACACTCGCTCTCGGCATCCGTCCCGTATAGCAAGCACAGGCTACCGTCTACAACAGTTAAACGTCCGCATTTGTAACTTTATTCGAAAGAAATACAAAATGTCAGGTAAATCGTTGTAACAGTTGACGACGGCGGAGCTACGTAACGAGAGTACGGCCCGGGGAATAAGCATATCCGGCTCTAAACCGGACATAATTATCAGGCTCGAGGGACATATTCGGGAAAGAGGACAGGATCCCGCGAACGTCAGATTCTTTTCCGTACAACCGTCGATCAATATACTGACGGACGGTACAGGAGAACAGCCGGACGCTTCGACAACGCTGGTAGATACGAACGCCAGACACTTTTTCGGACAGCCGTCCGTGGGTATTTCGACAAGCCCCACAGCAAGTTAAATGCCTACGGACAATCTGGCTTCTTTGAGGCCCATGTTAACCAATTTACTAACGGCACTAACCGTTTCCGTATCTGCCGTTGTAACTAGGAAGTCACCGCTTTCCATCTTCTTAAAGCCGTCGACTTTGGGCTTAGGAAGTGCAGATCGAACCTGCCACGGAGGACAGTGTTCAAGGGGAAGAAGTCTGTCCACTGGTGGAGCGATAGTAACGCAAAGCTCCGTAAGGATGCAGTAGCTGCTCAGAAGAAATACCAACGAGCTGGCCGAAAATCTGGGTGAGTTGACCGAGAGGCTGAACTTGAAACTTATTGTACCCTATTGTCTGGTTACCAAGAGGCTGGGCCGCCACGCTCATGCTTTGGACCAGGAAACAATGACCGTCGTGGCCCGTGGCCTATTTCCCCCTTCACCCTGATCGATTGGGACCGCATTCCAGCGACCAATGAGACTATGGCTGTGGTTCTAATGCCCGGTTGCACAAACGACCAATAACTAGCTATCGGACCAATAACTGGGTTATCGAATTGATAACAATTTGACAGGTTGCACAAAGGATCAATAAGTTTTATCAATCCAATAAATATTGTGTTATCGGTTCGATAAGTTGTAGACCCGATTTCGGCTCGATAAATATTCAAAAGAGTTCTATAACTTTATTGATCTGATAATATCGAATTATTTTGTTATAAGGTAATATTATTATTTATCATTTAATCAAATATTTTTGATACCAGTTCAACTTAATTTTAAAGTATAAAACAGATAACAATTAACACTGATAACATTAAAAATATATGATGGAATGATAATTTTTTGTAACTATGGTATCTAAACTATGGTTAGAGCACTAACCATCAAAATGTTAAAGAATTTTCTGTGCAACAGTCCAACACTTTAAGGAACCAATAAAGTTATTTATCCGACTGTTTATTGAACCTTTATCACAGTTTATTGAACTGTTTTTATTGATCGTTTGTGCAACCTGGCATAAACCCATTAGATGATTCCCGAATAGTGCCTCTGTTTACCACTGAGGAGGTGGAGAGGGATATCACTAGACTCACGTCGGACAAGGCACCGGGCCAGTTATTGTACCAAACGAGATTATAAAGCTGGCCTACACGAAATTTCCGGCTGTATTCGTTGAGTGCTTCAACGCTTGTATAGTTGAGGGCCAATTTCCGTCGAAGTGGAAGTGCGCCAGTTGGTCCTGCTCTATAAGGGACAAGGAAAACCGAGGGATCTCCCGACTAGCTACCGACCAATTAGCCTCTTAGACGGATCTGGTAAGGTTCCTGAAAGGCTTATTGGATTAGATTGGATTAGATCGGTTAATCAGCCACATGGAGACTGTTGGTGCCATCAGTGACCTACAGTTTGGCTTCAGACGTACAAAGTCGACATTGGACGCCATAGAGGAAGTTTTGAAGGTAGCCAAAGCAGCAGGTCGGGGTCCAGTGCAGAATAGGGACCTCTGCGTGTTGATCACCTTGGATGTAAGGAACGCGTTTAATTTGGCACCCTGGCAGCTCATAGAAGTATGTAAGATGTAAGATAAGTACTTCCTTCGGAAGTATGCGACGCCCAACTATCTGGTGAGGCTGATTAGGTCGTATCTACAAAGCAGGGAGTTGGTGATCACTGAAGACTTACGCATTCCGGTAACAAGAGAAGTCCCACAAGGGTCAGTACTGGGACCGATGTTATGGAATATATTCTATGACGGCGTACAAGGCAGGCACCGCGTACGCCAGGGCAGATATAGTAAAAGAGTGGCAGGCACTGCTACAACTGACAAGGCTGCGTGGACTAAGCGTCTCATCCCTGATTTAATGAGATGGTGGAGTTATGGTCCCAGGGAGATAAGCTTCCACATGGCTCAAGTATTGACAAGCCATGGTTGCTTCCAAGACTATCTGTGGAAGAGAAAGAGGGCAACAAGTCTGGCATGCAACCAAGGAAAAAAAAGGTTACGCATGGGTTTCCCACCATACATCCAACTGATCCCTCGACTCGTACCTCAGCGAGCGGGTTCTTCAGATGTGCAACAACGACAGGGGCGCTCCGGTGACCATGGAAGTCACTCGCGGAGTCCCTCAGTGCTCCGTGCTCGGACCGCTCTTGTGGAACGTCGCGTTCGACACCGTGTTCCGCTTGTCGCTGCCCGCTGGTTCCGAGACCATCGAGTATGTGGACGACACACTCGTCGTCTCGGAGAGAAGAACGCTGTCGGAGGTAGAGGACCGCGCTAACTCGGCAATCGCGGCAGTTGCTGACCACATCCAGGACTTGGGGCTACTTCTCGCCATTGACAAGACGGAGGCGGTGGTCTTCAAATCTCAGTACGGGCGGGCTGACCTGAGGCTGCGGATCGTGCTGGGTACGACTCACAAGTACCTTGGGATCGTCCTCGAGAGCAAGGGGACATGGTTTGGAGCTCACTCCCAAGCCCCGGCCGACAAGGCCATGTGCGTCATGGCGGCTCTTTCGGACCTAATGCCCAACATTGGCGGCCCCCGAGAGGGAAGGCGGCGCCTACTGACGAGTGTCGCACATTAGTTATGTTGTACGGCGCGCCGACGTGGGCTCCTACGCTCAGGTACAACCGGCGTGGCCTCAATGATCTGAACGCAGTTCAGCGAAGAGTCGCTATCGGCAGGGTGAGTGCGTACCGGACCGCGTCCTACGATGCTGTGATGGTCGTCGCCGGCGTCATTCCCATAGACCTTATGACCATGGAACGGTTTGTGGCGTTCGGGGTCAGAAGCGCTGCAACGTCGTCGGGAACATACGACGGGGGAACACTCCCGCCGGGTGAACCAGAGCCGCTATCCGACCCCCGGGTCCTGAGGGCTCGGATACTGGCCAAGTGGGTTAGAAGGCTGCGGAGTGCGAACCCTCAGATACGTTACACCAGCACCACAACCTAAGCTTTTTTATTTTAAATTGGTTCCATGATTTAGTAACCGATTAGTAACCATTCGTAACTACAAAATTGGAATTCATAACCTAAACCAAGCACCAGAAAAACCGTTTTTCTCAACCGGGTGCTGGTGTAACGTTACGCCAGCACCCGCTACATCGAAATAATTTACTTAGAAAGTTCAAACCTAATCTAGGCTTTAGTTGCCGATTAGTTACCATTCGTAACCACGAATTTGGAATTTAATTTAATTATTTTTTCTATTTGGTAACCTAGGTTGTTATTATTATAAGAACTTATAGGATATAGTAACTACAATAGAATAACCTATGTCCTGAAATCACATATAAACCAAACCAATCATAAAAACAGACCTTTATATATATTTTATAGAAAAAAAAATAAAAATAGTGCTTCACACTGTGACACAGATTAAATAAAAAATAAATTAACATAAAATACTTTATTGTATTAAATTGTAAAAATTAAAATTTCAATATCTAATTTTTTAGAAGCACTTATGTTTTGGATTAAATTCCCCGGTGCATACTACTTGCGTCCGAAATAATTAACACTAGGTAAGTTGCGTCCCCCAAAAAAAGGTTCAAAAAGGGTCATAGCCTATTTGCGTCCCGGTATACCTTTTTAGACAGCCTAGATGCGTCCATAGCCTATTACAAACTAATGAGTAGATTAATTGCTTATGAGTAATAGGTCATTATGCATGGTTAAAAAAATGTTTATTAATTATATGCATTTGATTATATTCATTACATTATCACATCATATTTAAAAAAATAAAATTATACAAACTATTAATAGATTATGAAAATACAAGTTAAAAGAATTATGCATACCTATTTAAAAAAATATTTTATTATAAAATCGTCAATTGTCAATTTATTAAAGCTATAATCAAATTAAATATATGCATTTTTAACTACAACATAAAAAGACATAAATTATTAATTACTTACTACTAATTCATTTGAATCGTGATTATGTGACGTTGGTTCACATATCATATTTTCTAGAGCATCGATCTTATAAAAACTTTTGCAATTTTTATTTGTGCACTTCCACCGTTGTACTTCATTTTCAAGCATTTTATGGTAACTGAACTTATAGCCATTAATTATGAACAGTTCTTTTTTCGCGCACAATTTGGAACTAAACATTTTTTCCATTTTAACCACAAGCACTGTATAACGGGACGACTGGACGAGTGAACTTGTACTGAGAAATGTACAGCACCGTGCAAAATACTTTATGTTATTTTGATCAATCATAATGATATAAGATATACCTATCAAATGGTGACAATCAGACATCTCCTAGTAATCAATTTTTTTACACTAACCCGCTGTAATGATATTAACATTTGTATTAGTGGGAAAATGCTGATAATATTTTACTGTTCGTCGTAGACATTTCATGGACAATTTACACATATTATTTACACATATTATTGTAACGCTTAATCGGCGTTATCGCATAATATTTATGGACGCAACTAAGTAATGACTTTAATAGCAGGTAAGAAGAATAATATGGTTGAGTTGCGTCCACAAAATGGGACGCAAGTTACCTGTTGAATTTACTACCTGTAAAATTTACCTTTTTCGGGGACGCAAGTAGTATGCAGCCAAATTCCCGGACCGTATAATTCCGGAATGTAAAATCCCGGACCGTCATTATCCGGACCTTAAAATTTCGAAATTTAAAATCCCGGACCGTCATTATCCGGAACGTAAAGTTGCGGAATGTAAATTCCCGGACCGTTATAATCAGGAATAAATAACAATGGTTCTCAAAATGTTCAGTAGAAAATTATAAATGATTTTTTTCAAATTGTGCTAAGGAGTAGGGGCTATTAAATATATAATTATCATTGTTTTATACTAATTTATACTGAAATTAATATACTCAGTACTCCTAGTAGTGTGCCATTTGTGGCTACCTGATCTATAATAAGATCTTAGATAATATGTAATACATACACAAATTATTAGGTTTAAAAACTAGATTAATTATCGCATTGTATGTATTATCTGCAGTTAATTACCTATTTACCTACATAATATGAGTTAATTCAATACAAGCAGTACCTATAGAGGTATATATTTCCATAGTAACTTTTTAACCATTTTACCTATAGCTAGAATTATATAGACTTATCTATTAAGTATTTATAGATTTATAATATACTCTCTGAAAAAGAACTAAATAAAAACTATAATAATGTGCATATCTACACGCTGATAAATAACTTATATAATACATATTATTGTACACTTATCAAATGTTATTTATTTGAAAAGGACCAATACTAGGTACAGTAAAAAATAAAATAATTGTATCAGATTTAGGTGCGGCTATACATATTATGTAAAGTAATATAATATGCTAGTTTTATTAATTTACCAACATATTGCCTTCAACTATTAGGTAAATGCGTAGGTTAGGTAACCATTTAAGTATAATTTATTAAAATGCATCACTTTAAGAATTATTGTTATAAATAGTGTAACTCACTGTATTTTTAATGTATAATTTGGCATTCCCAAATCCCAATACCAATAGTATAAACGTCTTCAAACAGCTGCAGCGTACCAAGTACCAACGATAACTTACAATATAATATTGGTTGATTGAATAATATATACAAACAATAGCAATAATATATAACATACTGAGGGTGAAAACCTCTGTCTTCTTAAAATACTATATCATAATTATTTATTATAATAAAGTTTAATATTGCCATTGTCATGGAAGTCAATCGTTTGATTACACTACTAAACTGCTAAATAATTTACCTAAATAAAATGGGGAGCGCGTAAAATATCCGAAAATATATTTTGAGAAAAGTATTTTTCAGATCCATATTTGAGACGAAAAATATAATGTCAGAACCGTGTTGTAAAAAAAAGAATTATAGTACCTATTACTGCTGGTTGATTTAATTTTTGTCAAAAATATTCCATTAGGAAAAGCTCTTGTCTGTATAAATTATAGTAATATACTACAAAAGTAGCAAGTAAATACTCACCACTAGATTTTTAAATCACAACAAAATAATTAAAAATTTTATTCTTTGTTTATTTAATTAAATATTTTCGTTTTATTATCTAATGTTGTGAAAATTTGTAGTATAAATATTTATAAGAAAAATTTGTGCTTATAATATTAATGAATATATTACACCAATAACAGCAATGATTACTTTTTACTATTAATTGTCTTCTCACTAAATCATATGGCTGTGATGAGAGTAGGACTTAGGAGTTGTAATAATTAATAAAATAAAATGTTATCAACAAACTATATTATAATATGAAATTAAATTTAAACTTATATTTTATTTCAACATTTGAATGGATGCCCATCATCAAATTAGTGTTGATAGGTAAAAATAATATTAAATAATAAGGCTACTTAATACTTAGGAATCATTAATACTTAAATGTTTTTCATAAATAATAAAATAAGCATGCGCTACATAGAATCAACCATAAAAAATTATTTGATATATGTCACAATCAGCACGACATATTGGACAACGTTTTGGGTATTGTTCGTTTAACATCAAGACACATGTTTCACATATCCATGCGTGTCCAAATGGTAAAGCAATGTACTGTGGAACATTATTTCCAGCAGTTACTACCATACAAATCAAGCAAGTTGAGTTTGTTTGAACTTGTATATCTTGTTCGTGTTCTTGTTCTTGTTCTTGTTCTTCTGGTTCATGCTCTTGTTCGTGTTCATGTTCTTGTTCTTCTGGTTCATGCTCTTGTTCGTGTTCATGTTCTTGATCTTGCAGTATATCTTGGACTTCAATGTCCAATGCCCAACGCCTTAGCCTTTCTTCATATGTTGTGCAAGAATGCGAACACTTTACCAAAAACTGCCAGCTACTAATTATTCCTGCATCATGTTGTTCAACAGCCAATTTTATTCGTTTTGAGTTGATCAGAAATGTTGACTTTAAATTTATTGTTGGCTGTAACCCGTTATCTAATTGCCTTACAATATTGTGGTAGTTTTTACTTAGTCCACAAAGTTCACCTGAACAAAAGTAAAAGTATATAAGGTAAGACATAAAACTTTAAATGTAAAGATCAAATAATTGTAAACAATTGATATAGGTGTGTTGTGTCTACCTGATACTAGATACCTATTTTTATTTACCTATTTCAAGTAGCAAAAATATTCTTAATTATAACAATAACACTATAGAGTTTTTAAAGTATGTATTAATTAAATAATTAATAAACAATGTTTTAGTTTTAAATTTTAATGGCACCTAGTATCTACTATATCTAGTAATATAAAACATGGCTTTTTAAATTCAATTTACAAATATTTCCAAGGCTGCGTTAACAAATTAAAAAGTTAGTTACTTTTAACCAAGTTACTTAACGAGTTACTTTTATTTTTATTTTAATAAGTTACTTTTTTTTTAAAGAACTTTTAACATAACAAGTTAACTTATTTTATAGTCACATTAAATTTTTTTTTTTTTTGTGCAAACTCCAAAGATTTATAGTTACATTTAGTGTAAAAAAAAAAATTGGTGTATATTATTATGCATAGGTATTATAAATATTATAGACTAAAGTGTTCTGCACTATGTCTGGAATCGCAAGTACCTAATGGCTAATACAATTTACAAAATGTCAAAATATATTAAATAAATAATCATTTTATAATTATTGCTTATTTACAGAATATAATATGTATAGTATATAAAATATAGATATTAAAGATTTAACAGAAAAAACAGTTAACGGGTAACAATGTGGTTAATCATTATCTTAAATTTTATAATGGGTCAATTCACTCCAATTTTTAAACTAACAGAGCTAAACTTAATCTTCTGAGTCTAAAATTTGGTATCTTACGCATATGTAAGACGAAGACAACACATGCGGGTGATATAAGGTATAATTATTAGTTTTATATGGAGAAAAAGTAACTTATTTTAACTAAGTTATGTTACTTATTTTCCCCAATTAACTTTTAACTTATACAAGTTAAATAAAAAAGTAAACTAACTTTAAACTTAACTTAACAAGTTATATTAACAAGAAGAAGATATCCTCACTTAACGCCATAAATGTTGATGGAAACGAACACTCGCGTGGTATCCGTATAGGTGAATTAACCATATACAATGTATACAAACCCCCATCGTGCAACTGGACGCCGTCGGTATTGCCAGTGTGCCAGCATCCCTCAATATATGTTGGAGACTTTAACTCTCACAGCACAGAATGGGGATATACGGCTGAAAATGAAGATGGAGAATTACTCTCAAACTGGGCTGCCATAAACCAATTTAAGTTGATTTACGATGCCAAGCAGGGGGGTACATTTGAATCCGGAAGATGGGGCACGAAAACATCTCCGGATTTATATTTCGTGTCCGAAGATCAAGACGGCCTACCACTCAGTGTAAATCGTGTAATAAAAAACAAGTTTCCCAAAAGTCAACACTGCCCAGTGATTGTGTCCGTAGGAATTATAATACCGACGATTGACAAGCCACCCATTCCAAGATGGAATCTGCGAAAAGCGGATTGGTTTGCTTTTTCAAAATACGTCGAGGAAAACATAAACCGAATAAAACCTGAGACGGATAATTACATAAGATTCGTAAAACTTCTAAAAACAGCGGCTAAAAAATCTATACCGAGAGGACACAGGCATAGTTATATTCCCTGCTGGACGAAAGAATGTGATGATCTACTTAGTGAGTATGAAAAGGATGGGACCGAGGTAAACGCAAACCGCCTAATTGGACTCTTAGACGAAGAACAAAGGAAGAGATGGCTAGAAGCCATGGATAATTTAGATTTCACCCATTCGAGCAGAGAAAGCTGGTCCCTTCTAAGGAAATTGGGTGCCGCGCAGCCCTCGTATATAGAGAATAAAGTATCGCCGAATGATGTCTCAAACATCCTTTTCAAAACCTCAAACATAAAACCTAATAAGTATGAAAAAACAAAGATTAAATACGAATACAGAACAATACTTAATAGTTGTGTCGAAAGATCGGAAATAATGCTTGACTTTAAAGTTACAGACATAGAAATGGCCCTGAGCCTCTTAAAAAATGGTAAAGCCGCTGGAGTAGATGGGGTATTACCAGAGTTCATAAAGCACTTAGGACCAAAGGGTAAATTATGGCTCACCAATCTTTTCTCATACGTCAAAAACACAACTACTCTACCTAAAGTATGGCGGGAAGCAAAGGTGATTGCAATCCTGAAACCCGGTAAATCAGGAAACGATCCAAAAAGCTATAGACCTATCTCCCTGCTGTCCGTTGTGTATAAACTATTTGAAAGAGTACTCTTGGTGAGGATACAAATGAAAATTGAAGTCACCCTTCCTAAAGAGCAGGCGGGTTTCAGACAAAATAGAAGTTGCTGTGAACAGGTTCTATCAATGGTGACCCACGTCGAAAATGGGTTTCAAGAAAGAAAGAAATCGGGAGCAGTATTCCTAGATTTGACCTGTGCATACGACACGATCTGGACGCGTGGGTTACTCCTGAAGTTAGCAAACATTTTGAATTGCAAAATGACCCTCAGACTCATTGAATCCATGTTAGCAGACAGGAAATTCCTAGTTCATCTAAACGGAAATGTTAGCAGATATAAATACCTCCAGAATGGTCTCCCTCAGGGCTCGGTTCTTTCTCCAATATTATTCAATGCCTATACCGCTGATATAACAAGAACTATATCAAGGAAGTTCATTTACGCAGACGACGTGGGGTTGGTAGCCCAAGTGGGAACTTTCGAAGAGGTGAAAAATATATTGAACGTGGACCTTGCCAAAATACACGCTTTCTTTAAATCCTGGCATCTTACTCTAAACCCGAGTAAGTCAACCGCAATTGTTTTCCACCTAAGCAATAGAGAAGCGAACAGGAAATTAAATCTGGTAGTGGATGGTAATTCTATACCAACTGAAAATACACCAAAGTACCTAGGCATTAAGCTTGACAGATCATTAACCTTTAAACAACATCTAGAAGGGATTAAAGACAAATTGAAAACACGAAACAATATCATCAGTAAACTGGCTGGAACAAGTTGGGGTTGTAGGGCAAACGTCCTACGAATTTCATCCTTGGCATTAGTTTACAGTGTCGCAGAATACTGCGCCCCAGTTTGGGCTAGGAGCACGCATACTAAAAATGTCGACACACAACTAAATCGTACAATGAGAATTATATCAGGATGTGTCAAATCAACTAAGTTAGAATGGCTACCAGTGCTCTCACACATAGCTCCCCCAGAAGTGCGTAGGCAAGCAGCAGAGCAAAAGATGATTGAGAAAATACAAAACTCTCCAAGCCTTCCAATATATGATGACTTGTATAACGCACCAAACAAAAGATTAAAATCAAGAAATCATATATGGTCGGTAAAAAATAGTACAATCACAGAAGAGGACTTATGGAATTTACATTGGAAGGACGTAGTAGCACCAAATAACCACCTCATAAGTGATCCAACCCAATTAGTTCCAGGTTTCGAATTCCCTCGTGCAACATGGACTGCCCTAAACCGCGTAAGAACTGGACAGGGAAAGTGCAATTATTTGATGCACAAATGGGGAATGGTGGACTCTCCACTCTGTAACTGTGGCCAGATCCAAACTATTAGGCACATTGTTGAGGAATGCCCGGAAACCAAGTTAAGTGGAGGAACATCAGGTCTACATAATGGCGACAAGGAAGCGCTAGATTGGCTGTGTAATCTTTCTATACGCTTATAGCATTTAATAGTTGTCACTTTGTAGTTAGTTTATTTAATTTATCTAGTTTATTTTAGTTATTTATTTATATTTACCTGTTATCACTTTTATTTTATTTATTTATTAGTAGTATATATTTGTATGTTCACAGCCAGCTTTTCCACGGTAAAATTTCCAATTGAACATCCACTGCTGAGGCTGTTGCCGAATCATTCTGTTTTGAAGTATCAATAACTATGATGGGTGCGTTTGATAGAAAAGTAGATGGACTCAATATAGGGTTCCGTATACTATTTTCATAGTACGATTCTTGAAATGATGTATACATATCATATAATAATGTAAAATTATTTTTTGAAAAATCTAAATTCAAATTATCATACGGATATGCAATCGAGTTTAGAAATACTTTAACGTTCGTTAGACTACAATGGTCGAATATACTACAATCTTTTGTTATTGTATTTTTACGGCCTTTTTGTAATCCAATTATAATAAATCGTGGTTTTTCTAATTTTGAAGCGGTTTTCAAGTTCCATACTACTTTTTTAGTAGTTCCGAGTTCAGGATATTCAAAAGTTTCGAAAGATCTAAAAGGAATAAACAAACTTTTTTCTTTTTCTACAAGTTTCAATAACTTTAACCTTTCATCATCAACAGTAATATGCGGAACCTTCCAGACTATTTTATTTAATACAACTTTACCTAAAGCAGCAACTAAATCACTTTTAAGGCTTAACGCATTTAAATCAGTATGACTTCGAGTTAATATTAATTCCAATCTTGAATTTACTAATATTTTTTTATAATCTTCAAACAGACCTAACCAATATTTCAATGGAATGCAAGCACTGAATTCACCTTTATCGTTTGTTATTTGTGATCCATTTTTAAAATTCCAGCCAGAATTTTCGTAACAATTATAGTTATCTGGTGTACAAGATAAGAATCCTTTCAGCGAGCTTGTGATTCCAAGAACACGTGTGCTATCTACTTCTATTCCATTTATTTCTAATCGAATTTGTTCAAAGAGGTATGAATAACCATTATTACACAGTTTCACTTTATCAGGATCAGATATTATTCCTTATACTCTAAAACCTCTAATCAACAAAATTATGTTTTGTTAAAAAAAATAATGGATGATATACAAGGTGCTAATTTGTTCATATTTACAAACGCAGATAAAGTTATAAAACCAAACTTAACCAAGAAAAATTCTATTATAATTTTTGATGATGTAATATGTGATTCACAGTCTATTATTAGAGAATACTTTAGCATCTGTAGACATTCAGATGCTAGCTCTGTATTTTATTTAGCACAAACATATTCTAAAATACCAAAACAGTTGGTAAGAGATAACTCAAACTTTTTAATAATTCTGAAACAAGATGATATGAATTTACGTCATATATTCAATGATCATTCGTCGACAGATATGGATTTCTCAGAATTTCGGAAAATTTCTCATTTATGTTGGAATCAAAGTGATTATGGGTTTATGGTTATTGATAAAACTCGAGAAATGAATGAAGGAAGATATAGATGTGGTTTTCATACGTTTATTAAAATAAAATAATTATATATAATATACACATATATATATATATATATATATAATGTAACATTGTTATTATCTACATAGTCTTGCCAGTGGTCATACGATACAGTAATATTGAGTTTATTAGTTACTATGAACAAAGAAAAGGTTTTGCTGAAAAATTTAATAATATCAAAAAAAAATATTAAACAAAAAATAATGGAAATGAAACGTGGTATTATAGATTCAGATAACTATTTCCGTGAAGCATTTAAACCAATAACTGAACCACTCAGTACAAAAATAGAAAAAAATACTTCGTGTAACTTACAACTAGCTGATTATAAAAATGCAGAAACCTCATACACTAGTGGTGAAAATGAAGATGATGAATTAAATTCGACATTTTAAATTTTTTTGAACGTCCTAAATCACAACGTTATGATAAATCTTATGGTTTACATTATGATAGAACTAGTGATTCTTAAAAAATAGGAGATTACTCTGTAACTTTTAGCCATGGTAACTTACAGCTGCTTAATAAATACTACCCATGGACATTAGAACTACAATCTTTATTATGTGAGAAAGAACCAAAAAATACAACTATACAAGATATGGAATCTTATTACGATATTTTGAAAACTTCTCGAGTTCATTTAAAAGCGGATGGGAAACCAAAAACCTCAAAGTTTCATAAATGGGCGACCGTTGTAAAACCTCTCTACGAAAGAATGAAAAATGAAGAAAAACAGTTAAACGAAGAAATAGTTAAAATTAATAACTCTAGAGCTCCTCGGATAAGCTTTAAACAATTAAACGAACATTTATCTAGTTCGAGTGCTAAACGTAGTAATGTTCATAATAATACAACCATAACAAATGAACCATTTGATTTTAACCCTACAGCAAACAGTTCTATGTCTGTAGATCCTCCAGTTGAAAAGATGTTTAATTTTACTGCATCACCACATGCTAAGAAAGGTTCTGGTTTATATAAAGATGTAATAACTCAAACACAGTTAGTTTATTATGATGATTCAAATGAATTAGTAACTAGATTAAATCTTTTAACATCATCACAAAGAGTTGGTAATACTGGCGTTAGTAATGAAATCATATATATTTTAGAAGAATTACGTGAGAGGAATATTATAGTATAATGACAACCTTAGAGAATATAGCTAATGAGCTACATCGTTCAGCGAGAAAAATATTTCCTAGACATAGCGTAGTTACACGGTTTAAAGATGATCTCTGGCAAGCTGATTTAATAGACATGCAGTCACATTCTAGACAAAATAAAGGTTTTAAATTCATTTTAATCATAATTGATACATTTACCAAGTATGTATGGGTAGGAGCACTAAAAAATAAAACAGCGGAGGAATGTACAAAAGCTATGTTTAATATATTGAAAAAAGCTAATCCAAAATTGTTACAGACAGATAATGGTACAGAATTTTATAATAATCAATTTCAAGATTTAATGAAAAAATATAAAATTAAACATTATAGTTCATTCAGTGTCATTAAGTGTTCAATTTGTGAACGTGTAATACAAACTCTTAAAAATAAAATATATAAACATTTTACTGCAACAGGTACATGGAATTGGTATAATACAATATCAAAAATTATACAAAACTATAATAATACTAAACATAGAACAATTAAATGTACACCAAGTGAAGCTCGAATGGATGCAAACAAAATTAAACTTAACACACATACAAATATCAAAACATTATACAAACCAAAATTTAACATTAATGATAAAGTAAGAATATCTAAATATAAACATATATTTGATAAGGGATACACACCAAATTGGACGACAGAAATATTTACAATTTCAAAAATTTTACATACAAATCCAGTAACGTATCAATTAAAAGATGAATCGAACAATATCATCTTAGGCGGTTTTTATGAACAAGAAATTAAATTAACTGATTTTCCAAACACCTTTCTTGTTGAACGTGTTATAAAAAAAGTTGGGAATAAAATGTTTGTCAAGTGGTTAGGTTTTAATTCAAGTCATAATTCATGGATAACGTTGTCAGATATATTAAAATAAAATTTTATATTATATTATTTTTTATCTTATTATTATATTTTACCTTTTTCTTTGATAACACTAAAAAAAATTTGTTTATTTACATGAAACGTTTAACAATTAAAACATTATATAATACTGATAGATAGCGCTTTTTGTTTATTTCGATTGCGGATATATAAAGTTTTTTAATTTATAGTGGCCATAAGCCAATGTATTAATCCCATCATCCATTATATAACATTTATCATCGTTAGCACTAAGAACAAGCTTAGTCATAGTTTTCGAATGGACAATATGTTTATTCGATTGAATAAAATTCATTTTTCTATGAGTTTGTTTATCCTACATAGTTACATGGTTTATAAATGCATTTAATATATCCATGTAATTTTCAAATTTCATGTGATTTTTAATTATATACTTTTTTACACCTTTTGCTTTTTTTCCTCAACACTATGTACAGTTTTATACGCATATAATTTCGGTCTTAATGAGACAAATTCTTTTAGAATTATTCCTTTCATTTCATCCTTAAAATATCCGGGTTGATTTTTATGAGTCTCACTGAAACAATAATGGTCTTTAGGATAATTAAATGTATCAAAACCTGGAAGTAAACTATTTTTTAAATCATCGAAAAAATTTGTTGTTTGGATAGCGTATATCAATGAATCTTTATCCGAATACAAAGAACTAATTTTAGCACCATATTTTTTTTTTCATTACGTTATAATGAGTCATACATAAATATTTTGAAACATCTAAAATTGCGAATCCTACATAAATTGCCTTGTCAAATTTAATGATTTCCTTACGCTGATGAATAGCCATAAGATTCTCAGTTCATATAGTTTTGTCTTTAAAATTAGTTTTAACCATTCATTTCCTAGCTTTTTTTGCTGATGAAACAAGTTTTATAGAAGTTCTTGTGCGAATATTTTCCATACATTTACCGAAAACGCTATTGATTAACAACTTCCAAAAATTTTTTTCAAACTCGTTTTAAGCTTCAACTCATAGTTGTACACAATTCAACGTATGATGCCTTATATTTGTTTTGTGAAAACCTAATAGCTCGATGAATTTTCGTCACTTTAATGCCTTTTTTTTTTCATGATAATGTAGTAAGCAATTTCTTAGCTTTAGAATTAGGAGGACACTCATTAATAGGTAAAAATGGGAAATCATTATGACTTTTATGTAAATACTAGGGTACTCGATATCGACTTCTAATATATACCCAACTTCTGAATCATCAGCAATTTTAGTGACATCGATATTGAGACGAGCATCACCCCAGCCCCACCCATTTGCAATTTTTGAAAAATTTATTTACCAATATTTAGTATGTAATTTGTATGAATTTGTATGACAACTTTCAAAATTTGTGCGGCCTTGGTTTTCTCGTTATCAACCAAAAACAATGGGTGGGGCTGGGGTGATGTGATTTCAGCCCCACCCAAGGTTAACATTAAATAATTCATACTCTAACCTACACCATAATTTAGTATGTAATTTGTATGTCTTTGTACAACCGTTTTCAAAATTTGTACGAACGTCGTTTGCCGGCAATCGCAAATACTAAAAAACCGGCGTCACCCCAGCCCCACCCCGCGGACAAATTTTAGCGTTTTCGAATTTTTTCCAGTCCTATGTTTTAGTACGTAATTTGTATGAATTTGTACCACCGTTTTCAAAATTTGTACGATCTTCGTTCGCCGGCAATCGCAAGAACTTAAAAACCGACGTCACCCCAGCCCCACCCCGCGGACAAATTTTAGCGTTTTCGAATTTTTTCCAGTCCTATGATCATAGGCGGAACTACGGCCTGGGCCAACTGGGCCATGGCCCAGGCTAATTGGCTCCGTATTAGAGTATACATTTGCTAAGAATATATTATTTTAAATGTAATAAAAAAATTAGGTATTAATGCGAAAAAAATTTGAGAAATTAACTGTAAGTACGTAATAAATAGAATAGTTTAAATGTTTAAAATATATTATTTAGTATTACAACTGGCCATCGAAATCAAATCATAATCAAAAGTTTTTAAATTATTGATATTTATTTTTAGAAAATGTCATTTTGCGAGTCTCGCCATATTATTTTCATTGTTCATGCGTCCCGTACGGGTCTTATCGTTTTTATTATTATTGTGTTTAGATGTCCTAATCGTCAATCATTTATCGAATAATCCAAATATAGACATTATATAGTTATTAGTTAATAGTTTAATACTTTTTACTTATTTGACGACCATACCTACTGGTGAACGGACTGAGGATACAGATGCTTGGTTAGCAAAATGGACAAGTAAATTAACAATTTTATACTTATTTTTAAGTGTTAAATTTAATTATTTGTATACTAAAGCATTACTACATGTAAGATCTAGGTATTTATTAGCTAGTTATTAGTTTTCAAACCAAATGCACTTCGATATAATATATGGAAATTCGCAGTGTCACAACTTGGTGTATATTAGTGGGTGTGCAAGCAAATATTATAGAATATAAGACCCATGTAACCATGTACCTAAATACCCAATAAATCCTTTAAAAATATCACTTACTGTTTGTAGCTATATAGATTATTATACATAAATGGTTAGGTTAAGTTAACCAGTTAAACAGACTTAATAATTAATATTATATAAATATATATTATGTATCTAATTAATAATTTATACAATTAAGTCAGCACATTTGTGAAGAACATGGCGTAAACATACCATCAATCAGACCTAGAAAACTGCCTGCACGTAGAGATGAAAATTGGCAAAATCAGTTTGTATTTGAGACCAAAAAAGAGGAAATCCGAGTTACTACAATGTATCCATTGATTGATTCGTTAGTACAAGGAATTGACGAACGTTTCAGTCAAGAAAGCACTTCAATCATTACTGGAGTGGGGAAAATGTTGAAATTTGAACTGAACAAAGATGACATTAATTTATTGACAAATCATTTTGATTTATCAAAGGATGAATTTGTAAGTGAAATACATCTTTTGAAGGCACGAAACAAAGATGATATTCTTACTAATAAAGACTGTGCATTTTGGTTAAAATGGTTACGAGAAAATGGTATTGAGACCATTTTTTTTCAGCATAGAAAAGTATTAAAAGGTTTCTCCGTCATACCAGTCACAAGTGCTTCGTGTGAAAGAGCTTTTTCGAAGCTAACGCATATTAAAACTAAGTTACGGATGACAATGTTTCTAGGACGATTGGAAAATTTAATGCTTCCATATATCGAACAAACCATGGCCAAAAATGTCGACATTAATGATGTGATCAAAGAATTTAAAATAATGGTCCCATATGAACGTCGTTTAGCATTATAAGTCTTAATTTTAAGATAGCAATTTAAATATATTTACTATCTGTATTTTACATGTAAAATTTAACTATTTAAGTTTATATAATAAGTGATATAATTTAGTTTTAAATAACATCAATAAATACTCATGTTATACATTTATATTGTAATAAAAAACATTAATATTCCCTATCGCCCTCCACTCTTATTTCCTTTGAGTATTCTAAGTGCAAAATGACTCTCGACTCTCGAGAGTGGCCCAGTCTAATTAAAATGTCTAGTTCCGCCTATGCCTATGATTTAGTACGTAATTTGTATGAATTTGTACGACCGTTTTCAAAATTTGTACGATCTTCGTTCGCCGGCAATCGCAAGAACTTAAAAACTGCCTACCTGTTAATATACTAGATAATAGATTGCCTTTGCCTACCTGATAATATATACTACTTGCATGATCACAAAAACGTATTGCTGTGTCCAGCTAGTAAATTACATATTATTTTATAATAAAAATATTTTATATTATATTACTAACTAATATTGTAACTCCCACTATAGTCCGCGCCACGAGAGAACGCATACGGCGGCCGACCAAAACACGTTTTTTTTCGCGCATTCCCACCACTTTACCAGCACGATCGCCACCCGTCGGAGCGCTTCGGAGCACATCGATTTTGTCGGCAGGTGTATACACTGCGATTACAATAACAAAAACATTTTTTCATCAAGTCGTTAGTCGTTTACCGAATATTCCATAAAATAGGTCTTGATTTACTACAGGTAAAAACTAAAAAAAAATAATTAATGCGTAAATTATTACGCACAATTAATACGACACGGTGCGTGTTGCTATTGTATTACTTGAGCCGCTGTATGCAGAGACCAGTTGTCGCATGGTGGGGAGATTTGGCCTCGAGACGTTCGAACGCAATCATTTGAATGCGCGAGCCGTATGCGTTCTCTCGTGGCGCGGACTATAGATTGTACAATTTACATTGATATACGAATTTAATTGTATCATTATCTGTGACGGTTAAAATTAACAAGTATAGCAGTAACCAGTTTTATATTCTCTACATCGTGATTATTACGTATGTCTACATAATACGTAAGATGCATGGTAAAAACTATCTGTAGGTATTAGATTTTGAGAAAAGAACAAATTTAAGGATGAAGTTTTAAAACGTTTATTAGTTTATTACCTAATGTACAATATATGATCCATTACCTTTATATATTGTATAAAATAAATATCATATTGTGTAAATTAAAAATTCGCAAGGTACCTGTGTATTAGATTTGACTGGCATTGGTTTGGATTTCATGTCATCTAAATAAATATTAATTTAATTTAAAAGCATTTCATTAATCATTATGGTAATATTCCTATAATAGAATATTATACACTGATACAATAATTTTTATAATCATTTAAATCCTATTCCTATTAATATATTGAAAATTATTTTTCAATTTGTTTATAGTGTTTTTCTTTTTCAAATTACCTACTACATATATTAAAAGGTATCTACAACATAATATAATATAATATCATGGATTCGTGTACACAGTTTAACATTAATGTCTGTAGTTATTATTATGGTATATGTTACATTCTGTATACACGTATAGTTTGGTATTTTCCCAAATAAACCAACTAATTTTAATAACGTAGTATTGCAAATCAAGTTATATATGTATTATATTGACATTAATATTAATAGATCATTGAATACTTTTGATGTTGTACAGAAATAAATAATAATCACTTTTTCCAAATATATTTTTCATTTTAGTCTTGACTATCCTGACTATTACTACCGAGTGTCGTACTATAATCATAATATCTTATATTTGATTAATTTTCTATTACGCGCTTTCGATTAGTATTTTTTAGCGTATTTTCCATATATATTTTTCATACCTAGTAATTGAGTTGTTTAAATCCATTGTACATTTAAAATGAGAGGCCGAAAACCAACGATCTGCCCTGATGAAATTATAAGTATTATACTTAAATTTAAGGACAGAGTAATAACTGAAGTGAATGGAGAAAAAAGTAGGTAATAATATCATTATAAATACACACACACATAATTAAGGCAAGTTTATGTAGTAATATATTTAGTTTTAAGTCAATAATAATAATTTATATAAATTAATAAGTAATGTATAAAACTCGTAGTATAACTTAAAATTGCCTATAATTTAAGTAATTGTTTAAAGATCCTTTTAGATTCTGAACGAAGTGATGAATGTATTGATTTTACAATGATGTGTGTTTTTTTTTTGTTTTTTTTTGTTTTTTTTTTTTTGTGTGTCTGTGTACAGCATAACTAGTCGAAATAATGCTTCGATTTCAAACTTTGGGGGTGGTTTCCGATGTAAAATTGAAGATCCTTGGTGCATTATAGAGGTCAAAAGTAAACATTTTCCAACAGCTTTCAAAAAAATCGATAAAAACAAAAAAAAAAATGACAGAAAAACGGGAATTTTTACGCAAAATCAGTTTTCGACCAAATCGATTTTTTTATATGGTTGTAATTCAAAAAATAATCACTTTAAATACTTGAAATTTTCACCAAATGTTTATGTTAGTGTTCTCTATATACAGTTTAATTTTCAAAAAATTTTGACTTTTTTTGAGTTATTTATAGACCACTGAAATTTACACTTTTTTTGAGAATTTTTTTTTGAAGTGTCGGTAAAAAAATGTTGGACGACCAAAAAAACTTGAAAATTTAATACAAGGTTCCTTATGAGTTTTTCTTATTGTAGCTAAAAAACATTAAAAATCGTAAGTCACAATTTTTTTTAATAAGCTTTTATAGTTCAAAATTTTACGAAATCTGTCGAAAACGCGAGGGGGGAGTATAGTGATATATAATAATGAAATAACGAAAATGTTGTTGTTAAAATAATTATGCCATTTTACAATCACTAAAATTGAAAACAATAAATTAATTTTACTTATAATATTTTATTATTTAATATATAAATATGTATAAAATTGTATTAAAAATTACAAAATTATATTATTAATAAAATATAATATAATATATTATTATATTTATTAAGTTGATTTATATTTTATTTTATACCAATATAAAATTATTTTGTATAACAATATAAAAATGCCGTCTAAGCTCTAATTTAAGGAGGGGGAACCACTGATTTACAAATATGTACACTTAGGTCTGACTTTTACATAATTTCCTAAAAAAGTCAATTTTTTGAAAAAATCAATTTAATGTTATTTACAATTAATTGTTTATAAAAAAAATTACATTCAAACACATTAATAAAGTTAATATATTACATAATCAATCAATTAATAATTTTTTTATATAATACGTATACTGAAAATAATATAATCATTAATTCACTCATATATTTATATTTATAGATAAAATACTTAAAACCTAGAATGGAATATTTGGAATATAATACAACATTGGCAGTATGTGACACAACAGTAGGAAATGTTTTCAAACAATTATTGATAGAGTTTCCTACAGTATTGGACAATATAAACTGCACTATATCCACTTGTAATAAAACAACTAAATGTCCAATACCTGTGCCATATATAACACTGAATATTACAAATGGTAATTTAAAGTCGCTTGAGGAAGATATAGGAAACAGATTATTAAGCGAAAATTCCACATGTTGATATAAAAGGGGAAACATGTAAAGGATTAAAAACTATTCATCCAATTGCTTCACCGATCCATCTATTTATTGAACTCCTTAATTGGGAAGGTATGTTATAGTTACAATAAATTGTATATCTATTTATTACTTAGTTAATTATAAATGATTATTTAATTACACTTCAGAAGATGCAGTCGACAAGGATTACAGTGCCGAAGTTGCACAACAGGTCAACGTATGTTTAGACGATGTACCTCCAGTGTTAACAATAAACAACATTAAGTATGAACTGAGGGGTATATGTTCACACAGACACGGGTTGAGTAGATTGAGAAATAGTGATGGACATTATCAATCATACTGCAAGCGGAACCACATACAAAACTGGGAACTTTATGATGACATGAAATCCAAACCAATGCCAGTCAAATCTAATACACGAGTACCTTGCGAATTTTTAATTTACACAATATGATATTTATAAAATATATAAAGGTAGTGGATCATATATTGTACATTAGGTAATAAACTAATAAACGTTTTAAAACTTCATCCTTAAATTTGTTCTTTTCTCAAAATCTAATACCTACAGATAGTTTTTACCATACATCTTACGTATTATGTAGACATACGTAATAATCACGATGTAGAGAATATAAAACTGGTTACTGCTATACTTGTTAATTTTAACCGTCACGGATAAAGATACAATTAAATTCGTATATCAATGTAAATTGTACAATCTAGTGGGAGTTACAATATTAGTTAGTAATATAATATAAAATATTTTTATTATAAAATAATATGTAATTTACTAGCTGGACACAGCAATACGTTTTTGTGATTATGCGAGTAGTATATATTATCAGGTAGGCAATCTATTATCTAGTATATTAACAGGTAGGCCGTTTTTAAGTTCTTGCGATTGCCGGCGAACGAAGATCGTACAAATTTTGAAAACGGTCGTACAAATTCATACAAATTACGTACTAAAACATAGGACTGGAAAAAATTCGAAAACGCTAAATTTTGTCCGCGGGGTGGGGCTGGGGTGACGTCGGTTTTTAAGTTCTTGCGATTGCCGGCGAACGAAGATCGTACAAATTTTGAAAACGGTCGTACAAATTCATAAAAATTACGTACTAAAACATAGGACTGGAAAAAATTCGAAAACGCTAAATTTTGTCCGCGGGTTGGGGCTGGGGTGACGTCGGTTTTTAAGTTCTTGCGATTGCCGGCGAACGAAGATCGTACAAATTTTGAAAACGGTCGAACAAATTCATACAAATTACGTACTAAAACATAGGACTGGAAAAAATTCGAAAACGCTAAAATTTGTCCGCGGGGTGGGGCTGGGGTGACGTCGGTTTTTAAGTTCTTGCGATTGCCGGCGAACGAAGATCGTACAAATTTTGAAAACGGTCGTACAAATTCATACAAATTACGTACTAAAACATAGGACTGGAAAAAATTCGAAAACGCTAAATTTTGTCCGCGGGGTGGGGCTGGGGTGACGTCGGTTTTTAATTTCTTGCGATTGCCGGCGAACGAAGATCGTACAAATTTTGAAAACGGTGGTACAAATTCATACAAATTACGTACTAAAACATAGGACTGGAAAAAATTCGAAAACGCTAAATTTTGTCCGCGGGGTGGGGCTGGGGTGACGTCGGTTTTTAATTTCTTGCGATTGCCGGCGAACGAAGATCGTACAAATTTTGAAAACGGTGGTACAAATTCATACAAATTACGTACTAAAACATAGGACTTGAAAAAATTCGAAAACGCTAAAATTTGTCCGCGGGGTGGGGCTGGGGTGACGCCGGTTTTTTAGTATTTGCGATTGGCGGCAAACGACGTTCGTACAAATTTTGAAAACGGTTGTACAAAGACATACAAATTACATACTAAATTATGGTGTAGGTTAGAGTATGAATTATTTAATGTTAACCTTGGGTGGGGCTGAAATCACATCACCCCAGCCCCACCCATTGTTTTTGGTTGATAACGAGAAAACCAAGGCCGCACAAATTTTGAAAGTTGTCATACAAATTCATACAAATTACATACTAAATATTGGTAAATAAATTTTTCAAAAATTCCAAATGGGTGGGGCTGGGGTGATGCACGTGATATTGAGATCATTAACCCACTCAAAATTTTTGAAAGGCAATTCTGTTAACATAGATTTACCATACAAATTTACACAGTCAAGATATGTAATCCATGTAATTGGTTCATTCGAATTATAGTCCAGTCCTTCAATATTTGGTATATTTGCTTTAGCATATTATCTTTTAGTTGATTGACAAATGCCACCTCGGCTTGAGTTTTCAAAAAAGATATGGTAGTATGGTAACGTCAGTCTTTAAATAAAGATCGCTATACTCACCTAAAGTCTTTATATCGAATGTTCGCTATATATTTTTAGCATGCATATAATCTTTATCGCATATTTTTTCGTCTGTCAAAGAGTTATAAAATTCAGACTTTGGTGGTAAAAAAGTATCATCTAATTTACTCCAACTATCGACATATTCATAAGGGAAGATTCCTTTTTGAGTGACTAGATCTAATGATTTCATGGAAAAATTTTTAAGAGTTTCTCTAAACCTTAACTTATCTTCTGATAAATTTAATGCAAGTTTGCTTAATGATTCTCTCATGAAACGGAATGTATCGACAAATTTAATACTAAATCTATGTGCGATTTCTTTACTAAAGGATATATATTTTTCTGACGAATTAGGAATAACGTGAATATCTTTATCATTACAACCAAGTTCCCGAATTATGAAATGACTATCGTATGATAAATTATGGAAGAAAATTGGTACGAATGAGGGGTTAGTTATTTCAAAACTACATTGAAGACAAAGACATTGTCTACATTTACCAGTAAAATGACAGTGATCTCGAACTTTAATTAAATTATTATTTTTAAAATGTCTCGAACATTTTCCACAAAACTTAGTATTTTTAAAATTACTTTCTTCTTCTTTAGTTAATTTATTCATCGGTTTATTTGTTTGATAAATTTTATTAATATTATTTCCAATAAAAATCATATTTTCCATAAATTTTTTTTCACCTCTATAAATTACCACCTTTCTCGGAATTTTGAACTGTTTTACTAGTTCTTTTGATATAACATCATAGTTAACTTTGACATAAAAACCCATAGCTCATAATTTCATGTAAATGTGTAGCATAAGTTTTAGATTTTTCGCATCTATTAAATTCACTAGACTTCTTTTTAGGAGTTAAAATACATTCAAAATCTGCATAAACAACAATTGGTATTCTCTGTGTATTTTTATAGTTTTTAAAATAAATAAAATCATCATCCCCCTTTTCAAACATTATTGGTCTCCCTAATTGGTTCTTTCTACAATTATGCTGGTGTTCACTCAACCCTTTCTTACCCCAAAGTTTGCTTTTACATGGATTTTCACTAAAAGTAGTAAAACATCTTTTACAGATAATTAATCTGGAACAGTTTTTAGTTTTCTGACTTCTAATAAATCTTGAAAAATTTTTTATATAACAATAATGTGATGTGTTATTATTATTAAACAAAAGTAGATCAAAATGTTTTTTTCTTTCAGTATTACAAATATATAGAGGGAAAATATGTTTTTTATCATTTAAACTATAAATATTAATTGATACATTATTTATACGTTCAAATTTTTTTATCTGACTGATTGGTGTAGGAAAATCTATACATTTAAAATCTAAGCCACTTTTTTTTTCTAACATTTCAAAATATTTCTTATTAAAATAAGTTTTATTTGAACGATTATCAAACTTTGATAGTATTGAATATTTAAAACATTTAACATCATTATTTTTTACATTTATGACTGCTCTTTTATCTTTGATATATTCAGGAAGATCTAGATACGTTCCTCCTCTGAGAGGATTTAGTATATTAATTCTCAATTGTAATGCATCTATTGTTTTAAGTGACCAGCCAGAAGCTTTTGCTAAAAAATCATCTTCTTCACTTAATAATTCATTGAACATCCCATTCAGTAATTTATTAAAATCAGAGGAATTACATGCAAGTGTATTAGAGGTTTTAAATGCTATATCCTGTACTTCTTGTGTGATAATTCGTTCATATACACTATCTACATATAAATTAAATTTTATAGATGTTTGTAGACATGATTCCTTTAACTTTGGAATTATTTTGTCTAAAGTATAGTTAAAAAAAAGTGTATAGTCTAAAAATTTTAAATTATTCTTAACTATAAAAGTTTTTGAACATTTTTTAAATCTTTCAATTTCAAATATTCCTTCATCAGCATATGTCATTCGCTGACGTTTAGTCACCATTTTTCTTTTCATAATTAAGCTGAAAAAAAATTAAATGAAAAAAAAAATATAATAAACAATAATAATATTTTAATAACTTTATTAATATAAATCATACAATATTTAGCAAACCTAAGCAACTAGTTTAAAAAAAAAAAGAAATTAAAGAACTTAATTATTATTTAATAAATCATATAGGTATGATAAATGACAGTTTATACTTTTTTGACATCGATAACCTATATAATTTGATTCATCGTAATTAGCTTTAATTTCTTTTTTTTTTTAAATAAATTTTCTCTGGTCGACTTAAGGTTTGCTTTTTGGATTTTAATATTAATATCGTAGATTAATTTTTTAAATTTTTTCTATTCTCTTTCACCATATTTTTCATTTTCAGCCTGTTGTTTTAATACTCCATTAATTTCTTTTTCAATGTATGATGTCATGTTCTGTAAATTATATAGATTTTTGCAAACTATCTGCTAGTAATAAAATATTAAAATAGTAACACACATCATCATTAAATAATAATTGTTTTTTATTTTTACAAGTAAAAAAACATAGCTATAAACATTAAATTAAAATCATAATTTCTTAGAAAAGAAAATGTCATAAAATGTTTGACAACGTATCATCATATCCATACTATATCTTTCTCCATAACAGATTTCCATTTTTCTAACATAATAAATATATTTATTACCATATTTATTAAATATTTCTCTTTTTTCTTCTTTTAAAGAAAACAATTTATCTCTTAATTGATTGATTTCAAATTCATTTGATGATGAACATATCCCGATTAAATAAATGTTATGTTTTATTTCTTTAATTTTTTTATTAATTTCTTTCGTTTCTAATATATTATTTTTATTATCTTCAATATTCCCTAATCTTAATTATTCCATAGTTTGTAAATTATATTTATATTTATTCATAAGTTCATCTTTGTTTTTTGAATCCATTGTCTGTAATATTATTTCAAATTCATTAATGTTAATACACAGTATGTTAAATCATAGAAACATAGACGGAAAAAATCTAATTATCAAATATGTTAAACAACTGTATTGTATATAATTTAATTTTTATCTGAATTAAATGAACTTTATAAAAAATTAAAAATGAAGTTTAAAAATGTAGGTACACATATTATATATTACTTATAACTGTGTATTTGTTGTGTACTAAATTTATTTTTCTCCTGTCTAATGTTAAATGAATACATACAATTTGTCATAGATAGATATATTTTTTTATATCTAATAGCAGCCAGTCTTATTGAATACTTATTAGAATTAGAATATTATACTGCCTATTTAAATTATTAAAAGTTAACTCAAATTGAGATATTTTTTATGTAAATATTGAATATTATACTATGAAGTTTTAAAAATATAGGTACACACATCATATATTACTTATACCTGTGTATTTTTGTATAATAAATTTATTTATTTTTTCCCTTGAATAATGTTAAATGAATACATAAAATTTAATAAAGATAGATGGAAAAATGTAATAAAATATATTAACCAACTGTATTGTATACAATTTAATTTTTATTTAAATTAAATGGACTTTATAAAAATATAATCATGAAGTTTAAAAATGTAGGTACACAAATATATATTACTTATAACTGTATATTTGTTATATACTAAATTTAGTTTTTCCCTTGAATAATTTAAATGAATACCTACAATTTAATATAGAAAAAAATTTAATAATCTAATATATTATTAAGCAACTGCATTGTATATAATTTAATTTTTATCTAAATTAAATGAACTTTATAAAAAGATATAATCATGAAGATTAAAATGCAGGTACACATATTATTATATATTACTTATAACTGTGTTCAAGGTCATATACTAAATTTATTTTTTCTCCTGTCTAATGTTAAATGAATACATACAATTCGTTATAGATAGCTATATTTTTTTATATCTAATAGCAGACAGTCTTATTGAATACTTATTAGAATTAGAATATTATACTACCTATTTCAACTATAAAAACTTAGCTCAAATTGAGATATTTTTTATGTAAATATTGAATATTATACTATGATATTCACGAAATTTAAAAATATAGGTACACACATCATATATTACTTATACCTGTGTATTTGTTGTGTATTAAATTTATTTTTTTCCCTTGAATAATTTTAAATGAATACCTACAATTTAATATAGAAAAAAATGTAATAAAATATATTAACCAACTGTATTGTAAATAATTTAATTTTTATCTAAATTAAATGAACTTTATAAAAAATAAAAAATGAAGATTAAAATATATGAACACATATCATATATTACTATAACTGTGTTCAATGTTATATACTAAATTTATTTTTTCTCCTATCTAATGTTAAATGAATACATACAATTCGTTATAGATAGACATATTTTTTTATATCTAATAGCAGACAGTCTTATTGAATACTTATTAGAATAAGAATATTATACTACTTATTTCAATTATAAAAACTTAGCTCAAATTGAAATATTTTTATGTAAATATTGAATATTATGCTATGATAATATAACATTTTTTTATATTATTGATATCAAATATTATAAAATAATAAATATCGCGTTCGGTGATAATATTAAGCGGTGATAGTACAACTGTTCTATGGTGATAGAGACGGTATATATTTTAAGGTTATGTCGGTTAATAGTAGATTGCTGATGTGTAATAAAATGTAATTACTGACTAGTGATAGTGATACTATCTTATAAATATCATGTTAACATTTTATCATATAAACATAGATAATATTATCATAAAAACTATATTATTATAATAATGATGTGTTTAAATCATTGTTATTCTGTTTCTAGTTTTTTGTTTTTTAATATAGGAGTAAAGATTAAAAGTTTTAATAAAATAATAAAATAGGTACTTACATAGTTAGTATTGAAGTATTCTAAGCAGTGGCGTATTTAGGGGGGGCGAGAGGGGGCAATCGCCCCGGGCATCAAATTTCAAGGGGCATCAATTTTTTATTTAAAAAAGCTAATAATAATAGTGTTACATGATAAGTTATTTGTGCTTACTCCCTCAATTATTATAAAGATAATGGTGATAATACTCGACCGTCTCGACCAAACACGCGGAATTTCAGAAATACAAATTGGTTATTTATAAAATACGATAGCGGTTGTATAGTATAATAGTATGTATTATAAAGTTGTATGACTTATATGTATAGTTGTAGCGATGACTTTATCTGTGATGTATATTGTACATATCAGGAAATTATTCTATGGGAAATTCAGAGACACCCCGGAACCCGTCAGTCATCAGTCGTCAATAATACCTATTTTTACTTCGTCGGCGGGCGGCGTATATGTACTAACTATTATGGCGACTATTAAATATTAATTACGATGCGTTTGCTCTGACTAGTACGTCCGTGCTTCGTGATACTGTTTAATAAAGCGTTCCTTTATACTAAAGTCTACATTTTTTTATTCTTTTGGGCTTTGGCATTCACAATATTCTGTGCAATCACTGCAATCTACTTAACATTTATATACGGTATGTATTTTTAAATTATTTTGTTCTTGTCAATATAAAATGTGTTATTGGCAATATAATATGTAAAATATAATTATTAAATGCTTAATGCTTCTTGCTTTTAATTTCGTTAAATTGCTTATGGTATTCAGATGGTTAAAACCAGTAGAACGCAGCCTAGTGGTTCTAGTAATCGCAAGAAAGCAAAAAATAAAAAAATTGAAATTGCAAATGTTATGGCAAAAGT
Organism: Diuraphis noxia; assembly: GCF_037042655.1. Classification (NCBI taxonomy): domain Eukaryota; kingdom Metazoa; phylum Arthropoda; class Insecta; order Hemiptera; family Aphididae; genus Diuraphis; species Diuraphis noxia. Next base: position 2,274,523 of record NW_028301711.1, read on the forward strand.
TCCTAGCATAAACACTTATTTTAAGGCTAATAACGGCAATAACGTGTTAAACAGCCCAGAAAAGACGTCAAGTATGTTATACTATGTCATTAATATTTAGTAATCAATTAATATAATAATTCATATTTTATAACACATGGTTAGTGCTGATTTTTTATTTTTTTACACCCTAAATTAAATTACTTATATTATTAATATGATATTTATTATTAAAGATTATACTTTAAAGTTATACTATACTTATTACTTTTTTACTTTTCTTTATTCTTAGAAAATGTTTATTGCTACATAGTATATAGTTTGCTTGACATCATGGGCGTTCTCACGGGGGGGGGGGGGGATATGGCAATTTTAAATATAGAATGTGAGATAACTAAATCAATTAGTTATAATGAAGTCATTGAAGATTTTGCTGCCCAAAAATCTCATCGTAAAATATAAATGTTAATGTTTCTTTTGTTTAATTAAATGTTTCAATGTATGTTATGCTTCATATTATATCATGTTCTAAACTTCTATGTATGAATGTATGATAATGTTGTTATTCTTTAATGATCATAAAACAAAGGTAAATAAATGTTAAAATTTTGGGGGCAACAAATTATATGTACCCAGGGCATCAAATCTCTAAATACGCCACTGATTCTAAGTCTGACTGATGACTGTTTTCTGAGTCTGGCTGGCGGTTGCTCTTCACTGTTGTTGAAGATGTTTTTTGTGTTTTTTGATGGTAGGTAAACTGTTTTGCTGGAGAGTCGAGGATGGTTGCTGTTCTGATAGCTTCTTGGTCTGTTAGAGCTGCTGGTGAACTGATGATTTTATGTTTAAAAATTCGGTGTTTTATACTAGAGTTTAACCCTCTCTTTGAACATTGAATATTAGGTACCTCTCATAATCCTGAGGTGATTGTACATTATATTACTTAATACCATTCTCTTTTGTCCATGTAAGAACATGTTTGTAGTCTTTTATGTAAATTCTTATATGAGAAGTCTATTTGAATATATACATTCTAATTTATTGTAAATTATATTTGATATTTTAACCAGTTCATATAATGTCATGTTCATATATAATCATTTTTTTTTTTTTGGAAATGTTTTTCAGGTCATTGCTATTAACCTTTAACGTTTTTATATCTGAAATCCGGTTCATACTAATTATTTTTTGATTCTAATAAATGTTAATATTATATATATATATAATATATATATATATATATTATACTATTATTGCTTATATTACATATTTGTTGAAAAGTCTTTTAAGGTCATTAACGTTTCTATATAAAATCTGATTTTCAAGGCAGGTGATTATTTTAGATCCTGTTTCTTTTATAATTCATATAATGCCTTTTGTGTTCATGTAAAACAAGTTTGTAGAAAGGTTTTTCAAGTCATTGCTATTAACATTAGCATTTTACATATAAAATTATTGTGGTAGTGGCTAATATCTGTGTATAAAAAGCCAGTGTAAAACCATTAACGTTCATCAGTCTTCAAGATTTCAATTCAGTCCTCAACACAGTCTACAACGCAGTTCAAAAATGTCTTATAGAACATCAATTATTTCTTCAGAATCAGAGGTAAGTAAAGTTTTTTTTAAAAACCAAATAACAAATTGGAGGTCAGTCGTAACACTACTCAACGTTATGGTTATAATTATTAAGAAACATACATAAAAATAAAATATATTTCTTTTAGATATCGGTTATAAAACCACTTGTACATTTTTAAATAAAAAAAAAATATATTATTTTTTATGTTTCATAGAATGAACATTTCAGTGGATCCGTTGACTCTAAAGTTAAACCATTAGAATCAACATCTAAAACAAAAACCACTTTAAAACGTGGTGTTGAGAAGACGATTGAAAAAAAATCTATGAAAAGAAGCAAATGAAAATGGTTGGTTAAATTATTTTTTATAATGATCACATAAAATCTTTTTCCTTTTTTTTTTAGAATGCATCATACAGAGACAATGTTGGTGATCGTTTAAGATCAGAAGAATATGATGAGGAAGTTTTCAATTCGTTAACTTTTCGACAAGGTGACGGTTTAATTACGATAAAAACTACATTTGAGGAGAAGCCAACAGATTACTGGGTAATAACACATTATAAATGTTCAAATATTGAAAATGTTCCAGTTAAGGATAGGTAAATAATTTATCATTAATTTACTTTTTTTAAACTATTGTTAATCTTTTTCAATAGGTATTTTTATTACACTTCATTTCATGATTTAAAAAAAAAAAAAATAATTATAGGTGGAAGTTTAGTGAAGCTGGTGTTAAGTTGTGTACAAGCGAAAAGTCAAAAGACCAGACATTGAATGTTAGCTTGAATCAGACCATGCAGTCAATATTTGACACGATGCTACAAGACCCAGGACGTCGTACAATCAAAAGTAAAATAATAGGCTAATTATTATATGTTTTTTTTTTTTTTAAATGAGTTTTTTATTGAATAAACAATATAATATATTATATAAATATTTATTTATTTTATACTATTAAATCCTGAAGTATTAAGTCTGACATTGTATTAAAATGGTATTGTAATATTTCATATAGGAATGATGTGTCATCGTTTTGCAGATGAGTGTAATAACTAAAATCATAGTTTTGTATATACTGGTTTGTGAATTCATTTCTCTGACAACTGATAGGTAGACCACGGACGTCGTTTTTTATTAGATCGTAAGCTGTGTTAAATGTAGCTTGGTAACTTGGTAGACGTTTCTGTTTTTCTGCAATGTAGAGGTCTACACAATGTTGAAGCTGTTTAAGTCTACATAAATCTATATGTGATAAAGTGATATAATCATCAGTGATATGTAAAGTAATTGAACTCTGCTTAACATTAGTTGAATATGTAAAGTTATCAGATATTTTTGTTCGTCTACATCTGGTGTGTAAATTATTAGTAATTGAAATGTAATTAGATTCAGACATGAGTGTAAACCATTGTTCTATGTTTAAAGTAATTATCTTCTGTGATAATTTACATTCTAATAACACAATAATCGAAATTTGTTTATTAATTAATAAACCGACTGTAACGCTCTTCTTACTATACGGACGAATATCGAAGGTTGATTTTGATACGATTATAGGTAGAACCATGATGAATAATATTTATAATAATATGTTTCAGACTATCAATATGAAAAAATCTAGTATAATGTAACTGATGGAACATATACTTTGAACTGAGGTTTTTTTTCATCAGTAAACATATTATATACTAAATCTGTTGTAAAAAAAAATGGTAAAAAAAATGTGAACGTACAGTTCAGTAGATTAGTGTGTAGTGAAGGGAGTAGAGGGAATTATTTATACTTACTTACCTGAAACATGAAATTAACTTATTAAATTAACTTAACGCACTAATCCACTGAACTACACGTCCACGAGATATTAGATTAAAAACTAACACATATAAGTTGTTTATAATATTTTTTTTTATTTATTACAACATATAATGAAAGAACATGATTTAGCAAACGGTGTCGTATGACCTAGTTTCACAATTACAAATATATTCATTGTTACAATATTTACTTAACACTTTTTGAACAAATTGATTTCCCTTCATTAATAATACATATATACACTTTGGATTATATCTGCAATGTTCAATCCAAACGTCATCTTCTCGTTTCCAATTATGAAGAATAAGTCCACAGCAAAAGCATTCGACGATATCTTCTACTCCTGTATATTTTAACCCACATTCAGCTAGAGCATATTTATTTTGAAAACAATTTAAAGGAAAATGTTCGAGAGATCTTAATCTTGAATAAATTGAACTATATCCTGAATGGGTTGGAACTGAATTATTTCGTATACGATGAACTAATGATTGAAAATCGCTTGAAAGTTTTGGTAAATTCATTTCTTTAATTAATTGAAATAATAACTTGAAAAAACACAACTCGAATACACGGCGGATCAGCAGTAACTAAATGTAAAATTATTAACTTGCAACTAAATAGTAGAAATTAAATATATAAATTTTTAAAAACTAGAACAGTGTAACCAACGTGATTAAAAACATAAAAACAATATCCCTGTAATTTTTATAAAAATTAGTGATATTTGATTGAAAAAATTTAAAAAAACGGGAAAAAATAGTTGATACGGTAAATATTTTTGAGTAAGTGGCAAATAGGTGGACAATCTTGTGTAATCACCGTATTGTGTTACGCGGTAAATCAGTGTGCTCCAAGCAGTGGCGGTTTTGGGGGTGAGGCAAGTGAGGCGGTGCCTCACTTAAAAATTTAGTAAGAGGAATATGTTTTTTAAACAAATTAGACATAGTATATATTTTTTTCATTTGTATAATATATTATTAATGTTCTGAATTTTGTCATAGAAAAATTTCAAAACAGAATATTAGATTTTAATACAAACATCATTCTGTAGTTAATAGTAATTAATAATATGGTATCAGTTTATACGGGTGTAAGGACTACGCGGAGCACGGGGCACAGGTTGTTTCAGGCTAAAATTATACGCGATTTTGTTGCCCGGTGTCGACTGTGGTCTCGTAATCTTCCAACCGTACCCGTAAGAGCGACCGCTGACGGTGCCTCTCACGTGTAGTTGTATTTAATATTACTGAATAATACGATCCCGCACGCACACGAACCGTACGCATAGCACATGCACTTCATAGGCGACGATTGAGGCGGCATGTAAACATTGGCTCGGCCGAAAAAGTACACAATAATTATTGAATTATCATCAGTGTTGGTGACACTGCGTAAAAATCAGCTAAACGACGTACAATTACAACACTGCAGTTATCTTCTATTCGTATCGAATTGTTTAATCATAGTCTGTGCTTGTATTGTCGTCTATCTGCTATCTCTACTACCTATTCTACTAATCACTTTCTAATCTTTTCAACATGTCAATTTATTTAATGTATTATAAGTTTGTGTTTTTATTATATATATATATATATATGTAATTATGTAAATGTATATAATTGTTGTATATATGTATGTTAATATTTAGTCGCCTCAGTCAAAATTGAATCCCAAAACCGCCACTGGCTCCAAGGGAGAATTTTCCTCTTGAAAAATTTTACCGTGGAAAAGCTGGCTGTGAACATACAAATATATACTACTTCCGGACATTTTACTTTCCGGATTTTAACGTTCCGGCCAATTATTTTCCGGATAATTACGGCCTCCCGTACGACCTTCTCGCGCTCTAACGTTCCTACCTGTCCGTGTTTGCGGAGTCGCGCGCGGTGAAGTCTGTGCGTCCGTAAGTCGGGAGGCGCGGACCGTCGTTACGTACTTCAAAGTTACGTAACGCCGGTTTTTCCGTTATAGCCTGCAAACCACGTTTCCGTCGTATGGAATCGGGAGTTTTTCTCAAGTTGCACAACAGGGGAATGTGATGGGGGTAGTATTGGGGTAAGTAAATGATACCAAGTATTCACTTACCGGTGATTCCTGTTCGGGGAGCCAATTTTGTGGCGGTCCTGGACGGTTACCGCATAGATCAGTGGTGTCACTAGTGTAGGAAGTGGTGAAAAAAAAACACTAACAGTTCGCGGTATTATGATTTTTTTATTGTGGTGGTTGAAAATACAACCGCCAGAAAATGATCAACATGAAAATCAAAATAGCGGGGTGGTGAGGAGCGTGTGTCGTTCAGTGTCGGTCAGACAACTCACTCTGCTGTCGACCGGTTCGGAGTCTCGGCGGATCGACCGTTCCAGGCGCGCTCATCGCGTGTCGGTGTCGTCCGTCGTCGATTGGCGGTTGAAAAGAGAAGTAATTGCGCGGTTTGCCGCGCAAAGGCCGTTTGAATTCAAACGGCTATTACGGGGGCCCGCGTCAATTTTAAGTGTTTTATATTTTTTATTTTTTGATATAATGTAATAGTTGATTTATCAACTTTCTTTTTTATTATTAGCCGGTGTCCTGAATAGCAGAATAAGTAGGTATTAATAAAAATTAAAAATTAAAGAATTGACTGTTAGGTGGTACGAAGTAATAATGTATGTAGCTTTAAATGCACATTTTTAAGTATGATTATAGATATAGATATAGATATTTTTTTTTTATATATAGACACACATTAATGCACAACAAAGAGTCGTATATGACAAAATAACAAAGTGAACCAATGAACCATAATAAGAGATAGGATTTTTAACGGGCTACGAAGTGCACGGTTCAACTAGTTTAGTTTACCTATAATGAGTTCCTTAATTGTATAATTTAATTGTTATTTCAACGCTATTCTTATAGTACCTTTTTAAAAAAAAGATGTTCGTTATTTAATTACAAAATTGATTTGTTAATTTTACCTAAGATATTTTTTTCAGTGTAGGTGGAAAAGTGTTGAGTGTGTATAACACACAATTAATGGTGCAACGAACGTTACAGTATGCTTATTTTTGTGTACATATATAAAATTAAAAAAAAAAAATTTATTTGCTTGAAACATTTTAATTTTTATTAGTTACTATAATGTAAAAAAAATAATATATATTATAAAATACTTGAGTTCACCATTAGAAATAATGTACTGAATTTATTGCAGATACACCATTAACATTATTATAATTTACGTGTGTGCTCGTCAAGTGATTCGAGTCCGGACGAAGAAAGACATCGGGAATTCGGACAAAACTACATGACTCTATTTTGTTTAGGAATTACCTGAGTACAAAAAACAAAAGTAATGATTGTGGTATTAGAGACCATCGACCATGGCATACATGAGGACATGAGTTCACCACAGTCAGTGTGCAAGTTGAATATTATCAGGGCTGCAAGTATATAGGGTATAAATAAAAAGTGATAAAAGTGACTTAATAATAAAATTCAGTGACAAAAGTGACTTATTATTTGTATTTAATAATGCATTAAACAAATATAACTCAACATTTTAAACTTTTTAATGTATAACCATTAATATTATTAAGTAGTAACATATATTATAATGGGTAATCATAATAATGGTTCCACGTCATTTGGTCGCGGTAAAATGAGCGTGCGTCAAGGGAGCGAGGTCATTTGGTCGCGAGCAATTTATTCGCGTTAGCAAAAATAGCGCATATAATAAGAGCGCAAAGGCAATTAAAAAATACAATTTTTATAAAATCTAGTCAAAAAATCAAAGTTAACATAAAAATACAATTTTAATAAAACCTAGTCGAAAAATCGAAGTATATTATATTTGTAGTTGGAAATTTGCAGCAATGCCTTTTAAATATTCGTCAACAGGTTTAATTTCAAATTGCAATACCAAATTTTGAATACGTAGAGCTGAATCTTCATATTATCTTTTTTTTGGAACTGAATATCCAGCAATTGCTTGTTCAACTTTGAATTGATTTAAATTATCTTCTTTTTTCAATGCGTTAATAAATGTCCATATGGACGGGTGGACTGCATTCAACATAGAATTAAAACCGTTATGCCAACCTTCTATTGCATTGTTTGTGCGTGGAATGTCTTTTTGGATTAATTCATAACAATTCCAAATACTAATATTAAATAATGCAGGTTTTCTATGACCTCTCCTGTTTAGTCTACCGATGTATGTATCTTCAAAATAATCTAGGAGTTCAGTTAATGAGTTTTTATTTTTTTCGTAAAACTCTGTATTAATTAAATGATTCAAAACAATCAATAACTTTATTTTTCGGGACATAAGCTAATGCCAATAATTTACGTAAACATAATGAAAATTCTGGATCTTCTGAATATTTTTTTTTGAAGTTCCAAACTTTTAATATGACACCAAAAAGATTGGCCCAAGTGAAAAAAACAACGCTTAATTTGAGTTTCAGGGTAAATGTGTACTATAGCATTCATGGCAGCCTTTTCAAAATCTAACATAAAAATTTTTGGATTAAGATTAGATTTAATCGAATTTAATGCCACAATCATTCGGCGATATGTATCTTCAGATTTATCGGACAAAAGAACGTAAACTAATGATATCACATTTGCATCTATAATACTATGTATCGTGTAAAGTTGAGTAAACAATTTTGGAGCGCATGAAAATGTACCATCGGCAATCCAATAATAACTATTATGTAATAATTCCAAATTTCTTAACGTTGAAAACAATAAAATTCGTTAATTATTAACATTTTCCTCAAAACTATCGTATAATAAAAATGGATCACCACTTACAGATTTTTTTATACACATCTGGAATACTTAGATCAGTTAATGTTGCTGGATTTGGTGGTGCTGAACTAATTTGTTTTCTTGTATGTATACTCTGTTCCAAAAGAGAACGGTCACTCCGGCCGACCAGTTTTCATCAGTCGCTGCGCATCTCCCACCAATGACTCGAAGATGGGCGGTGTTTATGCCCGATCCAGTGTGCATGCGTTCATGCGTGCACTACCGCGGTGTCCCTGCGGGTACGTGTGTCGCGCGTAAACCTCTGCGAGTTCCCTGCGCGTGCGTAGTTATATCACAGAATAGATAAAATCAGAAAGGACACTCGATGCCAAGAACGTTTTGCATGGAGTGGGGACGGAGGCCGCTATCTTCTTATTTATGCTGTTTTGTTAGGTTATGAAATTAAGTTGTTATGAACACTATGAGATATTGTGTAACTCGTGTATGTTTACCTTTCGCTGACTCCCTATTTTACAAATATACAATTTTACATATTATTCTTTGCTAATTCTTAAAAAAATTGTGATTTGTATTGATATTTTTGTTTTTGTCAATTGTTTATAATAGTTGTTGTGATTGGTCAATTTTAATTTTCACTTTTTTCTATTTATTATTATTGTTCCAATTAATTAATTATACTAATGAAGTATTGTTTTAAAAACAAAAGTTTTTGATCACAATAAATAAACAAAATTGAAAAATAGATATACTATATTTGAATTAAATTGTATTGTAATTGAATAATATACTTACCTATAGGTACTATTTATTATTTAATTAAAAATAAGCCAAAATTCCAAAAAGTATGAAGTAAGTCTATGGCCAAAAGTTGGACTTTAAGATTTTTAACTTTAACCGTATCATTTTGTGATTTTATTTTTCATTGTATGGACACACTGATTTATAAATAAGAATATGGCCGCCACGTTTTTGTGTGATAAGTATGATTACTGTGTTATATTTTTTAAGTGTCCACCCCCTGGTTATATCGTTAAAAAACTAAGGGAAAAACACCCCTATTTTTTTATTCCATGGTTTTTTCATGGTTATGTGTCGGAGCCAGGACGCGCTAGCACATGGAAATTGCGTTTTGTGAGCTGTCTAACCTCTACGAAGTACGATCTACTTTTTTACCTCTACGACTGTGCACAGTGTTTTCTGTTTTTTTTTTTCATTTATTTTTCAAATAATGGAAGGCATTCAATCTCCACAAAAAAGGAATCGTAAAGGGAAGGTAAATATTCATTATTCAAATATATTTTAATAATAATAAGCGTATTACTGATTACTCTAGAATTTTTAGATTCCGAGTGAAACGATAAATGTATTGGTTTTACAGTGTTCAGGTTTTTTTTTTAATTTTAATTTTTTTTTTTTTTGTGTCCATGTACCTAAACAATAAAATATGAATATAAAATAGTTGAAATAAAACTTCGATTTTCAACTTTGGCAATATCTTGTTTGATAGGAGATTGCATTAAGAAAAAAATAAAAATAAGGAAAAACGGGAATTCTTACGTAAAATTGGTTTTTAACAAAAATCGATTTTGGTTAGGTGTAACTCTAAAACAAATGACCGCAGATATATGAAATATTCAATGGTTGTTTATATTAACATTTACTATACATACCTACATGATCAAATTTTCATAATATTTTGACTTCTTTTGAACTGTTTCTAATTTTTTGAGTTTTTTTATCTATACATGTCCTTAAAATTTGTCTATTAAAAAAGCTTGAAAATTTAATACAAGGCTCCTGATATACAGGGTGATCCATCTAAGTGGGTACACTAATTATCTTGAAAAGTATTAACATTTATAAAATTTTTTTTTAAACTTTTAGGTTTATGTTTTCTTAAAACAGTATAATATTTAAATATTTTTCACCCTTATATTTTTTGGTGAAACCATTATCAACTTTTGATTTTCGAATGGTAACATATGATTAAAATATTATGAATTAATAAAACCAATTTTTTCGTGAATTTACGTGTTCAAATTTTAAAATTTCGTTGATTGGTTTGTGAGATACAACACCTCGAAGTATTGGTAGATTTTACTATTTTTCGAATAACTGTAAAGACCAGGAGCTAACGATAAATTCTTTATTCGATATCGCCCTGAATCGAAGATAACAAAATAAATCCAATTAGTCTATATCTATTAGTCTAATCGTAATCTTTAACTAATTGTTATTTATTTTATTACCTTGTATTTAGCGCCATAAAAAAATGTATCATTAGCTTCTGGTCTTTACAGTTATTCGAAAAATAGTAAAAACCACCAATACTTTGAGAAGTTGTATCTCACAAACCAATCAACGAAATTTGAAAATGTTAACACATAAATTCGCAAAAAAATTGGTTTTATTAATTCATGATATTTTAATTATGTGTTAGGTATACTATTTGAAAATAAAAAGTTGATAGTGGTTTCACCAATAAATATAAGCAGAGCAATACCCACTATCCCACTTTTTTTATGATTATTGTATGTGGAATAAATAAGAAACGTATTTGAATTTTCATATTTTAGACATGAATATAAAAATTTTATGAATTTTTAACATAAGATAACTGCTATTTTTGCGATTTTAATGAATTCCTAACACAAAATAAATTGCAAATTTTCGTTATTTTTACGTGTTTTGTCAATATTCGAACTTTCTATGCTTATTAAAAAAATTGTGACTATGTTTTTAATATTTTTTAAATACTAATGCGACAATATATTTTAAGCTTCTTTACCCAACGAATAAAATGTTATTGTTATTCATAAAAAAAAACTAAAAAATATTGAAAATCTCAAATGTATATAAATAACTTAAAAATATTCGAAATATTTTGAAAATTGTATCATGTATAGAAAATGCCAGTATAAACATTCAGTTAAAATTTCATGTTTCTATACGGTAATTTGTTTTAGAGTTACACCAATATCTAAAATCGATTTATTGCTTGCATATTTTTATTATGTTTTATTAATTTTAAAATAAATAAAATTTTAGGTACTATTAGTTAACCAATTTTTATAATTTCAGTTTGTGTCGTCTGACCAAAAAAAAAATGATCATTAATGCATACAAACACCATCTTACTCGAAACCCTGAGGCTAAAATGGTTCACCTTAAAAAAGAGTTGTCAGAAGAACTGGGAATTGGCGTTGGAACTATTTATCAAACGGTCAAGAGTACAAACGGTCCAAATCAATTTCATCTCCTAACAGAACTAAAACATTTCAAAACTTGAAGGATAAGGTGGATGATTTTGATAAATATGCAATACGACGGAAGGTACATCGATTTTGGAACGACCGTGAGTTCCCGACGTTAGACAAAATATTTCAAGTTGTTAATGAAGACGATGACCTACCCTCTTTCTCTCGTACCTCAATGTATAGATTATTAAAATCTATGGGATTTGAGTACGCGAAGCAAGGTCGTAATAGTGTTTTAACTGTGGCTACCGATGACTCGGACTCAGATAACGACGTCAGACCTCTTTCAGACGAGTAAATAAATTTGTAAACTATGTATTATTATTTTTTTACAATAATTAATATCATATTTTTATTATTATTTTTTTACTATGATTAATATTATATTTTTATTGTTATTTTTTACTATGATTGTTGTGATTGTATTATTTTTTTTTTTTATATGTTTATATTATATTTGTACGATTATAATTATTAATTGACTATTACCTACATCATGTTTGTGTTATTATGATCTTTCATTAATCTTATTACTTTTGTCTAAAATATGAGTGTTAAGATTTAATGAAAAATGTTCTTTGACAAAAATTGCTAAGTGATAGATCTACAGTGTTGTAAAGTATTTGAATAAATGTATTTAAATACTGTCTTGGGCGTATTTGTATTTGAAAATAAAATAATTTTGAAAAATTCAAACACGAATTATTCGTCAGTTGTCACATTTTTTATTTATTTTTTAAAGTTATAGTATTTTATTTATAATATTTATTCGTTCATAAATGTTTGGAATCCAACTTAAATTAATTAAATAAATTATATTAATTAGCGAACTGATTAGTAGAATAGTAAAATAAAAAAAGTATTTAAAAACATTCCTAGTATTTGTATTTTAACTAATTTTTCTTAAAAGTTACGACGCAATCGCGGTATGCGGGTATAGCACATTAGTCGCATTACTAATACGGTGATTACTAATTACCAGGGTTGGGATTTTATAGCATTTGCATATTTCTTATGAGATGCTTAAAAAATAGCAGAGTAAGCTAAAAATGTGTTTCATGATACAGAGAACTCAAATTAAAAATTTTATTTCGCTTTTTTTTGCATATTTTACGATTTTTTAGTTTTTACTGCTTTTTTTGGGTTTTTTGAGATTTTTTTGCATTTTTACCTGTTTTTGAATCAAAATCTGTCAAAATGTTATGAAATTATATTTTAGTAAACATGTTTTTAGATTTTTCTCAATTGAATTATCAAATAAATTGTAAATGTACCTATAGATTAAGTAAATAGGCCGATTACTATGATGCAATGCCGTACAGCGTTAATATATAGGTATAATATAATACTACGATAATTTAGTTTTAGGTATTTGGTTCTAATTTTTGTTATCTGCTAATTTTGTTGGGTTTTTTTTTTGTCGATTTCTACTGCGATTATTAATCGCCGATTATCAACGTTGTATTATAGACTATAGTCAATTCATTTTATATAGGTACCTAGTTGTCTCGTGTGCCTGTAGTCAGTACCTACTCACGTGTTACATTTTTAGCGCATATTTAGCGATAATTAACTTAAGTAACTACCTATAATAACTTCAAATTTGTAAGTGATTAATTAATAAATTTCCATTTTTTTTGCATATTTTGTTGTTTTTATTGCATATTTTTAGCGCATATTTAGCGATAGTTAAGGTCATATTATAGCGCATATTTATGCAATTTTAAGTGCTATAAAATCCCAACCCTGCTAATTACAATAGCAGTCGTGCGTACCGCTAAAGGTACGGTTTCCTAGACGCGACGGTCTCTCTCCCACTGTTTATATGTATTTTATATTGACTGGTTTCCCAAACGCGACCGTCGCGCTGCGACCAACTTTTTTCGGCGCGACCAGCGACAGCACCGGTCTGAAAGCAGTGTATCGCGACCGTCGCCTGCGACAATATGGCAAAATTAACTTTTTCTGCCGAAGAAGAAGAAAAATTAATTGAAGTGATTCAAAAAAATTCTGTTATTTACGATCTTGCGCATCCAAAATATAAAAACACAATTTACAAGGATGAAATTTGGATTGATATCGCCAACACAATAGGAAAATCTGGTAAGTATAAAATAAAATATTGTTGAAATAATTAAATAATTTAGCACATTAGACAAACAATTTTAGATATATGTTCTTGTAGCAAATTTGTTGGGGAGTAACTCTACCATTGATTAAATATACATATATTACGTATATTTAATCAATGACTAAACTACAAACATTATGATTATTCATTATAATTTCCAATATATTTAAAAAAAACGTGTGGACAATATTGTATTATTTTATAATCATATATTACACAATTCTTTGATTGGTTTATTTTTGATATTGTCAGATAAAAATAATAATAATATCTATTAATACACATTAAATTTGACGTATTATTATACATTGTATTGGGAATAACACAAAAATATTTGCACAGACCTAATAATATATTATATAATATTATTATTATATTATTAGGTCTATGAATATTTAACAAAAGCTATACAACTAAGTGTCACAAAAGTACAGATACTGAGTGTTTTAAATTCTATTTTATAAATACACGATACATGTATTATTTTTCAGTCGAAGATTGTAAAAAAAAGTGGAAATACATACGGGATACCCACAATCGCTGTAAAAGAAAATTATGTACTGGATCTGCAAGCTCAGCAAAAAAACATTGGCCTTTGGCAGACCGTGTGTCATTTTTAAACTCTGTCGAAAATGAACGAAGGTACCTATATAAAAATAAATTATTTGTTTGAAAATTAAATATTTATAAATAATTTGTTTATAGTTCTGAGAGCAACATGGGATCACATAGTGAAGAAGGAACTATTGACACTTTGAATATTGGCAGAGATTCGGTCATTTCACCAGTCCAAGATGAAGAATTGTCTGGGCCTTCATTTACAGAGGAACAAGTGGACCACCCTCTCCAAGATCGAAATTCTCCAGAACGTCTTTTTAAAAAAAAGCAAGCTCGTTTTAAAACAAGCAAACTACCAATGTTGTTATCAAAAAAGGCAGAAGAAAGAAATAAGACCATTAAAAAAATTGAAGAGCAGAACCAGCTTCTTTTAGATGCTGAAAATAAAAGAAATGAAGATGACGAAATTGATTTGTTTTTTAAAAGTGTAGCTTTAAGTGTTAAAAAATTACCCAGAATAGCTATAAAAGAAGCTAAATTCAGAGCATTAAATATGGTAAATGAACTTGAAGACAAATATGGTGATCATTCACATCAAACAATACCAGCTTTCTACCCAATTCAACCAAATTATAACCTTGAGTTTTCTAATTCTGGTACGCCGTCACCTGCAATATCATACTCGATGACAGATACTCAAAGTACACCGTCGCCAGTATCATACAATATAATGCCACATACTCAAGTCACGCCCTCCGCTTCACCTGACTTATTTCAAACATCAATTGCAAATACTTCTTCATTGTCATTAGCACCTTTCGACAACTAGATATAAGGTAAAAATAAGATACAAATAGTTTTAATTTAAACTATGTATTTAAAAAGCACATAAGCATAATACTTTTTTTTATTTAATGAATTTAGTTCTTACAAAAAATATGTCGAGTAGACTATAACAATTTTAAAAAATACATGTTAAAGTAATTAATACATTTTTCATGTAATATTTATTTGATACCTAGTAAAATACAAAGGACAATTTTTTTATCAAACAGTATTTAAATATTATTTTTCACTAAAAATATGTAAACATCTACCAGTTTAATGCACCTTCGTTGTTGAAAAAATGTTTAAATTGATCTCTCACCTTGAATCCTTCCATGTTAAAAAATCCACCTCCTGCACTGATTTCCAACATATTGTTGGTTGGTGCAGTTTGTTCACAGTCGTATTCATAAAATGGTTTATTATTTTTTTCCAAGTATCCGTCTCTCAGCATATTATGTAAACAACATGACACCCATATTAAATTATCACATGTTGTAGTTTGAACATTTATAGGCTGATAAAAAACTCGAAACACTTGACTTAACAACCCAAACGCATTTTCGGTGACACGCCTTGCTCGGCTTAGTCTATAATTAAATGTTTTTTTTGATACATCTTCTCTACTTGATTTTTTAGAATATGGTTTCATTATATGAGTGTGTAAACGAAACGCTTCGTCACCTACAATTACGTGTGGAACTACAATATTAGAACCGGGGAGAAAGCTTTCTTCTGGAAATCCAAATGATCCGTTTAAAATTCGCTGCCCTATGTCAGATTTAAGGAAAATACTACTGTCTCCTTCCTTTCCGTAGGAACCGATATCAACAATCACAAATTTATAATTGGCATCAACCATCGCCAAAAGTACAATAGAAAAAAAATCTTTGTAATTGTAGTATAAAGATCCCGAATTCTGTAGACACCGTATACGTATATGTTTACCATCAATACCAAGTATACAGTTAGGAAAGTTCCATTTATAACAAAATTCTTCAGCCTTTTTTTTAAAATCAATTTGGCGTGAATTTGGCGTGGGTCTGGCAAAAAAATTGGAACTAGTTTATGTTTTAAAACTGTTAAAGTTTGCTTTACTATTATGCTAATATAGTCGTGACATATTCGAAAACCAAATGACAGCGATCGAAATGATTCTCCAGTAGCCATATACCTATAAAAAGTGAATGATATTGATACATATATTTATTTTAAATTATTTTATTACGGTATTTAGTAAAACCATTACAATTTACAACAAACAATGAGCACGTCTTTATCAAATATTTATATACGGTAAAATTGTATAACCACAAAAACTTAATGTCTAATATATAACATTATGTATAACTTTATAAGTTAGGTAACTAATGATGATTGATACAAATACGTATGACAAGTTTATATTATACTAGTAGCTCACCTTAAAGTAACTGCCAATTTTTCTGAAGCTGTAATTGGTTCTTTCACTCGATTGTATGGTTCTTTCGATAATTCTACCTCAACAAGTGATAACAAGTAATCGAATTGTATTTTGTTAACACGGAAAAACTCGCGAAATTTCGTTTGGTCATTCGACAAATGTCTATTTATTAAAATTTCAAAGAATCCCTCTGTTTTTCTATTGATAAATAAGTCATTCACTTTTTGTCTCTTTTTATAACGTGTAATTAATAATTCATCATCTTCTTCTTCTTCTTCAAGTAAGAGTAATATAATTTTATTATTATTAGTTATTATATTAGTGATACTCATATTGCAACTAAAAAATAATAAAACACAAAATACGTCTTCACGGCGAGAACACTGAGACGATACAAAATATAATGTAGACTAATTGTTGGTCTCGGCGACCAGTCGCGCCTGGGAAACCAGCACGCACCAACGACAGGTCGTAGCGACCGATCGCGGCGACCTGTCGCCGAGACCGGTCGCGTCTAGGAAACCGTACCTTAATCGTACAGGTTCGTCAATGTCTTCGAGTATCGTCGGCTAGCAAGGAGGGGGAAATTTGGCCTCAGCACTGCCGCAGCTGTCAGTCGTATGCGCAAAAGTGACCGTTCTCTTTTGGAACAGAGTATAGACATGTAGTACTATTCGTTTTAATTGGTTGATTGGTGGTAGTTGACTAGCAATATTTATATCAGTCTAAATAGTTTAAAAAAATAATATTTGCATTTTTATCAATATTTTTTTTACATTATTTTAGGTATTTAAAATTCAATACATAGTTTGTATACATACTTTAGCTGTAACTACTCCAATAACAGCATGTGTAGTTAGTTGTGACGTTTTAGCGACTTCTTTTACTTCATTGATAAATTCTTTACATTCCTTTAAGTTTTGTGATATCTGGTACATGGGTATTATGATCAATGTATTTAATGACACTTTCACCTTTGGTGTGAACACGACCACGACAACTTAATTTCTTGTAGTCATTAAATTGCCATATAATTTTTTCATTAATAGTCTTTTCTTTTCGATGAATAAACTGATTGTGTACTAATAAATTTTCACCTTTTTGGCTTAACACATACATCAACACCATGGCGTATAATATTAATTAAATAATTAATAAAATTAAATAAAATAAATTTAATAATTTATAATACATTTATCAGTTTATCGCACATGTGTAAATTTCAAACGGCACAAGCGAACTGATTAACCAACGCTATTTATGTATCGCGATTAAATTGTTCCTGACCAAATGACCTCGCTCTTATAATGCGCGCTCCTTTTACCGCGACACCCATAATAATAAACAAAACAATAATACTTATCATTAAATAATATATAATAACATCATACTTTAATTATTCCTTATTTTTTCAAAATTAGATAGTAATAATGATTTTTTTTTCGATTTCCTTTTGAATAGCATCAGCCTGTTTTTTTTATTTCTTCTTCTTTTCTTACTTAGTTCACACCTTCTAACATTGCATGTGCTAATTCAACTTCCTCAAGATTTTTGTTCTCTAACGTTATTTTTAACCGTTTATTTGCTTCATAAAATAACTTATTTGCAGCTTCTCGCTTTAAAGATTTCTCTTCTCTTTTTTTTCAAATTGTTTTTATTGATTTCAATTAATTTTTGTTCATTTGATAATTCTTTTTGGATTTTAGCTACTGCTATTTTTTCAATTTTTTTTCTGCTTTAAATTTTTCATTCTGCATTTTAATCTCTTCTAGTTCATTTAAATAATCTTGATAATGTCTGTATGCTCCCCTTTCCATTGTAATCAATTCTTTGGTAATTAAAACCAAATGTGGTTTATTGTTTTAATGCATTAATGTATCTTTTACTGTCAATAAAGAATTTAAAGTTCTTTCAGAGATTGTGGCTCGATCTTCAGTAAGTATTCGACCAGAAAAAGAAAAACTTCTCTCTACGTCAGCAGTCCCATGTATTAACGAGAGAGCAGCTTTAATCACTTTCACAACATTTGGATATTTTTCTTCTTTAGCAATGGATTTTTTATCAAAATATTGTTGCCAGTATAAATCAATTCGGTAGTCAGCAGATCCTTTAGTATCTTTTTCAAGTTGTAGTAATCTCCATTCGTCAAGTAATAAATCTGTATCTATATTTATGGGCAATTGTCTAGCAAGTTTTATTATATCATTACAACTTTGGTCTGAGCACCTTTCAGAAGGATGTATGCAACGTAAATTTTCAAAATAGGTTTAGTTAATGACGATGCATTAAGTATGTGTTTAGAAGCTGCAATATAGTGTCCTTGAATATTTTTTTTTTTTAAAGTAAAATATCTTTTTCACTATTTTTTTTTTCTTTTAATTAATTTTGTATTTCATCATTAACATCTATATTTTTAACAGGCAGAAGTTTTTCTTTTGTAAAAATATCATCAATATTAATATCAGAAAATGATTTTGGTATTTCATTTAATTTACAAATTTTTCCCAATAATGTTTTAATAAAATCACACAATTCACTATACATGATATGAACTAAAGGTTCTTCTTTTTGCATATGACCTGTAAACTTGGTAAACACTTTTGCACTAGAGCAAACAAATAAAACCTCACATTTTATTGTAGGTATAATTAATAAACTTCTAATTTTTTGGTAACTCCTGGTACTTAAAATAGCTTGTTTTTCTTTTGGTATAAACGTTAAAAAATATTTTTCAATTCCTTTCCAGTATTGTAATAGTCTTTCAGCTGCATTTTGTAATGTTAACCATCTAGAAGTGACATGTTTGATAATTGTAGGTAGTTCAAGATCGTAGGTTAGGTTTAAGATGCTTACAAATTCCTCCCAATGGGATGGAAATCAATCAAAATAATGATAAATTAACAAAATCAAATCTGATGCATCTTCTCCAAATTTACTTAAACCTTTTAAATATGCATTGTGTACTATATGTATATTGCATGTACTCAATTAAACTTTTTTCCCTACAAAGTAATAGTTGCTTGTTTGTTTTTCTATAAACTGCTTTATTAACATTAGGACCATCTGATCCAAGCATCAAAATATTTGACAGTGGTAAATGTGAGTTATCAAGAGCTAGAACTAATTTTTCGAAAAAAATTATTGCTGTTGCTTTACCAATAAAAAATGTTTTCAAATATTGGGAAACTATTTTTCCTATTTCTTTGGAATAATAACGTATTAATACTCACAGTTCTTTTTTGCCTTTAGAGTTAGTAGTTTCATCATAAATAAGACTATAATAAACACCATTTAAATCTTTAATAAGTTGACTTTTAAAAAAAGACCCCAAAGCATCTGTTATAAGATATATTAATTTCTCTCTACTTAACGAAAACCCTTTAGGTAAAGAATCGAGAAACATTGTTTTAAATACATCAACTATGTCATTACAAGAAGCAAACGAGTAGTTACTAGCTACACATTTAAGTGCCCAAACGATTTCGGCAACCACAGCTCTGTCACTGATATTATACAAATGTAAACTTGAATATAATGTATCTGAATTAGTAGAAGTGGATGAAATTTGTTGCGAACTTACAGAAGTTAATCGTAGTTGTTTCGGATTTTATTTATCTTTACACTGCTGTTTATGTTTTAACGTTGAAGCATGCTGAGTTAAACCCTGGAATCCTTTTAGCGAAATACGTAGCACTGCACACAAAACAAAATACGCCATTGTCAAGCCGCTTAGCCCATTCTTTTACTTTTTAAAACCTTGGCCATCCTCTTTTTCAAACCAAACGCACTTAATTTGCATTTACCCATTTTTTCAACAAAAAAACCATTTAAACATTAAAAATGTAAAACTAAACAATATTATTAATAATAATAATAATAATAATATTAATAATATAACTAATATAGGAACCATACTGTTTTATTTTGATTTTTAGTTAATAATTAACTAAAAATCATAATGAATAATTTTGAATTTCAATTTACGGTTACTGGTTATAGGAATGTTAGGATAAACTGATAAAGTGATAAACAATAAGAAAGAAAGTCCACGGAAATTAACAGTGTGACCACAAAAGAAACATTTAAATTTTAAACTACATATTTTTAAGAATATTGAAATACAATTTTTAAAATCTCATATTTGCTTGTCAATGATTCAATTAAAAAATTTAATTAAATTTCTAGAAAAAGTGATAAAAGTGAGGAATTTCTATAATTAGTGACAAAAAGTGTAAAAAGTGATCTACTTGCAGCCCTGTCTTATGTTAAATAAAATATTTATTATCCCACTATAACTATATGAACCCCAGAAAAATAATGTACGATTGGTACGTGTTCGACAATAATGACGCATTTATATACTCAACTAATCTTTTCGGTTGTTATAACACTGCCAATTGTTTTGAATACTGCTCTCAAACTGTCGTTTTCTGATTTCAGGAAACCCTTGAACGAAATAGCGTCGTTAAGTTTCGTCTGGATTTCCGATATTTTTTCTTCGTCCGGATTCGGGATGACTAACATCTTCCTAGTGTATCTATATACATAAACAACATCGATATCAGTTATTATAATTATTTACAATATATGTAAATTTAAGACCATTGGATCTTTGGCGTAAATAATGGTAACAGATAAATCATGTGATTTTTAAAATTCATTGTTTACTCTGGGTTAGGAAAATTCATGATGGGACACTCTAGCTGATCCATAAAAATTTCGGTCAATTTGTCCAGGACGCCTTTCCGGTCCAAATATTCGCGGAAATCTCTGCGTCTAGTCATTAACCCGACCTGTGAACATCGAATCAGTTCAATATGAAGTTATAAAAAAAATATAGAAAAATCAGAGACTATAGATTTTTCTAAGAATGTCAACACCCATGGAAGATCAAAAAAAGCGCTATTTTCTTTGAAATAACTATGATGAAATGAAATATTTTATATAGTATTACATAAACTAAAAACAAGTTATTTCTTACTTCACTAGTGATTAAATTTCATATTCTTATACCTATACAGTGGATATAAAGGTGGATCAAAATATTCGTATTTCGAGAATTTTTTTTTTTAATTCGAAAGTCAAACAAAATCAAAATCAAATAAAAAGTTCGACATTTTATGATTAATTTGAATTTCAAAATAGTTCGAAATCCAAAAAAAATCCAACGTCTAACTTTCTAATCAAAATATTCCAGGTACTTATTGTTAAATATTAAATAATACATTTTATTATCTATATTATATATACCTTTGACCATATAAACTATTTAATAGACGTAGGTACTGTAAATTTATTGACGCCATCTGTCACTGTGTGACGTCACATTTGGGCAATACCGTCATATTCGTAATTCGTACACTCGTCGTATAGAATATAGCCAACGCTATTGCAATCTTTTGACGCTCATTATTTGAATGATATAATATTATTGACGTATTGTCTATTATAGTAATATTGTATAATATAGCAGTGGGCAGTGGCTATCCTGTTATCCCGATAAATAATTAATACCTAAATTAACTAACTTAGATAGGTACAACTGTCTGTTGCACTTCTCTTATAGGTATAATTGATTGTTTAATATTTAGTTATTACTTAAAATATAATTATTAAACTCTAATCTCTACATACATATGAACATAATATATTTATAATAGCTAATATAATTTCTAGGGTCTCACATTCAATAAAAGTTACGAAATACGTAGTACAATATCATACCATTAAACGACTATAAATATGATTTTATTCTTAAATACTATTTAGTTTTGAATTATGCACAAATAAGCTCTAATTTTTTTTACTATTCTCAGGTATTATCATATCATCCTCTGTAAAGTCACCAAAATGTTGATTTAGTTTTGTAAAAATAAACTTTTGATGTAGGTAACTAAAAAAATTTTCATTTATTAAAAAAAAAAATTATACCTACTCTAATGAAACATTGGTGTTTTTTGATATTATATTGTATTGTCTGTTTGTTGGCAGTTTTCTTGGTTTTTATTTTTATTCAAATGAGTAGGAAAAACAAATATTGAAGGTATTTTTCAATTTCTTCTGAGAACTCCAAGGACTAATATCATAGCAGTCATTGGTAAAATGCTTAGAACAAAGTTTAGATAGTTTGCTTGGTGTAAAATTATACCTTCACATAACATGGATACATTTTTTTTAATTCATCATCTTTTGGAAAACTTTAAATAAATAGCAGTAAAGTAGTTTATATTAAATTAAATTAAGAATAGTTGATAATTTTTTGGACTCGCCCGTGAAAGGAAACTTCTTTTGTATACCTTTGAGTACAATTAAATGCAGAACAAGATATGACCTGCCCTTTTTTTAAATAATAATATAATACTTAAAATCTACTTATATATATTATTATTTATTACCAATGAACCAATTTTAAATTATTTTTATTACTAATAGTGTTATAACTAGGAGCCGGAATTATATTCTTTTAAAATAGCCAAAATAAGATGCTAATATTCTCTAAAAAAGCTGAAAATATTCTTGCAATATTCTTTAAAAATCATAATAAAATATGCGAAAAATATGCTTTTTTATTAATTTATTCTCTTGAAATATAAATATTCATTTATTTATTTATTTATTTGAATATTTAGACGGGTGTACCCAGTTACAATTACAAACTTACGTCTAAAGCTTACAATAATATATTGAGATTACAGTTTCTGTGAGAAAAAATGTAAAAATAGTAAGATAGGTTAAATTATAATACATGAGTTTTGAACATTTATAGCCAAAATAATTCACAAGAAAATATTGAATAATATAAATAATATAAAAATATTTAATAATAAAAAAACTTAATGTAATGCAGAGGACATATATTGTAAAATTTAATTACCCAAAAAACTATTTAGGTAATAATTGAAAACATCTATTGACTTACAAGAAAAAAGATCAACACTTAAATGGTTTACAAATTGCATTATTCTATTTATAGGGGCATTTTGACCATAATTAGAACGCTGGAGTGGAACATAAAAAGTGTTCATCTGTCTAGTACTACGATGTGGAACATTGAAGTTTAAGGAAGAAAGCAATTCACGGCAATTAATATCCCCATTCGTTAGTTTATAAAGAAAGCATAAGTCTAATCTTTTCCTTCTATTTTCAAGCGTTTCTAGTCTCAAGTATGATAATAGT
Source organism: Diuraphis noxia (assembly GCF_037042655.1). NCBI lineage: Eukaryota > Metazoa > Arthropoda > Insecta > Hemiptera > Aphididae > Diuraphis > Diuraphis noxia. Next base: position 2,298,030 of record NW_028301711.1, read on the forward strand.
GGGCGATAAGATGAGTGAGGAATGCGTTTAATACCACATTTTAATTGTTTAATTCTTAAAAAAACGGTTTTGAATTGAAACGATAGCTTTTATAGCACCTGTTGAGTTTGGACACCACACAGTAGAACCATAGTCCAATACTGACCTGACAAAGGAACAGTAGAGAGATTTTAACGCTAGCTGATTGTTAAAGCCTTTACAGCTGCGATTTATGAAGCCTAAAATTGAGGCCCAAGCTTTATTTTGGATATAAATATAATGATCATTACATGAGACGGATGGGTCAAAATAAATTCCCAAATCTTTGAATAGAAAAACTCGATCAAGTAAGATGTTATTTAAACGATAATTATACGAAATTGGGTTACGAATTTTTAAAAGGTCATAATTTTACATTTATTAATGTTTAAAAATAAATTATTTAGACTACACCAATTAGTAAGACGATTCAGGTCATCCTGAAGCAACACGTTTGGAGATGAAACCATGCGATACATTTTCATATCATCTGCATAATGTAACGTATTAGAGTTTGTAAATTCGACATCATTAATGAATAAATTAAATAATAACGGAGCTAAATGTGATCCCTGTGGAACACCAGAGTTAATTTCAAATAATGACTTGAAATTTTTACATTTTACATATTGCTGCCTACCAGGTATAAAGGAAACTAACCAAGAGTGAAAAGGATCGCGTATACTTAGATTATATAACTTTGAACTAAGTACATTATGATCAACTTTATCAAACGCTATTGAGAAATCAGTAAATATGACATCAACCTGAAAACCAGATTTGAATGCTTGTAGGGCGTAATTTTGGAAAACTAATAAGTTGGTAGTGGTTAATTTACCTGGTATGAAGCCATGTTGAACATCAGCGATAATGTGCTTAAATAAAGGAAAACTTTTTTTATGTACAATAGTTTCAAACATTTTAGGAATAATGGAATTTATCGAAATAGGATGATAATTAGTAACTAAGCTAATATCACCCCCTTTAGAGATAGGCAGTACATAAGAAACTTTCCATTTATCAGGATAAACTCCGGATCTGAGTGACATATTGAATAAATATAACAAAGGAATATACAAAACAAATTTGCAGTTATTAAAGAAAACGTTTGAAATATTATGGGGACCTAGACTAGTAGTAGACTTTAAGCAATTTAATTCATTATAAATAACACTTGGCGTAATTACACAGGTATTTAAATCAACTTTTATTTTTTCATCTTTTGTAAATTTATCATCAACAGATATATTTGGCGTAGAATTTAAGTTTTGATATAGAGTGGAATAATAGTTTGCAAAGCAATCAACGACTTTATCTCTTCTAAAGACAGTTTGATTATTATGCAAGATAGTAGAATTAGATCGTCTGTTATTAATATATTTCCAAAACGTTTTTGGATCGGAATCAATAGAGCTTTGTGTTCTTTGAATAAATTTCATATAGTCGGATTTGTTTACAACTTTACACCACCGAGCACGTAAATTAGAGAACTGGTTATAATTTAAATTTGGAGGAGATTGTTTATATATTTTATGAGCTATTTTTTTTTTTTTTTAGAAAATTAAATGCTTTAGAGTATTGGAGAACCAGGGAGGGTAATAACGGTTAACATGAGAAATTTTTTTTTACAATTTTAATTTTTAAATTACCCGTGACTGAAAAATCGTTTTCGTCATATGTCATCAATGGAGACATACTTCCGTATCTTGGGGTGACGGTTGTAGCATCTCAACGTCAAAGGCATCGATGTTATTCTAAAATAATAAACTAATCATATCATCAACTGTGTAAATGAGTATGTTAAATTGTCTTACTTTTACCGAGTTATTCAGCTTTTCCAACCATTTGATTGCAAGTTGTTCAGTTGCGAGTAATTTTATCTGGTTTATAAAGCATTGTTTGTTCTTCGGTATGTGCTTTGTGATTAATTCAGTATGAATTCCTTTGGTTATTTAAATTACTTCTTCGAGTGTCGCTGATTTATTAACATTAAAATCGGTTTAAGGTAGTCGGTTATTTGATCGAGTTGATTTAAAATAATAGGTAGTACGATTATACTGGTGCTTGCATTCAATATGGTGGACTGTTTTTTGGGCGGCCGAGGTGTCCATTCTGATTTCATATATTTTATGTATATATACTACTAACACCACATGTGGTTAATTTGCGTTAACTTTGTAACGGAGCAGCCGTCACCACATAAAACGGCCCTTCTCAGGGCCAACACATTTGACATCTAATTCGACAATAACCACACTACGACGAATGATAGGTTGTCAGGTAAGCAAGGATCAATATTATGACGAAGGAAAACCGCACCGAGCTAACGGCAATAACTAAGCAAATGTGCGGTAATGACTCGTCAAACCAACCAATCAGGAACCAATGTAACCCATGAAAAGGTCACCCGATAGGTATAAATACCGGTGCATTTGCCGAACAGTTATCAGTATTTTAACATCATTTCAGTCGTCAACATAGTATAATACACAGACATTGATGACCAGAACCAGAGACTAGACGATTGCCGCAAGTTGCCAAAGCAGCTCATTCGACGTTTTGAAGCCGATCGCCGCGACGCCCATCTCCAAGTGCTGTTGAACGTATAACGTCACGTTATAAATTAATAACTGACTCTTGAGTTCTTGACGACAAACGACAGATTAACAGAGCCACAGAGCAAATTATATTTAATACCTATTTTTCATAGGTAGTCTATTCAGAGTTACGACTTTACGAGTGCTTACGACTATCGATAAATATCGACATGTCGGTGTTTACTGTGGACCGAGGTGCTGAATTTTATTGAAAAATAATCGTCGAATGGCCCGAGTGAGTGACTTACGGGTATGCTAATATTGTTTATAATATTCACAGCGAGTCGCAACTCGCAAATACATACATATATACGTATACACTGTCCTGGTGAAGTGGTGACCGACAACGGTGACAACCGAGATAATTATAAATCTATTAAAGCCTGTAATCTGTATCAAGGCATGTCTGAGAAATAACTTAGAAAAAAATAGATGAATATATCGATATTACATATACGCATCGATATTATGTCGATGTATCGGTATAAAAATTCGATAATATCATACTGTAATATCGATGATATTTGCGCATCCCTAATAACGTGACAAACTGCATCAACCGTCGATCCAGATCACCGGGTGCTCCACATTCGGTTATGTAAGACCGTGAAGGTATTTTGAGCTCGTTCCTTATTGTAATTATATATATATCGAAATCGTGCCTCTGTAGGCCTGATACCGCCCGCCACGGCTCACTTCATTTAGCCAACCGCGCGGCCCGGATTCACACTTCCCCTACTAAAATTGTGAAACCATTATTTTGTAATATATTGTATAATAAAATAATGTGACACCATAAAATTAGTCTTGATTCAACAACGAACAGTCCGCCTAATATCGGCGCACTGTATCAACTTCCGCGTCATTGTTGCAATAAATTAACAGAAAAAAGTTCAATACCTATTACAGTCTATAGATATGGAAGAAATAAATAAACGTGAAAAAAGGGGACTGATCAATTTAGTAGGTCATATTCAGAAAACTTTATTCGGAACATTAGACAACGAGGGCGGAGATATGTATAATACGCAAATTCGGGAGCTTCAAAATAGTAAAATAGTTGATAAGCAAACTAGTATATTAAAATTAACAAATAATGTTTTTGCTTTTAAAGACGCACAGGGAATGGAAATCCAAATCAAAGGTTTAAATATAACATGTAGCAACTTCGAAATCAGTTTAAAACGTGTATGGTATCAAATAGACATGTTGGAAATATGAATAATAATAACGAATTTAATAACAACATTATTGTTATTAATCCAACAATAAGTATTCGAAACGGACATGGTAGGTGAAATAATATCGGCAGCACAAAATGGTATTATACATTTAGATGTATCTACTAGAGAATTAAGAATGCAGCTGCGGGACATACTATTAAATCTGCCCAGGAAGCTGAAATTACTGTTTGATGTAAATTACATATCTCTCTATGAATTAAATTAAATTTCAAAATTAGCTATTGCATACATGAATGGAACTCTCATATTCGAATTAGTAATTTCGTTATTAAACCCAGTAGAACCAACGCTATATCATATAATACCACTGACGGTACGAAAAGAAACTCTACATATATGCATCTCACACCCGAATTCGAATATAGTGATTGATTAAGCGTAAAACACTCATTATCTCAAAAAGTATTCACTTTTTTCAAATTTTTTTTTTTCAAAATTTTAGATTTACGCTGTTCTAGAATTATATAATTATTTAATATTTTTCACCCTTATATTTATTAGGTAAACCACCATCAACTTTTGATTTTCAAATGGCAACCCATACTGAAAATTTCATAATTTAGTAAGGCTTTTTTTCTTATGAATTATCACGTTTAAATTTTCATTTTTCGTTTATCCGTTGACGAGATACAACTCCTCAAAGTTGGGGTGTTTTGGGAGGTGTTTGTGTGTAAATGCGTTATACCTAGTCAACACTGCAGACTGCAGTTATTAGGATTTTTGTGCTCCAGCGTAAAAAATAATAAACTATTCAAATCAATTCAGTAAGTACGATAGTTAAGCCTAAGTTGTGCCCCAAAATACCCCATTATGTTGCACAAGTTCTCCCCCACGCTAATAGTACGACTGGTTATGATATTATTGATTTTACTTATTTTACTTATCGCTTATAAAGACCAGAAGTTACAAGTAATAAATTCGATACTGAAGATATGGTGATAAATGATTATCAGTGTATATACTTCCGACAATAACATTTATTGTTATACATACATATTATAAGTTATTGGATTATTGGACTATCACGTCTTGTCACATGTAATCCCACGAGAGGATCAAGAGCAAAATTCAGCGAGCAATCAGAAAGTAAGGATTATTATCATATTATCATATAATCATATCATATAATACATTACCCGCTCATTTTTAAAAATAAATATTTAAAAACAAAGTAAGTAAAAACAAGTAAGGATTATTACCATATATTCATATAATAATTAAGGAATATACTATTTACTCAAATACTTTACCATACTGGACTACAGTGTAATTTAAACTGAGAATAAAATATAATAATAATAAAATAATAATTAATATGTATGGTCATTTGAATTATGGATGTGTAATATTTTTCGTTCAGCATAGAGCCTTCCAATAAAAAAATCGATAAAAACAGCTAAATTGATAAAAAAAAAAAATAAAAAAAAATTGATAAAAACAGCTTCAACTTATAACAAAAAAAAATAATTATTAATCTCAACTTCAAAGTATTACCACTGAACGTGAAAAAATTGAAATTAAACAAAGTTTTAAAAATACTCCAGCAGTAGGAATTGAACGAAAAATATTACACATCCATAATTCAAATGACCATACATATTAATTATTATTATTATATTTTATTCTCAGTTTAAATTACACTGTAGTCATTTAATATACCAATAATAACATTAATTATAAGAAAGCGCATATTACATACATTATACCTACTTAGCATAATCATTAGACTCCATAGAGCCCTATGAATTATGATTACCTGTCAATGTATCTTAGATACTATATTTACACTACCTACCTAGACAATTAAACAGCAGCTTAATTAAATAATGGTTTTCACACTATACAGTATACATTATTAGTAGGTATTAGGTATAATATAAAATCTCCATTAACCATTATCAATATTATAATAAAAGAGAGAACTTTTATTTAAAAGATTTATTGTTTAATATATCTTCTAATGATTTTAAATAAAGAATTGATTCATTCATATCCCTTAGTGGTATATACATTTTTAAATGTTCTACAATTAATAGATACTTGCAATATTTAAATATAAGACCAACATCATTAATGAATAATAAAAATAAAAGGTGATATAATCATGACTCTAAAAGATCTATTCGATAAATAAGATATTATTACTACCTATTTTACCTACCATTTAGAGCTTTAAAACATGTTCTTTTGTTAAAACGATTTTGTGGTATTCTTCAACATGTTTTCGTAGCAATGCATATCCGCTGAATAATTGTCCACATTTATTGTCTGGGCATTTTATTGATTTTTTATTGATATTTTCTACAAAGATTCCACTGCCGCACTTCTTTCTGTGTGCTACTAAATTCCGATGGTAACCAAAAACTTTTTTACATATATTGCACGTAAGTGAAGACGTAGGCGACATTATATAAACTGTGCTTAGGCGACACTTAAATTGATTTTAAGTAACACTTATATGGTTGTGCATACGAGTACCTAACAATATAATAAAGTTGCAGTGTATGCATATGAAATAATAAATAATAATTTACAAGATGTTATGAACAAGCGTCAAGCTGTACAAAGAAAATTAATAATATTTAATATGTATAACAACACTAATAACATTCATAAACTTAATGATCAACCATCAACTTTTTATACTAATACTATAAAAATACTAGTTAGTTCATATTTATTTAATCGTTGTACACTCAATTTACAATTCTGAATAAACTATACTAACAAATTTAAATAAGATTTTAAACAGGTAAATTTTACATTACCTATGATAAATAAATTGGCTCTTAACTAATTTTATTCATGACCAATTGTCCCTTATTTTATAACAATTTTCAGTGACGCTGAACCCTATGATAAATATTCAACTAGCTATTTTAACCTAAATGGGTAATTGGTTAGTGCGTAAAAATAATGATTTATATTTTGTGCGTATTAATGATCTTAATCCTGCCTCAAAAAAGATAAGTTTCTGTATTAATAATTGAGAAAAACTCGTCTTTTGGATGTCTTGGTTTGTATGAAGAGTACATAAAATGTGTAGTTATAATTCAAAATTACATAAAATTAAACATCAATATTTTGTTTTGTAGGTTAGGTTAGTAAATTATACTCCCCCCCCCTTACAAGTACAATATTAAGGCTGATATTTAGATATTGTTGCCTTTTAAAATATTTTTCGCTTAACTAAATTTTAGGACTTCAGCGTCACTGTTAATATTATGAACCATTAAAAAATTTTACTTTCATTTATAAGCCCAGGACTATGAAAAATCTATTCCAAAATGATGATACAGTTAAATCAAAATTTTCGTTTTGCAGTTTTGCAAAATATGAGTAAAGATATAACATGTATTCAAAAAATTGAAACCAAATTTCCAATAACCGCAGACTTAAAACAAAAGTAAAATTTTTAAAATGCTGTTAATAATATTTTAACTCGAATTTAGTACAAATTACTATTTAATGACAACACCAATCATTGACAGAAAGAATTTATATTGAGCCATTACTTAGTAGTAATTTATATACATGTATAATATACATATTATATGTATGTATAATAATAATTAATCTCATACCTAATAACTATTATTATTTTTTTTTTTTTATTTGCTTTACGCAATTTACACAATATGTGTAGGTATGTGTGTTAAACACAAGATACATTTATCTTTTAAGTTGTAATGATTAATGTTGTCACCTCACTTAAATTAATTATAAAATAACATACAAATTATAAAACATTAACACTAGCAAAATTTTTAGCTTTCAATAATTTCATTGGTTATGTGACGTTAGTTGTCCAAATAGATTTTTTTCCACTTCTTGCAATTATTAACTTGATTACACCATAGATTACACCTAAACAATTTATTTGTCATTATAATAATTAAATAATATTACAGTTAAACAAATTTATACTTACTTAATTTATTTTGTAGTCATATTTAAATCCAATATGTGAGACAATATTTATATTTATTTTTTTCACTGTTACCAAAATATTGGTATTTTTAATTGTAATTAGAAATAGGAGTATGAATATCATTTTAGCATGAAGAATATCCCAACTTGTATGTGATAGTAGATTTAATTATGGTATATTCAAATTGCGATTTGAAATCATAATATATTATGTGTATGAAATACATTTAAACAACAATTGTAGATGTATAAATGATTAAACTGAAATAAAAATGTTTTAACTTAATGATACCTATATGCATTGTATTATTTATTTAATTGTAGAAACTACTAACTAGTAAAACTTACCAACAAATTGTACATAATATTATTTATATTATGTACCTACTCGTCAAGTATCCAATTTTCATGTGATTAACCAATTTAGGTAATTTCTTATTTAATTAAATTATTAAATAAAATACAATATGTGGTAGATAAGAAAAGATTTATTCAAGAACTTTGTATAATGTTTATATTAAACTTGAACTTTATTATAACCTAATAAGTGCATTATTAAAATTTAAACACTTAAAAATGATAAATATTAAACAGTAAAACTTTATTAACATTAACGACTCGATTCGAGCCAATTCAATAATTATTCAATCTTATAATCACATCGTGCTTATAATCTTAAAAGTTTATAACATAACCGTTTATCAGAATATACTCAACGTATTGCCATGTGCTTCACGATAACCAAGTATTGGGTATAATTTCATATCATGTAACCATGAACTATGATATCTGTAATCGTGCACATAATAATACAAATAACAGCTGATGTGAAAATACGTAATACGGCTGTTATTAATGGTCTGATAATACATTATGTATGATATGAAAATACGTCATTGTAGTGAGTAGGTACAAAGATTATCATTTATCGCCGATATACCTTGTGGTTGAACAATATCGAATTTATTACTTATAGCTTCTGGTCTTTGTAACTGATAAGTATTATTATTATGACCAGTGCCGCAAACTTATGTGCCGCTACTTAATGGGGTGATCTACATATGCTAACCCTACTAAATTGGCATTATAAAATACATTTATGGGCCCAACTTACGTTTACATTAGGTACTTATTGAATTGATCTGAAAAATGTAATATTTTTTACCCTAGGGCATACAAATTCTAATTTTCGCGGTAGATATAACACATTTACACACAAACACCTTCCAAAACACCCCAACTTTGAGGAGTTGTATCTCGTCAACGGATAAACGAAAAATGAAAATTTAAACGTGATAATTCATAAGAAAAAAAGCCTTACTAAATTATGAAATTTTCAGTATGGGTTGCCATTTGAAAATCAAAAGTTGATGGTGGTTTACCTAATAAATATAAGGGTGAAAAATATTAAATAGTTATATAATTCTAGAACAGCGTAAATCTAAAATTTTGAAAAAAAAAAAAATTGAAAAAAGTGCATACTTTTTGAGATAATGAGTGTTTTACGCTTAATCAATCACCCTGTATGGCCATTTCAAAAACACACGAGTACTATCTAACGATTTCCGTAACACATTTAATGAAATGTAGAGAGCTAACAAGCATAACTATGTGTCCCGAAACACAACCGTTGTGTATAGGGTCCACAGTGACTACCTTGTGAAATTGAATTATTTATGAAACCAACGGTGGTGCCGTCAACCTGCGCAATAAAATACTTGGAATTATCACGTAGCATTTACAATAAGTTAAAATATAATAAAAAATGGATTTATATAATAAACACGTTGGACGACGTGGCTGTCACTTGCGATCAGTGGGATAACGCTAAGAATTTACAATTAAGGGGTGTGGGTATAATAACATTAAGCGAACAGTGCAGGGCGCATACACCACAGGTAGTGCTAACGCCTAATAGGCATCTGAAGTCTGTACAGTACTTCGATTTTATTCCTCCGGTGAACATACCAACTAGTATAAAACTTCCGTCGATACCTAGTGTTAAATTTGAAAATATACTTGTACATAAAAATCTCATAGTGAAATTGATATTAGTGACTTTTCTAAAACCATCGAGGAGTTAGAAAACGCCGTAGAGGATGAAAAGAACAGGAATATATTACAGTCAACAGGTGGTATGCACACAAAAATAATTATAATATTAGGAATAATAGTAGTTTATAATTTATTTAATATTTATAAAAATAAAAGTAAATATTGTAACCATAGACTAGTAATTCCTAAAGTAGAAGTAACCTCATTATAAAATATTTTTGTGACAAAATGGTTACAGTAAAAGAATTAGTGCGGTATATGGAGCAATTGAGAATCGAGTTGTATGAGAACGCTCATACTTTGGCAACCAACCCGGGTGGTCAGGCACCGATCTGCTTGAAAATTCATTTATTAAAGACAAACCGAAAAACAGGTTTCCTTTTAAATAGGCGACAGGTCCACGTACTATATAACATTTTGTGCACTTTTATAGAGCGCCAAATGACGAAGAGGGACAGGATCATGAAACCCCTGCCACTCAATATTCCATTCACTTCAAACCGAGACTCTAATAGTAGATGTACTTAAGGAATTATTTTATAATGTAGCAGTTTAAATTACATCCAATTAGATAAATAAATAAAAGTAATATGTAACAGAACGTAGTTAAATATCTAATAATTTATCATTTTAGAAAAAAATATAAAGCATCAAAAATGAATACTGTAAGATTTAGCCGAGTGTTCATGGAGCAATTCGTCGACCAACTAAAAATAACTTTTAGCCAGGAATACCACGTGAATCCGACGGATTAATATAAATATCGAAATCCGTCCTGTTTAAGGGGCCATGTTAGTCCCACTAACAGAAATCTAGGAGGTCCCTTCAATGAGGAACAAATCGATTTGATAACTGTGAAATCTACTGTCCACTGTCCAGATATTGATTTTTTATAGACTGTGAGCTTTCGGCCTTTTTATGGGCTTACTGACCACCCATCACACAAGGGGAACACTTGTGTGATGACGCATAAACCGAACCGCGTGGTGTCCAGTGGGCACGTCGGTAGAATCTATGGGCTTTAAACAATTTGAAGTTGAAATACCATAAAAATATTAAAGAAAGATACATCTTAAAAATGAAAATAAAAATGTATGGTAACAAAGAGATTTATATTTTACAGGATACACTTATAGTAATAATGAGAATAATAATGAAACCATATTCAAATGGCACATGGCAAATGCATAAAATACAAGAATATACTTTTTTTATATGAAAATTTGGTGGGGGGGGGGGAAGAAATATGGATAAAATAATATTTGGAAATAATACTAATACGGGATGCGGCTCCAGAATGTGGTTGCCGAGCTTATACAAGGAAATATCTATATAAATATATATAATATAAATAATATATATAATATATAACAAAACAAACAGAGGATTGAGGGGATAAATTCAGATAAAATAATACTAATACGGGCTGCGGCTCCGGAGTGCGGTTACCGAGCTTATTATATGAATTATGAAGAAATAGAAAAAGTAATATAATATACATAAAAATATATATATTAATACGGACCCAAGGCTCCGTAAAACGGTTACCGGGGTGTAAATATTGCCCGGGAGATTTTGAAGGAAGATGTACATATATAAAGGAAACGACATGATAAAATGGATATATATATTGTAGGGGAGGTTTTTTGGGCCAAGTTAATGATACGTTACGAAGACCTGAGACTGTGGAGATGTCGGTGAATGTCGGTGGCTTCCCCCGCCACGGGCCTATACAGGTGTTTTAGCCCATTATGATAACAATATACGACGTGGTAAAAAACAATATACAAAAAAAACCTTTGGTCCACGTGGGTTCCAGCGCCAGCACAAAACGCCTTGAAACAACTGGAGGTGGATGTCGGTAATGTGTCATATAAGATGGTGGATGACAAAATGCGTTGAGACGTAAATCGTCATGGACGTCGTCGGTGAGTTATAGCGATCCTGATGAGGCATGCATTGTTGTCTTGCGGGGGGAATATACAATAATTTGGAACACAGGTATGCACTGATGACGCATACCAGCGGCGCGGACGATGACGGCAGCGACAACCGAACAGGTACGAGGGTATGAGGGGAACGGGGAAAAGGTATTGCATAACACAGCTATTATTTTAATTATAATTGAGAAGAGTGATAAGGAATTATTAAAATGCAAGTGGCCTAAAATTCCGTGGCGTTACAAGACTTAGGATAATGGATTCCTCGAATTTATTATTCATAAATCAAGTCCTACTTCTTACCTACTCATAAGAGTCGTTACCAATGTTTATAACCTTGACTGTAATTAACTCATTGTCAAATTCGACTTAAGCCCCATAACATTTAAACATTAATAACCATCCACTGATGTGGTTTGAAGTTGAATGAAAAGTTAAATACGAGCTTAATATTACACTGAATTATTCAGTTCGCGTTTAGTTTAACATTCAAAATCTGAATTCGATTCCATACCATATATGTTGAATTTAACCTACCTTTAATATGCAGTATGGGCCGTAGAATAGTTTAGTAGTCATACCTAACGTGACTATACTAACAAAATATGTAAAATATTGTTTATTCATCAATTGATTTTTACCAAATATAACTTATATAACTTATGTTATTATTAAATATACATATAAAATTATTTTTTACGTTTTACAATTTTAGGATATAATGTCACGGTCGTTATCACAACGATCGTGGCGTTTTTCTCGACGTCCGCGAGAACGCGACCGCCAACCGGTCTGGCCGCCGCCGTCGAGGCAGCCACCGGCCCGGAGGCGAGAGACGACAACGGGCAGCTTTTGCCTGACCATCGTCAACGCTGCACACGAGTGTACTAATTAACGTGGTTAATAAAGTGTGTTGTCGTTATAAACGTGTCGAAGTTTTTTACCTCATTCCGCTCAATCTTTTATTTTCCACCAAACCCATTAAAAACTTAATAATTGCGTTGTTTTTGTTCTGACCTGCACAGTTATCACAAAAAATATAGAGGCGTTCAACTACTTTACCAATATTACTATTGATGTAATGACTTATAAATTATAAGACTTCGTTAGGTCCTTACTGTGGATAAGTTTGAACACCAAAGTTACAAACTGTGAGATATCTATAATAATAAAGATCTTGGACAGGTATTTGAGGTAATGAATTGGCCATGTAATCGATACAAATGCCCACAATTTTTGTATCGTCCTGGCATATTTTTTTAATTGAGCTTAAAGCTATTTAAAACTTTTGACTTCGACGCTTGTGAATTAACAATTCAGCAACAGCCACTTTTTTGTATTTTCATTAAGACTTCAAGATTCTAGCATTTAGCTCTTCACAAGTGGGACAAGTAATCTTTTATGGACGTTAAAATCTCTGATTGAAATTTTCTTTAACATACAACCAGAAAGATTTATAAGAAACTTTGTGATAAGTATATTTTTCTTTAAACATTTCATTCATTTTTTTGGCAGACAATTTTGCATCCAAATATTTGACTTCCTTTCCAGTAGAGAGAGATAATTTTATTAGAAAATATTCTAAATAACTATGAATATCAATCATAATTTCACCACCCAATGCATTACAACTAATATTTTTCCTCGCATATCCCGTGAACTTTGAATATTTTTAGATAAAAAAATTAGACGTTCTCAGCGTTTTTTTGCTATACCGAAAAACCTACTAAAAAAAGCACTTTTACATACCATTTGTTTTTTTGTTTGATACGTGACGAAATATTTTATCGAAACCGATTTGGGCTTGGCTTGTTCAACACACATTTCTAATCTACTTCGTTTTCTCTGTACAGGCTATAATTCCATTAAACGTTGTATGTAACAGATAGACATTTTTTTTTACACTTATAGATCACCCATTTTATTTTAATACAATTATATTATTTAGTAATAAAAATAAGTGTACATGCGTGCATATTGCTTCTTGCAAATTTTCATGAATTTCTTTTCCAGCGTAATTTATATAAGATTCACATCTTTCTTCCTTTTTGAAATTTTAAGAATTTCTGTCTCGGAATCAGTCAGAATTCATTTTCAAAAATAAAATAACAGTTGTCACTATACTTTACTGTAGTAAAGGCAACGATATACTGATTAACATTACACTGATTACAGCAAATTATAATGGTTATGGATAATATTGATAAAAATAATATATTTATATATACAGTAAATTTCTTGGAATTTTTCTCAAGACGTATTGTATAATATTAATAGTACATAAATTGGTTTCAATACAACTAACATAAGATAAATTCAAAATAATTATTTATATAAGATGTTTACTGCAGAAATGTGACATGTCATGGAAATGTTCCCTTTCTGCAGTAAAGTGAAATTTTTAAACACTAGGTATATTACTATATTTAACGTTTGGATAGTCGGATTTCACTCCTTTCTGTTATAGGGCGTTATGGTCAGGATAAACAATAAGGAATTAATAATGCATACAAGTAATTATTGCACAACGGCGCACGAATACTTTATTTTTTTAACAATATGTTTTTGAGAAAACACAAAAAAAATCCCATAACAAAATATTATAATATAAAAATATATAAAGAAAAGATATCGACACCGGGCGTCCGGCTATATCACACACAACGGGTCGTCGAGACGAACTGACTGACTAGGAACTACAACTCTTATCATAATATCATTATTTATTACTACTTTGCAGTTAACGATGTATTTACGCGTGCTTAACGAAAAATTATAATAAAATCAAAATTGATAAAAATAGACTTGTTCCGTTTCTGCAGTTAGTGATTCATTTATCAATAATCGTTAAAATGATTTTTACACTTAATCCATCAAGAGAAAGCACCGCGATCCGACCAAAAACTTTTTTCTACTTGCCAATCCCCTCTCGATTCTATGCCACAGGGTGTCCGGATTCGAATACAGGGTGATGAGGGGAATGTGCAGGATCGGTGTGCTCTCTCACTGGATATATAATAGAAAAATATATACTTAAATTAATATAATTTTTCAAAAAAAAAAATATTTAGTGCCTGTATTGGTTTGCAATAAAATATAATAAATCAGGATCATTTATATAATATTTAAAAAGATGTGTATTCAAATAAACGATTACCTAATAAAAAAGTATTTATAGGCATATTAACATTTTTGGTAAAAACTTTTTAGAAATTGTATATTTAAAAAAACTCGTTGATTAGAGTCAATGAAACTAACAGTTGTTAATATTAGGATCTGTAATTGAAAAAAGTTCATTAGATATAGATCTATATTATAACATTGCTAGGTATGCAAAAAATTGTATAAATGTTTTTTAAAATAATGTTTTGACCAAGCATTTTACGTCAGCTATGTGAAACTCATTTTGTTGTTTTTGTTTATGAGTATGAGAATCAAACATAGTTTGATATTAGCCGATGTGTAAATTTATGTTTGAGCTACATAAATTAAAAATGCAGCAAAGTATACATATTCTACGTGTCAATAATATCCCGGTTTCTCCACTCTAGATCTGGTCATGATATTATAATATATCATAATGCAAAAATATTTTTGTTAAAAATACCTTATCGCTGAACATGTTTCCACTGTTCAAATAAAACTCCTTATTTTTGATTGGCTGGTTTGTCATCTTACTTCTGAAAAGTGTTTGTCAATTGTTATATAATTAAAATACTATATGATTTAACAGGATTCGTTTTCAATATTTTTGATATTTTTAATCGAATCAACAACAACGTCGTTATCATTATCAAATAGTCGTTGGTAACTAATAGTTACCTATGACAATATATAATATAAATTATAATATTATACTAATCTATAAACATATATTAATAAAAGGCTATTTATGTGTGTGCGTGTGTGGGTGTGGGTTTACCGTTAGTGTCTTATGGGATCCTGCGTGTAGAAACGGAGCGTTTAAAACAAAAATTAAATAATATACCAGCTTGGTTTAATCTTTAATCTATGCGTTTCTGCTACAACCAAAGATACGTAAGTATAAGCGGCCGGTCTACGGCTATAACCATGTTTAGCGTTTAGTTGATAATATTATGTGATTATCAATATTATTTTGGCGATGGGGTATCACCAATGCGCGTATCTGTCTCGCTCACGAGGAAGGTAACACGGCCGTTTGGTCGCTAAACCAGCAGGTGTACTAAATAATAAACAACGTACTAATTTTTGGTCGAGTGACGTGAGTGGTTAAGTAAAACTTTATTGTTAAAAAGGAAAAACGTATAATCATATATATATATATAAATGAAGGTCGGACAAATAGGTGACGTTAGCGTACAGAGGTAGTTTTTCGCGTAGAGTCGAGTAGAGACGTCGGGTCGGTCAGACGGGAAAAAACATAGTGACAAAATGTCGGGCGCGACGGTCGGCCGCACGTCACGGCGGCGGATCGAGCCATAGAGTAATATAGAGATGCCGTTCGAAAAAAAAAGTGAAGCGGAAAAGGTGTATGTTTGCCAGTGTTGCCTATCTAGTGGAAAAAAATTATGTTGTCACAAAGTGTACGATAAAATGAAATCACGTTTCGTAACTTCATTGCATTTTTTTTTTTACACATTTTTGAATTTTTAAGTGTATAAATATGTGCATATTTAGCAATAATTTTTGCATAAAAATCGGGCCCTAGTAATAATATATAAGAGCTTATAATAGTTTTGCTCTTTTGGTGCACGATTGACAGTCTTGTAAAAGATACTTTTAAAAAGTATTCAAGTACAGATACAAATACTTAAATTCAAAAGTATTTAAAATACGTATTTGGACACTTGGAAAAAAAGTATTTAAGTATAAATACGAATACTTTTAAAAAGTATTTAAATATACTTTCAAATACTTTTTTTTTTATGTTTTATCTTTTTACCTTAACCTTATAGATAAATTTAATCATTAGTAAACTGAATTAATTTTTTATTTCAGCACTCTAGTTTTACTTAAATTTACTAATTTTATAAATATGGCATAGTAGTTATTATTATTTAATATCAAGAAAAACAGCTATATTTTTTTTTATTAGAATTTTGTATTTACAGTTGACACATGTATTAATCTATAATAAATAATTTATTGCACTTCAGTACCTAGTATAACTTTTTCATAGAATACTTTTACTCAAATACTTTACAAGACAGGCGATTGATTCTGTTATTTTCATAGTGGTGTAGCACACTGCTATATGCCAATCTCTGCTCAACATTTAATCCTGAAAATACAATAACAGTAATAGTAAATTATTATGTTCCTTTTTTGGTTATGTATTTATTTTTATAATGACATATTATATGAACATCATTTGTATGTGTTTATATTAATATCATATACCTAAATTGTAAAACTTAAATAATAAACTATAAATTCAATTATTGTCATTTAAAAATATTTAGTTTATTAAACTATATACACAATACACAAGTTATAAATTATTAAATGAATGGGCGGAGAAACTATACAATAATAATAAACAAAAACTAAATTATTGTCCTTTAAAAAGAGTAAGTTTATTAAACCACATCCGAACAGAAGGGGTTTCATTGTGTTTTTTTAAACTGTAATTTATTTTTATATTTATATAAGTAGAAGATATAGATTTTATTAAAAGTGTTGTATGGTCGGCTAATGGACTTCTGGTTTCAGTACTATGATTTTTTAATGATTTAAATATATTTGAATTAAATACAAAATGTTTAAGGACATCGGTTTGAACTTGTAATTTGTTTACAACTTTAGAAGTATAATCATATGTTCTCAAAATGTTTTCTGTAATGAAACAAACATCTATGACATCTTCGCTTGGAAAAATAAGTCCACCATGAATGCCTCCCTTTTTTTTAATGTTATCAACGAATTTAAAAAACATTCTTTTTCGGCAGCACACAATGCATGTTTGCAAACATCACATTTCAGTACATTGGTCAATTTATGAACTACAAATCCTGAAATATAAAAAATGATTTCTTTTGAAAAATTACTAAAAGAGTATGAACTGTGACTTCCAATATAATCATGGTCCATTATTAATGCAGAAATATCTTGTTCATTTTCTTCATCAATTGGATCAAAACTGCAACCTGAAGAATTGTTATTTAAAACAGTAACTGGATCTGAACTGGAGTAGTGAAGAATATCTATCTCTTCAAGTGGTATACAATTACCAGTATTAAAACTTGGTATATCATTTGTTCTGATAACTAATTTTCGGTATGCTGAACGAAACTGCCTCACTGTTGGATTATTGTTATGCCCACCGTGGGCTCTTATACTACCGAAAAACAGTTCTTGGTGATCTTGGCTAAATTTATAAATTTTCATATGTTGTAAGACATCAGTTTCCACAAACAAAGTATATAGCTGTAAAATACTATTTAAACTGACTATAAATCCAAGAAACCCAGTTTTTCGTTGTGATTCAAGTACGGGTGTAAAATCTCCTGGTCTATCTTGAATTTTAAGACCTTTAATATATGTTGTCATTTTTTCTGTGAACAATCTAACTTCTTGAATGTTTTCTTCACATAATGATTTTTTAAATCCTACACAGTTGATAGATTTTGAGTTTAATATGTCAAAGCCAGTATTAAAGAGTTAGATAAATTGTATGGTAGCACCTGAATTAGAAAATTCTTTTAGTTTGAGGCTATCTTTGCAAAATGTCAATGCATCTGCTACTGACTGACTAAGTAGTTGGGTTGCAAGTTTTACTTTCATCTTTTGTTTAAAATAAAGAAGATGCTGTTTTCGCAGTTTATTAGCAAGATGGCATCCTTCCTTCTCTTGCAAATAACACAATTGTCGGACATATTCAAATTTTATTTCATTATTTTCACTATCTCTAAAGACCTTCTTTTCACCAAAAGCATTACGAACCAATTTGATCATATGTGCAGGATCAAAAAGGGTTACAATTTTTGGATTACTTTCAAAGCCAGAAGAAAAAGATGTATCTAATGCACTCAAAACGTAGTTACAACCTAAAAGTTGAGCTGCACTAATATTACTAGAACAACCATCAAATGTTAAGCTCAAGACTTTTATACCAGTGCTGTTCAATACATTTAATGCGTGGCGAACTAGTTCAACTTTTTGTGCACTTTTTAAAGCATCCACTACAAAATAACCAATTGGTAACTTCCAATTCTCATTTACCGAGACTGCCATAAAAACTAAACATTGTTTAGCTGTGTTTAAACTATCATTATCCATATAATTTCCCATATCAACCCTTCCATAATACTTAGTACCATCAAATTCCAGGTGTTGTCTTATAGCCATTTCATCCATAGACAAAGCTAATAAAATAGGATGGGGTGAATTATTTACTTTAAGTGTTAGCATCTTTAACGACTCTTCAGTAAAACCTGGTTCAGCATTGACATTTCTGTACCATTTACTAAGAGTTCTACTATGAGGTAAAATCGTGTCAAACTGCTGTCTTACATACGAATATGCTTTAGCAGAAAAAAAATGTAATGATAAAGCAAATTGACGAATGGTGGCACTATATTTCTTTGGAACTTTTTTACCTAATTTTTTTTTTGTCCAATTAGTTATCAAATCTTTATGCTTACCAAAAGACTCAGACAGGGTATAACTGGCTTCCTCGTCAATTAAATTTTGTTTTTGAAGCTCGGAAATTATATTCTTCATAGATGAAATTCTTTTACTTTGGCGCCTTATTTTTTGCTGAAGGGTTTTCATTTTAATATTTTTGATAGTGACTTCATGTGATAGTTGGTGAAGATTTTTTTTCAATGCGATTTTGCGTGGAGTGTCATCTGGAACTATCTCAGTGTCTATGGACATTGTGGATGAGTCAAGTACATTCTAAAAAAAAAATTATAAATAAACAAATATATTGTAATTTTATGATTAATGTATATACAATATTGTATTATAATTTTTAATATTACCGAGATATTTTTATTTGATGTGATTGTTTCACAATTCATCATTGATACAGAAGAATTGTCTAATGGTAGTACTCCTTCTTCTTCAGTAGAACTTGATTGAACTGGTTCCAACAAAGATACTCCGTCTACCTCTATATTGCTCAAAGGACACTAAAAATAACAACATAAAAAATGTTGAGACTTGATAAGCAACAAATAAACATTTTAACAGAAATATAATATTAACAATGACCAAATATGGTGACTGTTAGTTTGATATATAAATTGTATGAATTGAAGAAAATGTTACTTATACCTTTTTAAAATAATATTAATAAAACTTTAAGCAATTTTCATTTATCTGAAATTTAAATTATAAAACATACCCAATTGCTTTATGTTTTATTAGTATTAGGTAGTATATTTTTGTAATTTATTATATTCTATTGTGTATTGTAAATTATCATTAATTATGACTCACCTTTACTAAAGTTCTGGCAACATTTAAAGAAGCAATATTGTCAACTGAATCGCTAGCAGAACTAGTATAAAAAGTTTTAATTACAGGCAAGTTGGTTACAGTTTCTGAGTATTGTTGTTTTGCCTAAAATAATAAATGTAGATTAAATACCTATCCGTCATAGAGTTACTTTGTTTTTTTTAATCTACTCAAATGCACACTTACACATTTTATTCTGTTTATAATTTTAGTTGGAATAGCATGTTTAAGTAACAGTCTTCTACCCTTCCCCATTACAAAAAATGAATCGTCAAAATGTGCTGAACAAACTAAACTTGTCTTTCATACTTTATCAGGTAGTATGCCATTTTCTCACAAAAAATTGTACCATTTATTCTTGTAAGTGTCTTTAAGCGGAAATCTGAAATAAATAGTCAAAGTAAGTCTATCATAATCACTTCTAAAAAAAAAAAATTGAAAATAAAGATTTCATTTCACAAGATAATATACCTATGAAAAGTTATATTAGCCGATTTAGCTTTGGCATTGTTCGTTCTTCCACAAACTAGACAACTAGGCATTTTTAATTACCAGCAAAAAGAAATAAAAACAGTAAAAGCAAGTCGCAAAATAAACGCAATAACGAAAGTAAAGAGTAATAACTGAATTACTGAACGATCATACGGCATGAATATTACACTAAACCGTCTAAACCATAGAACAGTAAACAACAATAATGAAATTAAGAACACATGGCATATTAGAGGGAAACAACACACGAGATAACAAATGTATCGAAGATAACGGCATTACAGGTGAATCGTTTTACCATATATTGTACAATAATTTTTGTGTACTATCCACTTAAACTGGCAATCATACACCTTTTGCGCTTCACTTTCTTGTGCAGCTGAGATATGTAAAGCCCTCTCTATATTACTCTATGGATCGAGCAGGCGGGACGTGGAGGGGGCAAGACGCGAGTTCGGTCGGTCGGTGCAAGGAGCATAAATATGACTCGCAAAAGCAAGTGTGTTAAAATTTATACAATGCAAAAAGGACAGGGCGGTATGTTGGTACAATGTTGCATGTGATGATACGTCGGAGTATCACCACATTATCATTTATCATAATATCATACAATGTACATAATAGGCAAGATTAAAGATAGTATGGTTGCCCAACGAATCTAGAAAAGTGTCGACCGATATGAATCTCTACTTATCAGCGGTCTAGGACATTTCGGCGTGGCTATCTCGGCGTAAGGCCGTTTCGGCGTGGGTCTATTTCGGCGTATAGTCATTTTTTCATAAAATGTCATGTTATATAAGCACTGTCCCCCAACCACTCTTCAACGTAGTGTCCGGCGACTTAGCTCGGCAGCTGTGGTTACCTGCGCTGTCAGCGATACCGTCGCGTCCGCTGGTACATGCTGACAAGACATCTGAAGCCAGTAATATTGTAAATCCCCGCAAAAAGCGACACTGCACACGTCCTACTCTATCAACATTTCGACAACGGTGACCGGCAAGCCGAACCGTCTGCCGACGTCTCGACACCTTTTTTCATGACCACTGACTTAAGTGCACGTCCCACTGGTCAAGTCTGCCGATCCGTCTGTCAACTGTCAACGTCAAAAAACCACACGGTCAACATTTTGGTGTTCCTGTTTTTTCGTCTTTCATTAATGTTCACCGACACCATGATGGACTAAGTCGACTATCTGGGGCCGTGGAAGGCCCGGCGGCTAACATCCACAACCGTCTTCAACGTAACTGGTGCAGATGGGCCATGTCGATCACGAGTATAAGGTATCAACGGCCCACGTGCCAAGCTCATCGCAGCCACCGGTTACCAACATCTCAAGCCACCAGCAGTCGTCAAGTATTATTTTCCCCCAACTTCCCCTTGTTTTTTCATTTTGATTATGTATCACCACTGTTTTTTTTACACTCCGGTTCTCCTCGACGGTGTCCCGAGATAATTAAGTATTATTTTTCCCTTTTTTCATTTTGATTATGTATCACTCCGACTTATTATTTCTACTTATCCTCCATTTCTCCTAATAGGTGCCCCGGTAACGGTCATGCGGAGCCGTTGGTCTTTTCCTTTAATACACATAAGAGTATAATGTGTCATACCGACGTATGATAGGTTAGGATATACCTAACCTAACCTAACCTAACCTAACCTAACCTAACCTTTTTTTTTTTTTTTTTTTTTTTGGAATGTGCTCACCATAACCTCTTGGGGGGAACTTTGCCTCTCGGTAATCCTACCCCCAAGTGGTCGAAAGCCGTTTATTTAAGAAAAGAACAGGCTACACGACTCGGTGGACAGTGGTGGGCCAATCTCCCACTCACTGGTCCTCACAATGCGTTATTTACAATACGGAGGGCCTCTATCCCCTGAAATTGCCCTTCAGGCCACAACAAAATAGCTAAGCTAAATTTAATTTATTCTATTCATTGCCGGATCCCGCTGACGTTGTCGTTCCTCTTCCTCTCTTGTTTTCAGAACATTGACTACAAATCCGCTCACAGCATCCCATTTAGCATTATGGCTAAGGTCTTACTGATTGACAGTTCAAGTCCCTTATCTGCCATCCACACAGATACCGTGTTTAGCGACTGGTTCATCGCCTCTTCTAAAAGAGGAGTAGTATGTCCTGTCGCTACTATCGCGACGTCATCAGCGAAAGCTACAATCGATGAACTGGATATACCGCTTATATTTTTAGGCAATTTCTTACTCACCAGATCATCATACATGATGTTCCAAAGTGTAGGTCCAAGGACCGACCCTTGTGGAACACCACTCGTAATGGTTCGACACTTGGAATCGCCATATAGGAGGTATCTGTCGCTGAGATAGCTTCTAAGCACACGAATCAAGTACGGAGGTACCTTCTTCATCACCAATGCCTGCTCGATGTGTACCCATGATGCCGAGTTAAAGGCGTTTGCGACATCCAAAGAAACCATAGCACACAGTTTTCTTTTGTAGAGGGGTCCGGTTGCTGCACTTTCAACCACCTCCCTCACGCAGTTTAGTGCGTCTATGGTAGATCGTCCCTTCCTGAATCCGAATTGATTGTTGCAGATGCCTCCTGTCTGCTCCAAGTGTGTTTCCAACCTCTTCTTGATAATTCTTTCATAGAGTTTACCGATCGTGTCTAGTAGACATATCGGTCTGTAAGACGATGGTTCCTCAAGTGGTTTTTCACCTTTACGAAACAGTACCAATTTGGCGACCTTCCATGGGCTCGGGAACAGTCCCTCGGCAAGGCATTTGTTCAACGTATGCAGAATAATGTCTGGTTTCTTACTTATTACAATTTTGAGTACGACGTCTGGAATACCATCTTGCCCGGGGGCCTTGTTTGTCGGTAGGCTGGATCCTATGGAGATTAGTTCTTCGCTTGTTATCTGTGGAACCTCCTCTGTCTGATCTGTCACTTCCCATCTTGGTGCCTGGTGGCTAGGAAATAACGTGTCTACTATCAACTCAAGTCGCCCAGGTATAGTAAGTCCTACAATCGGTCTACGTCCCACCAACTTTTTTGTTACGAGCTTGTAGGGTAAGCCCCATGGATCAACCTCCACCTGGTTGCACAATTCCCGCCAGCTGTTCTCCTTGCTTTGCTTGATTGCCACTCTTAGTCTTTTCTTATGTTCCCTATATTCGTCCAGTTGCTTCTGGCAATCTTCTCGTCGGAGTCTAGCCCTGCGTAGCATTCTCCTTGTTTTCATACATGTTTTCCTGAGGTTGGAAATTTCCGGCGTCCACCAATAACACGGCTTTTTTCCCCACTTGTAGGACAGCTTGGGCATGGAGCTGTTGCACGCGTCTACCAGTATCGCGGAGCAGCACGCAGCCATGTCTGCTGCGCGGTCCATCTGTGGAACATTGGTTTCCTTGAGAAAGCTGTTTAGCTTAGCCAAGTCTAGTTTCTTCCATGCCCAGCCGTTTCTGTCAATAACTGGTCTTCTTTCAGGCGTTTTTAGTTGAAAGAAAACATACAGGTGATCGCTCATTGATTCAATGTCCAGGACTTCCCATCTACTGAGAACTCTGGTGATACCCCTTGTCGCAAACGTTAGGTCAAGAAATGACTCGGAACGCGGGAAGGTTGGTACTTGTCCGTCATTTGCTGGGATAAGCCCTAGGGACTCAGCCATCTCTAACAGTGCTTCACCTCTTGGATCCATTCTCTTTGAACCCCAATCCTGCGCGTGCGCATTGAAGTCACCCGAGAGTATGATCTCTCGGCTTGCCACTCTGATGCTGTGTTCCAGTTTGTTCAGGAAGTCAATAAATTCCTCGAATCGGCAATTTGGTGAGATGTAGCAGCTATACACCCTGTAGGTTTCCAGGTCCATCCATGCGAACCCCACATCAGTTCCTGTCCTCAGTATTTGTACATGTTGTTGGGAGTATAGGGCGCATTTCCCATCTGTACTGCCTACCGACCCAGGTTGGTCTGGCACCTTGTTCGGTTCACTTATGCACAGTATGTCTGCTTCCAGCTCCTTCATAGTGTTTAACGCTAGCGCCTGAGCCTCCATGCTCCTGTTCGTATTAATCTGTAGAAAGGCAGCCATGTCAATCCGACAACGCTGTTTTCGTCTTCAATTGTGATTCCTCCCTCAGGATCTTCCCGAAAGAAGCCGCCTCCAGTGCGTCCTTTTTGCAGTTGTTTGCGAAGTGCCCAACGTCGCCGCAACGCCTGCAGCATTTGGTCCTGTCTACTCCCTTGCATTCGTTGGCCTCGTGATCGAATGCCAGGCATCTGTAGCACCTTGTTCTCTTCTTCTCTACCAGGCGTACACGACAGTTCACCACGCTTATTTTAATTCGACCATCTGCAATAATCGCCTGGGCGTTTGCCGTTGGCAGAAGGACGAGAAGCCGTTTGTGATCCTCCGAATGCGATCCTTAGGCTTACAATTTTGATCAAGTCTTCTGGGATTGGCATCACGTGGTGTATTGAGTCTTTTACGTCATCTCGATCAGACCACGCATCAATATCCCTTATCTCCACCATGGTGCGCTGTTGTAGCACCCTTATCGTAGCATCACCGCCGGCAGCTCTGGATGCCTCATCTTTGACTATGTCCACCGTTGCTTGATCTCCACGCACTTCGATCAGTAGACTACCATTTCTTGTTTTCCTTATGTCCATAATGTTGTCGCCCACCTTATTTTTATCCATACCAGTTTTGATTTTCTTTGCTAGCATGGGGAATTCTGCATCGTTACGGCCATCGATCAAAATTCCGGCCGGGCGGGTCTTTATCTTCCGTGCGCTGGCTGTTCCAGTGGTCGGAAGTCCTGTAGCCTTGCTGATTGCCAACGGAGGTCCGGAATTTTTTGGGGGTTTTTTTTTTCTAACTACCTCCGACCACTGGCCGTTTGGTACCTCCTGGTGTGACATATCTTCAGCCCATTGTGTTTCGCGAATTTCGCCCGCATCACCGCCAGACTCCAATTCTCTTTCTTCTCTGTCCTGCTTATTTGGTTTTGTCCGCTTACCTCGTACCGCCTCACCTCTTTCGGTCTCTTTGGCGGCTAGCAGTTCCCTATTTATCTGGATTAGATCGTTGACTGCCGACCTTTGTTCTCTTATTTCGTTCCAAATCTTTTTTATTTCATTTACCGTCTGGTCCGACGAGTCTTTCGCTGGGATTAATCCGCTCTTACCAGCTGCTCCCAACGTGCCGATTATTTTCCCCTCAGTTTCCTTTATTTGTGTTGTGACGCCCTGAATCATCTCCTGTTGTTTGGCCTGGTGGTGCTGTACTTCACGCAGCTTCTGCGTGACTGCATCTGGAGACCGCACCATTCCGATGACCTTGCCAGTCCTGATCATTTCTCTGAAACTAGTCCCCAGGGCTTTGGCACTCTCCTTGATAGAGACCTTGGTGTTCGTAGCCAATGAAATTTCTGCCTCTAATCTCTCCAGACTCTTCATGCTATCCTCGAGGGCTGTTTGATACGCTTTCTCAGCCATTTCCCTGGGCGATAAAGCCGGAGTGCTCTTATGCGAAGATCCCGAGGGGGAAGACGATGAACGTAGCCGGGACTCTATCGTTGCCACTGCAGGAGCCGAGGCGACTTTTTTCGCAGCTGTCTTTGCGACGTCGGCTTTTGTTGAAGCGCTATGTTGTGTGCCCTCCGGTACAGATTTCTCAGCACTAGTAGTTACTAGAGTGACGGGGGCCTGGCTGGCCACCCCCGCACCCTCACGGTCGTAGGATAACAACCTCAGTGAGCCCGCTACGTTGGACCCGGCTTTTACCCCGGATCCACTCACTGTTGCCGGCACCTGGGGGTCCGAATCCCCTAGTGCGGTAACCAAATTTCTGTTATTCACGTCCATTTGTAGTTTTTTAAAGGGTGCCTCTCCCTTGCGTTTTAGCCCTGCCGCCAGGGGGATTTTAAGTCAGTGTTACCTTCACCTATGTCCGTTTGCAGGCGCATGCAGGTGGACAAGACCTGCCCGACCAGTTAAGGTCAGGCTCTGTGTGTGGGCCTAAGTAAGGCTGGGACCGCTTGGTAAGACCTAGTTAAAGGCCCGCAAGCTCCCCCACCGCGTCAAGGTGGGTCTCGTCGGGGGAGAACCTAACCCTAACCTAACCTAACCTAACCTAACCTTTTTTTTTTTTTTTTTTATTTTTTTATCGGGAACCAAAGCGGGAACTGCTTGCGCATTACTTCCGCTCTGGCCCCATCGTTTATTTAGTACTAAATATCACATCAAAATACACAACAGAAAAAATTGGAGGTGGGTGAGACAGTCCCCCACTTCACCTCCTCACAAAAGTTATTACGATATGTACAGTATGTATTCAGCTAGATGGGATTGCTTCTTGAGCCGGTTTCAGCCCGTCGCTCTGGAACCTCGTTCGGTCTGCAGTGCTTCTCGAGCCGATCTTATTCCGCCATTCTTGTGGAACTCGTTCGTTCATCAATTGGCATCAGGAGCCTGCTGCCTCTTCCTCTCCTCAAGCTCACTGGTGGACATTATTCGCCCGACGAGAGTCGCGATCCTCTGCCTAATTATACTTATTAAAAAAAAATTTTAATTTTATATATATTTAAATTCATTTTTTTTAAATTAACCTAAATTAAACTTTATAATAATATTTATTAACTGCTGTAGTAGTATTTTTTTTTTCTTTTGTGTATTTACTTTACATTGAATCCTTACGTATTTTTGTTTTTTTTTTTTTAAATGTCTTATTAGATTATCGTATTTCACTTTCCTTACCATAAAATCAAAAATACATTTTGTCAATTTTACATCAGTTCTCGGATCGTGAGCATACGTTAATCTATGTTTTTTATTACAAACCATCCCGTGTGTTTCCTCTAAATTCAATAGTCTTCCTGTTTTTTTGAATGTACCTATTTCGTACTCGAAGATTGTCCTTTTTGTATTTAAGTTTTCTAATAATATGGTAAAAGTGCCATTGAATTTAGTGTCATAACACGTTATGTTTAATACTGGGAATCTGTTTATGTCTAATCTTTTTAAGACGTTTAAATCCTAATTTCCGTTCCAAAATACTACTACACTAGTTTTGTCTTCTTTTGTGATATAATTTTCAATAAATGACGGACTTAGATTGTTTAGAGTTGATCTTAAACTTTTGTCTAGTTGTTCTAGGCAAGCTTTTTGCAGTACTTCTTTGCATTTAAATATTCTTTTTATCTCCTTCTTGGCCAACAGTAGTTCATGATTTTTCATTGGTCGTATTTCGTCATGAAGTGGCAAGAGGAGTGGTCTCCCTTCAAGTTTGCGTACCTTACACTTGTCCAAACTGTTTGATATCACTCCTGATATCAACACCATACTCGTCCTATTCACCATTGAAAATTCAAAGTCCATTATCACGAACTTGTGTGACCTTTTTCTGTTACAATAAAGTTTCTCTATATAAGTTATTTTAAGTTTTAAATTTTAAATTTAATAATTATGTTTCATAATATAATGGCTTATATTCTAGTTATTATTTACTTTATCTATATTTTGGTTTTATAATTCTAAATTTATAATTATTATTTTTTACTCAATGTATTATTTCTTATACCATTATCTCCTTTTAGTGTCGGTGGTTGCTCGTTCCAATAGAATATAGTCGCAACACCCACCGGCTTCTTTTTCTTTTCTCCGTTAACACAGATATGCAATCAGTTAATCACGTCTCTAACATTCATTCATTTTTCACTTTTTATTATTCTATTATTTACCTCTAATTTAATGACTATTACACGTTTAGATTATTATACTTTATAATTATTTTTACTATTTTAGTTATTTCTATTCCTATTGCGTCTAATACTATCCTGTCTATTTCTAATTCTAAAGAAACATCCCATGTGGAATTTATTCCATTCACTTATTCTAATATTGTTATTATTTTTAGCAAATTCTCTTTCTACCCTAATTGCTAATTCTACATATTGTTTTAATTCGTCTGTTGTCTCATTCCCTGACAACCTTGGTGGTATGATCTCTCTATAAATTATAGTTGCCACCCCTACTGGTTTTGGTACATGACCTATGTAACTTATTAAATCCCTGCAACGATATCTGTTTATATGTCCGTGATTTTGTGTCATGTCATACATAAATCTCGTTATGTTTCGTGTAATTATTTCTAATTCTTCTTTCGAGAAAACTTCGTCTAGCATAAAATTTGCCCTGTTTATGTGTTCTAATAAACATTTAGGTATTTGATTCTTTCCCACAGTACTGGTATCGTGTTCCCCAAGTATAATTCGTTTTTCCAATTCTATCACGAATCTTTTGTTCCTATTCCTACAATTAAAATAATATTTTTTTTTTTATGTCAATTTTACTTAATTCTATTTATCTTAAATTTATATATTTATATTTGCTCATTATTATCGTAATATTTCTTTACATCATTTTTGTGTACCGTCACTTGTTTTCTGTTTCGTGAAATAATTATATTTTCCGTGTCTAACACGTCTAAAACTTCATATGGTCCCTTCCATAAAGGACTTAATTTATTTTTTTTACGACAAATAAAATATGTATACAACAAAAATATAATAATAAAATAACTCACAAGGTGTCGGTGCACTGCTGGCCAGCCGCTGCCTAAAAATACAATAAAAAAACACACACAACAAGATACAGTGATACAAGTTACAATTACTATAATAATAATAGCTCTTCTGGCACTTGCGACAATAAAAAAAAGGAAATTACAGCAAGATTTACCACTATTGTGGAAAAAGAATATACAATATTGTATTTCGGCACTGATCGGTGTTGACGCGGCAACGTTTTATACGAGAGCGAGTGTCACGGCGGCCGTGTTAATTAATATTCACGTAGTCGGTGCGGCGGCATACGATAACGGCATATCTCAATACTACATAATTCACACGGGACAGAAATAAAAACATACAAAAATAAAACACTAATTACAACGGTGATTATGTGTGTGCGTGTGTGTGTGTGTGTGTGTGTGTGTGTGTGTGTGTGTGTGTGTGTGAACAGCTGTCCTCCGCGACCGGTTTGCTTATATTTTTATTGTAATTCAGCGTTAACAATTATTATTACCATTGCCGTTTTGGTTGATGAGTGTCTTATTATTATTATTGCCATTTTTGGCTGATTAGTGTTTAGTATTATTGCCTATTGGCTTATTATTATTATTATTATTGCCATTTTTGGCTTATTAGTGTTATTCCGATTATTATTACCTGATATCTTTTTAGCTCTGTCCGAGTTTTATGCCAATGGCTTTCTCGGCGCCAATTTAAAACAATATACTTAACTTTCTTCACCTAAATAGCGTGTCGTGTTCTTTTCATTATTATTAAGATTTCTCCATTGTCTGGTATAAACCTTATAAACAAATCCACGGTGCTCCAACCTTTTGGGGTCTCGGCTCGTGGTTGGCGACCTAATTCGACCACATGACTATCGGGTCATGAGCGATATGACACGAGACGTCACAGATGGCGACCTTGCCAGGATTTAATTATGTCTATAATTAATTTAAAGAGGAAAAAGAAACAAAAAAAAAAAAAAAAAAACATAACACCTAGGTGGTATGAGACCCATCGCGTGTATATTATAGTGTTTGCAAGTGTTTGGACCCATAGCCAAATAAATATGGTTCTAAAAAAAAAAATCAAGATTGAGCAATACATGAAGTTGTACGTATATAGGTGGTGTTGTACCGTACCTAGTACGCTTAGGGAACTACCGGCCATGTATGTAAATAGTATATTGTCCAAGAACCACTGTTGCCTACTTTCAGGAATGCCCCGGTAACAACCCATGTAGTGTGTCCGACGTGATATGCGCGGATTAATGTGTGCTGTGCGCCCGTGACTATGGAGGGACCTGAGGCTGCTCGCGTGTGTGCTGTATTCCGCCGTCACCGTGGTTGCCGTCGCTGATGTCACGGAGTTGTCAAACATCACGATCACCGGAGATGTTGGTCGTCATCGTGTTAGATCTTAGTCGGCGGCTAGTTATAAGTTTTATTTTAAGGTATATTTCTGTACGCGTCAGTGTGTGTGCCTGTGTATATGTCTCGTTCCCTTTATCAGGTTTGATTATGTAACCGTAAGCAACTTTAACGTATCAGTTATCGGTCTACCGCCGTCTAAGGCCCTCCGCACACTACGCGACTTAGACGCGACGCGATGTGGGCGCGTTGTATGTGATACGAGCGATCTGTGCGATACGCGTACGCACACGAAGCGATTGTCGTGCGATTAATATTATTATTGTTTATGTAACATTCGATTATTATCAGTCATTTTACGGAGGTTTCACACACCAGTTCTTCACATCCTTTTTTAAAATGTCGAGTTCATCTAGTGACGAAGAAGCAATTGCTACGTACTATTTGTACAAAAAGTTGGTTAGTAGAGAAAAGCGACAACGGAATCAAAAAAGGAAGTTTTGGATTCATCCATATATTCAAAGGAATCACCACTGTCGGCTATTTGTTTCTGCTAGAGAACTTCAGGAAACCGACGTCAAATTTATGGCATTCTATAGAATGTCGAAGGAATCCTATAAAGAAATTGTTGACATTCTCTCTCCTGCCATTCATCAGAAGAATACTAACATGAGAGAATGTGTGGGCGCAGAAGAACGAATATTAATCACATTAAGGTACATAAATTATATTACTATTTTAATAATATTATATTATTATTAAAATTATTTTATACCTATAATAGTTTTAATATAGTTTTTAATATTAGCCTTTATAAAACTAATCATAAAAAAGGGGGGGGGGGTAAGTGAAAACAGCCCAAAACGAGTCAAAATATTGTCAAAATGTTATGCTGTATAGAACACAAGAATATAAACATTATAAACATATGTTATCTTATTATCAACGTATGTGATCAAGTGAGGCTCGATAATAATAAAGTATTATATTATTCAAAGAAATTAATTCAAATTTGTTTATTACCTTACCATGTAATATATCATTATATACATTTAAGGCCTAACCAATTATTATAAACTTCTTAGACAACTTTTAGCTTAGCGACCTTTTCTGAACACTAAATACTTCACATTAAATAAATATTACTGCCATAAAAAAAAAAAATCCGTCTTTTTAATATAGTTTAATATAGCAAATCATAAACAAAACAAATCCTTCTTATTTAGCATAATTGTTTATAAAATAAATCATAAAAAAAACAAATCCTTCTTATTTAGCATAATTGTTTATAAAATAAATCATAAAAAAAAACAAATCCTTTTTATTTAACATAAGTGTTTATAAAATAAATCATAAAAAAAACAAATCCTTCTTATTAAATATACTATTTATAAAATTAATCATTACAAGACTGTGTAATTTGAATTTTCTGAGCTTTCATCTGATGTAAACGAAGATAAATAGGTACCAACTGAAGAATGACTGTTCACTGGGGGAGGACAAAGTATTGCGTCTATAAGTTCAATAGATCTACGCTTATAAGTTCTCAGTTGTACATCTGACATTGTTAAGAGATCTGGTATAAGACTATTCAAAAATTGTTTCACTGAATCTGTTCTGGCATCAGAAGTACTAGCGGCCAATTTGGCTTTCTTGGTTTCAAAATATTCAGCAAACGCTTTGTCAGCATCAGTAGAACTAGAGTTATTTTTCTTAACTTTTTTACTTGTAGTATATTTGGACTTCAAAAATGTCGATTCTGAAGTGTTAACGCGCTCAGTTTCAGATTGTCTCGTAATTAGTGGTGTGGTGCTATTCAGAGTAGAGGGATTAGGAGAAAGTGGTAGAAGCATATCTGGTGATGAGACTGGATTGCTGTCCTGCTGGTTTGGTTCAGGATATTCCGATATGTCTGAGTTTTCCCACACATCGGGAGTCTCAAAATCTTCATTAGGAATAGGTGACAAATTTCCACTAGGTATTGCAGAGGTTTTGACAAATGGTATCGTGAACTGCATTGCCTCGTTCAAATAATACGGTTTTTTGGCTTTGGATCCACTTTTAGAGTCTTTCATTCTTCTCACAAACATAGTCCTTAGATTCCTCCATTTTTCTTTGCATTCATTCACTAAAACATTCATATTAAGCATCTACTTAAAGGTGGTAGATATTATTTTTGTTTTGAAAAAAAAAAAAACAAAAAACGATGATACATTTACATTTATATTTTACAGATATTTGGCAACAGGGAGTACATTTGTCTCGCTTGGGTTGTACTTTTGCCGAGGAGAGACAACAGTTGGGCAGATCGTGGCAGAGACGACTCAGATAATATGGGATGTGATGAATGGATATTGGATATCGAAACCGAATAAGGATCAATGGAAAAATATTGCAGAACGTTATGAATTATTGTGGAATCTCCCTAACTGTATAGGCAGTATAGATGGAAAACATATTCGTATAGAGAAATTACCGAATACAGGTTCCAGTAATTTCAATTATAAAGCCTACCATTCCATAGTATTATTGGGGTGTTGTGATGCTGATGGACTTTTTACAATGGTCGAAACCGGATATGCCGGTAGGAACAGTGACGGTGGAATATTTCGGGCTTCAGCAATGAAATATCATATAACTCACTCACAACTTGATATTCCACCACCTTCAAAGCTACCTTATGATACTAACAACTGTAAATTTCCTTACTATTTTGTAGCAGACGAGGCGTTTCCATTATCAAAATTTCTAATGAGACCCTACCCCAGACGGACTCTAGACAACATTAGAAGAGTATTTAACTACCGATTGAGCCGAGGAAGAAAAACTATTGAGTGCACATTTGGAATGATAACGGAAAAATTTCAAGTGCTGAGTACCACCATTCGTTGCCGAGATGTTGATAAAGTCAATAATATCGTAAAGGCGTGTTGTATACTCCACAATTTTATTCGTAAAAGAGAAGGTACTCGATATGCAATGCGAAACTTTGAAGAAAGTGTTGGTCTGCGTAATAACACTACCAACATCACAACAGATGATTGGACATCAAATGAGAGTACCGTACGAGTAAATGATCAATCATCAGGTTATGACTTGAGAGATTATTTATCACGATACTTTATTACTCCTCAAGCATCACTTCCGTGGCAGTGGAATAATTGTATATAGTCTGTAATATTTTGTTTCATTTAATAAAATGTTATTTAATGGTATTCTCTCTGTATTTTTATTATTAAAATTAAAAATTATTATATTAGCATTACCTACGAGATTTTATATTATTTCGTTATATTTATAAATGCGTATACTGTATACATTATAAAGAGTACTGATAAGATGTTTCATTGGTTGGCAAATATATAAATAATTTTATTTATGTTTAATAATAGTGGGAATTAAAACTATTAATACTCGGAACGTGTATTGCGTGATAGCGTGTTTTTGGAGTATTTTTAAAATTAGGTTTTTAGTTTCTGATTAAAAATGAAAACAATTATTAATATATTAAAATAATTTTTATTTTATTAGTATATTTGCTTACCAGATAAATTAACTGCCATTGACACATTATGCCAACTCTTGTCTTGACAATCCCTTCTTGAATACTCCGGTATAGTGAAATTATAAAGTTCTGGATGTTTTTCAATTTCACCAACAAATTTAACGTTGAACGCTTCCATCATTATGACATATTATATTAGGTATATTATTAAAAAATATATCATATATTATATATTATAATATATTATAATATAATATTATTTATATTATAATATTACTATATAATAATAATATATTATGCGATCCGCGCGACGCGACTGCCAAGCGACCAGCACTGTCGGTCGCACGTGTCGTCCGTCGCTCGCGTCACAGTCGCGTCGCAATCGCGTTGTTATCAAATTGCGCCATCAGTGGATTCCCAATCACTTTGCTAGGAAATCGCGAGAGGCAAAAATCGCGTCGCGTCTAAGTCGCGTAGTGTGCGGAGGGCCTAACGTTATAAATGGTTGGGTGCGTGTCGTTCCGGCACGGCCGTGCGAACGTTCCCCATTCCCTATCTAACGTTGTCGACGTTTCGCACACATTATTATTATCTCGTTCGAATAAGCTCATCATTTAATTTTTTTTTCTCGACCGGTCTTCGCTGAATAGCAACCGATGTCCGATGTAATATGTCCGTGTAAACATTATTCAATTGTTTTTATTTTTGCTGCCTGCCCGGCATACGTATCGTAACGGTCGTAGACATATTAGACTGTCCACACAGATATAATAATGGTCGGGAGTCATTTATATGGGCCTCCGTCGAATTGTATGTCGGCTGGAAAGAGTGCGCTTGAGATGTAGAGTGGGCCGGAGGTACCTTTAAATCGGATTGTATCTGTTTCACAGTTTCCTTAAGGGATTCGACGTCAGCGTGGATCTTTGCTACACTCTCATCGGATTTAGTATATGCAGTTCGTTGGTCGATGAAGTTGCGGTGAAGAGTGGCGATATTTTTTTCAGTCTTATCTACTCGCGACTCAACGGCATCTTATCGTAAAACAAATAAATATGTAACGTCACAGAATTTCAAACCTCCAATAATTAAATAAATCCAAAAATTCTGTGACGTTACATATTTATTTGTTTTTTCTCAAATTTCCTGTCGGAACCTGTATTGTGAATGAGCAATTCAGTTCATTGAGCTGTGGTCATCTCTAACTTCAATTGTTTGATTTTCCGGGCATACCGTTTATGTACGCCACAGGTAAGCGAGATACGCGCCCACGTTCAACCAGGTATTTTATTTGCAGACCGACGCCAGTAAACTCGGATTAGGAGCCGAGCTGTTCCAACTTACGTCTGACGGAGAATGTCGAACGATTTTGTTCGCCAGCCGCACCCTGAACTCCGCGGAACGGAATTACTCCATTACTGAGTTAGAACTCTTGTCGGTGGTTTTCGTCTGTGAAAAGTTTCGCGTATTTATTCTGGGATATCCGGTTCAGGTGCTGACGGACCACCAAGCGTTAACGTTCCTTTTCCAGTGTCGTCTGAGGAACGCGCGTCTTACTCGTTGGACACTACTTTTGCAACAATTCGATTTACGTATCACCTATATTCCCGGGTCTGATAATATCATGGACGCGCTATCGCGAAACCCCGTAGGACGGAATGAAGAGGTATCCAGGTTACTAAGTGGTCCCAGTATCCTACTAACCACTTCTATAAGTGTTCGTAAAGAACGCGATCGGCAACTACCATGTTTCCAAGCTATCCTGTCTTCGCAAAAAGACGACCCACCATTGAACAAGATTATCGATCTCCTCAACGGAGACAGTCCAGAGGCCTGGCCTCAAAGTCAATACTACTGTATTGTTGAAGGTGTCCTTTTCTATCGTCGGCACGCAAGTAGCGACCAGTGGTTGGTCTGTGTCCCAAACCATCGAATCGATGAACTCATCGTTTCGGTACACCACCACTTCGGACACGTAGGGCCAAAGAAATGTGCTCAAGCTATACAAGATTTCTGTTTTTTCAAGCACTTTCAAACCCGTGTACGATCGGTGATACGCGCGTGTGATCTATGTCAACGAACCAAGGCGTCAACTCAACGCCAAGAAGGTGAGCTGAAGTCTGTTCTTGCCGACTTTCCCCTTGGTCGCGTCCTGGTTGATTTGTACGGTCCACTTCCTCAGGGTTGGAATAACGTAAGATACGTTTTCGTGGTATTGGATAATTTTTCTCGGTATGTCCGCTTGTACGCCATAAAGAAGGCCACTGGCAGTCACGGTTACGAATCGGATGATCAACGATTATGTCGCCACGTACGGTGATCCAAGGTGTGTAGTGTCCGATCACGGTGCCCAGTTCACCAGCGAGGTTTGGCAGAACCGTCTTCGGGAAAGAGGAATTCCTCCAACGCTGACTTCAGTATACCACCCTCAATCGAACCCGGCTGAAAGAGTGATGCGGGAGCTCTGTAGGATGTTCGGAACATACTGCAACCAAGACCATGCTGAGTGGCCAAGACACCTTGGGTACATTGAATGGGTACTGAACAACACCGTGCACGAAGCGACAAAATATACGCCACAAGAATTGTTCCTCACTCTCGACCGATACAACCCGTTTAGTGCTGTAGTCTTATTTCCACCCCGGGCCGCCATATCTCAGCAGACAAAAATGGTCTTGGCCCGTGAGGTGCAACAGTCCCACGCCGAGCGACGGCGTTTACGTCATGACAAACATGGTCGAGTAACAAAGTATGATATCGGAGATCGTGTGTTGGTACGAACCCATCGTTTGAGTTCTGCGGTCGAAAAGCAAATCCACAAATTCTTTTTGCTGTATCAAGGACCCTATGTAATCGTATGTGTTTTGTCACAAAATGCGTATACGGTGGCCGAAGCAGAAACAAACCAGGTTATAGGGACCTATAATATAATTCACTTGCGTCGGTACATCACACCCAGACAAGGTCCACCTCTACCGGCTGGAGTAACCGAGGTCCCCCAACGCACACTATCGTCATAGTCAAACACGTCACCCACACCATGTTCTATGTTCTAGTGTAGAAGTTTTTCCACGGGTACTAACTTCTCCGGGGGGTTTCTGTGACGATCAGGGTGGGGTGACCATTTGCTAACAATATTTGCATATATTAGGATTGATACAAATATTGCGTGTGCGTGTGAAAGCCGGCTTTGTACCGTGGGTCCAAGTCCGCCGATCGACGACAATACCTGCCGGTGCGACGAACGCACACGCGCTCCCCTCTCACATATCCATGGTCTGGGCCACACCGACTAATTATGTACAATATAGGGATATCGGTCGGTTAAGTTACGTCTCCATATGCTCTCGCTCTGTCTCCCTCCTCCTACTGTCTCTGTCGCCCATCGTCCGTTTCGTGCGTTTGTGGCCGACTAAGCCGACGGACGACAGTTTTTACCTGTATGCCCGAACATCACCATGTTGGAGGAGTAAAGCGTCGCGATCGCCGGAGTGCCCTCGGCCAGCACATATTATATATCGTGGAACATAGTGGTAACGTACCCAAATTTGTATATATTATTGTCTAGTAGACACTGTGGGCGGTATCCCTATCCATTATATTATTGTTTATTATTGCCCTATTGGCAAGTATATTATTATTTATTATTGCCCTATTGGCAAGTATATTATTATTATTATTAACATTGCCGTTTTGGTTGATGAGTGTCTTATTATTATTATTGCCATTTTTGGCTTATTAGTATTATTCCGATTATTATTACCTGATATCTTTTTAGCTCTGTCCGAGTTTTATGCCAATGGCTTTCTCGGCGCCAACTTAAAACAATATACTTAACTTTCTTCACCTAAATAGCGTGTCGTGTTCTTTTCATTATTATATTATTATAAAATATCATTACACTACACTACCTATGTATGTTTGTATTTGTATTGTTTAACAATATTTCTGGTAAACCGAAGGAGGTATGACTAAAAATTGTGCCAATAATGTATTTTATTATTCAACCAGCATTTTAATAAATAAAATTATAAGTAGTTTGAATGCACAGATTGGATAGACATCTTTCATGTGTACTGCAATACATTTTACTCATACCTAAGACATAGTAGGAGCTTGATGTGTCAATTGTATATGACATTGTAATGTAAGTAATGTGCAAGTAATAATAATAATAATTATAATAAGTAAACATAAAAAAAATACAATACAATTTCTTAGAACATACATGTAACGTTGTATTGATATATGTATTACCAAGTTTAACTTATACCTATACATTGGCTTACACATATTAATTTTCTTTTTCAAGCAATATTTCAAACAACTTTTAAAACAAGATACAATTGTGATATTATTATTTGTGTGTTATTATAAAATTAATAATAAATTGATTTTAAATTCCACAAATGTTGTAATAACTATGGTTAAAATATTATAATGCAAAACCCGTGAGGGTACCTTACCTACGACAAGCCAATGGTTACACTGTTTTCGGTATTATTCATTAACCTAGAGCCCACACAAACATTAGCAGTAATTTGTTTGAATTTATGCTATTCATTATAAATGAGAGGTATATATATTATTTGTAGTATAAGTAAAGAACACCCATGAATAAAAACACTTATAATTATGAGTATGATCATTTTCTTTATTAATCTAGAAATGACTCCATCAACGCAGGTGTGACAAAAACCCAATGAACAGACTCAACGTTGTATCAATACTGATTACTAATTTGTAACTAAACCATACTCTGTTAATCATAAGAGTTCCTACAGCTAACACTTAATTATTATTCGTTGTGAATTTGTAACTGATGTAGCACATGCATATATATATATGTGTGTATATTGTAGTGATCACGTCGCCTACAGGTATCAGTAGTCAAGGATGATGTTTGGAAGGTGACTCTTGAGTTAATTACACAACGTAGAATTCTTCTTAATTAGATTAATTGTTTATTTATTGTGATAAAACATATATTTGTTTATAACATGAAAGCTGAATGTAAGTTAAGTATTCTGAATGATAGAATAAATTCGGTTTGATTCGAATATTTTCTAAGTTCAAAATATTGTTTATAAGAAATTTTCTAAGTCCAATGAATTAAATTAAACAACAGACTGGCGTGAAGGTGCTAGTCTGGCTAGTCTGGTCAAGTCACGTCTGAATACAGGCCGTTTCGGGGTCCCTTATATAGTGCTACCCTCTACTCCCCATAGTCTACTCGTTCTTGTCGCTGTTCTCACGGATGTGGTATAATTATCTAGACTGACGGAAATGTTACTCGCCCACATACAAGCCAAATGTGCATCCCGTGCAGCTGCAGACCTTGGTGATTGATATTATAATTAACATTAAGAGTATATATTATAGTATTACATTTAAACATTTGGTTCTTTGAACTTTTGTAATGATGCATAAAACTACGTCTTGTGCACCCTTATTGAGGACATTTTTATAGTCGTCTGCTCCCATGATTTAGTATGTCCCTAATTTTAATGATTTCCAGAAATG
This sequence comes from Diuraphis noxia, assembly GCF_037042655.1. Lineage (NCBI taxonomy): Eukaryota > Metazoa > Arthropoda > Insecta > Hemiptera > Aphididae > Diuraphis > Diuraphis noxia. The sequence goes on from NW_028301711.1 coordinate 2,337,705, forward strand.
CTGTCCCTCCTACATTTACAAGGATCGTCGCACCCTTCCCTAGATTGATGCGGCTGGTACCTAGTTGACCGTGAACTATGTAATGCGGGACGCTAGTCCATAGCACCTCCCCTCTAAAAAATTGATTTATGTTTTTAAAGACAGAAATCAATCAATCTGTGTAAGTAGTATATGTATACCATTCCTGGCGCACTTTTATTTTATCAGTAAAAGATCACAAAGAAAACAATGTGCAAAAAGATCAGACAATTGAAATGCAATAATTATTAAAATATTTTTCATAGAACTTATGATATTAATAATTGAAAATTTAAATGCAATATTTCCCCAAAAATATTTTTCACAAAAAATATGAAATTAATAATTAAAAATTGAATTGCAATAATTATTAAAATATTTTTTTTTTTACAAAACTTATGATATTAATAATTAAAATTGAAATATAATAATTATTAAAAAGAAATTGAATACCTTAGTTAAAGGAATTGAAATGTATAATAAAACAATGGATACAACTATCAAAGATTTTAATAAATTACAAGAAAATGAAATGCAAAATGAAATAGAAAAATCAATATTAAATAATAAAATATTAGTTAAGTTTTGTAAATATGAATACTATATTACTAATAATAAAAATATTAAAATCATGAAATATAATCTAAATGCAATTCCTATTAAAGGAAATATTATAATCGTCGATAATGGACACAATATTTCTGGAAATGGAAAGCCTTATGCTTCTAAAATACTAGAATCACCAACTTGGCTCGAAATTTGTAAGATAGCCAATGATATGATAATTACAACAGGTACTTTTTTATTCAAATATCTTCATGATATTTGTGTTTTTCAAGATTTAGGAAATATTAAAATTTGTTGTCTTGGCATGGGAGGTACAGATTCCGATCACAAATTGCTTAGAATATAACTAAATAATCATCATTTTTTAATAGAAATATTTCTATTAAAAATATCTTAATAAATTATATTTAAATAAATTTTTTATAATTGTCAATAAATTCTAAACATAAATGTCCACATATAGGTGGATCATCATAGTTTTGAAACTTGTCATTGTTATACCACAGATTATCATCACCTAAATAATTTAAAATTTCAGGAGGAGGAGTACTCGAAAATGAATCAAAATATATTTTATAATTTTTTATTTTTTTCCATGCAACCCAATGAGAACCATTTTGAGTAGAATTATTTAAATTAAATATCCCACATTCATTTAACCAAGGTTTTTCAGGTAATTCATTTATCATGAAACAACCTCTAAAATTTTTTATATTATTTCCAAATTTTATTATATCAAAATTACTTAACGGTTCGATATTTATATTTTTAACTTTACTCCAAAAAGTTGTATAACAACCTGGATAATTTTTAATGTTTTTTCTAAATGTTGATATATCGAAATTAATCATTTTTTCGATTTTTTTTTTTTATTTGTCTTCAATCCAGAACCTTTATTTTTTTCCATTTCTTTATTGTGACGAATTATTTCCTCTTCTATTTTTTTTTCTTATGTTTAGTATCTTTATAACTATCATACAATGCAATTAAAGCTGGAGTAGCTACTGCTGCAGCTTCTAGAAAAGGTAAAATTAATGGTAAAAATCCACCTTTAATTTGCTTCGGTGTAATCTCCAACCTTACTGCAGAATTTTTTTTCTTGGCATTTTTTAATTTATCTATTTGATTTTGATCTAAATAATATTTATTTTCTTCTTTATATATTTTATCACTAGCAATATGAATTGTTGCATTAGAATTTTTTTTATGAGCTTCAGCCAATTTTTTTTATGGTTTTCAGTTAATTTAAAATGCATTTTATTATACAAAATATTAAATTTTATTCAAATATTAAATTCATTCCTAAATATCTTTTTGTTTTCATTACATTTGCAGTTGTCAAAGCAGCAATTTTTTCATTCAAAGAACTATCAGAAGCATAAAATCTTTCCATTGCTTTTTGTTGTAAATTTTTATCAGCGATATGTCTTGTTTTAGTATCTTTATGATCTTTATAAAAATAATCATGTTCTCTTGCATATTCGTCTAACTTGTTAATCGGGGGAATATTTTTATCTAAATTTGTAAATGGTCCTAGATAATTATATCCAGGCCAATGTATCGGAGGTAATTTTGAACAATTTAAAAAATCATTAAAAAACCCTGAACCTTTTATAATATCCTTTGGTAAATGTGAAATATACGACATTAAGTATTCTACACCTTTAACGGGAATATCAATTATCTTTTCTATTTTTTTAATACAAAATTAAGAATTTCAAGTTTTTCATCATGATAAGTGTTTTTTCCCGATCTTTCTGCAGATGATATAACATGTAGTCTGTCAATTAATTGTTTAATATTATATTCTAACTTATTTGTTGTTTCTTTTGGTAAATTTAACAAAGATTGTAGTAAATATTCAACACCTTTTTTGGGAGTATCAATCAGTGTTTCCATGTTTCGTTTAAACAAATGAACAATACCAAGTTTTTCATTATGAAAACCATAATTTCCCGCTATTTCTTCTGCTAATATAAAATATAGTCTGTCAATTATTTTTATTATATTATCGATATAAATAAATTCAATAGGATTATTTGTATATTTTATTAAACCTTCTCCTTTGGGTAAACTTTGTGATTCTTTCAGTGTTGGTGATTTATCTTTTTTTGATGTTTTTGGTTTACTTTCTTTAGTTTTTGTTGATGTTAGTTTAATTTTTTCCCAAATAGGTTTAATCATTTCATTATATTTAGCACTTCCACTTGATTTAGGTTTTCCTGTGTTAATATCATTATTTTAGTATATTGAATCTGTTTCAATTAATATTTTTTCATAATTTTCAAAATCTTCTTTTGTATAAAATTCTGATTTTGTAACATCTGTATGAGTTAATAATCTCCACATACCTGGGGTTAGTATATGTTTTTTTCCATTTAAAATTATATCATCAAAGTCAAATATTATAGGGTATTTTCCGATCATGAATTCATCAGTTTTACTTATATGATATATTCCAAATGGATTAACATCTTTAGCTTCATTTGGTAAAGTTGGTAAATATTTTTGCGCATTTTCACCTAATATTATTATATTTTTAGGCATAGGAGATTTATTTGTTGTTATTAGTGGAGAACTTTTAGGTGTTTTCATATTATCTTGATCTTCTGTTAATCGTAATAATTCTGGATTACGAGGTTTATAAGGAGTAGGTATTATCATCTTTTGAATATCATTATCGGTTTTAATAGCAACCTCTTTAACATCATTAACAGATGATTCAACATTTGATAAGGCTTTTAATATTGGTTCATAATGTTTTACTTTTTCTTCTGATGTATATTTATCGTTTAAAACTGTTTTTCTATAGTTATTTTGTAATTTTTTTTTAAGATTAATTATTTTTTGGATATTTTTTGGTGTATATTCAACGTGTCCCTGAATAGGGGACGCGTTATTGTTGTCACCTTCATCTTCATCTTTATCTTTTTTTATAAAATTTAAATTTTTTTCGGATTGTTCTAAATCTGATTTTTTAAAAGTTTTTTGTAAATTTTGTCTAAGATGAATTAATTGTTTCATTTTTTCTGTTTCGTTTTCTAAGTTATTTCCGACCTTGGAATTGTTTTGGTCTTCAAATGTTACATTTTTTTTAATTTTATTTTTTAATTCATTTTGAATTTGTTTGATATCCATTTATTAAATAAAAAAAAAAAATTTTCATCGTTCATCAATACTTAAAATATCATTACCTTTATTGTCATAGATAACATTTTTTATTATGTCTATTGTTATGAAACCATATGTTTTTATTTTATTTTTTTTATCATATGTTTTACAATAAGTTCTAAAAATGTCTTTAAATTTGTCTAATGGTATAATTTTACTAATAAAATCGGACCATATTTTTTTAATATAATAATTTGATTGATTAAAAACAATTATAACAGTTAAATTATTTCTTATTGTTTTTATATCTACTGAAGTATAGCTTTGTGTTAAATAAATAACACTAATATTCTTTGATCTCGATCTTATAAAATATTCCATTATCAACTTTTGATCTTCTAAAAGAAAATCATCAATAACCACTACACTATTAGGTTCACAATCATCAACAGATATTATATCACCATCAGAAAAATGAATGTTTATAGAAGATATTCCATCAAATATTTTTTTTAATTTTTTATAAACTGGCTGATCAATATTTTTTGTAAAAATATATAGATTTTTATATGGAATCCAATAACTTATAATCATATTATACAACAAAGTTGTCTTACCACAGCCAGATGCTCCTACCACTAAAACTCGTGAAGGTATTTCAAATAAAGATTTTTCTTTACTATCATCTTCAATATATTTTTTTACCATTAATTTATCCATTTATATAAAAAAAAATATATATATTTGCTATTATAAATAATAATGTATAATATTTTTAAAAAATACGATCAATATATTGAAAGATCTCAATATAAAACTTTTTTACCTTTGAATAATTCACAACTTAATACACCTAATAAAACTACAATTTTTAGAATAGATAATATGGATGATTTTCTGAGCATTAAAGATGCAAAGTTTTATATTTATGGTAGATATTTGCAAAAAGATGGAAAAGATTATCCTAAAGAATCAAAAATACAACTAATTGATAATTTTCCTGCATTTTTATTTACTAGAATTGAAGTTAAAAAACATGGTAAAGTCTTGGATGAAATCGAAAATCCAGGAGTTGCTAGTACAATTAAAGGTGTGTTAGATTTTTCTGTGGATCCAAACGGACCAATTATAAACTCAGGATTTTCAAGCAAATATAAAGGTGGAGGTCGTTTTAATGTTATGGGTAAATTATCACAATTCGGATTAGGATGGTTTAAAGACCAAATATATCCTGTTTTCCAAGGTGATATGGAAATAATTTTTACGAGAAATACAGATGATGATGCATTGTTAAAAAAAGTTGTTATAGGAACAGAAGATGGAAAAATTATTATTGATGAATTTACACTTAGAATTCCAATTTTAGAATTCAATCCTATGTATAAAGTTTTATTGTTAAATGATTTAAAAACAATTTCTCAAGAAAAAAAATATATTTTTAATTTTAAATCATGGCAATGTATTGAAGAAAGAAATATATCAGGAAAAACCATAAAACTCGATTTAACAACTCAATATCGAAGTCTTAATAGTCCTTTGTTTGCGGGTGTGGTATTTCAAACAAACAAGTTAAATACTCAAGAACATGATCCTTGTGAATTTGATCATTGTAATGTGAAAAATTTTAGGTTTGAAATAAATGGAAGACGTTATCCTGAAGAAACTCAAGATCTAGATTTTAAGAATGAAAAATATTGTGAGGCTTATGATAGTTTGATGGATTATAAAAAAACTTTTCATAAAACTCATCAAGAACTTCCTTTGATGTATAATGATCCAAACGATTTTAAAACCTTTAGAACAATATATCTTGTAAACATGACTAGACAACCAACAAATATTTCTGCAACTAAACAAAATATTATTTTACATGTGGATTTCAATGAAGATTTACCTAAAAGTACAATTTGCTATGTATTTTTCGTTAGAAATGATGAATTTTTATTTGATATTGAAAAAGGAACAATTGAAGAATCTTTTACTGATTAAATTAGATAATAGATTTACACTTCTTTTAAGAGAATTATTTTCATGTCTTTCTGACAGCAATAATAGTACTCCACCTCTCTCTGGAATAAATTTTTGTGTTTTAAATAGAAATATTTCTATTGAAAAATAATTTTAATATTTATTTTGTTTTTTTTTTAGTAGGAAATGAGGGGTGGGTGGGTCCAATACAGCCAGCCCTTTCTTCTATTGAAAAATAATTTTAATATTTATTTTGTTTTTCTTCAATTAGATCAAGATAAACAATAAAATCATCACCAAAATTAGCAATATCACCATTTTGATCAAGAATATATATATTTATCTTTTGAATTGTTCTTAAATTTACTTGTCTGTACATTATTGGATTACATCTTATAAAAAGATTATTTGAATCATAATAAAAAACAAACAAAAGTTCCTCTTCGATAACTTTTTCATCAATAGATCATAGATGAAACAGACTTTTCAATTATGTTGCAATGTACTTCTAATAATTGTTTATTTATATTATTATCTAATTTTTTAGAATCTCCTACATGTTTGTATAAAAAATTATTATCAATCCCTAAACTTAATTTTAAATTTTCGTCTATCAAACAAGTATTTTTTGAAGTTAATTTAATAAAATTATTATCATTTAGTAATTTGATATTTGAAGGTAATATACTATTCAATTGATCAATTGAATAGTTACCTTCAATTTTAGTTTTATATATTTTATCAGATTTTTTTGTTTGGCTAAATATAACACCGTTTATATTTTTTAAAAAACATTGTGTATAAAAAATTGGTTTGTTTGATCCTGTTATTGTATATTCAATATCAGGACCTAGTTTCCATGAATCAGGCCATACCCTATTTATAGGGATTAAATATTCCATATAATCAAAACCTAAACAATTTGATAAATATTCATCAAAACTTAGACCGATTGAGGCTGTAATATTTAAAAAATCATCAATTAATTCAAGACTTATTTTAGGAAAATCATAACAATTCATTAAATTTTCAATTTCATTTATTGTGTATATTCCTATTGGAATTTCAATCTTCGGTATTTCACCATTTCTACCTAATCTAATTATACATTCTTGATCTATATTTATATATTTTTCTTCAGAAGTAGGACAATACATTAAAGTATTACCAACTAATGAAAAATCAAATTCTGTATTTTCAAATCCTAAATTTTTTTTAAATTTTTCATCTAATTTATAATAACAAGGAGATTCAATTTGAATTTTTTTATTATTATAAGATAAGAATACCGGTTCAATGAATTTATTTAAATATGAAATGCTATATATACCTTTTTTTATATATATTTCTCTATGTTCAATTTCTATTTTACAATCTGATTCAATATTAATCAAATTTAAACTTTTTAAATACATTGATTCGAGACCTATTTTGAATTTATTATTATCATTGAATTCTGGTTGTGGTAAATGAATATAACCATTTTTTTTTACTTTTATAAATACCATTTATAAAAGTTTATATATTTTTTTTTCTAATTTATTCAAAATCAATCAAATGCATTGATTTTCCTTTGTTTAATTTTTTCATTCCTTTATAAATAAGATTAAATTTTGTTTTCGAATTTTTATATAACGATATATTTTCATCTGTCATTTCATCATTATCTAAATATCTATTTGGTAAAAATACTCTAATTTTATTATCTAATACAACAGTTATTGTTTTACCATGCTCTGTATCAAAATATTCGAAAAAAGTCACCTCATATTTTTTTCCTTGTTCTAATGTATCTAATTTTACAAAATCATATTGAGTGTTGTCGCATTTATTTAAAGATGCTTTAAAATTTTCCATTTCTATTATTTATTATAATAAAAATAAAAATTTTTAAACATCGAAACATTAAAACATACATTTAAGCATAACAACATAACTATGTAAATCAATTAATTATGTTCACGTTGTCGTTGTTGATTTTCACGTTCACGTTCACGTACACGTTCACGTTCATGTTCACGTTGTTCTATTATCTTTATTGTCACATTGCGGAAATAAATCATATTCTTAAGTTTCTTAAGTTTCTTGATTTCATGTTCATATTCTTCACACTGTTTTTTACGTAGTTCGATTTGAGATAATACCAGGTTAAATATATTATATTCATTATAATCACTATCACTATCATATTTACCATTTTCACGTAGACATTGTTTATTTTCATGTTTACATTCGATGATCAAATTAGTAGGTAATGAAAAAACAACATAACTACGTTGAATAATTACGTATAACTGTATAAGTATAAGATGAATAATTACGTATAATAATATTTACGTATAATAATAATAATATATAATATATCAACGTTTGTGTAGCTAGACTGATTATTTTTTTTTAACATCCGGTATTGAATATCTTATCATATATATATATATATATATTATGAGGTTTTTATTTATCGAATTATTTAAATAGTGTTTAAATATCATTTATACATGTCCAAGTGTTGTAGCCTGGTCAGTTAATGCGTTTGTTTTAAATGTGTTCTTAGTAAGATCGTAATTAGTGGGGAATGTGTGGCGCCGCATATTCTCCTGCTAATTTAATCATGCTTTGAAGACGTTTACAGTAAATTGGATAGGTGTAGGCGCCCACCTATCTAGTTCTACTGAAAAACTGTAGTTGACGATCAACAACACTTGGATAATTTCTCCCTCCCACGATAGCTTTACAGATATCTGTAAAAGAGTTCCGGCCTCCTTTTTTCATAACGGGTATCTGTAAAGCTGGGAATGATTTTACCGATTTTTTGCATTTTTTTTCAGATTTTTTTTTTCAATTGAAAATATTTGTTATTATTATTATTATTAAATATTTTAAAGTCTGATAATTCATTTAATAATTGATATTATCAAGTCGGAACAGCACAGATATTATTTATATACTTATCTACACTATATACTAAAAGTTTACCCCTCACTTCATATTTTTGATTTAAGTATAACTCCGGTAATATTTATGTTAGAAAGTTCATTTTTGCTTTAAACATTTTTAATTTTAATTCTCTTTAAGTCCCCTTCATAGTCTGATAGTCTAAAATTATTTCCAAAGATTTTTGGAAAAATCAAAAAAAAAATTTTTTGCAATATAAAATGAGCGATGAATTATTACAAACTATACATTGTCTTAAATGTAAAAAAAGAACAAAAAATTTAAATCCTATTAAAATGCAAACAGTTAATGGTCGATGGAGAATTTCAACAAAATGTTTGGATTGTAAAACAAATAAAAGTAAATTTACAACATCATCTGAAATTGAACAACCCGTCACCAATAAATCTATAAATCAAAATATTTCAAATAATACAGACAAATTTTTATTAGCTAAAGAACTTCATAAACCAGTCAGATTAAGATTTCCTAAAAGAAGGATTATCACTAAAGGTATTGATGATCTATGGGCTGCTGATTTAGTTATAATGAGAAATTATTCAAATGAAAATAAAGGTTATTGTTATATAATTACTGTTATAGATACTTTTTCAAAATTTGTATGGGCATTACCACTCAAAAATAAAGATGGTATTAGTGTTTCAAAAACATTTGAAAAAATAATAAAACAAGCTAAATCACAAAAACATCAACCACCAAAATTACTACATGTTGATAAAGGCTTGGAGTTTGTAAATAAACATTTTAAACAAACTTTGGAAAAATATAATATTCATATGTATCATACTCAAAACGAAGAAAAATCTGCAATTATTGAGCGATTTAATAGAACATTAAACAAAAAAATGAGAATAAAATTTGAAATGCAAAAATCTAAAAAATGGTTTAACATTTTACAATCTTTAATAGATGAATATAATTTTGATGATATACATAGATCTATTGGTATGAAACCTTGTGAAGTAAATAAATCTAACGAAGACCTTGTTCTACGCAAATTATTTTATACAAAAAACAAACCTAAATTAAAAATAAAATTTAGAGTGGGTGATAGAGTCAGAATAAAAGCATATAAAAAAACATTTGCTAATAAATATAGTAATAATTGGACAACAGAAATATTTATAGTTAATGAAATTTTAAACACAAATCCTATAACCTATAAAATTATAGATTTAAATAATGAAGAGGTTGAGGGGAGTTTTTATAACGAAGAGATGCAAAAAACAAAATTATTATATTATTATTATTATTAAATTATTATTTTTTATAATAAATAATGAATATATTAAATATTACTGAACCCTTAGTTAAAGAAATTGATAACAATAATAAAATGAATATATTAAATATTACTGAACCCTTAGTTAAAGAAATTGATAATAATAAAATGAATAACAAAAAAACATATCCTCCCAAAATTTGTGATAAATGTAACTTAACAGTTGATAGCAAAAATTGGGCTGCTCATTTGAAAACTATTCGTCATCAATCAAATGATATAGATCAAACAATTGTACCTTTTAGATATAATAAAACATACAAAGGATTACCAATTAATCAAGAAAAACAAAACAAATATAATTATTTGAAATTAATGAAAAATGATATAAAAAAATATATGAAAAAATTTTCAAAAAAAGATAATTTATATGTTGAATTTTGTGCTATTGAATATCATGATAATACTGAAATAATTAAATATAATTTACATAAAATTCCAATTTATGGAAATATTTTCATTATTGATCAAGAAGATGATAATACTAGAAATCCTTATATTTCTAAACTATTACATTCACCAAGTTGGTTAGAACTTTGTAGAATAGCCAATGATATGATAATTACAACAGGTAATTATAGACATCGTTTTCTAGAAGATGTTAAGGTTGTTCAAGATTTAGGAAATATTAAAATGTGTAAATTTTTTATGGGATCTTAATATTAAAATAATATTAAATTAAATAAATCGACTATATGTTTCACATTGTTTTTAAATGACATGAGTTAAAGGAAGTGATATCTATAATACAACAGATGAGAGGTGGGATAGTAAGTAGGTCAACTCTTATCTGTTTTTAAAAAATGTATTTTTAATAGAATAATTTCTATTAAAAATTTGAATGTAAAAAAAAATAATATCCTCTATAATAAAGAATGGAAAGTTTAAATAAAATTGATTCCTTAGTTAAAGGAAATGTTAATATTAATAAAATGGATAACAAAAAAACATATCCTAACAAAACTTGTGATAAATGTAACTTAACAGTTACTTACAAAAATTGGTCTAGACATTTGAAATCTATTCGTCATCAAACAAATGATGTAGATCAAACAATTAAACCTAAGTTTAATAAAACATACAAAGGTAGAACAACAAAACAAATAAGACAAAAAAAAGAGAAAATACCAAAAACAAATAACAAACAAATAAGAACAAAAAAAGAGATAATACCCAAACCACATAGAGTTTTCAATTTTAGTGCAAAAATGTTTGAAAAGAACAACATGATTCGCCCTATTTTAAAAATTAAGAAACAGCATTTCAAAGTAGATTAAAAACTTATGTTATTAAAAATAATAATATGGGTATTAAAGATGTTCAAGTGTTTTTAAATCGTTTAGATAATTCAGTAATAGGACAACTTAAACATGCATTAAAGAAGAAAAATTTAAAAGTTAATATTATATTTCTTGCTATATATAAGAGAGGTACTAATGAAGAAAATATGGAATATAAAGAATGTAATTTTAAAACAACAAATAAAATTTTAACTACAAATTCTGACTTAAATGATTATTATACAAATGAAAAAATTAAAATTTTAAATGAAATTGAAGTGTTTGAAATGAAAGATTCTCAATGGAGACTTCATCAAATTTTAAGTTTGGGAATAAATATAAATAAATATGTTCCTTTTAAGGGTTCTTCATATATTCCATTACCTAAACATATTGGAGATAAAAAAGCTATTATCAATGTTAAAAATAAAGATGATAAATGTTTTCTTTGGGCAATACTCTCTGCTTTACATCCTGCTAAAAAAGATGCGCAAAGAGTAACTAAATATATTCCTTTTGAAAATGAATTTGATAATGCATTAAAAGGTATTGAATTTCCAGTAAAAACCACAGACGTTCCAAAATTTGTTAAAAGAACAAAAGATATTTCTATTAATATTTATTGTTTAGATAAAAAAGTAATTGTACCTTTAGAAGTAACTATTATAGAAAAAACCAATCATATAGATTTGATGTATTTAAGAAAGGATAATAAGAATAAAGGTCATTATTGTTGGATTAAGGATTTATGGAAACTTTGTGGAAGTCAAATGACAAAAGATGGTCATAAAAGACTTATATGTAAAATGTGTTTAAATAGTTTTGATACAAAAAATAAGTTAAATGACCATCAAATTTATTGTGCTAATAATAAAGCTGCTAAAATAGTTCTACCAGAAGCCTATAATAAAACTTTAGAATTTCAAAATTATAATCATTCATTAAGAGTCCCTTTTGTGATTTATGCTGACTTTGAATGTACACTTAAACCAATATATACTTGTCAACCAAATGATACAGAATCTTTTACAAAATGCTATCAGAAACATATACCTAATAATTTTTGTTATTATATTAAATATAGTAATGATGATTATAAACCTCCTGTAGAATATTCTGGTCCAAACGTTGCTCAAAAATTTTATGAATGTATGAAAAATGAAGAAATACTTATTTCTAAAATGTATGATAAAATAGTTCCTATGAAAACTTTGAATGCAGAACAATTAAATAATTATTATAATAAATCTGATAAATGTCATATTTGTGAAAGATATTTATCAGATTTACCTCCAATGCTAGAGAAAAAATTTAAAATAATTAAAGATGTTATTGAATATTACAAACAATTTAAAATAGTTGAAGACGATGATGCTAAAAAAATTAAAAAAAATTAAAGGTGTTATTGAATATTACAAAAAATTTAAAATAGTTTAAGACGGTGATGATGCTAAAAAATTAAAATTATATAAAAAAAATTTTAAAATAATTAAAGATGTAATTAAATATTACAAAAATTTTAAAATAGTTGAAGACGATGATGCTAAAAAATTAAAATTGTATGAAGATAAACTTAAAAACGAAATAGAAAATAAAAATAAAAATATGCGAAAAGTTCGGGATCATGAGCACTTAACTGGAGAATATAGAGGAGCAGCACATTCTATCTGTAATCTTAATTATCAAAATCCACGTTTTATTCCAATTGTTTTTCATAATCTTTCAGGTTATGATGCCCATCTATTTATAAAAGAATTTGGGAATGATAATGAAAAAATAAAATTACTCGCAAATAATGAGGAAAAATATATTTCTTTTTCAAAAATGATGCCACGTAAAGTAACTAGGAAAGGCGAAGAAATAAAAATTTATACAGAATTAAGATTTATTGATTCATTCAAATTTTTACCTAGTTCTTTAGACAAGTTAACAAATAATTTAAGAAATGATTCAAAATTAAATTTAAAAAATAAATTTAAAGAACTTAGTAAATATTTTCCTGAAGAACATTTAGATTTAGTTACTAGAAAGTTAGCTTATCCCTATGAGTATATGGATTGTGAAGAAAAATTTAATGAAACATGTTTACCTCCTATTGAAAAATTTTATAGTTCTCTTACTAATAAAAATATAACTAAAGAGGAATATGAAAACTCACAGAAAATTTGGAAAGTGTTTAATATACAAAATATGCGTGAATTCACTAGTTTATATAATAAGATCGATGTTTTATTATCAACAGATATAATAGAAAATTTTAGAGATATTTCTTTAAAAAAATATAAATTAGATCCTATGTGGTATTACACAACACCAGGATTTGCATGGGATTGTATGTTAAGAATGACAAAAGTAAAATTAGATTTATTAACAGATATAGATCAAATATTGATGTTCGAATCTGGAATTCGAGGTGGTTTATCTCAATGTAGTCAAAGATATTCAAAAGCAAACAATAAATACATGGGAGATAAATTTAAAAAAAAGGAGGAGTCAATATTTTTACAATATTTGGATGCAAATAATCTTTATGGGTGGGCAATGAGTAAATATTTACCTACTGGAGATTTCAAATGGGTTGATAATGTGAAGAATTTTGATGTAATGAATATTTCTGATAAATCATGTAAAGGTTATATTTTAGAAGTAGATTTATCTTACCCTAAAGAACTTCATGATATACATTCAGATTTTCCTTTAGCACCAGAAAAACATTTTGATAACGAACAACTCCCAAAATTATTAACAACTTTGTATGATAAGAAAAAATATATAATACATTATGAAACACTAAAATTATATATTAATTTAGGATTAAAGATAGAGAAAATTCATAGAGTGTTAGAATTTAGTCAATCTCCTTGGTTAAAAGTGTATATTGATTTTAATACTAATCTCAGATCAGAAGCTAAGAATGAGTTTGAAAAAGACTATTTCAAACTAATGAATAATAGTGTTTATGGACGTACTATGATGAATGTTCGAAATCATGTTGATATAAGATTATGTTCTAATGCACTCAGCTTAGACAAATTAATTGCAAAACCAAATTTTGATAGAAGGACAATTTTTACAGAAAATTTAGCTGCAGTACATATGAAAAGAACACAAATATCTTTCAAACAACCAATATATCTAGGAATGTGTATTTTAGATTTATCTAAAATGTTAATGTATGATTTTTATTATAATATTATAAAGAAAAAATATGGAAATAGAGTTAGATTGTTATATACAGATACAGATTCACTAATATTAGAAATAAAAACTAATGATTTTTATCAAGATATGAAAATTATGTTAGATCATTTTGACACTTCAGATTATTCAAAAGATAATATTTATGGTTTACCTTTAGTTAACAAAAAAGTCTTAGGAAAGTTTAAAGATGAGTTAAATGGAAAAATTATGACTGAATTTATAGGTTTAAGATCCAAATTATATTCACATCGAATCTTAGATACTGAAAAAGAAATTAAAAAAGCTAAAGGTGTTAAAAAAAATGTTGTGGAAAATAAAATATGTTTTAATGATTTTGAAAATTGTTTACTAACAAAAGAATCAAAATATGTTAAACAAAATTTATTTAGAACTAAGAAACATGATATTTTTACTGTAGAACAAAACAAAAAAGCTCTAAGTGTTTATGATGATAAAAGATTTATTTTGGACAATGGTATTGATACATTAGCTTGGGGACATTATAAAACAAACATAGATAGAAATGATTTTGTAAACCATCTGAATACACTAATTAGAAATCAAAATCAAAAAGATTAGAAAAATATTTTTAATAGAATTGTTCTATTAAAAAATGTTTATAATAATAATGTGTGCCTGCATTGGGCATGCGTTTAAATATATGTTTTTAAAAAAAATTTTAATTATTAATAATATAAGTTTTGTAAAAAAAAAAAATATTTTAATAATTATTGCAATTCAATTTTTAATTATTAATTTCATATTTTTTGTGAAAAATATTTTTGGGGAAATATTGCATTTAAATTTTCAATTATTAATATCATAAGTTCTATGAAAAATATTTTAATAATTATTGCATTTCAATTGTCTGATCTTTTTGCACATTGTTTTCTTTGTGATCTTTTACTGATAAAATAAAAGTGCGCCAGGAATGGTATACATATACTACTTGTGTACAATATAGTTATGTTACATTAATATTTTCACAAGTTCAAACAACTTGTTTACAATACAATTTTCATTAATTTCATATTTTATGTTTTACATTCAATGTTACATATGCATGAAGCATTTACAATTATATATTATTACATTTCATGTTTGTCATTTTTGATTACAATAGTATTTTTATTAATATAATAAAATATATATTTTCGTATTACAATAAGTCTATGATTTAGTTATTACATTAAAATATATAGTTAGTATTACAATATATGTATATATATTTCCTTTAATATGTTAGTATATTTGGTTAGTGTTAGTTTTTATATTAAGTGTTACTCACCCTTTTATATAATATTAATTCCCATAATCCCATATAATTACATTAAAACATATCATTCCCATATGTTTTCTTATTTCTATGTGAATATAAAGTGATTAAATAATACATTTTTTTTTTTATTTATTTATTTTTTTTATTTTTATTTTTTAATTAATTGATTAATATAATATGAATATTTTATGTCTAATATTATCCTTTACCACTTTATTATTTCTATGTTATTTACTTAAAGAATATTTTATTTTTATTTATTTAGTTATTTTTTTTTTTTTTAATTTATTCTCAAATTCTTTATATATAATACATATATTATTGTCATTTATTTTATTTGTCATTTTGTTTTACTATTGTTTATTTTAGTGGATTATCATCCATTCAATCTTTGATGCGCGACTCAAAAAACTATTATATAAAAAAAAAAGTTTTTCAAGACGAACATGGTGTTCGAATCGATTGTTATTATTTTGATTTTTAATTACCGTTGTAATTTTATCTTTCTCGTGTAGCTCAGATTATAATGATTTTATGTATTTTTATATAGTATTTTTAACATGTGAACCACTAGAAGTCACAACTATTATTATTCAAATATTTAAATTCATAATCAGACTTCTAATTGTTCAACTGTCTCTGTTACTCTTCCGTGTAGATATATGCCCAATTTAAATTACAAGAATCAAACACAGATCCATTCTGATTATACGTTCTCTGTTAGAATTCTCATAATTCGTACTGTACTAATATTCTTTTTTATAGCAGAAATTTAAATATTATATTTAATGATTTTACTAAATTACTTATACTTATTAAAAAAATTTTAATTTTATATATGTGGGATTGGGCACCAAGATATACAATTAATAATCAACAGCACACTAATAGCGGACTAACTCTTTATTAACAACAACATTAACAACGTTAACAACATCAACAACGACCAACATCACACTCGCACGTCGAAACAACACTGACGCTTATTCCCCACCCACCACCTTAGCTGTATCAGGAACCGACCCTCTCTCTGGTGGACAACTCAACTCCACATCTTCCCCAGACTGAACAGCATCCGCCTCGGGTGCATCTTCTTCCTCATGGTTGATTGTTGGACACCAGGGCTTCATGAAGTCAGTACCAGTGGATGTCTTGTTTGGTCCTTCACCGTCGCCTACTTTCCACACTTCAAAACGGTTTGGGCCCCTTCTGCTGACAATACGATAGGGTCCCAGATATTTTCTTGCAAGCTTAGACATTGGCAGGAACTGTGTCCTACGGATAGCTACCAAATCACCTATACAATGTGGCTCAGATTCCTTCCTACGCTTGTTGAAGGTCTTGCGTTGCTCCTCTTGAGCCTTAGCAATTTGGTCTTTGGCCCGCTGACGATCCTCTTCTCGTTGACTTTCATACCAGTTGATATATTCTTTCTCTATAGCTTCCTTCAGTGGCACAAAATCAGCATGACGCATTTCTACACCAAAAGTCAGCTTGAATGGAGTCATGCCTATAGATCTCTGCACTGAGCCGTTTATTGCCATCTGCACTTTTCCCACTTGTCGATACCATTTTTCTGGTTGATCAATGCACATCTTGGCCAACACATTAATAATAATGGCATTAAGCCGTTCAACCTGTCCGTTCCCACGAGGCATGCCTGTGGTAATTAATATGTGTCTAATATTTCTGTCTTTGCAATATTGTTCGAAACTATGTGATGTGAACGCGGTTCCACGATCAGACACAATACGTTCAGGATTACCAAATATCACCTCCAATATTGCCAAACGATCAATAACTTCCGATGCTGCAGTAGTTTTTGTAGGGAACAGCCAGCAAAACTTTGAGAACCCATCTATTACAGCAAATAGGTGCTTATATCCTTTTGATGTCGCTTCCATTGGTCCCAAAAAGTCAATGTGCCAGGTCATCAGCGGCGCGTCTCCCTTATCAATAGGGTGGAGAGAACCTTCCTGCCTGCCTTGCTTTCTATTCATTAAGATACACGGGACACAATTTTTAATTACAGATTCAATCTTCTTCGTTAACCCAACAATTGAATATTCACGCCGTACTAACAATTCAGTTTTTGTAACTCCAAAATGGCCGATGTCATGGGCATTCCTAATAACCTCAGTCTGCATGTTTTTGGGAATTACCGGCAAGTCATTACCATCACGTACTTCGTGTAGAATGCCACCCTTAATTACATGTTTCCCAGCCACTGGTGCATTCATGATAGTCCGAATGTCCGGGTCACCCTGTTGTGTGGCTACCAACCGTAACAGGAACTCACTTCTCTGGATGGACATGCATACTGGGTAACGACTCAAAGAGTCCACATGGGGCATCCTTGATCCGGACCTATGTTCTATGGTATAGTCGTACTCTGAGACCAGCAATGCCCACCTGGCCACTCTGGTTGCTAAATCTTTTTTTTCTAAGGTTTTTGTAAACGCAGCGCAATCTGTTACAATTTTGAAATGTAGACCCAGCAAATACACTCTAAACTTCTTCAACGCTTCCACGATCGCCAGTACCTCTAATTCATAACTATGGTAGTTACGCTGTGCCTCAGTGGTTTTTCTACTCATGTAGCACACTGGATGCAACCTTCCATCATTGCTATCCTTCTGCAGTAGCACCGCCCCAAATCCCCACTGACTTGCATCGGTATGTAACTCTGTCGCCTCCGCTTCAGGACTGTAGATTCGCAACACAGGGGCTTCTGTAAGACGGCGTTTCAGCTCTACAAAGGCTGCTTCCTGTTCAACACCAACTTGGAATACCACATCTTGTTTCAACAGATCACTCAGCGGTCGTGCCACATGGGCGTAACCGGGTATGAATCGTCTAAAATAGCCGGTAAGCCCTAAAAAACTTTGCACCGCTTTGACAGTCTTAGGTATAGGGAAATGACGCACGGCTAAAAGTTTACCTTCGGAGGGACTGACAGCGTTGTACTGGATACGGTAACCGAGGTAATCAATAGTGCGCTTAAGAAATTGGCACTTTGACCACTTAATGTCAAGACCATATTCAGCAGCGACACCCATTACAGCTTCTAGACGTGCAACACCTTCATCCACGTTAGCCGCCACTACAACAAGGTCGTCCATATACGCTAAGAGGTAACTTGCCTTAATCAGGTCGCGGAATACGAAGTTTACATACCGTTGGAAGACTGGTGGTGATATGCACAGTCCAAACGGAGTTCGCAGAAACTCATATTGTCCACTGGGCGTCACAAACGATGTGTATTTTATACTGTTCTCGTCCATCGGTACATGAAAAAACCCATTCCGTAAATCCAATGTCGAAAATACAACAGCATCGCGCAACTGATCAACCTGCTCGTCGATGAGCGGCAGCGGATAACGGTCACGTACAATTTTTTTGTTAAGGGCTCGATAATCGATGCACAATCGCAATGTCCCATCTTTTTTGGCTACCAGGACCACTGGGCTGGCATAATTAGAACAGCTGTGTCGAATAATACCTTCACTCAGCCACTCTTCCACCTGTCGATCCACAGCAACCTTTTCACGCGGCGCTAACCGCCTGGGCCGCTGATACACAGGAACTTCGTCGCTTAAAATAATGACTGTCTTCATAGGTACGGTTACGCGACTTTCAGGCACATAGTTACTGACTATTTTTTTAATCGTTGGCAAGAACTCCTTTTCGCCTACGTCCAGCTCCGGCACTTCAACATCAATGGCCATCATCTGTCGCACTTCACGAGCATCAACCACCTCCACAGCCTTCGGTCCCACCCTTAGCTCGGCACTGGTCTGGAACAACGGTCGACCTATGATCACATCATGTCCTATGCTGTCGTCACTCACGGTGTACATGGTGATGGGGTATGTTCGACCATCAATGTACAGCTCCGCGTCCAATATCTGTTGCGTAAAAAAGTTTGCACCTGCCGGTCCTCTTAGTCGTAGTTGACACATCTTGCTGGTGGCATTGACTAATTTCAACCCAATCGAGCGCCGACAAATGTTAATATCGCATCCCGTATCAATCAGAGCCAATGCTTCGCAGCCCGAAATCACCACTGGCTTCACTATGCGATCGTTGTTACTGCCATAGTCAACCTGATACACGTTTGGCACTGCGTCACTCTTACCTGGACACTCGAACGATTTATGTCCAAAAGCGCGACATGAAAAACATTTTGGTCCCTTGTTAACGTCAGGACACTCTCTCGACTGGTGTCCACGATCACCACAATTGAAACATCTAGTTACTCCCTCCACCGATGAACCTCCTGATGCGATCGCCGGGTTCGGTTTACCATCAGCAGTCACCCGAGGTACACTTCCCGCTGGAGATCGGCTCTTAATCCTCTCGTACAATTCAATTTTTTTCTTGAATTCACCCAACGTTGCCGCGCCATATAATACGTTTTTGTCCGCCGAAGTGTCGGGGACACCACAAATCACATAGTCGATGACCGATTCGTCTTCAATATTGCCGTGCGCTGCTATTTCCCGCATTTTATATAAATATTTTAACAGTGTTTCATCGGCACGTTTCCGACGAGACGATAACTGCCGATGAACATCGGCCGCACTGAGCCGACAACGGAATTCATTTAACAACCTGTCGCGTAACTCGGACCACGATCGCAAACCACTTTCGCCTCGTATGAAATCAAGGCTGTGCCCTGAAGTAGTCGCTTGCCATAGATAAACTTATGCAGTTCTGACCAAGAACACAAATCTGCCAAATCCTCGAAATCTTCTACCCATTTCACAATACTGCCACTATCGTCCCCGGTGAATGGACGTAATGAATCTTGTACATCTGCGAATGTAACGCTAACACTACGCCCGTTTAGCAAACGATCATCAATACGATCATCGACACCTTCTTCCAGCTTTTGACTTGCTCGCGCATTCTTTCGCGGTCGCGGCATTATCACAACAATTTAGTAAACACTACTATCAGTTATCACACTATGATATCAACAATATACCCGCGGTATATTCTGCGTAACCAAACTTAATAAAAATGTGAGGTTAGGTTCAAACTCGAATCGCGTACCAAAACACAACCATGCGATTATTAAAGTATAAAAATCGGAGCGAATCCCGGACAGGCCCCCAAAAATGTGGGATTGGGCACCAAGATATACAATTAATAATCAACAGCACACTAATAGCGGACTAACTCTTTATTAACAACAACATTAACAACGTTAACAACATCAACAACGACCAACATCACACTCGCACGTCGAAACAACACTGACGCTTATTCCCCACCCACCACCTTAGCTGTATCAGGAACCGACCCTCTCTCTGGTGGACAACTCAACTCCACATTTATATTTAAATTCATTTTTTTAAATTAATCTAAATTAAACTTTATATTAATATTTATTAACTTTTGTAGTAGTATTTTTTCCTTTTGTGTATTTACTTTACATTGAACCCTTACGTATTTTTATTTATTTTTTTTTTTTTTTAAATGTCTTATTAGATTATCGTATTTCACTTTCCTTACCATAAAATCAAAAATACATTTTGTCAATTTTACATCAGTTCTCGGATCGTGAGCATACGTTAATCTATGTTTTTTATTACAAACCATCCCGTGTGTTTCCTCTAAATTCAATAGTCTTCCTGTTTTTTTGAATGTACCTATTTCGTACTCGAAGATTGTCCTTTTTGTATTTAAGTTTTCTAATAATATGGTAAAAGTGCCATTGAATTTAGTGTCATAACACGTTATGTTTAATACTGGGAATCTGTTTATGTCTAATCTTTTTAAGACGTTTAAATCCGAATTTCCGTTCCAAAATACTACTACACTAGTTTTGTCTTCTTTTGTGATATAATTTTCAATAAATGACGGACTTAGGTTGTTTAGAGTTGATCTTAAACTTTTGTCTAGTTGTTCTAGGCAAGCTTTTTGCAGTACTTCTTTGCATTTAAATATTCTTTTTATCTCCTTCTTGGCCAACAGTAGTTCATGATTTTTCATTGGTTGTATTTCGTCATGAAGTGGCAAGAGGAGTGGTCTCCCTTCAAGTTTGCGTACCTTACACTTGTCCAAACTGTTTGATATCGCTCCTGATATCAACACCATACTTGTCCTATTCACCATTGAAAACTCAAAGTCCATTATCACGAACTTGTGTGACTTTTTTCTGTTACAATAAAGTTTCTCTATATAAGTTATTTTAAATTTTAAATTTAATAATTATGTTTCATAAAATAATGGCTTATATTCTAGTTATTATTTACTTAATCTATATTTTGGTTTTATAATTCTAAATTTATTATTATTATTTTTACTTAGGTATTATTTCTTGTACTGATATTTAACATTTTATCATTGGTGGATCGTTTTTTACTTTTTTATTTTCCATAAGTGGACTCACATTTGTATGTTCTTTTATTTCTGCACATGGTGTTTCCATATAGAATTTACTGTTATTTCTTGGTTCTCTATCTGTTCTGTAACGTGATTGTCTATATGTTTCCCAATTACCCCATCTACATTTATATGTTAAATATATGAATAATATTAACATCATAGAAAATAGTACTGATCCGATCGTTATATATATTAAATACAAATATTTATTGTCATTTACTTCGTGACCTGATTGTCTTAAAATTTCTTCGTCTATCAACCCTTCTACTTCATTTAACGATTTACCCATGGTATGCACGCTATCTAATTTATTTGTGTCATAAGTAAATTTCATGTCTGGTAGGTTTTTTATTTTATCAGGTATCTCGAATGTTAACTTTCCCGCACCTATTTGTGGTATGAAATTAACATAATATTTTGATCTTATGTCTCTAGTAGGATTTAAAATAATGTTTTCACCATAAGCTCTACAATTTTGGTTTAATTTAATTAACCCTTGATTTTTAATTTTAACTATATATGGTTCGTTTATCCCTTGACAAGCAATTGTTAAAGTTTCCCCGTTCGTTGTGTATATCCATACATTTACATATTTTAATTTATGAAAAACGTTTTTCGATAATATCACTATTCCTGTTTCACAACTACTCGGTAGTGTGTCTGGATTTTTAAATAATGAAATTTCACATGGTTGCTTAACTGATTCGTGTTGAATAGGTTGAAATTCAGGACAAATAGTAAAAAGTTCTGTTTCGGTACATTGCAGTAACTGTGTTTCCGTGAACGTAGTGTATTGTTTACGATTTTTGGTAATGCCTACATATTGAAATTCTGGTTTAATAATTACACTATGCTTTGTATCGATTATTCCGTTAGTTTTTATTTCTATTGGATGAGGTATTGGTAATATTTTGTATAGTGTTAGTTCCAATTCGGTTACTAAAGGTATTTTTATTACAAACGCAATATTATCCCCGCTATAAAATACTGCCATTTTTGTTATTTTACTTAGTTCGTAAATTTCACTTGGGTCCGTGCCCATTGGCAAATTTAAATTTATAGGTAGTTTTAATTTGATTTCTGTTAGATGTTTTGATAATTCTCGTGGTGTTATTAAACTTGGATGCAGTATTCCTGTCCTAGCTGCTGTAATTATCGCGCTTATTGTTGTTGTTTCGTAAGAATACTGAGTTAATAATGCTGTAAAAATACTATGTATTCTATCAGATAATATTAGTGTTTCTAACGTATGTGTAACATTTACTAATTCTCCGATTTTTGCGTGTAATGTACTTTCTTTTTCACTCAACTCTTTGTATAATTTATTAATTTCAATTGAAGCACCACTTATACCTGTTATCGCTGATCTCACTACCGTTGTTTGGTTTTTTAATATATGTATCATTCTTTCATTTGTCTTTTCTATTTTCTCTATTTCTTGTGTTGCCTCATTCGCACAATCGTTATCACATACTCCAAATAGTGTTTTCATTCCAGCCCCCACTATATTTATCAATCCTCGTTTTTTCCTATATGGGCTCGTTGTTGTTTCCCCTTTATTTGTTGTTATATATCTACCGATTGATTCATACATTTGTTCTCGTTGAACCGATATTTCTTGAAACATTGTTTTTAATATATTATCAAACCTAGAGCATATTTCGTATCCTGTTAGTTTTTCCTTACAGTGGTTATTCATAATATAAATTTCACTGTACAACTTATCATGTCTATCATCATAATTTTTCAAAGGTACATATGTAATAATTTCCCATGACGCCCCCGTTACCCTTATTGATCCACTGTTTTCGCAGTACATTAGTGTTTGATTTTTAAATTCCTCCACTGTGTACGGTAGTTGTCCTTGAATGGTTGTTAATAAAAGAAACCTAAAATAATATATTCATATATTAATTATATAAATCTATATAAAATACCCCATGTATTCTCCTCTTGGTTCTGGTTGCCTTAAATAAGATATTTTACTATTACATTCAAAAGAAAATTTTATCCATTTATCACCATTTGGCCAAATCCATGCCCTCTCTCTAGTCTCATTGAAACTTTTAAGTGCTGAATTCGCCATTTTTTCGTAAATAACTAATTGCTCTATCGTCTCATCTCCTTTTAGTGTCGGTGGTTGCTCGTTCCAATAGAATATAGTCGCAACACCCACCGGCTTCTTTTTCTTTTCTCTGTTGACACAGATATGCAATTAGTTAATCACGTTTTTTACATACAATTATTTTTTTCACTTTTTATTATTCTATTATTTACCCCTAATTTAATGACTATTACACGTTTAGATTATTATACTTTATAATTATTTTTACTATTTTAGTTATTTCTATTCCTATTGCGTCTAATACTATCCTGTCTATTTCTAATTCTAAAGAAACATCCCATGTGGAATTTATTTCATTCACTTATTCTAATATTATTATTATTTTTCTTTTTAAATTTCCGTTACTTCAATTTCTGGTATTTCCATCAATTGTTGCATCGCGTACCTATATCTGTTTCTATCTACGCATTTATATCTATTATGTAGTATCATTATTATTAACATTATTGTTATCAGGAACGTACCTGAAATAACATACATTATGTAACTAAATATTTTATTATTTCCCATTTTGATATTATCTGTATTTTTTACATCCTTTTTTAAATTTTTTAATTGTATTATATATTTCTGTTCTGTGATATTTTCGTTATTATTATTGGTGGATTCTGTATAACCTAGTTCATATAATTCCGTATTTGTTGTTAAATCATTCTTAAACGTAGTTTGTTCCGTTACTTGTGGTATCGTTAAACTTGAATTATACATCATAGTTGTTATTTTAGCTATGTTATTTGTAGTTAATATTTTATCAATGTTGGTACTATTGCTACTTAATGTTTTTATATTTATTTCCTCTTTATTTGTAGTTATGGTTACATTTTGATTTTTTAGTATATAATTTTCTGGTTTAGATATTATATAATTTGTATAATTGTTTATTAATTTAAATTTTAGGAAATTGTATGTTACTGGTATTTTTATAGGTTCGTATTCCGTTCCATCTACACTTTTTATGTACATTGTACATTCTTTTTGTAAATAATATGTTAATGGTACTTCTACTAATTCAATGTCAAATAGTGGTGGATCTCTTATCATTATACATTTGATTCGTACTAAAGCTATGTTACATGGTTTTGCTAAAGGTAATTCGAATTCGTCGTCAAATTCACCCGATACATTTTTAATTTTTACATTGTCCTCATAACTATACGAAATTGTTGTTCCCACCACATAGTCTCCAATCGCTGTTTGTTGTCCTTTGACTGCCCATATGATCATTAATCTATAATATTATCAATTTAACTTATTATACTTATTTATATCTTATAATTACTCTTATTTCTAAATTAGTATTTTTTTTTTTTTTTTTATTTTTTTTTTTTTACAAGTTAACTTTATCTAAATAATACAACAAATCCTCTGGTTTTGGTACATGGCCTATGTAACTTATTAAATCCCTGCAACGATATCTGTTTATATGTCCGTGATTTTGTGTCATGTCATACATAAATCTCGTTATGTTTCGTATAATTATTTCTAATTCTTCTTCCGAGAAAACTTCGTTTAGCATAAAATTTGCCCTTTTTATGTGTTCTAATAAACATTTAGGTATTTGATTCTTTCCCACAGTACTGGTATCGTGTTCCCCAAGTATAATTCGTTTTTCCAATTCTATCACGAATCTTTTGTTCCTATTCCTACAATTAAAATAATAATTTTTTTTTTTTTATGTCAATTTAACTTAATTATATTTATTTTAAATTTATATATTTATATTTGCTCATTATTATCGTAATATTTCTTTACATCATTTTTGTGTACCGTCACTTGTTTTCTGTTTCGTAAAATAATTATATTTTCCGTGTCTAACACGTCTAAAACTTCATATGGTCCCTTCCATAAAGGACTTAATTTATTTTTTTGTGTATTATCTTTAAGCAATATTAAATCTTTTACGTTATAATTTTCGTTATGCTCTTTTTTATCGTATTGTTTTTTCGATTTTATTTTCCTATTAATTAATCTTTACCTAGCAACTTGGTGTGACAATTGCATTTTGTATTTTAAATCGTAAATATAGTCGTCATAATTATATCTAGGTTCCGGATTACACTTTAATTTAACTGGTATATCGATTTCTCTCCCGTATACTAACGCATATGGCTGATAATTTGTCGCCGTGTGTTCCGTTGTGTTATATACAAACAATGCGTATGGTAATAATTTATCCAAGTTTTTTAAATCTTTATCTACGTAATGTCTTAGATATTCGGCTAGTGTCCTATGTGATCGTTCTAAACTACCGTTTGTTTGTGGATGGTAAGGACTCGAATTTATTTTATTTATTTTTAATAATTTGCATACTTCCGCGAAAATTTTACTAAGAAAATCTGTACCCTGATCTGTCAAAATTGTCTCTGGAAGACCGTGGACACAAACAAATCCTTCTACGAAAGCTCTCGCTACATTATTTGCTGTATGATTTTCAAGAGGTATTGCTAACGAATATTTCGATAAATCGTCCATCATTGTTAAAATATACGTATTTCCTGTTTCAGTGGTTAATAAAGGTCCTACAATATCTAAAAATATTTTTTCAAATGGTTTAGTACTTGTAGTAGTAATGACCATCGGACTCCTATGGTGTTTATTTGTATTTTTGTTCGTTTGACACGAAGGACAATTTTTTATATATTCTTTTACTTCTTCCTTTAAATTTGGCCAATTAAATTGTCTTTTTATCTTTTTTAATGTTCTGTGTATTCCACCGTGCCCCCCTAATTTAGAATCATGAAATTGTTTAAAAATTATTAATTTTTCTTCTTTAGTATATTCTAATTTAGAACAAATTATTATTTCTATATTTGTATTACGAAATACATATCGAATCATCGATCTCACTTTAGCCCATTCTAATCCATCTTTTCGTCCTAGTTGGTTCATAGCTAAAATACTTAAATTATGTTTCTGACAAAAATATTTTAAATTTAACAATGCTAAATGCATATTTTCATATGTTGTCAATTGTTTTTCTTTAGTTTTTGTTATTAAAAATATTATATACCTATCTTCATGTTTAAACTTTACGACATCGCCTAAGTCTTTATTTGCTGTTAATATTTTATCTTTCCCAAATTTTTTCTTTAGTTCGTAATTAATTCCTGATATAAAATTATAATATTTTTCTATCTCTGATACTATATGATACTCGCTTGGCGATTCTAATAATTCACCGTGTACTTCTTTTACGTTTTTATTTGTTATCATTATTGTTTCGAATTTTTCTAAAAATGTTGCGTAACTTTCTTCTTTAATTTCGTTAATATTATACATTCTGCTTAATGCGTCTACGTTCGAATTTTGTACTCCCGGTTTATATCTAATTTCATAATTATATTGTTCAAGTTCAATACGCCATCTCGCTAATTTGGACAATGGATCTTTTAAATTAAATAACCATGATAATGGTCTATGATCAGTAAATATTATAAATTTTCTGCCATATAGATAAGGTCTAAATTGTTTTACTCCGAATATTATTGCTAAACATTCTAGCTCTGTCGTTGAATAATTTAATTCCGATTTGTTTAATGTTCGTGATGCATAAGAAATTGGTAAGTCACTCCCTATTTTGCCTTGTGATAAAATTGCCCCTAGTGCTTTACCACTAGCATCGGTTGTAAGTATGAATTCTTTTGTAAAATCTGGGTATTGCAAAATTGGTTCTGAACAAAGTATTGTTTTTAATTTATCAAAAGCTTGTTGGCATTTATCATCCCAATTAAATTTTACGTCCTTCTTTAAAAGATTTGTCATTGGATTAGCTATAGAACTATAATTATTTATAAATTTTCGGTAGTAACCGCTAAGTCCTAAAAAGCTTTTAATTTGTTTAACATTTTTCGGTGTCGGAAAATTCATAACTGAAGTAATTTTATTTGGATCTGGTTTAATTCCATGTTCTGAAATTATATGACCTAAAAATAAACATTCCTTTTTAAGAAATTCGCATTTATCTGGTTCTATTTTTAAATTATGAATACGTAATCGTTCGAATACATCGATTAATTTTTTATTGTGATCATTCAAATTTTTTCCATATATAATTATATCATCTAAATATACGAGACATTTTATACCTATTAAACCTGCCATCACATTAGCCATAGCCTTAGCAAATGTACTTGGTGCGGACGCAAGTCCCATACTCATACGTTTATAATGATAGTGTCCTTGACTTGTCGAAAAAGCTGTAAGTTCCCTAGAATCTTTAGATAACGAAATTTGGTGGTACCCACTCTTTAAATCAACAATGGAAAAGAGTTGGCACTGTCCTAATTGATCTAATATTTCCGTAATATTTGGTAAAGGGTGAAATTCATTTATAGTTACATCATTGAGTGCTCTAAAATCTATAACTATTCTAAATTTTTCTTTTCCCGACGCATCAGATTTTTTCTTTACTAATAATAGTAGACAGCAATTCTTTAACATCAATATTATAATAACTTTAAAACATGATTAAATAATAAATATTATATTTTTAACATTATTAAAACATTATTCTGATCTTATAAAAGTAACATTTAAATTTAAATATTTCTTAAATATGCTCTTAATGTTTTTTTTATAATATTAAATTTCTAATCCCAGAATAATATTATAATAAGATTAGGTAATCAACTTCAAATAATATTATTTTGAAAATATTCTTTGTATGTTTTGAATTGGTTATATTTACAATATTATAACTATAATTATAAAAAAACATTTAAAGAATATTTTCAAAATAACGTTATATTAATTTGATTACCTAATGTTATTATAATATTATTGTAGAAATAAAAATGTAATGTTATAAAAAAAAATGTGCTCTCAATGTTTTTTTAATAATATTATATTTATAATTCCACAATAATATTATAATACGATTATGTAATCAACTTAATATAATATTTTTTTGAAAATATTCTTTTTATGTTTAAAATTGGTTATATTTACAATATTATGTTTAAATTTATGAAAAACATTTAAAGAATATTTTAAAATAACGTTATATTAAGTTGACTACCTAATCTTAATGTAATATTAGAAATTTAATGTTATAAACAAAAAATTAAGATTATTAGATTTGAAGTTTAACGTATTATTATTATTACTTTTTTCAGCTCAGGATAATGTTATTATAGTTAGTTTAAAGTGTTAGTTTAGACTCTATCATTTATTTCTCGTAAATGGTATAATATAATGATGTACAATCTATTTGTGGGATCACAAATACTATATATTATACTATATATTTAATATTTATATAATATATATAAAGGGTGTCTCAAAAAGAACGCCAGATTTGAAAAGGTCGCCATCTTGCGACTTGACGCCGTGTGATTTTTTTTTATGAGTTATGGGGATACACTAATAGTCACGAGTTTACCAGAACAAAGTCCGAAACGTCTTGGAACTTAAGCAAGAAATTAGTCGTGTCCTCAATGAACTTGATGGGGGGCAATGTGTGATCGAGTGATGGTAAATTTTATGGAAAGAATAATCACCTGTAGGGCTAGTAGGGGGTTCATATGCCCGATGTTGTTTTTCACTGTTAAACCTCAATTTATCCCGAAGAGAATGATATATTTGTAATATTTTTTTAAGAAAAATGAATTTAATGTATAGCAGATATAAATCCGGCGTTCTTTTTGAGACACCCTAGCTATATATGACGTAATATTATACTAATCTAAGTCTATAATATAATATGTACTAGCTAATATTATATTACCATATCATATAATAATAATACCCACTAACACAACTCATCCGTTGGATATAATATATAATTATATTTATATTATATATATATATATATACATCTCCAATATATCAATTTTATGTAAATTTGTGACATTATATAAGTAGATGATAATATCATCCATATCTATTATGTGTAGGTATTCATAGAAAGTAACTGGCAAGAGGTAGATGATAAATTGATAAGCCACAGTGGATTTTTCGGATATCCATTAGTCATTGATATTTATTGTAATTTGTGGATTTCGCATCATATTATATAGTTGTTATTTGTTAATATTTTATACATTCATTGTAAGATATCAAAAAAAAGTTCAAACCACAATATATGTTTACAAAAAGTTTTTAATTTTATAATTCAAACATATCAATATAATATATATTATTATTTATTTTATGTTATAAAAATAAAATGTTATTGTAGTGGATATACATAATATAATTATATATATTTTATTAATACATAAATCAAAATTTACGTTCAGCTGTTCCAATTTAGTGTTTTTAGCTCAAATATATATTATTATAAATATTACTATATTAGAGTGAATAGTGAATTGGCCGGTCAATAGGCCGCCTATTATTATATTGGTTTTAATATTTGATGTATATTTTATTCTTTATTTATATTTATACCTATCGGGCTATCGATGATTTACATTAATAAACAATGAGCTACATACCATCTACTAATACGAAAAGGAGTACGTTTTAGAAGGGCCTAAACCAAAACGTTAAGGTGAAGAAACGGTCCCGGCCAACAAATACATAAATAAAAAAAAGGGGGTAGAGGAAACTGAATAAAATATAATATATTATATTAGGTATGTTATTATGCACGTGGTCGTATAGTTACTCTCTCGTAGACCGTATATAAGTTGCCTGCAGTTGGATTATTATAATATTATTGTATAATAAAATATATTGAATGTCATAATTAAATTTAACACATTTCCAGGACAGACTAATAGAACTAAACACTCACTCCGAAAAATAAAAATATTATATTATTATAATAAAATAATAATATAATATAATATATATAATAATATAAATTATAATAATTCATGCTATGTTAAAATGTCTGAATTTTGTTTGTATCATAATCGTGTATGCCGTATGGGTGTAGGTATTTCTAAGCTAAATATCGCTTAATATAATATTGTCCGTATATTATTTACATTTTGCGCAAATAAAATAAATATACTAGCGCAAGCGTATTCAGTCATAGATGCAAAACTGCAAAGCTGTTATTATTTTTTTTCAAGAAGGTGCGTAATGACGGATATGAATAGAGTTAAGACTTAAACCTTATTTATCTCAAAACAATTTTGTGTTGGTAAACATATTATGGAATTACGGTACATTCGGTACATGTCACATACATATTTTATTATTTTGATATAGATTATAATCTATCTAATCCTATATATAGGCAATTGTATTTTATATAGTTGTATACTTGTATATGCGACCTAATTTTTATGTACCTAATACCTATTGTAATTTCCTTACATTGATTGATTTTAAAACATTCCATTTTACTTTGTGTTTTTTAACTTTAGTAGTTTAGTATACCTATAGTATAAAATCTTATCCAGCGACACGGTAGTGTCTCGAGCTAAGTAAAAAAAAAAGGAAGGCGAAGCACTCGACCGTGTATATATACAGAAACCTAAACATTCCCATTTAATACGTGTTAATATTTTGGTATTCTTTATTAAAGGCTGTAGGTCTAATAAATGAACCAAATAGTTAGAATGAGATATCAATCGATGCACGTGGTATCACCAAACCTAACCGTATCGACTATCTATCATTTTCCATTGAGCATTTTATTGTTAAATAATATATAGTCGTTATAATAATAATTATTATTATAACAGTCTTTATTATAATTTATAATACTTTATTGTGACTGTCTTCATATTTGTGTCGAATTGTGTCTACATTAAAAATGGTAACTTAACTCCAAAAGGCGCGAGATATGAGGAAAAAAAATATCAGGAGTCTACTCAATCTAAAATCGTAGTTGAAAGTTATAATAGTACTACTATTAAACAGTGCAGTATTAACACGGTACATGAAATACCACTAAAAAGAAAGAATCCAAAATCCAAACAGTTATTTCCATTTTATTAAATATTGAAAAATGTACCAATAGATCAATTGGTAAATTAAAAATGCCTCTGGTTCAAGGTAGGTGTACTGCAGATAGAGTATTAAAATGGGTGCTGAAGTATAGGAAACAAAATGTACTTTTGTACAGAACGATATGTTTAAACATCTTAAAAAAATTATAAATAAGACATTGCATCATAATAATGAAAAAAAAATAAAAAATATCTTGACCCTAATAAAAACTAATGATATCTCAACAAAAACACTACGTCAACTCCGTGTAAAAAAACGCTAAGTAAAAAAAAAAAAATATATAAATGCAATAAAATGTGTGATATAAGGTGGAATCTAAGTAAATAGTTTAATGAATAAAATGTATGTATAAATAATTAATTCAAATTTAATAAAAATTGGTTATTTATATTAATTTATAATATGAATTATTTTAACTCAAATTGATCCAATTTTGGTTTACTTGGCCGGAAGATTCAGTCTAAAAAATGTATAGCCAAGTACTAATAGTTTATGTAATAAATAATGAAAGCACCATTACAATAAATAAATTGTTTCCGGCTAAGTAAACCAAAATTGGATCAATTTGAGTTAAAATAATTCATATTATAAATTAATATAAATAACCAATTTTTATTAAATTTGAATTAATTATTTATACATACATTTTATTCATTAAACTATTTACTTAGATTCCACCTTATATCACACATTTTATTGCATTTATATATTTTTTTTTTTTTACTTAGCGTTTTTTTACACGGAGTTGACGTAGTGTTTTTGTTGAGATATAATAAAACGTGAATCCCTATATATATCGCTCTAAGCAACCCATGGAAGAATTACGTTTTTCTTCCATGGGTTTCTTAAGACCGGCCAATCGCGTTACTTCCTCGCGGCGGCGGCCGAGCTATCACGATTTTTTGGTTATCGTATCACTCATCAGTCACAGATATCGTGTTTTAGATTTTTCGAAACGTTTTACGCTTATTTTTTTTCGACTTTTTACTCGATTTTTCTGCTTTTACGCCCTTTTCCGTCGCCTTTTTTTTACGTTTAATTCAAGCGCGTTTCTTTTAAAATCGAAAACGCGGCCGACTTTCGTTTTTATCGTTTTTTTTTTTCGTCTTTAAGACCGCCGACTGCTCTTTTTTCGCGTAGTATACTCATTTTCGAACCCGTAGACGTGCGGTACCTACCTATTGTACTGATAATAATAAATATTATACTGTTTTTGTTTGATTCAATAAATATTGTTTTAAATACGTTTAATTCTGTCTTTTGCCTGTTCGAAATCCTTATTTTAAGCTCATGTCCACGGTGTTTGAGTGTTCCTGCTTTTTATAAATTATTACAAAAACGGCTACTCGGTTAGTAGCCAAATATTTAACACAGCACATAAAAGGTGCGACTACATGTAATATTGTTTGTGGGATTATTTACAC
The DNA here is from genome assembly GCF_037042655.1 of Diuraphis noxia. Taxonomy (NCBI): domain Eukaryota; kingdom Metazoa; phylum Arthropoda; class Insecta; order Hemiptera; family Aphididae; genus Diuraphis; species Diuraphis noxia. The sequence goes on from NW_028301711.1 coordinate 2,371,219, forward strand.
TTTTGTTCGTCGACGGCTCAAAGAACGTAATCATATGATGCTACGGATAAGGTGTTTAATATTAATTGCTGTCGATAGGTGTAATGAGTAGTCTACGACGGTGGTTAATCGACAACCGTAGTATCTGTGTATATGTAATCTCTTTAGGGTTTTTATGATTAAATTGATTAAATAACTACTCGGTTATACCATGAAAAGAATATTTTGGTGGTAATGTTAATAATTTAGTAAAAGTGAGTATGTACTGCTACGGATGCATTATTAAATATCATTACTTATAGGCAATGTAGTTTTTATTCATTTGTGGTAATTAAATAGTTACTAAATTACACCAGTAGTAATAATATGGACAGTTTTATTTATTAACGGCTGTATGAATGTCATTCATGGGACGGATAAAACATTAAATATTATTGTTGATAAATAATTTAGGTTCTATGAGTAGTCTATACATTTGTGATAATCAAATACCTACCCAAATTTACCAGAAAAAGCATATTTTGGTAATTATATTAACGCTTTGGTTCATCGCCGGCTCTATTATTGTCAGTGTGTTATTAAATATTACTGTTTATAGGTAAGTTAGCTACTGTGAAAAGCCTATTGTTTTTAAATATTTGATAGATTTAAATAACACTTTAGTTCATTGACGGTGTTAGTTATGAAAGTCTGTATGTACTGAAATGGATACAGTATTAAATTATGCTAATGATGGGCAAGGTAGATTCTATAAGTAGGTAATCTATATTGGTTAGGTTAATTATTTAACCAAGCCTACAAATGTACATCAATGTAATATAATAGTATAGTCACAAAACAGTTTGTTGACAAAATGAAATGTTATTTTTATTAAATAGTATACATACATGCATATTATGTTAAACTCCCTTATTTTGATAAATTGTGTAGAAATCATTAGAATTAGAATAAATTAATAAGCAAATTTAGTTAAACGGACTTCAATAGTTTGATTTTAATAAAAATTATTCAAACATAGACTATCAAAATAAATAAAAAATAATATATTGATATTACACTACATTTAGAAGTAACGACTAATTGTAAATTATTTAACATTTACCTAGAACTTAATTATTTAGCCGTGTATATGTATTTTTAAAATATACACAATGATTTTGTATATATTACAATATGTTTTGATTTTATTTTATACCTAACAAAAAAGAAATTGCTGTGTATTCACATGACTTCTTGATTAATTTTGTTAGTTACAATATGCAATAAAATAATGGTAGGTTAACTAAATGTTATGACTAAACAGTGAATAGAAACATAACTTAGTACAATATGAACAGAATCATAGATGGATATACTATACCGAAATAGTATAAACACATCGATTAAAAACAAACATACCTACTATATTATAAGGTTAACTGACACATAATTCACACGTTTAAACGTTTTTAGTATTAATCGCCGCTAAATTAAAACGGTTTAAATGCTAAAGTTTTTCCACAATCCAGTATCTCGGTAGGATGTCCCAGTAGGTTAGGCGTTAGGCATTAGATGTTAGGGTATAGGGTTCGATCCCGGCGGCGTAGAATAATAAATTTGACAGATTTTTCTCCGACCGCTTAAGGAAAGAAGGAGTTCTAATGATAACAATTAATAATTTGATTTAATTCGTTTGATCTTTTTTTTGTATTTTTTTTAATTTACCGATGTCCTAATGTTTTTTTCGTTTTTTTTTTTTTTTTCATAATTTTCCAATGTTCTAATGATCATAATTTGTCACTCGAATTACTGTTGCATATTATACCTACAATAAATACTTGAATACTAGGTAGTCCGTGTTTTTAGTCTGTTATATTTAATAACTACGCGTGATCTATTTATTGATATCAATGATATCGATAAAAGTGTTTTTGAAAATACTGTGGTCTCTGGATATCGCTTAGTACCGTTAATCACTTCGCATCTTATATCTACGCGTACATCGTATTATTTATTAATTAATTAATAATAATAAAATTGTTAGTTGTAGGACTAGCTAAGTTATTGCGGTGGCTCATTTAAATAACATAGCCACCTGAGATCTTTTGCATTTTTTTCGAATTTTATTTAATTATTTTTTGTTATATTATTACTTAGTTCTTTTTTTAGTGAAGGTTGCTCCACCATCACTGAACACCAATTAGAGCTTTATGCCTTTAGGTATTTGGATATCCCACAACGACGACAAATGAAAATTGATGGGTACCTAACCATTTACGATCCGTCTTCCATAATAAACCGTTTTCAAGAAAAAAAAAACCATTTAATTAAGCTATGTGTGTGTATACTGTATAGTATACAAAATAGTATATAGTAGTATATAATATAAAATAAGCCATTGGTTACACTAAATAAATTCCAATTCCTTAAAACATACAATATGTTGTCTTCAGTATTATTCAATAACCTATAGGCTACACAACTTCCAGCAGTAATTTGTTCAAACTTATGATGACATATATAATTGTAATATAAGTAGGTTTGATTATATAGGTATATAAAAAAAATTTACTATATAGGAACACCTTGAAGAAAAACACATATATAAAAGGAATATCTTTTATATTACTCATTTCATCAATGCAAATGTAACAGAAACACAATAAAATAAATCATCATTGTATTATTAATACTTATTACTAATTTGTGACTAAACCATACTCGGTTAATCATAAGAATTTCTACACGGCATGCACACCATTTTATTTGTGATATTCATTAATTTCTTAATTCACTTAATACTTTATTATTATTCATCGTGAATTTCTATTGCGAATTGCGTGTTATTTATAAAATTGACTGTCTATATGATCAAATGCTATTGGTTTATCAGATTAAATACGTTTATATGCGTTTTGTTATTCATATATTTTTCGTGAACAAAATAGATATATATCTACTACCAAAGTAGCGCAGTTTTATTTATTGCCGTGGAACAGAGGGTCTGCAATCCACCGCAGGTGGATTGCCTACCTGATAAGCTGCTGCACATATGTTAATCGATATTCACTTGGGGAGATTAACTTGCTAGACACCAAAACATGGATTTCAAATTGAAGATTTTTTACATACGAAAAAGCATCGGACATGCGACGAGAGGCCGTATAATTCAATGGCTGGTATATAATATATATATATGTGTGTGTGTGTGTATGGTTTACGTTACTTCTCTGTGTATGATAAAATTTGCTTAGGGTTTATCATGGCGAATACAATCATGTGTGCTCTAAAATGTTTATAATAATATATTATGCGTGTACAGAATAGGTTTATACTACCAAAGTAGCCGAATTTTATGTATTGCCGCGGAACAGAGGGTCTGCAATCCACCGCAGGTGGATTGCCTACCTGACAAGCTGCTGCACATATGTTAATCGATATTCACTTGAGGAGATTAACTTGCTAGACACTGAAACATTGATTTCAAATTGACGATTTTTTACATACGAAAAAGCATCGGACATGCGACGGGAGGCCGTATTATTCAATGGCCGATTTGCATAGGCCATAGGTGATGTGAGAATATATCTAGACACTCAAACTCGAAATTCAAACATTCCCGCCTTCGTAACGAGTTCGCCAAGCATTATCAGAAATCCTTATCACCTCCTCAAATTTTTGTTTTTAAACAGGAACAATTTTTATATGTAAAACTACGACGACATTGTCGTCACTAGCCTCCACCGCCCACTTCAGCGAGTCTCACCTATCCCCCGAGTTTCAGGACAGCGAGTTTCCGACAGCAGCTAGTGTTATATAATTTGTAGCCTTGTAGGTAGGTATTTTGTCTTCTTTATGAGTCAATATATTTAGTATTATTTTCGTAAGTAGCCAATAGTAACCATTAGGCAATAAGTTAGCCAATTGTATAATATAATATTATAATATATTATATTATATTGGTCAGTCCACATTTTAAGGTTTCTGATTTTAATTGCGAATGATTAGCGTTTGAAAATTCCTAATATTTTCAAATATTGAAACCAAATTTATAAGAGTTGGGGCGTAAAATTGGGAAAAGTGAACTAGCCGATCTTAAGTAGACTCGATGACAAATTCAAATCTATTTTCAGAATTCTTATCGCTTTACTGTATAAATCGGTACGTTTGACAAAAAACACGTCTAAATTCTTATGTTGCGCGTGTGTTAGACAAAGACAGCCAATCATCGCCACAAATTCAAAGTTATTATAATTATGATTTGTGATATAAAATATAATATATATAAATTTGTTGTTGTTGATTAGCTTTTTTCGGGGAAAACCCCGAAAACCTTCTAACGGCCGTTTGTCCCGCGGTCCCCCCGCTGCAGCGCTACCACCGCCGTACACCGCATTGCCAATGTGTACTAGTCACACCGACACCGTGTCACAGTTACACATTCACGCACTCGGGCAGTAAATTCGCCATTCTGAACACGAAGACTCCCGGGTTTTGGTGCCTTGCGGCTACAACCGCGGACCTCACATTAGCGCTGTGCGCTAGTCGAGAGCCGCGGAGGTTCACGGACGGCGCAAGGTGGTTTTACCCACGCAATACGTCGGCCGCGCGTCGTCTGTGGACCACGAGCACCGGGCGCACACCCGTTCCCACCGGAGTCGGGAGAGAGTGCGCCCGTACCGTCGGCTAAGGCGTGCACGTGCCCTTCGCCACCCTGGTCGGGTCGCAAGCTATCCTCATTGCTTCCCGTTTTTGGTCACGGGCAACCTCCGGTGCATATAGCCCCACCGGTAGGCTGGGTGGGCGCTAAGGAGATGCTCACTCGGCAGCCTTCCCCTAGACCGAGCTTGGTCTTTTAACCACATAGTTAGCTCCCGCTAACAGCCACTCCGAAACCAATCCGCCGTCGACCGCGCCACGGCCGAGGTCGGTGCGCGACCGCCGTGTGAGGGCGCGGCGTCGATTGCTCGGCGCCGCGGGGCTCCCCCACATCCCGAAGTACCATTCTCGCTCCCGTTAGGAAAGCACATCAATGGTGGGATGTTCGGGCCGAGCTTCGTTGGCTTGAGGCCTCAGCTGTGATCCTGCCAAGATTAATGATCGTGTATCACGGGCTCATGGTTGGCCCTCACCAGCGGCGGTCGCCGCCGGCACGGTGGCCGTGACCCCCGAGTTAGAGGCTCGGTAGCCTATACCACGCCTCCCCGAGGCATCACCGGGGTGATCGACTCGCTCTTCACGGGGTCGCAGTCAGAACCCCCAACACCCTAGTCCCCGAGGGTTTCGGTGTGTCCGCGTCCCAGACGCCGGCCCCGTCTGGCCAGTTCCCTTTTAGTCGCCTCTTACGACAAGCAGGGAATACTGATGCTGAATTCTGAACGGCCCCAGCAACAGGGCCGTACCTCGCGTCCCTGACGCATGTGCTAGGCCCTACCGGAGCGCACATGAGCGTGCTCCCCGTTTCTGCCGCTTTCTCCGTCCTTTGCACATTCGGAGCACCCCATGTCTTTAGCCTACCACTGATGGTGATGCCTCACGATCGTGGTGGCTGCACTCCGGTGCTGCAGTTGGTCCGCTGTCATCTATCTGTTCTGTCTTTAAGGCTGTTCTTTGCGAATTTTCTAAGTGCTTCGTATAGTCTACGTGATCGGAGGAAGACTCCGTCTTCGGGGGGCCATACTTCGCCATCCCTCGCCAGTGCGTCTTTGAGTACGTTCCTTTGCTCTTCCGTGCGCCTGCACCTCAAGAGCACATGGGCTACTGTCTCCGAACCCCCGAGGGCGCACTCGCATGTTGGAGAGTCGACCAATTTAAAACTGTGGAGTTTACCCCGGAAGTCGCCATGTCCCGTTAGCATCTGCGTGGTGTAGTAGTCCATCTCCATTGGGAGTTGGTACCTCACAGCGACCGACGGGATCATCCGTTTTGTCCATTCGCCTTTATCCACGGACATGTATCTTACTTGCCATTTTTCCAGCAGTTCGCTTTGTTTTTCCATGAGTGTATCGTGGGTAATGAGCCCAAGTTTCGCTCTTCTTTTGTATACGTGCTCGATAATCTTTAGATCTAGCGGCAGTTCGCCTGCTACCACCGCAAGGCAGTTTGTTGAGGCAGTATTGTACGCTCCTGTAATTGCTCTGAGTGGGTCCCGTTGCATCGAGCCCAGCTTCTTTTTGCATTTTTCGAGAGTGACGCCTTCCCACCAGACTTCCGCAGCGTACGTAATTCTGGGCAGGAAGACGCCCTCATATATAATCCTGGCCGTCCTTCGGCTCATGCCCCAATTTGCTGAGGTCATGCCTCTGAGCCTCTTGTAAAGGTTTTTGGATTTGTGCTCAAGATCAAAGATGTGGTCGACATATGCTTGTCTTGGGTCAAGGAGTATGCCCAGGTACTTTACTGTTCTCGTCGACTCGATTACGGCAGCTTCTTGGTCTGTGCCAAACGTAATGTGGTATGTTGGTTTTAGACCACCTTTTATAGACATGAGTTGTGTCTTTGTTGCTGAAAACTCGAGTGAGTATTTTACTGCCCAGGCCTTCATGGCATCGAGGTACTCGGTCATTCTCCTGAAAGCTGTCGGAGGTCTAGCGGCGCCTGTGAGGATAGCTATGTCGTCCGCGTATGTTACGACATGCTGAGTGTTCTGGTCGGGTGGTGGCCCAATGTCCGACATGGCAACCTTCCACAGGGTCGGTCCCAGTTGCGACCCTTGGGGACACCCTCTCGTCAGCTTTTTGACTTTGGTTATGTGCTCCATTTCTAACTTGGCGTGCCTGTTAGTAAGGTAGCTTTTAATCATCTTGACACTCCTGGTCGATGCGCCTAGGGCATGGAGTCTTTCTAGAATCGGAGACCACTTGACGTTGTCAAACGCCCCGGTGATATCTAGAAAGACGCCAAACACATGCCTGCAGTGTGACTCGTTTGCCCAGCTATACAAAGAGTTCAACGCTGTAATCGTGGAACGACCCTTTACAAATCCATGCTGGTTGCCAATCGTATTAAGCGAGGTCTCAGTCTCTAGCCTGCTTATTATCAATGATTCCAATACCTTGCCCATAGTTGGCAAGAGGCTGATCGGCCTATACGACTTTGGACTGGACTTGTCCTTTTTTCCAGGCTTCGAAATTATGACCAGTCTGGACATCTTCCAACATTCCGGGAATTTAGCTTCATCCAGGCACCTGTTCATTAGGTGGGTGAAGGGGTCTCTTATAATTGGCCATGCTTTCCTAAGCATCCCAGCAGTTATTCCATCCAATCCAGGAGCTTTGGAGGGTTTCGTGCGCCATATCGCGTTTTTTACTTCGAGCTCGAAGATAGGAACATGCTGTTCCAGCGGGCCATGTCGTAGGGGCTCTTCCCGGTCAGGGTCCGCAGGAGCGAAGGTCTCCAGGAATACTTCCATTGTCTCGTCTATTGTTACTGTGTGCGATCCGTCAGCTCTGGTCAATGAGCTGGTAACGCTTACTGTCCGGGGACCGTTTTTGGCATATTTAAACGCTTTTCCCCAAGTGTTCGCGTTTATGTCGTCTGACATATTTCTCCAGGCTGCCATTTTCGAGCTTCGTATCTCCCGAAGATAGTCGTTTCTAAGACGGTTGTACGCTTGCCTGTCGTTTAGCCTTAGCCCTTGTCTCTTTGCCAGGTTCAACGATCTCCTCATCGAGGTGAGCCTGTCCGACCACCAGGGTTGTCTCTTAATATTCCACCGTCTACCGGCCGTTGTCGGGATAGCTTTTTTGGCAGCGGTGACTACAGCGCCCGTTAGCGTTGCCGCGTGTACATCAACGCTAGACTCTATCTGGACAGTCGGTACGCTTATTGCTAGTTCATGGGAGAAGCGGTCCCAGTTCGCTTTGCTGGTGTTGAAGCGTTTGCATTCATGAGGCCTGTTATTAGTTACGTCTACGGCGTAGCTGAGTAAGCGGTGGTCGTTATCAGTGACGTCGCTTACTAGCCAGCTCGTAATGTTGTTAGCTGTGCCTAGCGTGCTGAGCGTCACGTCTATGTTGGAAGAGCCCATTCCATGGCGGGAGTAGGTTTCCATATGTCCAGGTGCGTTTATTATGCTGAGATTGAAATCGTCAATCAGGTCCTCAACTATTCGGCCTCTTTGGTTATGGTCGGCGCTGTGCCATCTTGGCGAGTGGCCATTGGTGTCGGCCCCGATTATAGTCTCCATGCCGCACTCGAGAATTGCCCTAAGTTTCTCGGTGAAGGCGAGAGTATGCACGTTGTATCTAAAGTATGCTGATACTAGGACTATCGGTCTCGGGCCCTGGCCCACCCTTATGGCGGCGATGTGTGTCGAGACATGTTTTGTCAGTTCGATGACCTGGAGATCGTTGTCCATGATTATGATTACGGCGCCTGGATCTTTGGCCGCCACTGTCCTACAGTCTTCGAACCCGTACACCTTCCCTGCATGGGAGACTGGTTCCTGTATAAGGGCTATGCTTATGTTATTTTTGGCACAGTAGTCTCGTAGCTGCATAGAGGCTACTCTCTGGCCGTTTACGTTTATTTGTGCAATTTTGAACAGTTTTTCGCCATTCTGAACAGTTAACACTTTATTGGTTAATTGTATCTTTTGCGTTTTGATTATTATATATCTGATTATCAAGTTTTAAACACAGTGTGTTTACCCACAAACAGTAATTTTTAATATATTATTATATAGTATTCATTTTTTGTTGGTTTTTGGGTAATAGTGATAGTACTACATTAGTACATAGTTTCTACGTTACCTTTTATATAGGTAGTTGACGTGTCTGCAGTTGTATACATTTTTGGTAAGTACACTTACTTTTTTTATTGTTATTTATTATTTATGTTATAAGCATTGTAAAAGTTTGTATTATACTTATCTTGTAATTATACCTACTAAAATTATGATATTTTTGGTGAAATTTTGGTTACCTAAGTCGAAGTTTAATTTGCCTAATTTGTAATCACATGTTACATGTATAGGTAATAACAATGTTCAGTTATTAAGTTAGGTACATAACTACTATATATTAATACAAAATTTAATATTATTGATTTCTTAAAAACATCTTCAAAATTAGGTAGAATAATATGAATTGTTATTCTAATTAATGGCAAGTACACAGGGCCTAAAATACATCTCTTTTCTGGGAACACATTTTATTTAATTCAATTGTTACCATTGACAGATTTCCATACAACAAAAACCTGTGGAGATAGTAGCACCCAAAGGCCAAAATCCTATTCCCCTTTTATATAATACACTGTATTATACATATTTGACTTTTGGACTAAAAATACACAAAATAAATATAAGTTAAAATTCAAAATATTTTTCTAATGGTAATATAAAACAACATAAAATGAAAATTGCTTATTAGACAGATGATAAATGCATCATCTATCTATACTGTATGGAGATTGTTATTTTATAAAAAATACTATTTTAAATAAATTTGTGTATAGTATATAATATTACAAAACCAAAACAATAGTTATAGGTATATGACAATTTTTATGTGAATATGTGATGTATAAGTGAGTGAGTTAGATAACTTTTATAATTATTTTAAATCATTAAAAGCAGTAAAAACCCATGTAGGTAGTAAATTAGAATATTTACTAGGTACATATTGTTGTCTGATAGAAACATAAAAATCAGAATTTTTTTAAAATATATTTTTTGGTAGGTTAGGTATTCATCATTAATTAAAATATAATTTATGTAACTAACAGTTTTTAAGAATACTCAAGGTTTTTTAATAAACAAATTTGATTAATGATTATGTTTAAAAAATAATATTAGCTTGGTTAGTTGAATACTATTATAATACCTACTAATTTACTATATTATATATATATTATTATATTATTTATATATATATATATAGGTCCTTTAGCCAGTTATATGTATTTTAACTTATTTTTAAGTCTAAATAACTAGCTAATTCTTTAAAATCCAATTTGCAATCAGTTTTATATTTTCTGTACAAAGAATATTAATATTTTAATATATTTTAGACTTCAAATAAATAACAATACCGATTAAATTTTATGATATTTGTGTAAAATTAATGACGAGGAAGTATTGTTATCAATATATTTTATATTGAAATAAAAATTATTATACATTTGTGTTGAAATTCCAATATTTTTGTTATTTCCAAAATTAAAACTTAAAACATGTAATAAAATTTGGGAAACATTCAGGAGACACAGCAAGTATTTTATTAGTCCGTTCAAGTATCTAATAATTATAGATTTTTTGAATGTTGATACTAGGTTGTGTCTATCATTAATTAATATTTAAAATGTAAATGGTTTCAATTATAAATGTATTGTTTTATAAGTTTTATGTTAGTAATATTATATAGATACTTGATGCTAGCAGAATGGCAATAGTTGTAGTAGTCATAGATACAGATTGTTTTAATTTAATAAAATATTGTATTATGTCTGAAAATTGTCTCTGTAAGGGGTGAGGTATGTACAAAATAATATAAATGCATTATTAAAAATTACATGTAATTTAAGTTTTTTTTAGCAGTGGCAGAATAAACTCTTATTTTTAATAATGCATTTATATTATTTTGTACAACATATGTTGTTGGTATTATGTAGTTTAAAATAAAAATATGTATTATTGTGTATTATATAGGTAGTATTGTAGTATAATGTGCATTATAAATGTGTGTTATTTTAAATAGTAGATATTAGTGTAGTATTTTGTATAGGTACTTGTCACTTGGGTATGCTTGGAGTATTTAATATTTATTGGGTATAGCAACGGTATAGATGTTAACAAAAAAGCTTAAAACATCTCCCGAATATCAATAAAAATCTATTGATATAACTATTATTAAAATCTGTTCAGTCTTTTTTTGTGGTATTATAAGTATAATATAATGTTATATAGTATTATTAGTTATAGCTGTTAATAATTAATTTGATTTTTAAATATTTTTTTAGTGTTTCAATGGATTTGTACTGTGTGTACCAGCTGTATAACTTATATATATAAACGTTTATGTAAGTATCTATACTTAATTTTTTTTTTGGTATATTATTATTATTATAATTGTTAAGATAATGTTCAAAAGTAAAAGGTCAAAAAATAGGAATATTCGACAAGAACTAGATTTCATTAATAATCTATATAGTAATGAAACCAATATATCTGCAAATAATAATCATGCAACAGAGGAAATAAATGTGAGTAAGGTAGAAAATTCAGAAGACAATCAATCGGGTGAAATTATTAATATGCCATCAACATCAAAAGGAACAAATAATTATATTAATTCACCACAAATGACAACTTCTATACCTTATGATCAAGAAACTATAACTGTGTCCACTATTGGTGATCTGTTAGGTAACGAAGACCATAATGTAAATCCTTTTTCAGCAGTAAGTGAAATAAACAATTCATCTTGCAATACATTTAATAAAAATTTGGGAATTTGGGCAGTCGAATGCAATATTCCAAATGCTACTGTAAATAAATTATTGAAGTTAATGAAGAAACAAGATAATATAAATACCCAAGATTTGCCATATGATAGTAGAACACTTTTAGCCACACTGAAACCTGCAGAGCGATTTATTCGTACAGTTATTCCTGGGTCATATTATCATTTTGGATTGGCAGAAGGAATTCGACGATATGATACAAGCAGTTTAACAGAAATAAAAATTGCAATTGGGGTTGATGGTTTACCATTAACTAAAAGCAATAATAGTCAATTTTGGCCAATTATGGCATATATTGTTGGAATGGACAAAAATGTATTTCCAGTTGGCATTTACTTTGGCAAATCTAAACCAAAAGACAGTAATGACTTTTTATTAGATTTTGTTGCCGAAACCAAAGATCTTATAACAAATGGTATAGAAATTAATGACTGTATTAAAAAAGTGATAATTTATAGTTTTGTGTGTGATGCACCAGCAAAATCTTTTTTATTAAAAACTAAAGGTCACTCAGGATATTCCTCTTGTAACCGATGTATTGCAGAAGGTGAATATTATCAAAATCGTATTTGTTTTCCATATTCTAATAGTAAATCTACTAAAAGAACACACAAAACATATGAAAATATGACACACGAAGAGCATCATGTAGGTGAGTCTATTTCAAACCTTGTTGAGTTGCCAGGGATCGATTTGGTTCGTATGTTTACCCTTGATTATATGCATCTTGTTTGTCTCGGAGTCGTTAAAAAATTGATTGGGCTGTGGTTACATAAAGGACCGTTGAATGTTCGTTTACCAAGTCGTGATGTACACAAATTAACAGAAGCACTATTGGCTGTCAAGTGTTATATTCCATCAGACTTTGTTAGAAAAACCAGAGAAATTCAAGAGGTATCCAGATGGAAAGCTACAGAGTTAAGATTATTTTTATTGTACATAGGACCTATTGTACTAAAAAATATTATTAACGATAATTGCTATAATCATTTCATGTCATTAAATATTTCTATGATAATACTACTTAGTCCAAATCTTCAACATTATTTACCATATGCCGAAGAACTTTTAGAATATTTTATAAAAACATTTGAAATATTATATGGTCGTGAACATAATTCCCACAATATTCATGGTTTATCACATTTGTGTGATGATTTTAAATTGTATGGTCCTCTTGATAACTGCAGCGCATTTCCTTTCGAAAACTATATGAAAGAATTAAAATCTAAAATACGAAAACATGAAAAACCACTCGAACAAGTCATAAACCGATACTCAGAAATATATTGTCATAATTCCCTTAGCTTATCTAAAAATCCAACAAATCATCCAATATTATTACTACCTCACAATAATGGTCCATTAATCAATAATTTAAATGGATGTCAGTACAAAAAATTAATCTGTAAAAATATTCAAATAAATACAAAATTTGATAAAGATAGCTATGTTCTAACCACAGATAGAGAAGTTTTTAAATGCTTGAATATAGTTAAACAAAAATCTGACATAGTGTTGATTGGAAAACATTTTGAAACAAAAACATTGTTTCATGACAAGCCAACGGATTCAACAGAATTTGACATATATATTGTAAAAGATTTAACAGAAAGCTTAAAAACCTGTACAATTAATAACATAAAAAAAAAAATGATGTTAATTGCGCATAATGGGAATTCAATCGTTATGCCTATAATACATACTGCTTAAATTTCTTGAATTAATACATTTTTGTAAATATTACAAATTTTTTCTTATTGTTTCATATACCTACTCAGAAAAATATAAATTTATACTACTTATTTGTAAATACAACTTTATTTTTATTTATAAAATATCGTAAAATATATTATTATCATATATGTAGAAAAACAACCATGTGGATTGTTGTCCATTTTTTTGGTGACGACAGTGTGGAGTCAGTACCAGTTGCATGGTTCAATAAAGAAACAAAGTTATGCGCATGGCCTCTTGTCAAAACTAAAGTAAAGAAATATATCGAGAAACAAAAAAATCCTGATGAAATAAATTTCAAATGGATTCCATCCAGAACTTTGGGAAGATCATACGGTAAAAAAACTCATAGTTATAACATAACTTATTATAAATGATTTACTAAATAATATCTAATACATGACTAATTATGGTTATTATTTATTAATTATATGTTTAGAAAACTTAGAAGAAGCTCGTAAAAAATCCAAGAAAGCCGTTTATTTATCAGATTTATCTACTAACGAGGATACACAAAATGATAGACATATTCAACGTTGTAGTAATAATAAAAACAAAATAGATAGTCCTCCTTCCTTAAGACATGATATTTTATTACCAACAAGGAGTAGACCGGTTATTGATATTTTATCTACAAAAGCTGATTCAAGTTCAGAGACTGACAGTATTTTATATGACTCAGATAAAGATCCATCTTATGAACTACCTTTAGTTTTAAATGGTATGATTATTTCAATTTTCAATAATTAATATTAACAAAATGTTCCTTATGCATCATTTCTTAACCTCTTTAGTGTCATATTATTATTGTAGCAACCACAGATTGAGAAATGTGACAACAGTAAGAAACTCTTTTTTTTTTTTTTTAAATTACAGAGAGCTCAGTTCATATTGAAAAATCACCTCCTGTAAATGACAGAATTGAGTTTGAAACTTCAGTTTGTAGTGACTTGAATCCAGAGCAACTACAAACCACTGATGACATTCTGCAAATGCCTACTGAAGCAATAACACCAAAACTAGTGCCTGCAAAAAGATCATTATTTCTTAATTCACACTTCTCAGGTATAAAATGTAGTAAAAAATATTCTATTATTTTTATTAGATCCTTTATTCATATTTATTATTATAGTAATTAGTATACCTATATTGTATTTAACATCAGTCCATATTGACTTCAAAATGTATATTAATTTATTTACAAATTATTGTGTATACTCTTATAATTTATTTAACTATTATTCAATTTTGTAATATTTTTTTTAGATTGCAAGAAAACTAAAAAATATTTTCCAACTTCTACTTCTGTATCAACAAATAATGCCACTGTGGTGAGTGGTGAACTGTCTTCCTCAAGTAACCTCACTACTATTGCTTCACCAATAAATGATGTGCCTCTAATGACTACTGCAGGTATGTACAATTTAAATAAATGTATATTATTTATATTTAATAAATTTACATTTAATTGTAATAATAAAAAAATTTAAATATTCTTATAATGTATTAAGTACACTCCAATGCTCATATTTAAATAAAACAACATTACTAGCATATTTCTAGAGGGAAGCAGCGGTCCACAGTTTACCTATACGTAATTAATATGAATTATGGAAGTTTGTAAAAATTATAACATTAAGCTGCTGCATGGAAATCGTTGTCAGAATAATATATTACTATAAATGTATAATTTCTATACTTATTACTTAATTATGCTTCAGGAACATATCTGTTCTTTTTTATTTGCTATGGGGGGTGTTCAGTATTCCTGGACCTCGCCCCCCCTTAAATACGCTATTGGCGAATAATATTTATTATTTTCATCAGATCATAATAACAATATATTTATATGAATATCTTATTTATTGTAATTATTCATACTATTCATATGGTCACAGAGAAAATAAATGATCAATAAGATTCAAAAAATGAATGCTTTTTTTCATATAAGTTTAATTTTAAAATTTTTGTAATCTTATTATTTATTTTCTGATATTAATATTATTATTTTAATACGTCATCAGCTATTAAATTGATGATCATTGTCCTACAAGGTCACTAAACTTAAAATATATTTTGTAGACGGGTATCTATATTTGTTTTATATGACTATATATGCACGCGATTAATACATAATTTTTAAAAAATTAAGTAGAAATAATTGTGGCATAATAATATATTGTATATAATAATATTTGCAAATTAATTTTTTATTTTATAATAGAATTCCAAAACTTTGTTATACATACATTAACAAAATTAAAGTATGATCAAATCACAATGAGCAATACATTGAATGCATCACATGTTGCATTACAAAATTTTTTAAATACTTCTGGTGAAACCATCACAGCACACATGGCAAATAATATTACACAATCAATTAATATCGATGAAATATTCCCTCTTAAGACGGATGATGAACTTGATAATTTCGAACAAAAATTGCTATGTGATAAAAATTTTAGACCTAATATGGTATGCATTAGAACTCATTTAAAATAAATAGTAAATATGTATATAATATATTAAATATCTTAAATCAGCTTAACTATTCATTTTTTAGGTATCAAAACTATCTTTATTAGTTGGAAATAAAGATATTGGGGATAGTGTACGACGTATCATGTTGAAAATGTTTTCAGATGAACTTATAAAAAGTTACTCGCTATTGGGATTTAAAAAAAAAAAAAATTTTTCAAAGCTTGGATGTTATCGTTTAATCATTGGTTATTAATATTTATTATTATTATATTTACTAATATTATTAATATTTAATATTATTTTTGTTTTTTAGATGCTTTAAGGGTTAACATCAAGTATAAAAACATAATTGACAAGGACATTGACACACCACTATCAACTTGGTTGGCCCATGCCAAATTTAGGATTTTAAGCAAAGCAAATGCTACAATACAGACATTAAATAATCTGGACAATACATTATAATTATTTTATATAATATATATTTAATTTTTTCATTATTATTATTATTATTTTAATATTTTTTATGTTGTTGGTATTGAGTAAATACCATTGCTGAAATCATGCGCTATATCAATGCTATATTATTTTTATTTTTTTATTATTATTATTATATTAATTTATATAATAATTCATTGAATTTTGTCATTAATTTTTTTTTTCAAATCTGTTTTATGTTATTGATATTGTATAAATACCATTGCTGATATCATGAAATTATTTTTTTTTAATTGAGTTATAAAATATTAATAAATATTTGAAAGTGAATACTTTTGACTTTTTTTTATTTATTTGTGTATTTTGAAATTATTTTATATTATATAATATACGTTAAAACATATTTAAAATTTCAAATATTATTTATTATAATTTCAAAAGAATATTATAAATATATTATATTGAAATATTATACGAACTTAATGACATAATGTTATTATAACATTAAAATTGATGGTATGAAATGAAATTAAAATATTTTGAAAATATTTCATAAATATTACTGTAACTTTCACGAAATGTTTTAATCTAATCAGTACAAGAATATTTTCAGAATGTTAATTTCATAACATTTTAGGAAACTTATAAAGGTAGGACAAATAATGACCATTTAATATTCTAAGAAAGTTTCAATAATATTAAACAAATGCAATTAAAATGTTATGGAAACATTAATGTTAACTTCTAAATATTCTAAAAATGTTAAAATAATTTTATATTGCTGTCTGGGGTGGTGCATTAAAAGGACTCATAGATTTTTCTATAATATCATCCCGTTCCATTTGTTCTATTTGTTCTTGAATTATTTTTTGTTGTGAAAAGGGTATACGATACGGTCGTTTGTGAATAGGTGGAGTGTCTTTAGGTATTTTAATTACGTGTTCCGCTGCTGTTGTTATTGTTAAATAATCATTTTCTAAATGAAATATGTCGGCATATTGTTCACAAATTTTTATTATCGATTCGCGTTCTTCCGAATTTAAATGATCGCTCCTAATTAAATTCCTTATTTTATTTACGCGTTCATTATTATTTTGTATATTATTTATTTCATTAATGTCAGTGTCAATGTCGTATTCGTATGATATTCTATTAACTTGACCTACTTTTATATCCTGTCTCGCCTCCGATATATTTAACACACTTATTATAATTTTCCCGTCCCTGACTGTATTATATATATTAGCACAATATACATCTGCTGATAACTGTTGCTTATTTATTAAAATATTTTTATTATTCATGTTTTTATCTGCAATGTTAATCGATACTATAGCTTCCGTTCTAGGTTCTAAACTAAAACATATTTTATCATCAATTATTTCATCATTATTTTATTTTTTATTGTTAAAATATTATTTGCAATATCTATAACTGCATTATTATCTACTAAAAATGTATGTCCTAAAATGCCATCGCCTTCAATCGGAAATTGCTTATTCACTACTTGAAATTCTGTTATAAATTCTTTTTTATCAATTATTAATTTAATTTTAGTTTTTCCTATAGTCGGTACTATTTTTTCATTTATCCCTTTTAAATATATTTTCTGACTTTCGTCTATTACCGTTTTGCCTATTAATTTATTTATCTTAACAATATTTAAATCGCTACCTGTGTCTAATAATAATTTAATTGTTTTTGTACTAAAATTAGGTGATTCTACTGTTACGTGATTATTATATATTACGGTTGTTACATGTAAACATTGTTTAATGGCGATTCTGCGTCTATTATCTCCTGCACCAACCTGACGCCCTGAGTTGGCACCATCGAGTTTTTTGAAACATTAGAATTATTCGGTGAAACACGATTGAGCACAGTCCCTATTTTGAAAAAACCCGATTGAGCACGGTCCATATTTTTTAACAACCCGATTGAGCACAGTCAAATAAATGCAACGTTGCCAATTTTTTTGTCCGACTACAACCAGCTAGACTACACGCGTATTTTGAAATACTAGTACTATGAAATGGAAATATTTGTCAATCTGTGTGCTTTACTAGTCGTGGTGATTATTTTCAATCGTGGTTTCCCATATTTTGAAAAGCGGCACGAGTTTAATCGATAAATAATATACGAGTCGTGTAGGAAATTAGGATCGACGTAATCGTAAAATCAAAATAGGTACACTCATGCATTGTCGATTACGCCAATTAAGATTATCTGTACGACTGTAAGATTGGATATTATTTGTTATCTACATAATATAATATAGTCATATAGAAGTGGGCTTTTGTATTGCCAAAATGGCAAAATATAAGTAACTTAGACTCAATATTATCAGGCGTTAGTGGTTAGTGTCGTTCGTCGTTACGCGTTAGTACGTTACACCGTTTTGTTTTAGATAACTTTTTTTATATACATAGAACGCGATGGACATTAGTGAAATAAAAGTTATTTTATCCGAGAGAGGAAAAGAATTAGCCAATGTTGGTGCTTTTAAGTACAGATTTATTGGATTAATTAAAAAAGGCGAGTTATTAAAATGGCGGTGCACAAAAAATAATTGTACAGCTATGATTTATTCTGGGCCAGATAAAAATATCGTTATTAAATCAAGTGGACAACATAATCATGTAGGAAATTCACCTAATAAATTAGAAAGGCAAGTATTACGTGAAAATTGTAAAAGACGTGCTGAAGAGTCACTATCAACTCAACCTTTAAAGTTGATCAGAAGTGAACTTTTAAATAATTTAGAACAATCTTCAATTGTTCATAAAGATTTAAAAACGGTTCGTAAAGCTATGTACGATAGACGAATAAAAGTACTTTCCAAATTGCCTAAGTCACCGGAAGACGTTTTTTTACAGTTGAATTTAATGAAAACTCAAGATGATTTTAAGTTTCGTGGACAACCATTCATACATATTCCCGAAGACAATAGTTTTGTATGTATTACTTGTGATTTCAACCTAAAATTTATGATTAAGCATGATTGTATTGATTTTTTCGCCGATGGTACATTTAATAATGCACCCAAATATTTTGAACAACTATATTCTATTCATGGATATAAAAATGGCTATTATTTGCCATTGGTTTATTTTTTTTTATTTAAAAAATCAAAAGATACATATAAAAAAATGTGGATATTCCTACAAAACGTATGTGTAGAATATACAGGAAGTCAGTTCATATTAAAAAAATTACACGTTGACTTTGAAAAGGCAGCCCACCAAGCCGCGTATGAAGTTTTTGAAAATGTACAATTAATAGCTTGTCGGTTTCATTTAGGACAATCATGGTGGCGAAAAGTAAGAACAAAATAATTTCAAATCAAAAAATTATATATTAATTGTATTCTTAATTATTATTATAGATAAACAGCGATTCTATTCTCAGAATAGCCTATAAAAAAGAAAACGACGAACTAGGAAATTGGCTTAAGAGTTTTTTTGGATTAGCTTTTCTTCCTAGTCATGAAGTAGCCGATGCATTCGTCGAACTCATGAGTGTCTGCCCAAATGATGAAGTCTGCTCAGAATTTAGCGATTATGTTTTCAATAATTATATAGATGATGAATCTTCATTTCCCCCAAATATATGGGCTAAAGAACCTATGTTTGATCCAAGGTAGATCATCCAAAGTCTAATTATTAAATATAAAAAAAATGTCAATTTAATTTCTATGAAATGTTTTTTTTTAGAACAACAAACGCTGTTGAAAGTTTTCATAGAACTTACAATTCACAATTTTATAAGTCTCACCCACACATACACTTGGTAATTATAGTTTTACAAGAAACGCAAGCTGAAACGATGACAAAAATTCGGTCAATTGAAACCGACAGTTATAAAAGTATGAGTTTTATTGAAATGCAAAAAATTAATGCAACTATAATGGCTTACGATGAATATTTAAGAAATAAATGTTCTAAAGATTTACTAAAATATTTATTAAAAGTGGGAAATAAGTATTTAGGGATACCACTTTAAAACGTTGACACATAATACATATTGTATAGCATAATAAAAATATTCAAATTAAATATATAAATTAACTTTAAGACTTTTAACTTTAACTTTTTTTTGTATAGGAGATGAATTATATATATATATTTATAGAACAAATGAACTTTTATTTATTATTTTATTATTAACGTTTTTTTACACACACTTTTATTTAAAAAAAAATTATACTCAATTTATTACATCAATAGGTAAATTAACTTTTAGACTAATCCGTATAGGACTTGAATTATATTATATATATTTATAAAAAAATGAACTATTGTTTATTATATTATGTAATTATTATTTTATTATTAACTTTAAGACTAATCTGTATTGGACATAAATTATGTATATTGTATATATTTGTAAAATAATTTAATTTTATATTTTTATACACTAATTAATAGCTTGATCATTATTATAAAATAATTCCTGTAAAAATTTCAATTTTTTTTTTAAATTTTTATTTTTCTGTGTGAAATGGCAACGTTGTACGTATTTCTATGCTCAATCGTGTTATATTTTGGATTTCTATTGTTTAATTGTATCTATGCTCAATAGGGTAATGAAAAAGGTAAACTGTGCTCAATCGGGTTCCAGCCGAATTATTCCTTTCATTACGTAATTTAGTATAACAGTTTACAATTTCATGTCCCACATTATTGCAATAGATACAATGTAGTTGTCCATTATTATTATTAATTGTATGCGTATTATTATTTGCATTTTGTTGCCTATTATTGGTACCGAACTGTGTATCGTTGTTTTGCCTTGGTAATCTACAATCTCTTGCTAAATGACCATTCTTTCCACAATTATAACATGCATTATTATTAATATTATTATTATTATTATTAGTTGTCATATTCTGATTATTATAACGCTGATTATTATTATTATCAAAATTTTGTCGTCCATACCCGTTATATCCGCCACGATTAAAACTTCGATTAAAATTATTATAACCGTTACTACGTCTGAAATTATTATTATTATTATTGTTATATCCGTTATTCTGACCACCGCGATTAAAATTTTGACTATTATTATTTTGTTTGAAATTATTTCCCGATGTATTACTATTTCCGTTTAAATTTTGTTTTTCTAAATCTTTTTGTAATTTTTCCATTTGTAAGTTAGCATTATGTTCCATTTCCTCATCTTTTGCGAATTGCATAGCAGTTTCTAACGTTTTCGGATCCCTAGCTTTTAGTGCTAAATTTAAATGTTTCGGTAAACCGTTTACAAAAATTATTAATGCTTGATTTTTAAGTTGTTTTTTATATACTTTGCTTTCTTCTTCTGTCATATCTTTCGAACCTTCCTTACATAATTTATAAAATAATTCCTCAACTCGTCCTGCGAAACTGGTTACGTCCTCATTTTCTTTCATACGCGTGAAATTTAATCCTATTGTTAACGTTCTCTCAGATGCTCTATGTTCAAATGCTCCCTTTAAAATTGACTTTATATCCTTCCATTTTTCTGTGTCTCTATATTTTGTTGCCTCTAGTGCATTACCTGCTAATTTCGAGTTTATTATTTTTATTAATAATGGTAAATTACTTTTATCTACCGATTTTACCGCGATATCACATGTATTAATAAATTCTGATACATTCTTTGCTCCTGTACACACCGGAATCAAAGCTGTGGCTTTATCTATATCCATTTCAGTCATTGTTTTATTTTTTTCCTTCGAGTTATGTTTGGTAATTGTACGTGTACTACCCCTTTGTCAGTTCGTAAACCTGTTCGTTTCTTTATTGTACTATCACTATCACTTGCTGGACTTAAAGACTTAAAAGTTAAATTTAAAAATTCTTTATCTTTAACTGCTCTTAAATATTTTTCCCTATCACAATCTTGTGAATATTTATATTCTTCTGGTATATCTAAATTAATTAATGTTTGTTCTGTTTTAACGATATTTGTCTTTGTTTGGACTACTACAGCCCCCTCGTTGTTGTCTACTTGAACACCTACGTCTCTAGTTTCGTCGTCAGATGTTACTAATATGCTTCCTGTCAAAATATCTTGTATTTCCCCTGAATTTTTATTCATCAATATATTTTTTATTCATTTAAACTATTTATTTCATAAAAATAACATTTATTCTTCCCTCAATAACTTTCTAATATTTATTCTTATTTATTTATTCAACTATATATTTAATATATTTTATTTTCTAAATACCTTTTTTCTCAACTTCGATTTCTATACTCAATATTACTTTTATTATTTATTCGATTCCATAACACGTCATTTATTATATTAAAAAAAAATCGTGTTCCGCGATGTTTTGTTTTACATTACGTATTTATTTTATATCAGTTTTACTATAAACTGCACTCACACTAACGCATTAATTATATCATTACTACTATTAAATATTACGCCTCTATGTTATAATTATTTATCTTTTGGTTAATTACTCCAAATAAAATAATTAAATTAATATATCGCAAAACTACTTATAAACTTATTTATTATTATTTTTATTAAATCTTAATTAATAATTCTAATTCAAATTTATTTAAACTATTATAACTTATTCTAGACTACTTTAATTTATTTATTATACTATTTTTACTTAATGTGGACTATATTTATGCTATTATATTTATCTAATATTATATATTATTTTATATCTAATATTATATACTATTTAAAATTAATTCGAACCGGTTCTAAAATTACTTTCTTTCACTTCAAAATTGTATTTCTTATTATTCTCAATTATTTTCTTCATACTTCAATTATTCATTTACCATTTATCATTTATCATTTATCATTTATCATATATCATTTATCATTTATTCATCATTTTTCTATAATTTCCTTTTTACTATACAGGATGTAACAGAAAGAACTGACTTTTGGAATAACTTTTGTTCTAATCAATTTTTTTTTATTTTTTATTTTTTTTATCATTTATAGACCCTAGCGCTACATGTATAATTTATTTTTACTTTTGTTTATTTTTTAGTACTGAAAATAAAAAAATTTAAATTCAATTAAATCATTTTATAACATATTCAAAATAGCCATTTTTTAAGAATATTATTTTTAAGGATTGCAGCGTTTAAATTTTTTATTTTCATTCGGTCGTTGATCCGATATAACCAATTAAAAACTGAATTATACGAGGCGCTTTTTGTGTATTTGTACACTTGTACTTATTTATAGCATATTATATATTTTATATAGCAGTGGGCTATCTAGTGTATATTTAATCTATGTTTATAGTGATGGTAAAAAATATCAGGAACAGTGATTGATAACAGTTACTACACTAGTAACCACGGTCTTTGAAGATAAGGTCGTACCACTTCCTCCCCGCCATCCAACATTTTGTGATTATAACCTAACCTTAAAAACGTTTAACTAGCAGCGCCCAACTTTACAGCGGTAACATTTTAAATGAATTTGCACAATTGAGCGGAACACTGATAAGTCAGAGTTGTCGGACCTTCTAAGACCGTGTATAAAAGTATTACAGGAAAATACAGTCTAAAAAAATCATTTACATTTTTAATAATACGTCATACGTAGAAATTATATTCCTATGCAAATGATAATTTTACTCGTCAGATAAAAACAATATTTTTCATTTATCAATAATTTTATTAATTATTATAGTACCACAGATTCTGTGTATAGTATAAATCTATTTATAGCTCCATCTTATTCCAAGACCGTGCTTAATATTATCGCTTCTGCATCAGGTTAATAAAAACTGTTCGCGCCAATCTATGAACGACACAATTGATATAGTTTTAGACATTTCATGGGTTTATTGTGGTTACTGGTTATAAGTGCAACAAGATATTGTATAATATTTGTATCTTAGATTCTGATAATTTAACTTAATTTTAATTTTTAAGTGATAAACTGATAATCGATTACCAGTTATCATAGAAACATTGAAAATTTTACATGATATTCTGTACACGATAGAAATAACTTATTTAATATTTAGTTATTTCTGTCATGATTCTTTATTTCTGTGGTTGTTGTATGCTAAATAACGTAAATGTTCGAACCAGAAATCAGAATGTACCTAATAATTATAACAGTTTGTGGAAATTGAAAAATCGCAAAAAAGCTATGGTAAGTAAATTTTTCACAATATTATACAACCCAATTAAATAATTATAACTAATAATGTATGTATAATTTGTTTATAGTTACTTTTGGGAATTTAATCATTAACGCAGTAAAATAATACAACTTCAGCCTAATATCAAAATATTTAAAATGATGTAAGTATGATGGAAAAAAAATACTTCATCGATTTATTTATGATTGTTTTGTATGCATATTATGTAATTAAATTTTTATTTTTTTAGAAATTATTATTGTTGAAGCGGACTCGGCCAAAAAGTTGGTGCTTGTTAGCGGTTAGGTGTGCCTTTTTTATTGTCCTGCATTGGGCACCTTGGTGTATTCTATAACATAAAAAAAAAATTTCATGTCAAGTTAAATTAAGTTAATAGTTCAATTATTAGGTACTTTATTTTTTTCGCCTTGCCAGTAAGTATGTCTGGCCTTAGCCTTTCGTACTAAATACCGATCTTCCAAGGTCTGTTCTTTGAGTGAGATCTTTTTTAAGATCTCAGTTAAGTCACTGTGCTTTGGGCACCACCATTCATCACATTTCTAAACAAAAAAATATTACTTTAAGAATAAATAAAACTTATAGACAGAGTGATTTTTTATTATTGAACACTCATTATTTCAAAAAGTTTAAGTGTTTTTTAAAATATATTTTTACATAGTTTCAAGTTGTTTAGTAAACAATGTTATTATTAAAACGTTATATTTTAAAAATATTTTTCATCCTTTTAATTTTCTAGGTATCGAAATATTTAGAAAAATATTCTGTTTTGGAATATTAAATTAAAACTCCATGTCATTCAACAAAGTAAAAAACTTATTATTCTTATATTTTACTAATTATATGGATAAATTATAATGTTTTAATAAAAACGTTTTGTAAACGACTTGAAACTATGTAAAAATATATTTTCAAAAACATTTACACTTGTAAACACATTGAAAATATTAATGTTCAATGATAAAAAAAAATCACCCAGTAGACAATTCATATTATGTAGTAATTACTTCAGAATAACTAATATGGTTAATGTCTGGATCAGAATGTGTAGCAGTATCTATTGCCAAACCTTCTACTTTTTCACATAATATTATATTATCTATATTTGAGCTACTAGTTTGCGTAAGAGCCTGTAATGGTTGAAATATTATTATAAATTTAACTTTAGTTTTTTTCAATTGTTGTGATTTAATATTGCTTACATTTAATTCACATTGGCTCACTGCAAATTTCTGTTTTAAATTTTCCTAATAAAAATAATGACAGTATATTTTTTAATTTAAACGTGTGTATAATTATGTAAGATTAAAACTTACAATTTCTTCTTCCAAACTTAAATTTTTTGTTTGTAGTACTGTCTGTAAAGAAATGTGTTTAATAATTACAAATTTGTTTGTTTTTTTTTTTTTTTTTTAATATACAGTTTAATAACTTACAACTTTTTCGGTCAGCCTTTTTTCCCTAACTTTCAATAAAACCTAAATAAGTAATGTAAATATTTTATGTTATTTGCTTTTGTAATTATTATTATTATTTGTCAAATTTTATTATAATTACTCATTTACTATCAATATTTTGTATATTTTATGTTTATACTTTAGTCTTTAATTCAAACTTTAGTAGAGAATATTGATTTTTAGTAACTTACAACTGCATCTGTGTCGGATTTTTTTTCCGTCACATTTCGCATTTTTGGAATACTGATAATCCTTATTGGACACGTGAAAATAATGCACAAGTAAGATGGTCTACTAATGTATGGTGTGGAATTATAAATAATCAGATAGTAGGACCTTATTTCTATGATGGTACATTGACTGGACAGCGATATTTAGATTTTCTTCTTAATACTTTGCCGGAGTTGATGGAAAACATACCTCTTGAAACTCGAGCCAATATGTGGTTCCAACAAGATGGTGCTCCAGCACACAATGCTAATATAGTAAAAATATTTTTAAATGAGCAGTTCAAATCAAAATGGATGGGCACTCAAGGTCCGCTGAAATGGCCACCACGATCTCCAGATTTGACTCTATTGGATTTTTTCTTGTGGGGTCACGTTAAAGATATTGTTTATACTGAACAGTCAACATCCTTGGCAGATTTGAAACAACGGATAACATCAGCTTGTAATAAAGTTACATCAGAGATGTTGAAGTTGACAGCTAATTCCATTATGACGAGGTATGCGAAATGTGTAGCAAGAAATGGAGGACATTTTGAAAATTATAAATAAATGTTTACATTAAAAAATTTTAATAAAAGTTATAAAATAATTGTATTCATTTGTCAAAAATTCCATAACCCAACATAATTTTAAGAGTAGTTATAGGTCAAATCACACACAAGGCCGTTTGTAGGGGAGAGGCTAGAAATTAAAAACATTTTTTTTACATAACAGTATTTAGAATAGAGCAGTCATAAATTTATTTCAAGTCGTCTATAAAACAATGTTTTTAAATATATTTTTTTTATTTTTCACTTTTTTCAATGACAACATTAAGTTTTAATTTTATATTCCAAAACAGAATGTGATAATAATTAATACTAAAAATATAAAATAATTTTTTAAGAAATGTATGCTTGTAATGAATAATTGCTATTGTATTATTTGTATACCTAATAATACACATAATATACATTTAAATATTTAATATAAAAACTATCTTGGCTGAAAAGCCACATAATATGGACATTAATTTAATATTAAATTATCAAAAATAATAAGCGCATTAGTTATCAATAACTCTACTGGAGTATATGACCTAATTTCCGTAATGCAAGTTTTTGCAGAATTTGGGTAAGATCATAAACCAACAAAAAATATCAACACTTGACACACACACTACAATTGATAAAATTACAAAAATTAAATGAACATTTATTAACTACTCTATACTTAAACTTATTTAAGGGCTACGGACTTCAAATACAACAAATACAATTAGTACAAACATAATTAATTTTTCATCTTACATTTTTGGAAAATAAGTT
Organism: Diuraphis noxia; assembly: GCF_037042655.1. Classification (NCBI taxonomy): domain Eukaryota; kingdom Metazoa; phylum Arthropoda; class Insecta; order Hemiptera; family Aphididae; genus Diuraphis; species Diuraphis noxia. Next base: position 2,398,436 of record NW_028301711.1, read on the forward strand.
AATTAAAAATTGGAAATGTCTGATTCATTTTTTTTTTTAAATGTTAAATTTTCTATTTTAACAACCTCATAACACTACTTATGAGGAATTGTATTATATTTAATAACATAACCTTTAAGTAAGCCAACTTAATATTTCCTTCTTCGTAAAAATTAACTTTACAATCTAGAAATAAAATAAAATAATTTAAAAAATGTATTTATTTAATAATTCAAAATATTCATACATACACAATTAATTGTGTAGTTTGTTCAGATACTATGTTATATTACAGAAATATATTTGATTCCGTAATAATTTACTAAACTATCAAATATCAATGTACTGGTACAGATATGAAACATTTGCTTGTCAAATTGTATTGTCTAGTCATAGATATAGCTGCTCATAGTTCAGTGTAATTTATAATGAATTACTAATTTTTTTCTGAAATCAAAATCAAATTTTTTACACATATTTATAAATAAGTATTATTTAGTAAAAAAATGTTAGGTAAACTTACCAATGTACTATATAAATTAATAGTCGCCAAATAAAGAATTTACAGATGAATTTTAAAATTTTGCTTTGGTGTTTGTTTAGTATTGAATTGTTTTATTATAATATTACATCCTATCAGACTATGAGAGTAAGACGATGTAAGTGGTTCATTTGTATACACTGTTTAAATAAAAATCGTAAACTATGCAGAATAACAGGTTTGGCTAAAATAAAAAAAAAGTAAAAACATTAAAAAATCATTTCTTACATAAAATTAAAAAACTTCTATTGATTTTTAACTGTTAAATTACAAGAAAAACTTACCAAACAATTTGAAAATTAAGTTTCCAAGTTGGTATCCAATTGGCAATTACCATGCATTATATTAGTTTTAGGTAACTATAACACCTATTTTGAATTGAATTATTTTTACATTGCAAATTAAAGTATTATAAAAAGCACATTGTGAAGTATTATTATTTAAAATTGAAGTACCTGAGTAGGTACCTAATTGTTTTAATTAATATTCATAATTAATTTTGTTTACCATTATGGCATTATACTAGTAAAATAGTAAGTAGTAAGTCAACAGAAAACAACATTAATATTAATCAATAATCAATAATCATATCATCAAAATTCAAAATTCAAAATAAGATTAACGAATAACGATGATTATAACATATTTTAAGTTTAAGGTTAACTTGATAGTTCAACAGTGTGCATACACTACAATAATAAAATTATAAATTTATTATTATAATATGACATTTTCTTCTGTGGCATACTGTGATTGTATGATATCAAATTAGGATACGGGCGATACGGCATTACGGCGTATTTTTACTTATTAGCACGGTCTAAGACCGTGCTTATTGGTAATAAGTTATCACTTACAATTATTATGAGTGTGATAATATTGACAATAAATAACCTACCTGTCACTAATAATTGTGGCTACTATGGTACATCGTTATCGTTACACCGAGTCAAATATACAGAGTTTTGAACTACTGGTCTTTACAAACAAAATATATAGCACCTCCAAAAACTAATATAACTTTGAGGACTTATATCTCGTTTATGGATTATTCAATAATAAAAATTTCAACATCGAAATTTTTCTAATAATTAGTTTTACAAAATGGCTATTTTGAAAATTTAAAAAAAAAATTAAATCAAATTTAAATTGTTTTATTTTCAGTACTAAAAAATAAACAAAATAAAAAATAAATTATATATGTAGCGCTAGGTTCTATAAATGGTAAATAAAAAAAAAAATAAAAAAAAAATTAAATGGAACAAAAGTTATTCCAAAAGTCAGTTCTTTCTGTTACACCCTGTATATTCAATATCTATTCTCAATAAACTGTGCGCGCACACATTATATATATCTTTTTCAACAAAATCTCATAATTATTCTCAATATTTATTCATAAAACTAAGGACTTATTTTCTCGCCTTTTCTAAAATTCCAATTTAATTCTCAATTATCAACATAATATAAGGTCTTACCTCTTGCCTTCCAAAAAAATCACTATTATTTATTTCAATTACTATATATCATAAGGTCTTACCTCTTGCCTTCTCAAAAAATCACAATTATCAATATCCCAATTACTTTATAATCTAAGATCTTATTTCTTGCCTTACTAAAAATCTCAATTATTTATATATATATATATATATATATATATCCTTTAATATTCTTCAAAATTATCAATTCACTTATTTTCATTTATCAATACTCAATTATTTCTCATTAAATTATTTCTCGTTATAACGTTATCTTTTTATTTTATTTTACCTAGGTTTTATTTGTGCCTGTTTATTTTATTATATTATTAATCAATAATATTCATTAAACGTATATATATTATCTGAGTTTATCATTTAATTTATATTTATATATAAAAATAATATATTTATGAATTTAATGTTCTAATGGTGGTGTAGGTGCACACACCAAAAGTGTTTTATACGATAGATCCTAAAAAATCTAAAGGAGACGCGACCCAACAAAGCTTACAAAAACATTCTCTTAAATACTACACAAAAATTATAACTCACAATACTGTCGTCTTCGTATTTTGGTTCATCTTGACTGAAGCTGATTTTCCTGCGCTATCGACTGTTGACCTCTACGTAGATTCTTTTGAACCTCGGAGTTGTTGGAAAGTGATCAGTTCCCCAACGGTGATTCTGTCGAACTGCCTCCGTGAAATTCTTGACTCGAAGTTGTGGAATTTTTCAAAATTTTCGAAAAAATTTATTTTTTGCGAAAAATTCTGCTTTTTCTCCTCTTGAATTTTTTTGATGTTCTTCTTAGGGTTCCGTACTCGACTGCGCCAGATGTAGTGATCACGTCGCCTACAGGTATCAGTAGTCAAGGATGATGTTTGGAAGGTGACTCTTGAGTTAATTACACAACGTAGAACTCTTCTTAATTAGATTAATTGTTTATTTATTGTGGTAAAACATAGATTTATTTATAACATGAAAGCTGAATGTAAGTTAAGTATTCTGAATGATAGAAAAAATTCGGTTTGATTCGAATATTTTCTAAGTTCAAAATATTGTTTATAAGAAATTTTATAAGTCCAATGAATTAAATTAAACAACAGACTGGCGTGAAGGTGCTGTGGCTAGTCTGGTCAAGTCGCGTCTGAATACAGGCCGTTTCGGGGTCCCTTATATAGTGCTACCCTCTACTCCCCATAGTCTACTCGTTCTTGTCGCTGTTCTCACGGATGTGGTATAATTATCTAGACTGACGGAAATGTTACTCGCCCACATACAAGCCAAATGTGCATCCCGTGCAGCTGCAGACCTTAGCGATTGATATTATAATTAACATTAAGAGTATATATTATAATATTACATTTAAACATTTGGTTCTTTGAACTTTTGTAATGATGCATAAAACTACGTCTTGTGCACCCTTATTGAGGACATTTTTATAGTCGTCTGTTCCCATGATTTAGTATGTCCTTAATTTTAATGATTTCCAGAAATGCTGTCTCTCCTACATTTACAAGGATCGTCGCACCCTTCCCTAGATTGATGCGGCTGGTACCTAGTTGACCGTGAACTATGTAATGCGGGACGCTAGTCCATAGCAATGGCAAGCCTCATTTAAAAAGTCTTTGTGAAACGCGATGTGTGGAACGCCATGACAGCATAATGATTTTTAAAGCATCAATACCTCAAATTATAGAAGCCTTAACCAATATTTCTGAGTGTAGTGAACAAGATTCTTCATCGAAAGCAAAAATATTATTAACAGCTATGTGCACTTGTGAGTTTATTATTTCAATTGAAATATTATCTAACTTGCTTAGTGTTACAGCTCCAATTAGTAAAATACTTCAAGGAACAGATAATGATGTTTTAGCTGCATTTGATTGTATTCAAGATGTTATAAGTATTTTGGAAAATAAACGTACACAGTGTGAAAAAGTTTTTCAACAATTATTCGAAGACAGCAGTTTATTGATGAAAGATCTTGACATTGAAATAAAAACTCCAAGACTTTCTAAACACCAAATTAATCGCTCTAATCACTAATCTAAGAGTACCGAAGAATATTACAGGGTGTCTGCATTTATACCATTATTAGACAATGTATTAGAAGACTTAAAATCAAGATTTTTAAACAAAAAAAACAAAACAATAATGATATTAATTCAACTTATCCCAAAACATATTATTCATATTGATGACAAGATGATTAACACAGTCACAGAAACTATAGTAACACATTATAAATTTGATGATGAAGCATTAGAAGAGTCACAATTGAAATCTGAAATAGAACTTTGGAAAGTGAAATGGAACCGAATAAAAAGTGAAGGTAATGTAATAATATTTTATGGTCTAACATTACTAACTACAAATTTATTGAAACAAATTGTGTTATTTTAATGTATAGATGGAGTTGTTCTTACTGATGCATTAACATCTATGGACCAGTGTAATGAAATATTATATCCAAATATTAAAAAAATACTACATATTATTGCTTGCTTGCCTGTTTCTGTAGCTTCTGCTGAGCGTAGTTTCTCAACATTAAGAAGGTTAGATAGTTATCTATATTTTATATTATATGCTTTTGCATCATGCATGATTATATTATATTTTAATTTATATTGCTTTGTACTTTTAAACTTAGATTAAAAACTTGGTTAAGGTCAAACATGGGCGAAGAACGCTTGGTTGGGTTAGCTTTGCTTAATATTCATAGACACAGAACAGTTGAAGTTGACGAAGTTATTGATTTATTTGCTGGCAGTAAAAAAAGAAATTTAGATTTTGTTATATAATTCATATTTTGTTTCAGATTATATTATAAATAATAATCATAAAAAATTGTGCAATTAATTTATGCTCCCCCCCCCAAAAAAAAAAAATGTTTCACAGGTACGCCACTGTGGGAAGTAGTTATAAGATTAGAGCAGTATAGCGTTATATAACACAACCCCTCCGAACACTTGCCCTTCATCCCGTGACACTACCACAGATAACAGCGCAGCGTACGGGTACAGCATAAAAACCGGTATCGCTGTCGTCGTCGTAAGCCGCCGCCGCACACTGCCGTTGTCGACCGCCGCCGTGCGCTACCGTCTCTACGTGAGCCGCCGCCACGCACCACCGTTGTCGACCGCCGCCGTGCGCCGCCGTCTTTACTTAAGAGGTAGCGCGCCGCCAGATAAACAGGTTTCAGCCACCGCCGCTGAGGCCGTTGACCTAGTTAAACTATATTTGGAAACGCGCCGCCGCCGCCGGCTGATCCATATCAACATTCGCGAATAGATAACACGCATTTTCGTAAACACAACGAGAAATTCACGTAGCTTTGCCGAAGTGATTGTTTTCTTCTCAGACACTACTTGACCACGCAACAGTTTATCGACCACATTTGTAATACAATTATCAAAAGTAAAACGATACAACAGTTGACGTCGGCCGAACTGCGAAGCGAGTGTGCGACCCGAGGTATCAGCATATCTGGGTCGAAGCCAGATCTAGTGATTAGGCTTGAAGAACACCTTCGGGAGTGCGGGCAAGATCCTGAGAACGCACGGTTCTCCTCCGCGCAGCCGCTGATCGCAATATCAACGAACAGTGCGGAAGAACAGCCGTGCGCGGCGTCCACAAAGATAGGGACAGTGGCAAGCCTGTTCGACAGACGTCCGTCCGCGGGAGGCTTTCCGGGCCTTACAGCACAGCAAGCAACCATGGACGGACAGCAAGGACAGAGCGAGCCACAGACTGTCAGACAACAGCGCGAGTCCGCACATAACCCGGTAAACAATATATTTCAAACTGCAGCGGAACAACTACATATGTTGAAACAAACGTTGCCGCAATCGAAAGAGGAAACATCTTTCGAGGCGCGCTTAATGGCACGTCAGGCAGCAGCACAGCAGCCACTCAACAATCCAGTCCCGCGGTTCCCTAACCACCCGTCACCCGTACAAGTAACAACTCGCGCACACGACAGTTACCAGTCGGGCAGACCGTATGTGGATAATGACGGCGACGCTCAAACAAACGTCAGCCACATTCCCGCCGCGAACGACCGACCTTTCTTCGCGCGCGACACTCTCCACATACATACGGGTTACTCAACGCAATATACACCATACGAAGCATGCTCACATGAACGTTCGGTATTAATACCGTACGAGGACTTGCGTACAGCAAGAGCTTCGTTACCCGAGTTCAGTGGGACAAGGGCCGAGGACCCCGTACGGTTTATAGGAAATACCGAGTCAATTTTGGAACAAGCTCGTATACACCCCGCGGGGTGGTGCAGGGCGGTTGAACCGCAACTAAAAGGAACGGCGAGTACATGGTATAGTTCTATCAGGCCACTCGATCTATCCTGGTCAGAATTTCGGGACGAATTTTATGAAAATTTTAATAACGCCGAAATTCAGTCACGATTGCGCGCCGACATCGTGTCAACACGACAAACGCCCAAACAGTCGCTAACGGTATTCGTGTTGAATAAGAATCAGCTAGCACGCCACGTAACCACCGGCCTATCCGAATCGGAATTGGTAGGTATTATCGCCGGGTTAGCACACGACAAGTTCCGTACGCACCTCCGGTTGCACCGACCACAAACGTTCGGCGAGCTGAGACGCATCGCAGGCGTTTTGGATCCGGCAACGGACAGCACTAATCCGCCCACACAACACTGGACGCCTAAGCCCAAAAAGGGGCCGGACACTCCACAAACAGCACCCCCGGTAAAAAAAAATATTTTGGCAATTCATCTGATGACCAGCCACCGGGGCCGTGCAAGTTCTGTGGGGAACTCCATTGGCACAGTAGGTGTCCACACCGACCCACCAGGTCGGGAAACGGCGGGGGAGTCGACGGGAACTAGTCCTCCCCATCGACTCATCACCACCCCACCACCCATCAACACACTATCGGTAGTACACATGGGAAAAATAAGCGCAATCGAAAAGCACGTAGTACGGAAGTTCGACACACAGAACAACCTACAACGAACATTTTTTCCATTCCAACACCTATCGACACCCGTTGACAGGGCTGTAAACGAGTTGTGTCCCAAATACTGAATTGCGTCCCTATGTTTTTTTCGGGTTACACGAATTGTGTCCCTAAGTTTTTTTCGGGTTACACGAATTGTGTCCCCCAGTTTTTTCGGGTTACACACAAGTTTGGTCTAACTAATATAAATAAAAAGTAAAAATAACTACACAAACAATTTTAATAATATTTCATATAAGGCAAAAACTTAAATAAAACAATTTTTATAAATTCACATTGACTAATTTTTTTATTAAAATATTAAAAGTATGTTATATATTATATTTAACACGAAAAATGAGTATAAAAACGTCATATTATTATTATAGTAAAAATTTTAATCTAACAATAAATTATGTTATTTCGTCTAATAAATAAAATATAAATAAAAAGCAAAAATAACTACATTAATAGTTTTTATAAAATTACATACTAGGCAAAAATTTAAATGATATCGTTTTTATAAATTCAAATCGTGAAATTTGTCCATTTTTATATGCATTTAATTTTTGACATAGAAATAAATGTTTTTCACGAGTTGTCTTTGATAATTGTCCAGAACTTCTAATTTTAATGTACACATCACATTGCAAATTCTTAATGACTTCAGTAAATTGAAATATATTTGGATGGCTTGAATAAAACATAGAATTAAACTTTGAATGAAATGCTTCGCAACTATTAGTTGTGCGTAGCATTGAATTTGATGATTCTGCCCATACACGGGGAGGAAATAAAGCATAATTCATGACATAGTTATCCATTAAGTAAGTTGCAAATTTTAGAACATCAGAATTATTTGAAACACTACAAGACATTAGATCAAACACAAATGCATTTTCTACTTCATCTGGGTCGAGAAAAGGTAAACCAAAAACATACTTTAAAAATTTGCTTATTTCGGAGGATTGATCCTTATATTCTACAGATAAACCGAGTTCTTGAATTTTTCGCCACCAGCTCTGACCGAGATGGAAGCGACAGCCTTTAATTTCTATTTTTGGCCACACATCAGTGATAGCAGAGTGTATTGCTATTTCGAAATCCACAAGGATACGCTGTACATTTAATGTTACATTTAAATCAAAAAAATATTTGTTTATATGTTCAAAAGCTACGAAATATGATTCTTGTCTTTTATTTGGCAATAATATAAATAATAATGGTATATATTGTTCATTTTTAATAGTATGTATTGTGAACATTTGGTAAAAAAATTTTGGGGCACTCTTAAATGTGCCATCAATTAACCAAATTTCTGATTTAGCCAGTAATTCTAAATTCGTAGAACAAGAAAATCCAATAATATTATTTTTACGATCATTAATAAATATCATATTTTCCCCTCGGTTTGATATAATTTGTTGATTTTTAATTATTTCATGTACATCAAAGATGGATTTTGGTAGGTTTGGTAAAATATGAGTTCGAGCTTGGTACATATTGTCACGAATACGAGAAATGTCATAAGAAGTTAGTGTTTCTACATCACCCTTGCGTAATTCATTGTGAATTATTTTACATGGTCTCTCACACACATCTTCTATAGCTTTTCTTTTTAAAACATTACTAATTTTTTGTCTGTTTAGAACAGATGTTTCAAGTTTTTCATGATTATGATTAATTTTGCGTTCAATTATTTCATTGACGTTATTAATTTTTATAAAAGACTTACATGTCGTTTTAGTACATCTCCATCTTTGCAATTCGGACTTTAATAATTTATGAAAACAAAACTTGTAACCATCAATTACCAAAAGCATTTTGTTGTTCTCACTCATCATTTGCTCCATAGTGGACGGTTGGTATTTGACTGACTAGTAAATTAATCGTATAATATTGTATTACTATTATTATATCTCGTTGAAAATTCAAGTGTGATATTGGAATATCCGAGTATAGTTATATGTATATAATATATAGTTCGTTATCTTAATATAGTAGATGATCAAGATACACATGTACATGTACAATGACAATCGTTGTAGCTCAATGCACACCTTATCTCCACGCGATAATAATAATCGACAGAATCGAATTTTATTCAGTACCTAAATATCTCATAAAATATATGTTGGTATATTTTATACAACATTGAAATGGAAAAATTTCTTGAATCGAATTTATAAAAACTTTTTTTTCAATTAACAAAATAACATATTTTTAAACCTCATAAAACAGTTGGAATACTATTCGTGTATCCTACTTTTATCATCGGGACACAACTCGTGTACCCCACTTTTATCATCGGGACACAACTCGTGTACCCCACTTTAATCATTGGGACACAACTCGTGTACGAGAAATTTGGTTGGGACACAACTCGTTAACTGCGGTTGACAGACCCCCAACCTACACCACCCCACCACCGAACACACTCACCTCACCGGTGACACGTGTGTTCAAAAACAACCGGCTCATGGGGCAGCCGCAGATGTAGGGACAAAGGCAACAGAAACACGGGTGTTCACCTACACAGGGTGACGGGGACGCGAACACACACACCACGCATACACCCGCATTAGGTCAGTCTGCGCGCGTAGAGCATCGGATAGGCACAGTGGCAACCGATAGGGACAGTGTGGTAATGGCGGTTAACACCGACTACCAAACAGTCTCGGTCGCGGTTCAGAACCAGTTGTCCCGCACTGCCGATTGCAATACGACTTATAGCGGTACACGAACACGCCCGGACAAAATTCCGACCCCCGCGGTTGAACTCGAATTTCCGTCAGGCTTCGTAACAGCCCTATTAGATTCGCAGCCGCAAAAGTCTTACGTAAACCCGATAATAGCCCGTAAATACGGCAAAATAACCCCCCACGGACCACCAAACAAAGTCCGAATGGCGGACGGTCACACTGCAACAACCAGTGGCACTTCCACATTCGAAGCTAGAATAGGGGCGCTCGACATAAAATTCGAAGCAACAATTCTAGACAACCTGTATTGCGACGCGTTACTAGGACATGACTTCCTTGTCAATAACGAAGTCTCTTGGGATTACGCTGCGTGCACGATTTATATGAGTAAACAAATTCGTACGTCGACATGTTGGAAAGGGAAGACGCAACCACCCGCCACCAGACCCGATCTATCGCAATAAGAATTTGGTAACGACACCGAATTGCGCGTAAAACTTACCGCGGTATTAAATAAATACGCGGTAGTGTTCACCGACAAAGTAGGACGTACCAAACTAATTGAACACAACATTTTGTTAAAAGACCCATCACCAATCGCGCTACAACCATACCCGTACCCACAGCAGAAGCAAACGGCTATCGATGATATGGTGCGCGATATGGAAACACAGGGGCTCGTAGAACCTAGCACTTCGCCGTGGGCCGCACCAGTAGTATTGGCAAAGAAAAAAGACGGTTCATTTCGTCTCTGTGTCGACTACAGGAGGCTCAACGAAGTAACGGAGTCCGACGCGTACCCAATGCCAGATCTCAACAAGATGATTAGGCAAATGCGGGGCGCAAAAGTATATAGTATTCTCGATCTTAGGAGCGGTTACTGGAAAGTACCACTACACAAAGATGCGCGAAAATAAACTGCTTTCCGGACGCGTAGAGGTTTATTTCAGTTCCGTGTCCTACCTTTCGGTCTCAAGAATAGTCCGATGACCTTCGTAAGACTCATGAACGAAGTCATGAGGGGGTACCAAGATGATTTCGTACAAGTATACCTAGACGATATAGTAATATTTTCACGGGACGAGTACGAACACCAAGGCCACCTAGACAAGGTTCTGGAACGTCTTAAGAGGTTTGGGCTAACGTGCAACACAAAAAAATGTAAAATCGGTTTACGCGAAATTTCATTTCTGGGGCACATTGTAGATTCGGAAGGGATAGGAAAACAACCGGAAAAATTGGTCTGCATCGACAATTTTCCGGTTCCACGCAAGGTAAAGGACGTTCGAAAATTTTTGGGAATGTGCAACTGGTACAACCAGTTCGTGGATAACTACGCGGACACCATAGCACCCCTTACAAATTTATTAAAACAGGGAGTTAGGTGGAGGTGGACAGATGTTGAACAACGCGCGTTCAAATCAATAAAAAACGCGCTAGTCACATCACCAAAATTATCCCCGCCCGATTACAGCAAACCGTTCTGTCTACAAACCGACGCTAGCGAGATAGGCGTGGGCGCGGTTCTTTTCCAAAGGGGTGACAGACCTGAGGAAAGACGCATAGTGTCCTACGCGAGCAAAAAGTTTAACGAGACACAAACAAGGTACGCCGCGGTCGAACGCGAGTGCTTGGCTGTAATATGGGCGACCGATAAATTTCGTCACTACCTAGAGACCCGGCGATTTGAACTCCTTACCGACAACTCGGCGCTGACGTGGTTACATAGGGCCAAGGACAAAAATTCTAAATTAACACGTAGGTCACTACAACTAGCTAATTTAGATTTTAGTACAGTACACGTCCCGGGAATACATAACGAAGCACCAGACTTGTTATCCCGCGACCCGGCACCCGGACCACCCGTAGACGAGGAGCAACTCGAGGAAAAATTGGTCGGAACACCAACAACTCCGACGACAAATGTTGACCTCGAGGCCGATCGTATCTTCTCTATGTTCGAAAACCACGACAGGGACAACACCCCCCTCACCGCAACGACGTTAGAACAGTTGCAGTCCGATGACACCACGATATGCGACGTCATCGCCGGTCTCAAGCTAGACGGGCCAGCACGTAACACAAAGAACGCCAAAACGGGAACCGACACTTATGTCTTTTCCGACAGGCTCTTACGTGTAAACGTCGGCCCTAACGCGCTCATCGTGATACCGAAATCCAAAGCACAACACGTAATTTGGAGGTGTCACGATCACGTCTTATCCAGCCATGCCGGTTGGAAAGAGACGTACCGGGCGGTTCGACAACGGTACTATTGGAAAGGTCAAAAGAACGACGTAAGGTTATATGTCGGTGCGTGCCACGTAGCGCGTGCACAAAACCACTCAACACACGTCCTAATGACCCAATGCAACCAAGAATCCCCCGACAACCTTGGGAAGTTATTAGTATCGATTTAATGGGCCCATACCCACGTTCCGGTAAGGGAAAATCGTATATACTAGTAGCAACTGACTGTTTTAGTAGGTGGACCGAGGCTTACCCCTAGCCACAGCAACCTCTAAGACAATAATCGAAACGTTAGAACGCGAGTTCTTCTCACGTTTCGGTTACCCGCGCGTGTGTCTCAGTGACAACGGCCCCCAATTCGTGTCGAACGAGATGTTAAACGCGTTAGAACGTTGGGGAACACAGGGTTGGACAACTCCAATTTACCATCCGAGGGCCAACCCAGTCGAACGCCGAATCAAGATTTGAAAAAAGGTTTTCGCGCACAACTTGTAGACGGCAACCACAAATCTTGGGACACAAGACTACCCGCAATCCTATTTTCAATACGGAACAGGTGTAACGAACAGACATGCTACCCACCCGCGGTCCACGTTCTCGGCAGGGAATGCAAAAGACCCGGAGATTGGGCGCTGTCAAGTTCAACACCGATTGGTATTGGAAAAGCACAGGAAGAGAGGGTAGTGCGGGAGCAACAGGTTCTAAGCAAAAAGGTACAACCAAGCGCGAACACCGGGACACCGGTAAAGTTCAGCAAGGGCGACGTAGTATACTACAAAGCACACCACTATCAAAGGCACATTGCAATTTTCATGCCGGGTTCGCACCGAAATGGTGGGGACCGGTAGGGCTGGCGAAGCAAGTCGGAAAAGGAGTTTTCCTGACCGACCAGCAGCCACCACGGAAAATACATGTGTCTTGCTTAAAACGCGCACCCACGGGACAAAATTAAAATATATTATTGTTCCGCTTGCGTCACCACAACCACACCAACTGATTGCATTTTTTTTTGTACCCCCCCCCCCCCCCCACCTATTACTCCTTCACTGTACGGCAACGATGTATTTACAGACAACATGAGCGGACAAAACGGGGAGAAGTGGCAGCAGGTGGCCGACCTCATATCACAGCTCCGGCTAGTGGCCGCGGACCAGCCAACAACGGCCGCTCAGGTCAACAGAATGACTACACACCACCTGTTACAGGACCCGGTGCGGGCGGCCATCTACCGTCGGGGCTGGGACGATCGGACGGCGGACATTCAGCGGACCTTACAGCAACAACCAAGGTCCACACGGATGCCGCCAACTACATCAGCGCGACCGTTACGATCACGGCCGACCAGACCCGTACCCCTGCCACCCAGGGAACCAGCACCTGCACCCGGGCCGTCAGGGGTAGCTTCGACATCGGTGGTAAAGGTAAAAACGGAGGCACAACAGGCGAGGAACAGGCGGAAGTTCCAGAAGCTGAAGGAAAAGAGACAGGCAAGGGAACGCAACGCGAGCCAGCAACCACGGCTCGCCAAGCTACCCGCGCCAGTCTCCGAACCGGAGGCCGCCAGCTCACCACCGTCACAACCCACACCACCAACGGCGATGGAGGTGGACCCACCGGTGGCCAAGGGACAGAACCCCAAGGAGCCGGAAACGTCCACCAGCCAGGGGCAGCCTGACCAAGCGCCCACGGCGGATTCAGCCGTCGTGGACGCTTGGCTGGCCGCACCGGGCCTGTCGCTGGAGGAGCTGCCGGAGATACAGTACGACAACAGGTCGTTCTTCACTCCGGCCGGGTCCCCCAACCGACCGTAAAACGAAAGGGGAAGGCAAGCCTACCTCAAGCACGCGCAAGAGGTAGGGCAAGCCGACCTGCTCACAAGGGTACACCGGCGCTGCCGGTACAACCGTACCCCGTATGGCGGTTTGGCGGGGGAGTATGACACGGCCCGCAACGGCATTACCGTTGTATAAATTGACACTATCAAAACAAAACCGTTGTTGTAAATTAAAATGTGACACAATAATAGAAATTTTTAGTTTTTCCTATCAATCTGAATCCAAAAAACCTATTGCTATTGGGAAGAAATACTTAAATGTAACTAATTTTTATAACACACCGGACCGTTCTTCCTTAATTGGAGTTCATTTTGTTTCTAATTTGTGTGCAGAGTATGGCTATTGGAATATTGATAATATATCAACAAAATTGGTCAGATTGCCATTTGGTCATAGATTTGTTGTATTTCCTTTGTTACACTCTTCATGACTAGATATAATAGATATTATGCTAAAATATAGCATAGTATTACAATATATATTATATATTGTGTTTAATGTGTATATTATATGTAATTATTTAAATAATATGAATATTAAAACTGTATTAACTGCAGATCAGATATTAAAAGTTATTAGGTCTTTAGTTTTACAGTGTTTATTAAATCTAATGCAAATATGCTTGTCAATAGTTGTAATTTTGTTAACAATGGAGCTGGAAATTGGGAACAATACTGTTTGGTACATAGTCAAGTTCCTAGAAGAAAATTCTGTCGAGGCTGTGCCTGTCAGATGGTTCAAGGACCTAAATCATTGCTATTGGCCTCCATATAAAGATACTGTAGTAGCTGAAGCAATACGTCTAAATGAGGTGCCATCCAAGTCATGGAAACTTTATAACTGCAAATTATTGTCAAAATCAAAAATATTTGACTACCCAACAGCCATGAAAAAAACTTGTAGAGCACAATATGAATCAGAACTTTCCGAAGCTGAATCTGCCACAAATAATTCTATTAATAAACGAATTAAAAAAAAGAATAAAAAATATGATGATACAATGTCTGATGAAGAATACAGTACTCCTAATAAACGAACAAAGTTGATACCATCCCCACCAACATTTGGTAAGATTTATCATATAAATATATTACCTATAATGTTAATATATATTTTTATTTTTATGTTAGGAAGTACCTATTGTTATATAGTTTATATAATAGTTATTATTATTTTTCAATTTGTTATATTATTTTAGAAAATTTTATGAATAATAGTACCAATGAGGATGATATTTTGCTTGTACCTGAAGATGTAACATCAAATGATTTTTTTATGAGCCCAACAGTTATTATTCCTGAAGTGTTAGCTAATAATTCAAGCTGTACAATTGACACGATGGAAGAACTACAAAAGTATATTGATACAAGTAATAAATGTTTTTATTTAATTAGTAAAATAATAAAATGTTGTGGGTGATCAACTTGATTTGTTTTAATTAAGAACTAAAAAAATTAATATTATGTTATATTGTTTTTGCAGAATTTGAAGATCTCCGTAATGATCAAACTAAACTACATACAAGTAAGTAAATATAATAAAAATTGATTAAAAAAGAGATCTATTTATTATTCCACATATTTTATACCAAGTTTCTATGGCAAAAAAAGTATTAATTTGTTGCACATTCATTGGATATTTATTATTACTTTTCATTTGAGTTTCTTTATGTTTATAAAACTATTTATGCAATTTTAGTTGTTGAGAAATGGCAGTCAGACACTTCTAGATTATTAATAACTATGGGAATTCATCAAAAAGAGCAATTACGATATTTGGATAATATTCAAACAATAGTCAATAGTACCAATGCAATTGGTAATGTTGATATTATTCATAAGGAAAAAACAAAAGAAGAAGAAATCATATATAGACAGTTTCCAATCACTTGTTTGGAACATTTTAACGAATTAAACGATGAATTAAAGCAAATAAAATTATCCAAAGTTGATGTTTATGACGCACTGGTGAGTTTTAAATTTATGTGATGTTATAATCATAATTGTTAAAAATGTAATAGATTATAAATTCGTTGGTGATATAACATTTCCACATTTTTCCCCTTATTGTTAATAATTTTTTGATTCAAATATAAAGAAATTAATAATCATAAATTCATATTTAACAAACTTCTAACTAATAATTTCCAAATTACGGTTATGAGAAGTCAAAAACTCTCATTACTATTTCTGAGCTTATTGATATGCATATTTTCACTACTTAATTAGGACATAATTGATGGTATGGTCGTGTTTATAATTGTGCTTGCTTTAAATATTATATTTTTTAGTTAAATTTATCTAATAATACTATTAATTTTTGTTTAGGTAAAAAATCTGTCTCTTATTGGTGGATCATCATTTATTGAACTTCTAAGACGGATTCTTAAAACAATTTTAACTAATCAAGTCGCTGAGCAATTCAGCTGGTTTGGAAGGCAAAAAAAATTAAGTTTTGCAACAACAGCCCTGGCTGATTTAGTAAAAAGTAATAGTGCTTTTTTAATATTTTTAATATAAATATAGTCATTTTGTTGTTTTATCTTTGAAAACTGTTCTGCTAAAGTAGATCTTGTTATTCCATGTTGTTCATATTGTACATGCATGGTTGTAAATAATGATACAAAGTTATTAAAAAAATACTTTTTTTGTTGAAAGGTGCTGTAAAAATTAAATATAAAGAGGAAACAGACAAACATATAGAATGTGTTGCTGGTACTTGGCTAGCTAAAGCTAAGGAAAGAATGAAAAATCCTACAACTAATTAATTACTTACCTACATAATAACAAATATTATTTTATGTTAATGTCACATGACTTTTCATTATTTTTTAAACAAAGGACTGACTTTTTTTCAATTATATTATATTATTAATATGATACATTTTACATTATATTATATTTATTTTTATTATATGTTATTATAATGATACATGCATTTTTATTAATTTTTCAACAAACGAGTGACTTTTTGTTTTATTTTATATAATACGTATGTTATATTATTATATTAAATAATGTTAAATCTGTTTTTTTTTTTATTATATGATGCATTTTATAATATGTTACTTATGTTCATTTTTATTAAATTATAACTATATGTTATTATTATGCTAAATGACATTTTATTATTATGTTCATTTTTATTTATTTTTTATTATAAAGGCTTAGAGTACAATGTTACATGCAACATTGTTACATACATGATGATGTTCATTTTTATTATATTATAATGATACATGACTTTTTTATTTTCTCAATGAAAAGGTCTGATTTTTTCTTATATTGTATAATATATGACACATGTTATGTTATATTTAAATAATGTTAAATCATTTTTTTTTATTTTCTCAACTAAAGTGTGCATTTTATTTATCATATAATACATTTTATAATATACCTTGTTCATTTTTATTATCATTTCAATAAAGAATTGACTTTTTTTAAATTTTTATTTACATTTTATTGACCAATCAAAAATAAATAATACATATTAAATACCAGATTGTATATTCCTTTATTATATTTCATGTGTTCTCTGGATATACATTAGATATATTTAAGGATCTTGGTGGAATATACTGGGAAGATTTTTTGGATACTATCTGCAGATATCTAATGAAGATGTCTGCAGATATATATGGTATAATCTAAGTAAATCTGAGGCGAGACATAGTAAGTTGCTAGTAATATTCCTTGAATATCTGAGGCTTATTGGTAGATATTCTGCATATATACGACTATTCTAAAAGGTATATTCATATATTATGATAAGCATATTTAATGCTATGTGGGTATAGTTCAAATTTTTACGAAATCTGTCGAAAATGCGAAAATTTGCAAGTAATTTTGAAGCTGAAAAATCAAAAAAAAATTTGTGTTTATAACTAAGGATTAAGAATACAACACTAAGTTTTCCATAAGTTTTCCTTCAAGTAGCTATTGTGCCTATGTATTCAAATAAGTTTTTAATCACTATAAGAATAACTTATGAGGAACTTTGTATTAAATTTTCAAGTATTTTGATAGAGCCAAAAATTTTTCACTTCAAAAAAAAATTTTCAGACAAATTGAACATTTCAGTCATCTATAAATATCTCAAAAAAAGTCAAAATATTTTGAAAATTAATCATGTAAAGAGAATGCTAATCTAAACAACTGGTAAAATTTTCAAGTATCTACGACTTATACTTTTTGAATAATAACAAATATTTAAAATCGTTTGAGGATAAATCGTTAACGTTACGCTATTTCGTAAAAATTTAAAATTCAAACGCACTTAAAATTTTTCTTATAATGATGCTTCGAGTTTTCTCTATAGCTACTTGAAGGAAAACTTATGGAAAACTTAATGTTGTATTCTTAATCCTTAGTCATAAACACAAACAATTTTATGATTTTTCAGCTTCATAATTACATGCAAATTTTCGCGTTTTCGACAGATTTCGTAAAATTTTGAACTGTAAACGCTTATTAAAAAAAATTGTGACTTACGATTTTTAATTTTTTTTAGCTACAATAAGAAAAACTCATAAGGAACCGTGTATTAAATTTTCAAGTTTTTTTGGTCGTCCAATATTTTTTTACTGACACTTCAAAAAAAAATTCTCAAAAAAATCGAAAATTTCAGTGGTCTATAAATAACTCAAAAAAAGTCGAAAATTTTTGAAAATTAAATTGTATATAGATATCACTAACATTAACATTTGGTGAAAATTTCAAGTATTTACAGTGATTAGTTTTTGAATAACAACCATATAAAAATATCAATTTGGTCGAAAACGGGTTTTGCGTAAAAATTCCCGTTTTTCTGTCATTTTTTTTTTTTGTTTTTCTCGATTTTTTTGAATACTGTTGGAAAATGTTTACTTTTGACCTCTATAATACACCAAGGATCTTCAATTTTACATCGGAAACCACCCCCAAAGTTTGAAATCGAAGCATTATTTCGACTAGTCATGCTGTACACACACAAAAAAAAACACACATCATTGTAAAATCAATACATTCATCACTTCGTTCAGAATCTAAAAAAATGTATATGATGTATGTTTTATATATAAAAATAAAAATTTATAGTAGATTTCATACAATAAAATGGCTATAAATTATTAAACTTTACCTAATTGTTTCCCTCGATGAGCATGGTGTTTGATTAACAGCTCCCAAGAAAAAAGGTATCATAACAGATTCTATGGCCTCTGGATTGTGACTTAAAAATAATTACAATAAAATTGTATTATATAATTAAAAATCATACTAGTACATAGATTAAGTTTAATTATAATTTATTTTTAATTAATATTATAGTTATGGTATTATACATTTGAATAACAACCTAAAAATTATTACACTTAAAACTTTACCTAATTATTTCCTTTGATGAACATGGTGGTTGATTTCAGCACCTAAGTAACATGATTCTACAATAGGTTCTGCGATTTCTGGATTGGGACTTTATTAACATAATTTTAGTGAATTGTATTAAATTAATAATAATAATATATAGGTTAGGTCTCTTAGTCTTATCACGAATTCCTAGAATATTCATCACTCGAGAACTCAGCGATTTTTTAACTGATAATTTTTTTGATGCGCAGCGACGAGTTTTTTTGTTGAGTTGATCCATTTTCACGTGAATAAATAATTTAAAAATATCTAAACCGTAATAAAAATCTAGCGAAAATGTATTAGTTACTAGTTTACTACTACCAATAATTACTGGCGTGAACAGTTAGACAACCAGGATGTCAATATTTGAATCCATTTATTTCAATATTTAATGTTTTATCATTAATAATTAAATAATTAAATAATTGTTATTTATTTAGAGACTTTTTGTTATGTTATCGACGACGTGAATAAGATAACACATAAAGACATATACGAATCAAACATATTACATATAAATTATAATTGACCTAAGTGGCTTAGTCCTATCGGCTATACAAATTATCATTCGCAGCATTTTTTTTTTTGAAAATATATACATAACTTCCAAGAGTCTCCGTCAAATTCAAATTTTACATAGATAGGTAGATACTTTTTATACACAAGTATAATTCTATAATTATCATATCATAACCTAACCTACGTATTTTATACTGAAGATTATAGCATAAAATATTATTCATAAATAATATATAAATGAATCACTAATTGAAACAAAAATTATTCGGGTACGTTATAAAATAAAAATGCGTGTGCGGGTGGGTAAATGTTTTTAACTGCTCGTGCTCTCAAATTACCTTTGTGCGCCAATAGAGGAATATAATTACTACAATACTTGCACCTTGCAAATACAATATAAATTAATAAACAATGTAATACCTAATCTTGAAAAATATATTCGTAAATTAATAATATTATATAAATCGTTTAATGTTTCAGCAAATTTTGTTTGACAGACAATAATAAAATTGGCGTATATTATGCTGATTGAATGTTAATTAATATACAAAAACAATAATTTGTGTACTTAGTATTATGAAATATTACATATTTATTTATCCATCGTTGATAATTTTTTTCACAGCGTATGATTTTAAGTTTTTTACATAATATACAGTTATACTGATTTAAATGTAACAAAATTCATCTGAAATATCAAATATCCAATTTTATTGAATAGTTTACTACAGTTTGAAAAAAAAAATTGTTTGAATCGGACGTTTTCTCGCTGATTAATTACAGTTTTAAGATTTGGTTCCATTTTGCGTAAAATACGATAGTAATAGGAATACGAAAATTGGAAATGTAAAATAACATTATTATTTTCATATTGACAATTTGGCTATTTATAACCAGCGCGTGGCTGAGATAGATAACCAGTTTTGACCTATGGTGCGGTACCGCTGCTTATGAACGCGGGGTGGTGGCAGAAGTACTGTTCAAAATGCTGCCACTGTAGTCACTAGAGCAGCACATGACGACGGCAAATTCATGATTTTTTTGCCAAAAACATACTTTTGTATTTCAAATAGTACTCAGGCCTCGTTGATCCTAGAAACATGATTTTAGTATCAAAATAATCACGAGAAGTTGTACTTAAAAATCTTGGAACAGATTTTCGATACCTCAATTTGCTGATTTTATATAATTTAAAAAATAAAATAAAATTTGTTACAAACTTCAAATGCAAATAAAATTGGTTAGAAAATATAAATCAAAAATCTGTTCCAAGATTTTTAAGTACAACTTCTCGTGATTATTTTGATACTAAAATCATGTTTCTACGATCAATGAGGCCTGATTACTATTGGAAATAGAAAAGTATGTTTTTACGGTCGATTTTTTCTTACTGTGACGGCCTCTTAATTCTACGACCGCGTCTTGACGTAACAATATACAGTATACACCGTCCTCGCACGACCGGCCGTACCATCCCGTTTCGTTTCGCTTCTTTTTTTCTTGTTTTGCTTATTGTCTCAACTTTCTGGCTGTGAATTGTTTGCCAATATATAAAACACATCCTCGCAACACTGTGAAACTCGAAACCCTGTGCTTTCAGTTTATTTTTTCTCTTCCTCGTATTGGTTAACGCTAGTGTGCGTTCCCACTACAACCTTCAGGTACGCGTCAATTTGTTGTACTGACTGAAATATTAAGAAAAAATTATTCTTCATGTTTTTAACTACAGTGGATTCCGCTTAATGTGGGCACGTTGGGACCAGCTCTGTTTGCCCACATTAAGCGGTTGCCCATAAAAACCGAAATTAGTTTAAAAAAAAAAAAAAAAAATATTATTAGGTATACAAAAAAGTTTTTATTTTTATTATCATATAACTTATATATCTTTTATCACTCCCGGTCATATTGACACATAATAAAACTGTAATCCTGTCCATTGCTTTTTTTTTTAACCAGACAAAACGTCTTTTTTGAAACATAAAGAACCGTCGGGTGTCGCTCGATAATACAGTTCAGTTTCATCTGCATTAATATGTTATCTGGGGAAAAGTCGTTCAAAATTTTTTTTAGCCTGTCAACTTTCCAATTATTAGAGGCAGATTCATCAACACTTGCTTTTTCACCATGCACACGTTTGAATTTTATCTCGTGTCTTCCATTCTTCCACCTGCTTAACCAACCATCAGTAGCAATAAACTGATTGTTACCAATTTTCCGGGATAATTCTTTGGCTTTACATTACAATACATAATCTCGTAGATATGACGAAATCCGATTAAATTTGTCGTTTTTAGATACATATTATGTGTATATTCTAACGCTATGATAAAATAAAATTGCCCATATTACGCTGTTAGATTTAACATTGTTAATATACATTTGTATCGGGACCAGACCTGTTTGCCCACAATAAGCGGATACCCATATTAACCGGTGCCCACAATAAGCGGATTCCACTGTATACCAAATAATGAAGGAGTGAACTATAATTCAAACGAGCCAACCACGTGGATTACATATCTTGACTGTGTAAATTTATATGGTAAATCTATGTTAACAGAATTACCTTTCAAAGATTTCGAATGGGATAATGATCTGAATACTGATGTAATGAAAATTGCTGTTGATTCAGAAGTTGGGTATATATTAGAAGTCGATATCGAGTACCCTAAGCATTTACATAAAAGTCATAATGATTTCCCATTTATATCTAGTAACGAGTGTCCTCCAAATCCAAAAGCTAAGAAATTGCTTACTACATTATCGTCAAAAAAAAACTACATAGTACATTATAAAAACTTAAAACAGGCGATTGTAAACCGCATTAAGGTAACGAAAATTCATGGAGCTATCCGCTTTTTACAAAGAAAATGGATGGCGTCATACACTGAATTGTGTACAACTATGAGAGTTGAAGCTAAAAACGAGTTTGAAAAAAATTTTTGGAAGTTGTTAATTAATAGCGTTTTCGGTAAATGTATGGAAAATGTTCGCGCAAATACTTCTATAAAACTTGTTTCATCTGAAAAAAAAGCTAGGAAATTAATGGCTAAAACTAATTTTAAAGACAGAACAATATATACTGAAAATCTTATGGGTATTCATCAGCGTAAGGAAATCATTAAATTTGACAAGGTAATTTATGTAGGATTTGCAATTTTAGATGTTTCAAAAACATTTATGTATGACTTTCATTATAATGTAATGAAAAAAAAATATGGTACTAAAATTAGTTCTTTGTATTCGGATAAAGATTCATTGATATGCGCTATCCAAACAACAAATTTTTTCGATGATTTAAAAAATAGTTTACTTCCATGTTTTGATACATCTAATTATTCTAAAGAACATTATTGTTTTAGCGAGAGTCATAAAAATCAATCCGGATAATTTAAGGATGAAATGAAAGGAATAATTTAAAAAAAATTTGTTTCATTAAGACCGAAATTATATGCGTATAAAACTATACATGGTGTGGAGGAAAAAAAGCAAAAAGTATATAATTAAAAACTATAAGAAATTTGAAAATTACATGTATATATTAAACGCATTTATAAACCATCTAAGTGTTGATGGTAAACAAACTCACAGAAAAATGAATTTTATTCAATAAAATGAGCATATTGTTCATTCAAAAACTAAGCTTGTTCTATAATGCGCCAACGATGATAAACGTTATATAATGGATGATGAGATTAATACATTGGCTTATGGTCACTATAAATTAAAAAACTTTATATATCCACAATCGAAATAAACAAAAAGCGCTATCTATCAGTAGGTATTATTTAATGTTTTAATTGTTAAACGTTTCATGTAAATAAACAGATTTTATCGTTATAAAAAAAAATAAAAAAAAACCAGTGAAAAGGTAAAATATAATAATAAGATAAAAAAATAATATAATATAAAATCTTATTTTAATATATCTGACAATGTTATCCCTGAATTATGACTTGAATTAAAACCTAATCACTTAACAAACATTTTATCCCCAACTTTTTTTATAACACGTTCAACGAGAAAGGTGTCTGGAAAATCAGTTATTTTAATTTCCTGTTCATAAAAACCGCCTAAGATTATATTGTTTGATTCATCTTTTAATTGATACGCTACTGGATTGGTTTGTAAAATTTTTGAAATTGTAAATATTTCTGTTGTCCAATTTGGTGTGTATCCCTTATATATATAATATATGTTTATATTTAGATATTCTTACCTTATCATTAAGTTTAAATTTTGGTTTGTATGATGTTTTAATGTTTTAATGTTTTAACATTGATTATAAATACTATAGATTGCTCACTGCAGTACAAAATATGCTGCGCGCTGAATGGCGAGTACCCAGTGGCGTATTTTCAAATTTTTCTGGGGGGGGGGGTCCTTAGTTTAAACATAATTAATATTAACTATGATATCATGTAATAGTTACGTCCTTATGCAGTTTTTGTAGGAAGTTGAACAAAATATATAATCGTACAGTCTTATGTAATATTATATAAATATATATATATTATAATTAGCACTATACTATATGAAGTATTGATATGTTATAAAATAAATTCCAGTCGTCTCGATTTTTTTGCCAACTCCTCTATTACTTCATCAACAGTAATTTCAACTTCCCTGTGAATGTTTAACATGGCCAATCCATTTAGTCTTTTCTAAAATAAAATAACCACAAATATTAGTTTTAAAATTAAAATGTCTTAAATCTTAATAATATTTTATTACCTCAGATATTGTATTTCGCAGATATGTTTTAATTCTTTTTAGTGATGAAAAAGTCCGTTCGTTTGAAGCCGTAGATATAGGAAGTGTAGATAAAATTTGAAATAACTTATTAACTCCTGGATATATGTTTGCATTACATAACTTCAGTGCATCAATTTAATTTTTTGGTTTTATTTCCAATTTTTTAAGTTTCCTTTGCCACAGTTGGAACTCTTCTATTATTGAATTATTACCATTTAAATCTTCTTCGTAAAATTCAGCCAAATTTTTGAATTCTTCTTTTGTAGAATTCTCGTCAAAAAGAGAGTGAAAACTTGACAAAATATCAATATGATTAAGGAATCTAGATTTTAATTGGCTTATAAAAGAATCTAAGTATGGAATAAAAACCGATATGCGAAAATATTCCTCAGGATTATTAGTTTGTATGTTTATTCTATGTAATTGTCTTTTGTTAATTATCAGAATTTTCATTGTCACATTGAACTTGTCAGCAATTTTTTTGGCAGCTAAAAAAATGTCTTCAAAATTTTTCTGAGCGTGTTTTTTATAATCTTCTAACTCGAGCAAAGTATTTTTAGCTAAATCCATGGCCAATTTTAAATCAATATTAATTTGTTGAAACTTTTTTGATAGTGGAAGACCAAATCCAAATACTTTTGAAATTATAAATTCTGGTTGGAGAATTGAATTTCGAAAAGCGCTAGCTTGATTTGACGTGTCTGTATGATCCCACTCGCAAATCTCTTCAAGAGCTTCTTCTACACATTCAAACAGTTCTAAAAAATCACTAACTGAATGATATCGTTCAATCCACCTAGTTTCACAATTTCTCTTCAATGATTTTTTAGAAATATTATTTTCTGATATTTCAATAGCTTTCGAAAGTACAGATTTTCGTTTCGGAAACACAAAAAAGTCTCTCAATTTTACTATCGTTCCCATACAGTTCCGTATTTGGAAAACGTTACATGATACCGATACAGCAAGATTCAAGGAATGAGCAGAGCAATGTACATATAAAGCTAAAGGGTGTTCTTTTTTTACATAAGCTTGAACTCCATTATATTTCCCAGCCATCGCGGCTGCACCGTCATACCCCTGACCCCGAAGATATTTTGTATCTATACCAAACTCTTTGAGATTGTCAAGTATAAGTCTTGATAAATCTTTTCCAGATGCATCAGTGGTTGGAACAAATTGTAGAAAATCTTCGTGTAATTCATGGGATTTTAAATCAATATACCGAACGCAAATAGACAGTTGTTCGAGACTGGCTATATCTGCAGTTTCGTCGACAAGAACTGTAAAACATTTCGCTTCATTTACTCTGGCTACTATTTTATTGAGTAAAATTGAATTGCACGAATCAATTATAGCATTTTGACTAATAGGGCTTGTATACTTTATAGTACCAGAACTTTCAAGGTGTATTTTGAGCGAAGCATCACCGCGAGCTCTAAAGCGTAATAAATTACGAAAATTTCCATCGTTAACATCATAATCATCAACGGTTAATTTTCCGAAATCCCGATGACCTCGTACAGGTATATTTTGTCGACCGCATAAAATAATTGTTTCAATAACAGGTGAAATGTTTTTTCTATTTTCAAAAATTTGACGTGCCCTAGCAGTGTCTAAATGATTTTCAATAGATAAATGTACGTTTTTTTTTATATCTATGAAATGATCTGCATCAAAGACGGATTGTTTGTGATACTGAAGTGTTACATGATTTTTAAACGTTTCCATTGCATGTTTCCAATTTTTAAAAGGTTTTCTAACCAAAGCGCCTAGTGTTTGAGAATTTATGCCAGCTCCTGATTTAGCAAACGCTACACAAAACGTACAAAATGCACCATCTAATTTTGCGGAGTACGCTAACCACGGAAAAGTATGCAACCATCTGTATTGAAATTTTAAATTTTTGGATCGTTTGTCTTTGCCAATGAATATCACAGTATTAGGAAATTCAAAAGTAGGTTCTGGCTTCCAAATTTTTTTAAGAACTTCTTCTTTCTCTACATCTGTTAACGAGTGGTTAAAATAAAATCCAATATCAAAATTGTCAAAATTATGTTCATTTTCTGTTTCAGTATTATCAGATTGTTTTGACAGTTTGGTACGTTTGACATTATTATCTATATTTGGTGAAATTGGTCGTTTATTTGGAGAAGTTACGGAAACTAAAGATTTGTGATGGTCAAATTGCAGAACATTTGTATTGTTGGATTTTTTAAAAAATTGGCTTAACGAAATTTGCTGAGACATAATAAAAGAAATATATTATGTACTTACTTAATACAATAAAAAAATACAATAAACTTGTTCACTGGTTCATTCGTTACTCGTATTCGTGTAGCTGTTGAAGGCAAAATGAGACTAATTGAAAATGTGTAATATCTTATAAAAGATAAAAAGCCACTAATTTATATTTTATTATATCTATATCCGTATATCGTATATGGCTATTTGCTACACAACTATTGCTAATCGCTATACACATAAATCCATCAATTATCAGTTTTTCTGTGCGATAAAGTTTATATTTCAAAGATACCCATACTTAATACCTATTACTTCGCACTATATTATCGTACTTTGTATTAAGCCGTAACTTGGAAACTGTCGTCAGAATAACATTACTATAAATGTATATATGTATATTTATATAATATTTTGTTCACGGGAAAATACAATGTCCGCGTGACTGCGCGCGCCTACGTAAATCGGGTTCTGCGAATATGTAAGAGTTTTAGTTTTTTTTTTTTTTTGGAGAAGTTCTAGGGGGGGGGGTCCAATACCCCTGGACCCCCCCCCCCCCGTAAATACGCCACTGCGAGTACCGCTAGCATAATATAAGCATTCTGTACATGAGCTCGGCACCTATATTAAAATCAAGCTCTACGATTGGTTTATTTGAAAATGCCGCCAAATAGTTTATATAATCAATAATAATATTATTATCATAGAATTATATCAGTTATTTAATTCGTGCCAATTATTTGAATAAATTAAGCATATATAAAATATAAAAAATATAAAATATAAAAAATATAAAAATAAATAAAACTATTATTGTGTAGATATTAGTTAAATCTTTATAAAAAAATAAATAAATATAAATAATATGAGTAGGGTAAAAAAGCCACTACTGGAACCACCGCCACCGCCACCACCACCACAGCCACCGCCACCGCCACCACCACATCCCACCGCCACCACATCCCACCACCACAACATCCCACCGCCACCACATCCCACCACTACCACATCCCACCGCTCCTTGCCCAGCCATAGGTGCCGCCGTCGGTACACCGCTCCCCGCCCCGCCCCCACATCACACCGCCACCACATCCCACCACCACCACATCCCACCGCCACCGCCACCGCCACCACATCCCACCGCCACCACATCCCACCGCTCCTTGCCCAGCCATAGGTGCCGCCGTCGGTGTTGTTGGCCAACACAATCGTCAGATTTATGCCTAGCGTCGTTTCTAACCTAAAACAGCATAATATAAAGTTGGTAAGTACTACAATAATATTTTGTCATACTAACTTCGGCAACAGAAATATTGTCTTCCTGGCTTAATAAATGTTCATAAAACACACGTCTCGGTGTATTTGATAGCTAAAAAATATACATAGATTTATATAGATATATAATATCGTATGTATAAATAAACTTGCCATTTCATCAAACTCTCCATTCGCTAAAAAGTCAATGAAGCCCACTGAAACGTTAGGTGTGTTTATATCAGATGCTTGACTGTTGTACGACATTTTAAAAAAAATCTTGGAAACGTTGAAATTTTTTAATGTGTATAAAAAATTATTAGGCACACGAAAAGTATTCACGATGAACGCAAATGATGCATATACTCAGTACCGTGGATTCGATTAACATGACTGTAGTGACTATGTTTGTCTACATTATTTTATTACACGGGGTGTGTGTGTGGGTGTGTGTGTGTGTGTGTGTGTGTGTGTGTGTGTGTGTGTGTGTGTGTGTGTGTGTGTGTGTGTGTGTGTGGGTGACACAAAGTCCATGCCAGCATTGTGTGCAGGCATTTGTGACTTTGTGTGGGTGACAGTATGCCACCGAGATGTTTTCGCACACTCAAAATTGCAATTCGACACGTGCACCAGGTAGACAAAGAAGCTGCTATCATTTTTTTTTTTTTAATATCCAACACTTAAAATCCCTCCCATTTCAATATGAATTAAAAATAATGAAACATTATCTTATTAAATCAGTATAAGTCGTAATTTGTACTAAAAAGGTTTTGTGTTATTAAAAGATGTTTAATTTCAAAGTGATATTTTTAAATTTTTTCATAAATACACTAGGATTCGATCGTCGCAATCGTCCTCAAAATGAATTCAATATTCCTTTCTTATTTCAGCCGTAAGTTTAATATTATCATTGTTATTATTATTACTATTATTTCATTAACCATATTTGATGTTTAGTATTGAACCAATCATACCGCCACCACCAATCGATTTAGACCATGTTTTCTGGATGATAGAGCAGATTATAGCCGACGCTAATGCCCAAACAGAAAATACACAACAACAACATTTTTTTTATTTCGTGAGTTTTATATTATTATAATATTTTTTTTTTTCTAACATCTAAATTATTTATAGTAGTGACGACGAAGAAATGTCAGAAGTGTTTTCTCCAAACATATCATCGGATGAAGATTTGTAATAATAAATGATATTTTAATGAATTTTTTTTATTTTTTCAAATATTATATAATACAAGTTAAAAAAAAAACTTAATCTACGGCTTGATTTATATTTCTCTTTTGATATGATTGCCTTTGGTCTGTAGACATCAGGATAAAACTACTCCGGTAAGGCTGATGCTCTTAACCATCCCCTTGCCAGCTGTTCAGTTGCATTAAGTGTCAGTTGGGCTACAAAACACGGCTTTCTTGTTGGTATAGCGTCACTGATTGTCGCCGGATCGATGTGCAGCAAATAGTCTGTCAATACATCTAATTTGGTATTCTTGGGTATTGGCATTAAAGTTCCGAGAGCTCCACAAATTTCACATGCCTGTAGTAATACTTTACCCCGTATTTCATTTATTTTTGTATTAATTACTTCTTGTATGTTGTCCTTTATGTGCAATAAACGAGATACATTTTCTTCACTCAGCTGAATACACTGGTCATCGAGTATGCATTTAATTGAAAAATAGTTGGATACACGGCATTTGACTACCGACACGACCTTGTTTTCGTCTGAATGAAGATACTTTGACTCCATGAACGTTTTCTTCTCGAGAACAGGTATAAGCGATTCAAAAAATTCGGTACTCATTTTCACGCGTTGAGAATTTACGTTAATATGAACAACACAATTCATTAAAGAGGCTGGATCGATCCCTATATTTAAAAACACGTTGTCATCCAAGAAAAAGGTTGAACAGTCAATAAGTTGATTAGACATTATGAAACACTGGAGGTTATAAGCACCAATTCTGAGAGACAAGGCTACACTGAGATTTATAATAAGTACCTATTACGTTTCATGAAAAATTAAAACACTATTAAGCATTTTTTTTTTTTTTTCTGGTAATACGAGAATGCTGACGTATTTTTTTTTTCTCTCTCTTCGTTATATACGGGTATTGTACAGTATCACTGATTTAGTACTGTTTTCACAGTGATATCGCTCTGGTGTGTTTATTGAAATAATAATTCAAAATGTTTAAATGTGATCAATGTGTTTCTGTTTTCTCGCGGAAAGATGCTTTGTTCAGGCATGTAAAGTACCATAGTAGTACTAAACAATTTAAGTGTACTATTTGTCTAAATAATTTTACTGGAAACGATTCTCTCCAACGACACATGAAAAGTATTCACGGTGAGTAAATTTTATACAATATTAGGATTCTATCGGTGAAAATATTATTTTTATCACTATGCTTATATTATTTTCAACCGCTCGCGAGCGTGTGTGTGTGTGCGCGCGCTCGCGCGCTATATTCCAACCATATAACACTGATTTTTTATTTTTCACTTAATAAATTAATACTCGTATAATAAAATATGCTATCCGAGCGTTAAAAGGGGTTTAGTATATACAACCCTACGTACATGATAGTAGTATTTAATTCGCGTTTGAAATAACAGTATTGTTCCATTTTAGGTATTTTAAACAGTAATGCACAGACTATTACAACTACAGCTACAAGTAATGCACAGCCAATTACAACTTCAGCTACAACTACAAGTATGATTTATATACATATTTATAGTTAAATAATTTACATAATTTATATTTTACAGATGATACAACCTTTGAAGATGATGATGATTTTTGTATTGCAGTGTTAGATGAGACCGAAAAAAATGGACTGAGTGAAAGTATGTATATATCAAATGTTTTGATCTTATACTAAATTAAAATTTTTAACATAGATGATAACAACGGGTTTGATGACGGCAACGATGATATATGTCTTGAAGCGTTGGATAGGGCCGAAAAAAGTGGATTATTTGAAAGTACGATACATATTATAATTTTATGACAATATTTATTTGTTTGTTTTTTCAGATCGGTCTAGAATGATTGAAATATCTGATAATATTTACGTCGAGGATATACCACCTGGCTCTTCGAACCAATGTATGTATGTATAATATTATCTTTAGTTATATGACCCGTTTATTCAATTAATTATTTTAGGTACACCCAGGCGAAATCATAAGCGTCCAGTGGCTGAACAATCGAGATACGATGGTATTTATAGTTATAACTTTTTAGTTTTAATATTATACTTATATATATTTTTTTTTTTTATGTAGTTAATAATTCCGAAACATCGACCTACAATATAAGAACAAAACGTCGTAGATTATTAGAAGTTTTACAAGGCGGTTTTAATTTAATCAATTCTTCTTTAAACGAGATATGCAGAGAATATTATACAAGAAATTTCGACACCCAATTATTAAATTATAAAACATTTTTAAATAACACTAAACCACATTTAATCCAGTTAATTAACAGTTTTGACGGCGAAATAAAATACAATCTGAAATTGGAAGCGACATACCACAATCCTAAAATTCCCGAATCTGATGAAAACAGGGCTTTCAAATCTGCGGCAAAAGAATTTTTTCTGGCTAATGATATTCACAAACAAATAGAACAAGATTATAATAAATTACTGGAGGAACAGGAAGTGTATAAGTCAAAAGGCAGTGGACTTACACTTAAATCTATTGATGGGCTGCTAGTAGGTGTCTATAAATATATTCCGTTAAGAGGGTCGTCATACATACAACTTCCGAATGACATAAAATTAAAAAAGTGTGTGATTAATTGTCAAAACAGCGATGACATGTGTTTCAAATATTCAATTCTATCTAGACATGTCAATCAACACATTGCTCATAGAGTAGGAAAACATTACGACGATCTCGAAAACCTCTACGATTTTTCTCATTTAATTTATCCGGTAAACTATAAAGACATAAAGAAACAATTTGAAAAATTCAATCCGACAGTTTCAGTTAATGTTTACGGATTAAAAAACGGATCCCGAACAATACAGAACAAACATGCATCAAATAAACCTGATATGACTATCGTATATCCCCTTAACATCTACGGAAAAATATAACCACTACGATTTGCTATTAATATCTAATAACACGAAACATCACTTCTGTTTGATAACCAATTTTTCGAGACTTATTAATAATCAAATGACGTCAAACAAACATTATTCGGAGTATTGCAAAAGATGTTTATCTAAATTTAACAACACACCAGCAAAAACCGCTATTGAGGGCCTGCGTTACCACAAGCAATTCTGCGGGGATCATGAATCAATTTCGCCGATTATGCCAACACCTAACACAAAAGTCAAGTTTGATAAAGTGGAACATACTCAGTTCCACCCGTTCATAATATTCGCTGATTTTGAAAGTATACTAGAAAAAAATAATGCTAATGCAGGTCCTAACACTAAGCTTATTCAAAACCATAATTGTATGAGTTATTGTATACATGTAGTATCAAATAACGTTCCTGAAGCGCTGTTGAAAAAATTTAAAATACCTAGGAAACCTATTGTTTATAGAGGAAATGAAAATACGAGTTACGATTCGATAGCTCTGCGATTCGTGAAAGATGTAACCGAAATTGCAAATCGAATTGATATGCTTTTATGTACAAATATAAGTATCAAGATGACAGCGGAAGACATTTTAAAACACTCTAAAGCAACAAAATGTCAGGTGTGCGATAAATCGTTTGTTTTAAACGATGTCACTAAAGTTGAAGATCATTGTCACTTAACTGGGAAGTTTAGGTGTACATTGTGCAGTTCGTGCAACCTTAAACTGAAGCGTCCGGACTTTGTGGCATGTGTGTTTCATAATTTATCAAATTACGATGCACATTTTATCGTTCGACAACTTTGGTTTGACAATAAAAAAATTTCAGTCATCCCCAACAGCGAGGAGAAGTATATTTCATTCACAAAACATATTAATAACCGGTTTAGTATTAGATTTATAGATTCGTTGAGGTTTATGAGCTCGAGTTTGTCCAGCTTGGCAAATGATTTAGTTGCGGCAGGTCAAGACAAATTTAATGAAACGTCGAAAGTATTCACAAAAGATGAATTACCATTAACAACGCGAAAAGGTTGTTTTCCTTATGAATATTTGAGCGATTGGGGCAAACTAAACGAAACATCTCTTCCGGCCAAACATACATTTTATTCCTCGCTTCAGGATGAGCACATTCCAGACGAAGATTATGAACATGCACTTAAAGTATGGGATAAATTTAAGTGTAAAAATCTGGGTGAATACAGTGACTTGTATTTAAAATTTGCACCCTCATACTGGCAGATGTGTTTCAAAATTTTAGAAATTTATGTTTTAAAATTTACGGCCTCGACCCGGCTTATTATTACACTGCCCCAGGGTTTTCTTTTGCATGTATGTTAAAACATACTAAAGTCGAGATTGAGTTAATATCTGATTATACGATGTTGCTCGCGGTGGAGAAAGGAATCAGGGGTGGAATGACGCAGGCTAGCAAACGATATTCAAAGGCTAATCATCCTGACGCAACCAGTTACGATTCCAATAAAGAACATAATTACATTATATACATTGATGCATGCAATTTGTACGGGTGGTCTATGAAGAAAAAATTACCTTTAAATAATTTTAAATGGTATGAAGGCGACGTTAATTCGGCGTTATCATTGTTAGAACAACTGGATGAAAATTCAAATATGGGTTTGATCTTCGATGTTGATGTGTCATATCCCGATACTTTGCACGATGAGCACAATGATTTACCTTATTTACCGGAAAGAACAAAACCTGATGGCAGCAATGTTACAAAATTATTTGCGACGTTCCACGTCAAGAAACATTATGTTGTTCATTATATGGCACTCAAACAGTCAATTTCGGCGGGACTAGTAGTGGATAAGGTACACAGAGTCGTACAATTTAATCAAACTGCTTGGCTTGCACCGTATATAGATAAGAACACAGAAATGAGAAAAAATGCAAAAAATAAATTCGAGGAAAATTTTTTTAAGCATATGAATAATGCCGTAAGTTAAGATAGAACTAATTATTATTATTATTATTAATATGTAATGATTTATTTATTTATTTTTATAGATATTTGGAAAAACGATGGAATCTAAACGCAATCGCAAAAAAATTGAACTCGTCACTGACGCCTTGAGGATGCAAAAACTTGTTAACAAACCTACGTTTAAGGACGTCACAATATATAGTGAAAATTTGTGTGCTGTACACCTGAAGAACATAGAAATAACATTTGACAAACCTATTGCATGCGGGATGGCTATATTAGATATTTCAAAAACTCTAATGTACGACTTCCATTATAATGTCATGAAAAAACATTACAAGAATAATATTTCTTTAATGTACATGGACACAGGTATTTTTATTCTTTGTATATAAATACTAAATATTCAATTACATTATTAATTTTTTCAGACTCATTCGTATATGATGTTGTAACAAACGATTATTACAATGACCTCGCATCCAATCCCGATATATTACATCGCATGGACACGTCGAATTTACCAAAACATCACCCATGCTATCGAGAAGAAAGAAAAAAGGTTCCCGGGATGTTCACCGATGAAGTTGAAGGGGAATTCATTGATGAGTTTGTAGCTCTTAGAGCTAAATCGTATGCCTTTTCAGTGTCTGGTTTAGAGACAATCAAAGCCAAGGGTGTCAAAAAACATGTAATTAAAAATAACTTGACGTTAGAAGACCATAAGAAATGCCTATTTAATGAAATCGGTCAAGATCCATTCAGAGAAATGTATTCTATACGATCATATAAACATAGAATCCATACTATCTTATCTAAAAAGCTCGCACTGAATTCTTATGACGACAAACGGTATGTGCTCGAAGATGGAATTAACACATTAGCTCATGGTCATTACAGAATCGAGTGACTTGAGCTATATAATATATATCATTAAATAATAATTTAATTATATGTTTTACTCAATATGATGGAGAGCCTACAACAAATAAAAACACGGAGTCTTCATTATATATTTTTTTTTCTTTATTTATAAACTTATCAACATATATCTGGTCCCCCTTCTTTCGTACAATTTTTTCAATTAAATAATCATTTGGATAATTGGTTTTAGATAATTCTTCGGTGTAAAAACAGCCGGCTATTGGGCCATCATTATAATCGTGTAACTGATAAGTTGGTGGTATTGTTTTATTTATTTTTACTATTGTAAATATTTCTGTTGACCAATTGGGTAAATACCCTTTTGTGAAAACTCCTTTGTGAATGCTTATTCGAACTTTATCGCCGACATGAAATTTTACTTTTCTATTAGTGATTGTACGTTGTTTCAAAGTAACTAGTGAAGGATTTTCGTCTGCCTGCAATGGTGTCATCTCAATCGTTCTGTGTTTCGCATTGTTGTAATTATTGATTAGGTCAGGTAAAATTGATATCCATTCTTGTGAACCCAGAGCAGTAAATTCTCTATACATGTTTGTTTTTAAAGTTCGATTAAACCTTTCCACAAAACAGGCTTTTGTCGTGGAATATGTGCTATACTTTTTTATATTATGCTTAGTCATTAACATGTCAAACTTTGAATTATAAAATTCTTTGCCATTATCTACCTGCAACAGTTTGGGCGACCTATCTACAAGTATTGTAGACATGGCTTTGGTCACTTCACACCCTGTTTTTGTTTTCAATGGTACGGCCCAGGCGAATTTCGTAAAACAATCAATCACACAGAGAATATAATTATATCCTTTGTTTTTCTTTGAAAGTGGAATCATCTCGACCAAGTCAGCCTGCCACAAATCGTTTTTTCCATACACATTTACTCTTCGCCTCGTATAATTTTTCCTAGCCGGTCTGTGAAGTTCGATAGCTATGTTGCGTTTATACATTTGGTATTTTCCTTGTTATACCAGATTCGTACAGTTCTTCAAAAATAGATAATATTTCGTTTGAAACCCCAGTGTTTCCAGCAGATTGAGAGGCTAAAAGAAGTCGCAACCTATCAACCAGCTCATTTGGGTCATTCCAATATACTAAATTATGTGTTTGTAATTTCACACCCATTCCCGATGGAAATAGCTTGCGAATAATTTGTGTATATTTTGTACCACCTTTCTTAATTTTTGCACCGTCCTGTGTCAAATGTGCTGAAGTTTGTATTAGTATTTCTTTATATGTTTTTAAATCATTATCAGTATATTGCATTGGATATCTGAAACATAATAACTCAACAAGTCCAGGCGTTAGCTGATAAGACGTATCTTTGATAATTATTGCGTTGTTTTTGAATTTTACTTCTTCTTGACCTAACTTGCTTTTTCCATTAGAATATTTTTTTGGACCATATATTTTATCTTTTTCCTCTTCTTCTAATGTACGAAAAATTTCAGACTGGCTATCGGATGCTATATATGGGGTACCTTCAGCTATAATTTCATTATTACCGGCTTCGGAATTTTGTAATTTGTTCAACGGTTCGATTATTGGTTTAAATGTTTGCGTTACATAAGATTGAATATCAGCTTCACCTCTTTTCAATGCTTCAAATTTACGTTTAATGTTTTTCTTGGCAATAACTAATTCGTTCAACACTGCACTTCTGTCTTCCATGGTTGAGAATGAACTACATTGTTTTATACAACGACAAATGTGTCGAAACCGTGTCGATACCGTCCGTTGTCACGTTCACAGTCTTTACTTATCACGACGAAATTAAATCTCCCCCTACTCCAACACAAAGTACAAAACTCTTTAAATTCAGAATAGTTCATATCACCCGAACAGTGTTCCATATAAACGTGTTTTAAATTAGTCTCGTCTTGCTTGAATAATATAATCATGTTGCTATTATCTCGAATAAGTTGTTTGGGTATGCGAGCGAATGATTGTGCTAGATAGAACACGTCGATATTGTTGTGTCTACAACGCGTGTAGTAAGAACGTACGATATTTTGATTTTCACATAAAATATCGTCAAATATAAAAACAGAATCTGGTAATGCTTTTTCTGGTGGGATAACCTCGTCGTTTTCGTGAAAAGTGAATAACTGAACGCCCTCTACATCTTTTAAAATTTCACAAAGCATTTTATATTTAGGTTGATCGAGTGTTTTCGAATATATATAAACGTTGTGAAAACGTATACCATTGATGTTAGTCAATAAAGCATAAATCAAATTTGACCTGCCGCATCCGGAAGGCCCGACAACTAAAGCACGACAAGTATTCGGTAAAAGCTTCCCATGCCTCGATTGGAGACTCGTAGGCGGGTCATTTTCCACTGTGAGTTTTATTTCTTGATCTACAAACTTCATTATAAATACTTGGGTAATCTCTGTAATCTAATCATTACACGATGTCACCCGTTCGAAGAAACAAACAAGAATAAAGGCGGAGGTATCGTGAACACTCTTATAAACAAATTACCATTTGAACTTCATTTACCGGGTAATTATAAACCACACAACACACATAACATTCAATATAATCGACTCATAATTTTAGGTTATCAGTACTGCGGCCCAGGTACAAAATTGAAAAAACGATTAGATCGCGGCGATAAAGGTATCAACCCCCTAGACTCGTTGTGTAAAGAACACGATATCGCTTATGATCACAGCAACTCTTTGACTGATCTTCAAAAAGCAGATTATATATTAGAAAACCAGGCTTGGAATAGATTCAAGTCAAAAGACTCTAATTTAAAAGAAAAGGCAGCAGCGTGGTTGGTCACTACTGGCATGAAGGCAAAACGAAAAATGGGTGCTGGATGTGGATTCAACGCAGCAGTCAAGGCAGCTAAAAATGTATTTAAAAAAAATATGAAAGAAAAAAACATGATGAAATTAACAAAAAAATGTTTTGTGGCAGCTAAAAAAATATTTCTTAAAAACAGCAAGAAAGCTCGGGTACCTCGTGTTATACCTTTACCGAAAACTGGAGGAATGTTACCACTGATACCAATTTTTGCCGGTTTATCCGCACTCGGAGCGCTGACGGGGGGTATTGCTAACGTCGTAAAGACCGTTAGCGAATTCAATAGAAATGAACCTACACATTTGGGCAGAGGTTTATACCTCGCCCCTAATAAAGGTGGCTCGTATAAGATCGAGAAAGGTAAAGGACTATATCTCTCTTCACAAGGAGGTAGTTCGTATAAAAGAAAGGGAGTCCATAAATCTGTGAAGAAAACCGTAAAAAGGAAAAAAAAACTAATTACTACGTTACCCAAAAGAGCTTTGTACGATTATGAAATTATAAAACACGCGCACATAATGAAAATACCTCATTTCATCGGAATGTTTTCCAGAGATAGGTTACCTAAACGTGCTAAGCATAAAGAATCGGCTGTAATCAATTTGGACGTTGAAAAAAGTACCGGAACTCATTGGGTAGCGTATAAGAAAATCGGAAAACAAGTAGAATATTACGACAGTTTTGGAAATCTACCACCACCACTGGAACTACAATCGTACCTCAGCGGATGTAAAATACAATATAATTACACTAGGCATCAACGTTATAACACATATAATTGTGGTCATTTGTGTTTGAAATTTTTATCATGTACACGATAACATTAAACGGTAATTCCAGCGAAATGTCTTGTGATATTTTCCCGCCGTTAGAAGTACAAAATACCTCTCAGCTGTGTCTTTTAAGCCTGCAAACACATAATTCTATACCAAACGTAGAACCGGATTGCAATACAATAGGTTTTCACGATTCACTCGGAAAATGTGTGACTGTGACTACGGGATCGTACGAAATAATTAACTTGGAGTCGATGATTCAAAAACTATTACCGAATCATGTTACTTTGTTTCAACTCAAGGCCGATGGTAGCACATTGAAATGCTCCATGACGTGTAGTCATGATGTTGATTTCACTATTGAACATAATATATCGAAAATATTAGGGTTTGAGAATAAAGTTTATTCTGCCAAGACACTACACGAATCTGAACGGATAGTCAACATAATGAAAGTTAACTGTATAAAAATAGATTGCAATCTAATTTCTGGTTCATTCAGTAATGGTATACCGAGCCAGACTATACACGAGTTTTTCCCTTCTTCGCCGCCTGGACATAAAATCATAGAAGTCCCAAAACATTTAGTTTTCTACCGGCTTAATTCTTCGTCTATAAGTAAAGTGAATATAGAACTAAGAGATCAAGATAATAATTTGATCAATTTAAGAGGGGAGCCAATCACAGTTCGTATACAAATTAAACATTAAAATGGCTATTAAGTTCAACAGCTATATAAAAAGAAATGCTATCAAGAGTCGCTACAGTTCTACTAACAAGATTAATACGTCGAGACGTACGCCGATTGTAAAGAAACTAACAAAGAACAATCTATCATTTCTACGGTCTTTAAAAGTTCTATAATCATGGATGACATGTATTTGGACGTGGCCGGCGGATATGAAGATGAATGCAAAATAACTCAAATGCAGTACCACTCTTTCCTCCCCTATTCTTCAACAGCTTTATCCAATAACGACGAAATTAGAATATCCATTCAAAATATGGACGCTTACACTCTCCCCTGCGAGAGCTATCTCTATATTGAAGGTAAATTAAATATACCGGCAGATATTGCATCACATGCGAACGAAATTAATTTTACAAATAATGGTTTGGCGTTTTTGTTTTCTGAAATCCGGTATGAAATTAACGGTGTTGAAATACAAAAATTAAAATCTCCTGGAATATCATCGAGTCTTAAAGAGTTTTGCTCACACACACCGAATGAATTGAACAATCTAAAAAATGCTGCTTGGGACGTAGAAATGAATGTCAGTGAAAATAAAAATTTCACGTTAAATAACAAATTTGCTGGTTGTATCCCGCTCAAACACTTGTTAGGATTTTGTGAAGATTATAAAAAAATACTACTCAACTGCAACCAACAAATCATTTTAAACAGATCGTCTACGGACTCTGATGCGTTGTACGTTTCCGAGACCACTGCGAATGACAATAAAGAAAAACTCAAAAAAGTAGTGATTGAGCTGAGTAAAATTATTTGGAAGATGCCGGTTATCAGGGTGAGTGACAAAGAAAAAATAAAACTATTAAAAGTATTAGACTCTCGTAAACAACTCTCGTGTGCGTTCAGAAATTGGGACTTGTGCGAATATCCGGTTCTCCCTCAGAACACTTCTCATTCGTGGACGGTTAAATCGAGCAGTTTGCTCGAGAAACCCAGATTTGCATTAATTGGCTTTCAAACAGATCGAAAAAATAATTTATTTAATCCGTCTGGACGATTCGATCACTGTTACCTGAAAAACCTTAAAATACATCTAAATTCTGAAGTGTATCCATACGAAGATTTCCGTTCAGATTTCACAAACAACGTTACGGCCATTTTATATAAAGCATATACAGATTTCCAAAAATCATACTACGATAGAGAATATAGTGAGCCTCTACTGTCAAAAACCATTTTTGAACAATACGTACCAATCATAGTCGTAGATTTATCACGACAAAACGACAACGTAAAATCGTCGACTGTTGATTTACGCATCGAGTTCGAAACAGGCAAAGCCATTCCAGCGAAGACTGCAGTTTATTGTCTCATTTTACACGATCAAATTATAACTTATAATCCTTTTAATGGTGATGTAAGGAAATTGTAAATAGTTTGTAAATAAAAATACTTTTTTTAAACATCACGTTGTTTTTTATTATCATCGACCAAAGCCACAATAAAAATGTAAGTATAAAATATTACATTTTTTTTTTTTTTTTTTTTTATTAATGTACCAAAGTCACAATAAAATATTACATAATGAATTATTTTCCAAAACTCAATCTACGGCTTGCTATTTCCCTTTCACGTGCTACGAATGCTCTTGTCTTAGGTCTGCTGACTTCAGGCTAAAAAAAAAAAATGTTTTTGTTTAGTATAAAATAATATGCAAAAATATGTTTGTATTACCTCAATTTTTGCCGAATAAGATAACCAGCCTCTTGCTAATTGTTTGAGTGCTTTGATTTTCAAATCTGCTATTAAGCAAGTACCTGCGACTGGAATACATTCTTTCAGTTTCCTAACTTCGATGCGGTTCAAATAATCTTCAACATCGGTTATGGCTGTATCTTTAGATAACGGCATTTCCTTTCCGAGAAACATTGAAATCTTACATGCCTGATCCAATGCAGTCGCCCGTGTGTACATTGTTTTCATCTGAA
This sequence comes from Diuraphis noxia, assembly GCF_037042655.1. Classification (NCBI taxonomy): domain Eukaryota; kingdom Metazoa; phylum Arthropoda; class Insecta; order Hemiptera; family Aphididae; genus Diuraphis; species Diuraphis noxia. Next base: position 2,439,664 of record NW_028301711.1, read on the forward strand.
TAACTTCTTCGATGGCACCACTTAACTGTAAGATCCTTGCAACATTCCCTTTTGTCAACTGCACATTCTGGTCTTGAAGCAAACATTTGATTGACAGTATGTTGTTGCCGTTGCATTCTTCGATTGACATCAATTTAAACTCCTCTAACAGTAAATGTGATGGTAGTGAAAAATTGATGTTTTTAAGTAATACATTAAGCAATTCATATAAGTCCACACTCATTTTTACACATTGCATGTTACTTGTAATACATACAACACAATTTAACAAAAAATCCGGATCTAGACCTATATTTATAAAAATATTATCGTCCACGAAAAAAGTCGAACAGTCGATAAGTTGACTAGCCATTATGATGGATCAAACGCACAAATTGTCACTTCTTGAAGAGTGGGTTACGACTGACTTGTCCTATGCTCGTGTCACACGTTTTATGCAGTGCTGCCGTGTGGAGCGGGGATTAATCCCTACTCTATCCTTTATGGTGGGGATATGTATAACGAAATGAATAACACACATGTTATGATATAAAGAATATTTATTATCATCATTAATAAGATATTATTAAATAAAAAATTAATTTCGTATTCCTCTGAGTTGATTGAGACTTGCCGTCTGTTTAGTCAAACAAAGATGGTGGGGATGGTGAAAATCTGTTAAAGTAAGTCGGCCCATCGTTCTCGTCAACAGCCTGTAATAAAAATTTATCAATATCCGTTTATCAAGTAAATAATGTGTGTATTACCATAGGTTTGATTTTCCGAATTGGTGCCCTCGTTGGTAAACTCGAACGTGTTGAAAAGTATTCTCGAAACCCCCTTTCCTCGTCAGCACCCTAAAAATAAAATAACGGTTAACTCGAGAAAAAAATTTTTTTTTAATTTTTAAATTACCCGTGACTGTGATAAATCGTTTTCGTCATGTATAATCGACGGTGACAAAATTGAGTATCTTGGTGGCGATATGTCAACGTTAAAAGCTTCCGTTTTATTCTGTAATAAAAATAAGTAATCATGATACGAAAATTTTAACTATCGAAATATTTAAATAAATTTTCATACATTTATAGAGTTATTCAGCTTTTCCATCCATTTGATTGCCAGCTGTTCAGTTGCGAGTAATTTTATCTGATGTATGAAACTCTGTTTGTTTTTCGGTATATGGCTTGTGATTAATTCGGCATGAATTCCTTTTGTTATTGAAACTACTTCTTCAAGTTTCGCTGATTTATCAACATTAAAATCGGTTTTAAGGCAGTCGGTTATTTGATCGATTTGATTTAAAATAATAGGTCGTGTGATGGCGATTTTCATTGTTATGGTTTCAAGAATTGTGCTCTCTAAATCTTGAATTGTCATAAGATCTCTTCGATTTAATATAGTTCTACATCCGTCTATTTGTTTAGACTCCATGACCAAGACATTATCTCCCTTATATACCATACTCGTGAGCAAAACAAATTCATCTTCCAAAAAAATAATTTTTTTATAACGTACAGTAGTATCCAGAATGTAAGATAAAACATGGCCCATCACTGAGTAAATACGCCTCAAGAAGTCTGGAGAAATATTTACATAGCGCGACGGTGTCATTATTTGCACGATGATATTGAACTCATCTTTTGAATCGAAACCAACGTTTAAAAATTTACGGTTTTCAAAATCTATTGTAAAATTAGTGCAATCGATAAGTTCAGTCGGAGATGTAGGCGCAACATATTTGTACAACCGATTCATTTCACTGATTGATCCACCCATAATAACACTGTTATAAAACTCGCGACTTGACACTGTTAAAACAAAACTAAGACTGAATGTTCATACACTGAATTATTAACTAATTGTTTCGAGTATGGTGAGGATAATAACTTATAGTGGGGAAACGGTTCTGTAGTGGGAGACTATATCAAGTATACCTAATATGAGTGTTTTATATATGTATACCGTGGGTTAGGTCACGTCCGACGGCGGCACCTATGGCGGGGCAGGGAGCGGTTGGATGTGGTGGCGGTGTGATGTGGGGGCGGGGCGGGGAGCGGTGTACCGACGGCGGCACCTAGGGCTGGGCAAGGAGCGGTGGGATGTGGTGGCGGTGGGATGTGGTGGCGGTGGGATGTTGTGGCGGTGGGATGTGGTGGCGGTGGCGGTGGCGGTGGCGGTGGTGGTGGCGGTGGCTGTGGTGGTGGTGGCGGTGGCGGTGGTTCCAGTAGTGGCTTTTTTACCCTACTAATATGTAAAAGTATCATTTAAATAATTAATATATTATTTTCATTACTAATTACAAATTCACTTTAAAAATTGCATATTAAATAGATTATAGGTACATAGGTATTATTCAACTGCTTATTGTTTAGGATAGCTTACCTTTTACCACCATTAGTATTATTTACAAATGTCCATAATCACACTTTAACATAGGTAGGTAGGTATCAAGTTAGACTTTGCTATTTTTTATGTTTGTTGTACATTTTTTAATACTTACATACTTTAATCTTGATAGGTTTTATGTAGGTACATATGTATTTATTTGCACCTTTAAAAAATTATAATATATTAGTAATAGGTATACTTAACATATAATTAAACACTTGATGAAAATATAGGGTTTAAATAAATAAAATATTTGAAATTAATTATTTATTTTGTGCCAATTATTTGGATGAAATTGATATAGCTTACAAGTAATAATATATTATTTGGGTTGTTAGATTTCATGATTTTTTAAGTCACAAAAACCACCCACGAGCAAAGGGGAACACTTTCCTCGTGACCTGTGAGCCGCACCGCGTGAGACCCGAGGGTCAAGTCGGTGGAACTCACAGGCTTTGATACACACAGTGGCGAATGAACGCCAAAGATTTATTTAGAAGGGGGAAAACAAACAAAAAAAATTTATATTAATAAAATAATAAGCGTAAAGTCTTAGGATAACTATGGGGATATATTTTACATGGTTGTAATAAATAATATAATATAATATAACGCACATGGCAAAATGCACAAAATACAGGGAAAAGTATATAATATAATGCACATGGCAAAATGCACAAAATACAGGGAAAAGTATATAATATAATGCACATGGCAAAATGCACAAAATACAGGGAAAGGTATATAATATAATGCACATGGCAAAATGAACAAAATACAGGGATAAGTATATAATATAATGCTTTTACAAGCGGTTACCGGCACGGAATAATCATCATACGTCGGTATGACACATTATACTATTACATGTGTTAAAGGAAAATACCCACGGCTCCGCATGACGGTTACCGGGGCACCTATGAGGAAAAATGGAGCATAAATAGAAAATACGTTGTAGTGATACATAATCAAAATGAAAAAAGAAAAGAAAAAGTTGTGATACATAATCAAAATGAAAAAAGAAAAGAAAAAGTTGTGATACATAATCAAAATGAAAAAAGAAAAGAAAAAGTTGTGATACATAATCAAAATGAAAAAAGAAAAGAAAAAGTTGTGATACATAATCAAAATGATAAGGGGGGGATGCTGGGGGAAATAGTTTTGTACATTACACAAATGATGATGACTTGAGTTGTGGCTGGATGACGAAAGTGTGGATGACCGACGGCTGGGATAGGCTGGCCAGTTGGCCGTCGACCCCCAAGACACGTGGTCGACATGGCCCATCGGCGTCGGTCACTGGAAAAAACGGAGGCTTCGCCCGACATCGTCGCTTAGCCCATCATTTCGTACATTACGAGTATGGATGACAATACAAAAAACTATAAGTTGACTATTGACCACGAGGTTGATCGGACCGCAGAATGAGTGGGCCAGTGGTGTTCGTTACGTCTTGACGGGAATACGTTGGTTTAAAAAGTGAAGATGGCTGGCGAACGGTGTCCGGTCGCTGGCCGTTGTTGTCGCAATTGATGTCGTAGTAGGGAAGGTCAGGGTAGGCGTATTGCGGGATTTTACAATAATATGGGTAATTAAAATAATTGCACTGCGGCGATCGCACCGACGGACGCGACAGAGGCGCCGACGGCAGCCGATGACGACATGTTACGGTGGCGACGGTGAACACTGCTGCAGGCGGGGAGGTCGGGGATCAGTTATTGCATAACATAGTGGTAATCGCGGGCGCGCTATTATATTAATGGGGCGGTCACTAACCGACAGGTATGCTGATATTCTAGGTATTGGGTTTACCCAGTGGTTTAATAATAATAATAAGGCCTGAAATTCTGTGACGTTACATAACCCCCCCCAACAAGTTGTTGAAGTTGTTACATGAGTAAGGACTGAAACTAACTTGTTGTAGATGAAAGGCACTGAATTTTTTAGGGGACCATAGACATATAATGAGCAAAGGAGTATAGCATAATAATTTTAATGGGGAAACAATATAATAGCTGGTTGGGGTTCAAGAAATAAATAATTGATTAGGGTATTAACATCACACTAATAATAATAAATTTACCGCACGTTAGTGCGAAGGCACTCGATAATAATATAGAAAAACCAGCACAATATAATAAAAAATGCAAAAGAGAACACTATCAGTGTAATAATAATAAAAATCCTACACATGAGTGTATGTAACACATTATAATAATAAAAAACCTACCGAGTATACTGACCTGACTAGTCCAGGGAGAGATGATGATACCACAAAACCAAATAAATATAATAAGAACCTAACGGGGAAAATAGGGAATCGGGACTCTAGATCTGTCTATGCCTTTACTGGGGTCACGACAGAAATAGGTACCACTACACTATGGGGACTTAGTGTAGAAGGGGCAAGACAAAAAAAAAAACAAAAATAAACGCTATTGTGTACAGGCAAGGTGGGAAATGACCTTACACTGAGTAAAATACTTTGGACAGTTTTTTGACACGCATGACAAGTCATGGTGGGACCTACCGGGGCATTAGGGGGGCTAACAAGAAAGTTCCTGCATGTTGTAGTGAAAGGGCGGTCAAGAGCGGAGTCTGGTGGCCCCTTTACCCCCAGGGGGAGTCATCCCTCCAGATCATAGATATACACGACACAGTGAACCGCAGAGTGATCGACCCGGTCGCGCCTACACGAACACCTCCAGGGAAGCCAGCTTTTACACCAACCACCCTGGACATGGGTAGACGCGAACCGCTGAGACCCGAAGGCTGCCGCACCTGATCGGTCCAAGGTCGTGTCCTCCCTGGTTCAGGATGTCACTACAACACCGGTTTTTTTACGAGAAGAGTGTCGCAGACTCTTTGCCGTGCAGATAGTCCCTCTCTGCCAGACGGGGGTCCTACCGAGCTGGGGTGAAGGGGGGGCCAACGAATTTAAAGAAAATAGGCGGAGTAAAAGGGGACGAGGGGGGGACAACGCGGAAAGTTACGAATTAAATGACCCGGGATGATTGTCGCACAACCATACTTACAACACACTGTTGCATTGAGCGAAGCTCCCACACAATAACTGTGTTGTATGGTCAGTATAGTACTGGTAACCCCCCATTTAGCATGAAGTGCTGGGTGTTCTCACTAGGTTATGTATGTCATCCTAGAATGATATATATAATACTTTAAACAAACGAAATGAAGAATAAGCTGAAATTAATTTTTTGATTAATAAGACGATTGTTGAACGGAAATATTTTAATTATGATTTGATATGATTCTATTGAAAAACCAAGTGTGGTCACACCTGAGAACTTTACATCGTAAGTGGTACGTATGGTTTTAAATGTATAATATTATGGGTACCTTTGGGTGTATCATCATCAGGATGAACTAACTCATAAGCATTTACTGTTTTAATATTTTTGATTTTGAACGGACCATCATATAAAAGAAAGAATTTAGATATTTTTTTTGTCGATTTGGCTGCTGAGCTTATGAGTGCGGACTAGTACTAGGTCACCTATTTTAAAGTGAGTGGAAGTGAAATGGGTTGCTTGATATTTCTTACGAGTTTCTGCTTTTGTTAATTGTACTTCTTGTGCTAATACTAATTGTTTATTATAATTGAGGGGAGTGTTATTATTGGGGAATTATATAAACTGTGCTAATGGGTTGTGTTTTGAATTTTGTAAAAAGAGTGCTGAGGGAGTTTGGTGGGTTGATTCATGACGCACATTGTTGAGTGTCCACTCTATGTATGGGACATACTGAGGCCAAGATGAATGTTTTTGGTGGCAATACGTCCTGAACATCCTACCTAGCTCTCTCATGACACGTTCTGCAGGGTTCGATTGAGGATTGGGTATACCCAGTGGTTTAATAATAATAATAAGGCCTGAAATTCTGTGACGTTACAGGGTATTCTATTTATTCAAGTAGGTAGGTAATATTATAAAATAGATACCTAATAATAATTATTTTTTTTTTTTTTTATAAATGTTTTATTCAATCTGTTACAAAAAGAACAATAAGAACAATTGATGAAATCGGAAAGTAGAAGAAAAAAAAAATAAAAATAAAATAACAATCTAGATATAAGTATATAACAGAGCGTAGAAGCCTCCCAGTGGAGGTACTACATTATCAAAAAAAAAGACATGAGTATTAAAATTTAATTATTCAGTAGGTTTCTACACCATTTGCGTTTTAGCCGTTTGGGAGGATTACCTGGGATAGTCAAGGAAGAGATGTCGTGCATGAGTGGGTTTCTATGATTTAAAAGACGGTTATGGAATCTTTTGTAGTGTGTTTTAGTCACGTCTGCTATTAAGGGTATGGAAAGATCGTGATGGAGTGTGTGATTGGAAACGTAGTATGGTGCTTTAGTGATTTGTCTTAGAGTTTTGGATTGATAGGTTTGAATTCTATTGATGTTGGTAGGTTTTGCTGATCCCCAGAGTTGTATACCATAGACCCATGGTTTAAGTAGCATTTTGTAAATAAGGAGCTTGTTATTCAGATGAATATGTTTGGTGGTCAGTAGGTGTCTTAGTTGGCGGCTACGATCATTGAGCGTTAACCGTTTGGAGCGTATATGAGAGCCCATGTGAGCCGGCGGTCTAGGATTAGTCCAAGATATTTGACGTTTTGAGAGTAGGGTAAAGGTTGATTATTGAGGAATAGTTGTGGACATTCTCTGAGGCGTAGTGTAAAGGTAGAGTGGAGCGATTTTGTTTGGTTTAATTTTAGGCCCCATTCTGTGTACCACGAGGCTAGTAGATCAAGATGGGTTTGCATAAAGGAAGCAGCTCTGTCTGGGTCAGAGTGGCATGCAAGTAGTGCTTTATCGTCCGCAAAGTCGGCTACTATTGTGTTTTCAGTTGTGGGTTGATCCGCGGTGTAGATGTTAAAAAGGAGTGGTGCAATAACTGCACCTTGCGGGACACCAGCTTCTATTTTAGAAATATTTGAAAGAATTGTTCCAGAGCGCACAGAGAAGTGGCGATCGCTAAGATATGACTTAATAAGTAAATACAAGTATGGAGGGAAAAATGCTTTAATTTTGTGGAGGAGCCCTTGGTGCCAAACACGATCGAATGCCTTTTCAACGTCCAGGAACACTCCTGTGCATATGAGCTTTTCTTCAAGAGAAAATGAGATCTTATCTACAAGACGGTGGATCTGATGTATTGTGGAATGATTATGCCTAAACCCGAATTGAGTATTGGGAAGGTTTTTTTCTATAACTGGTAGGAGGCGTTTAAGAATCAGGTTTTTGAAAATTTTTGAGAAGTAGGGTAGGAGGCTGATTGGTCTGAACGATTGAGGCATTTCTGCTGGTTTTCCTGGCTTATGGATTATTATTATTATTGAATATTTCCAGAGTAAAGGAATAATTATTTAAATTTAAAATTGATGATTGTATAAATTATTATATTAATACCATCTTAGAATTGTATTTCATATGTGTAACTCAAATTTACTTTAGGATTCTACCTATTAAAAATAATACCTTTTAGTTAGTTTACATTTTTATTAAGCATACGTGAACATTAGGGTGGAATGAAACAATTAAAAAAAAATAAAAAATTTTTTTTAGTTTTTAATAGACATTTTTTTATGTATTTCAAGAGTATTAAAAAGTACAAAAAATTTGGAGGTCATGGGATAACTTTTTGAGGTGCCGCCACGTACTTATTTACTGTACGCATAAATACATAATGTAAATTTGTTTTATTTTAATTTTACATTATTGTTAACCAATATAATAATTAAAATTATAAAGTTACTTATTATTAGAATTTTACTTATCATATAATTTTATAATTTAAACAATTTATATTCTTTTTTTGTATAAAATGATGGCATTATAGCCCTCGACTCAATTCTAGGTCGTATAAATCCATCTATTGCTGATTCACCACAAACCGCAGTAGATGCATCGGTTACTAACTTAACGGCTCTCTCAACAGCTTGAGTATGACATGGAAATATATTAATATACTCAGCAACTTGTCCGGACATAACAATCTGAAAGAAACAAAAAATTAAGTATTTAAATTTAATAAACAGTTACGTAAAATATATATATATTACTCGATTCAAAACTTCATTTTCAATCATTGATAATATTGGTGGCTCAGTTATTTCACATTTGTTCCAGTCTACTAATTCAATATAATCAGAAGCATCGAAATTGAGTAAAGGTACTTTAAAGATACGAACTCCTGTTGCTTTGCTAAGTCTTGAATTAAAAATTTTTTGTATGGCAAGTTCTCTTATACACATTCGATCATCAACTAGCATACCTAAAAGAATATTTTCAGGTGCTCCAAAATATGCATTTCTTTGAATAACTGGATCAATAATTTTTTGGTAATTTTTTGGTAAGTATCTTGAAAATTTAATGGTTTGCCAGACATGTTTCGAACCTAATGAACAAAATGATTTCATTTTTATGTGAAACCACATGGGTGCATAAACTTTTAAAATAAATTCAGTTAAAGTTATTAGGTTTTCTTCCGGTGTTTCAGTGCTTATGTATAACCGCAAAATTCTATTTGCAGTAGTCAGCCACCTTGAATGTGCTTGTTTACCTGGATTTGTACGTGCTAAATCTATGGAACATTCACCATTTATTATGCTTACACAAATGTTGAATAAATATTTCTGGTCAGTACTTAAATCAATTGCGGTTTCTAAAAACGGCATATTACCTTTAATAGGTTTAAATTTTTTAACTGGTAACTTATGACAATTCTCTAATTGTTTTCCCAGTGCTCCAGAAAATCCACGCGGTCCTGAAGTTTTTCCATCTAGATGTTGGAATAAATGACGCAAAGGTAGTTCGTTAGCGGGTAACTGACAAATTACCCATTGTAGTGGTTTATTTAGCTGTTCCTCTATTAGCCTAATAACACCCCCTTTACTACCAGTATTTACGACGGTCCCATCACAACCAATCACCAACAATTTTGAAGTACATATGTCGTTCGTTTTTAAATAACTTATAATACTGTTTTTAATACTTATAGAAGTTCCATTTACAGGAGTACAATGTCCCATAAACCGAGACCCTGGCTCTCTTATGAGTGTAATGTGTTCTTCTGTTATTTTATTACTATAATATTTGTCATCTGTTTTTTGATTTATAAAAGTCTGGTCTTTACGTCCGTCAAAATATAGACTTTTCGGTTGCATATCAGTTTGTATTTTTAGATCTTGGCGTTTCTTATGTCTCTCTCTCCTTATTTTCATTCTGCCAATAACATGTTGTGTATCATCAGTTTTAATTATTCCAACATCTTGTAGTATTGCACTAGCAATAGTAGCAGCAGTTCGATCAGATATTCCCGTTCTATCACACGCTAATGCTAGAGCTGGTAACTCGAGTCTCATTTGTGACTGTTTATTAGCACTATACGTTGAAGACAATGAGGACATTGAATTTGGTGAATAATTGGAATCTTCGTCTGTATTGTCGCCAGTGTCAGTATAATATGTTTCATCCGTTTCTATTGTTTCCAAAGTATTATTTACACACAGCTCTTTTTTATTTTGTTTGTCAATTCGATTAGCTTCTATTTCTTTTCTGTGCATGTTTTTATTAAGTTTTTTTGTTGTTAAAACATCAATCGATGACATAGCCATTTTTCTCATTGATCTTTGGTCTTTAAGAAACATTTGTTCGATAATGGGAACTTTACGAGATTTTTCACAAGAGCAAAGATAGAATTCAATACATTTGCAAGCAGCTAAATCAAATAGTGTATCTTTTGCATTATTCTGAAATTTTTCTAGATTTGATTTAAAAGTTAATGTATTTTTCCTGCTTTTAATAGATTTAATTATTTTTTTGTACTTATCGTGATAATTTATTAACAATTGTAGTGCACGAATGTGCGATACTATTGGAATAGAGGCTTTCTGCCATATTTTTTCTACATCTGTCACTACTATTTCAGAAATTATTTTAACAGTTGGATCTTTACCATTATTATTTTGTTTTAATTGGTTTCTTACTTGTAAATAGAACTTCATTACATCTTCATAGGTAGGTAAAACTAAATTACTAAGATCACTAGTGTCACCAAAAATTGGAAATTTTGACTTAATTCTGGTACAAACAGCCATTTCAGAAATTAATTGAAAATTAAACGAATAAACGCGTTAATAACTTTATATTAGCACTGTAAAACGTCGTTTACGTCCACACTCGATGATAAATAGTGCGATACTAATCGTAAGTCAAATGATATTAATGCTGATTGCCTTATTTAATCTATTAAACTATTAACTATGGTCAAAATAAATTTGGTGATATCGTAAAGTAATAAAAATGATGATACTTGGTTTTTCGTTTCCTATTTCTATATATAGATTTTAAAATGCTCGGCGGCACCTCAAAACAACACTCTATGTTGACAATTTTTTTTTTACATATTATACATACTACAGCACAAGTTTTCCTTACTAGGTATTATAAAATTAAATTACAAAATAAATATTTTCGTTCCACCCTAGTGAACATAGTATAAATTAAACTGAACTTGCAAATTCACATATTAATCCTAAGTATAGAGCTGTTATTGTTATGAAAAAATAGAGCTGAAATATGGAATAAATTAATAAAAATAATAAAGTAAAATCAAAAAATAGCAATTTTCAGGTGAAAATTAAAATGTACATTACCCTTTTAACTATTGGTACTAAATACTATATCTTAATTATAAGAAGGTACACTGTTTATTTGAGTAATATTGTAAAGTATTATCTACCTAACACTTATTTAACACCAACTAGAAGAATTAATTATTACTTTTTAAAATAACTTTATCGTTATACCTAACAATATAATTAAAAAATGGGCTATGTAAAAGGAAAGTCCAAAAATCTGATTGTAAAGAAAATAATAATTGATAATATTACAGTGTTAATCTCACTAATAATTTTATTTGTAAATAATTGTAATCATTATAATAGTATTAATGTTATCATTGAGCATAGGTACTGTGTATTGTTTTATACATTTAAACTAGCCCTCCGTGCTAGCTGGGGGAGACCCCCAGACCCCCTTGGTCGGTGAAAAGTGGGTACCGATGGCGGACGTAGAGTCGTTTGAATTATTAAAATCATTGCTGTACTCGCCGGTCAATCAATAATCAAAAGTCGTAGCAGGTGATAACGATTTATGATGAGGCGTGGAGGTATCGTTTCGAAAGCGGCAAATTTGAAATCCCAGTTCAACAGTCGATACGGTCCAGTCTTGTGCTGTTATGAATGTCGAAACGAAAAGCGTAAAGCCGAAAGCCGTATTTAAATGTCTAGCAAGTCGGTCACGTCAAGTGAATACCGATTTCGGAGACTATATGGTTAGAATTTTGTACATAGCACCTGTAATGTTGCACTACCATAATGGTAGACGATATGAGTAGGTAATACGATTGACGTCGCGATATGTGGATTTATAATAAAAGGTTTTTGTGGTAACCCATCGAAGGCGGCAATATTTGAAAACCGTGTTCGAGCGTCTATCAATTCGTATTAGAGAGTCGGTAATCAAAAGTCGACCCACATGAAACGTAAAATATAATATCATATACAATATCTCAATATCATAATTAATCAATTAATCAGCCACACTGTCATTTTTGTCGAGTGCACTAAAACAATACTAATTAAAGGATAAATGTTACAAATTACCAATAACAATGAAATGAAACCGACGGACTACTTGTGTTGGTAAGAATGAACGTAAAAATGTCCGACGTGCCAATGACATAAAGTGAATTACACACATACCTTCTTCTTCTTCTTCGGTAAACTCGGCCACTATGACCATCCCGACATACATCCTTGCCTCCAGTTTTCTCTATTCGATGCCTGTAATCTCCAATCTTCTCCTCCACCTAATGCTTTCACATCATCCCTAACTCCATCCTCCCATCTCCGACGTGGTCTTCCCAGCGGTCTTTTTCCATTAGGGTTCTCCTCCAGTACCATACGTATGAGTGGGTTTTGACTACGCCAGGCATGCCCAGCCCAAAGCAATCTTTTGTTCTTTATCGTTTCGAGTATACTGGGTTTATGAAAGAGTGTCTCTAGTTCATCATTCTTCCTTATTCTCCATTCCCCACTAAGCCTGTCCTTTACTGGTCCAAAGATCTTCCTCAGTATTTTTCTTTCCAGAACTAAGAGTTTTCTTTCATCACTTTTCCTTAATGGCCACGCCTCAGCTCCATAAGTAATAACAGGTCGTATTAATGTGATGTATAATTGTAATTTTAACTCTCTTGAAAGTGATCTTGATCCCAGTAATTTCGCAAGACCATAAAGGCATTTATTTCCTGACTGAATTCTTGTTCCTATTTCTATTTCGATTGCATTTCTCTCTGAAAGTATGGATCCTAGGTACTTAAATTGTCTTGTTCTTTTGAAATTTCGGTTGTTGATGTTAAGAGTTGGATATAATCTTATAGTGTCTCGTCTTCCTACTACCATATATTCCGTTTTGTCCTCATTGATATGGAGTCCAACTTTCAGTGCTGCTTTCTCCAGCCGGTTTAATAAATCTTTTAGTCCGTCTTGTGAATCCTCCATGATCACCAGATCATCTGCATAAGCCAGAAGTCCTATGGACGATTCCTGGAATTTAACTCCTTCTTGCGGTGTAATATTCATCTCTCTTACGACTTTCTCTACTACTATATTAAATAAGATTGGTGACATAGCGTCTCCCTGTCTTAATCCCGATTTAACTAAAATTGGGTCTGAGTTTGTATTTCCAACCTTAACTTTGACAAATTTATCCGAAATGCTTATCCCAACCAATTTTATAAGCTTGTCCTGGAAATGGAATTCTCTCAAGATGTTTATTAAGCTTTCTCTATGGATGCTATCATACGCCTTCTTAAAATCTATGAAAAGAACGTGTATTTCTCTATCGAACTCCCAGATTTTTTGAAATATTTGTCTTAAAATAAATATCTGGTCTGTGGTCGATCTTCCCGGTCTGAAGCCACCTTGGTAATTGCCAATAATTTGCTCTGCTTTTGTTTTTATTCTTGTTAATAGGCAATTTGAAAAAATTTTATACGCCACGTTTTAGAGGGCTATCCCACGATAGTTATTGCAGTCTTGTTTAATTCCCTTTTTATGAATTGGACAGATCACCACTGTCTTCCACTCTTTAGGCATTTTTTCAGTTGTCCAGACTTCGTGAATTACCTTCCATAACCACATTACCATTTCCTCTCCGCCTTCCTTTAAGAGCTCTGATTGAATGTCATCCTCTCCGGGGGATTTGTTATTCTTTAGCATGTTTATCTGTAATTTTATTTCTTCCAAGTTCGGTTCTTCACAGTTTAGAAAGTTTTCAAAGTAGCTAGCCCATTTCTTTGCCAACTCTTCATTTGTAGTTATCAGGGAGCCATCATCATCCCTTAGAAATCTTTCTTTCTTTTTGTATCCACCTCTGAGATCATTCACTCGCTTATACATATCCCCAGTTCTGTGTGTTTTATAATCGAGTTCTGCTGTTTCTAATATGTTTTGAACGTATTTTCTCTTTTCACATCTCAATATCTTGCTGGCTTCTTTTTGGCGAGTTCTAAATCTTCTCAGCGTTACTTCGTTGTTAGGGTCAATTAACCACTCTTGTCTTGCTAATTTTCTTCTTTGTACAGCTTCTTCACAAATCGTATTGAACCATGGTTTTGTTATCGATACTTTTTTTCCCAAGACTTTAGATGATGCTTCATTTATGCTTTCTTTTACATGTTCCCATTTATCAACATTTAAGTTTCTTTCTATATCTAGTTGTTTACTTTTAATAATATTCTGAAAGCACTCTACATACTCTTTGCATATTTGTTTGTCCTTTAGTTTATTTATATCGGTACGTCCTTTGTTTGTTAGATTACCTTTCTTATACTTCTTAATTTTTACTTTCATCCATATACCAACCAATAGGTGGTCCGAGTCCATATCAGCTCCCCGTAAAGTTCTTATATTCAGGATACTATTTTTGAATCTATTATTTATTAGGACATGGTCAATTTGGTTTTTATGTCTCCCATTCGGCGAGATCCATGTATATTTATGTATGTCTTTTCGTTGGAACATAGTACTTTTGACCACCAAACCCTTTCCTAAAGCGAAGTCGTTGGTGCTGGAATGTAGGCTGTAGTTTCCAATAGTCGATTTGTAGCACTCTTCCCTTCCTATTTTTGCATTGAAATCACCTAATACTAATTTTATATCACCTTTTGATGTGCTAAACGTATCTTCTAGTGTTGCATAAAACAGCTCTATTTCTTCTTCATTCTTATCCTCAGTTGGAGCATGCGCGTTGATTAATACCATGTCAAAATTGTCTGTTTTAATTGTTAAAGTTGTAATTCTCGGATTTATATCTCTACACTCCTTTACTGAATGTATAATTGATTCGTGCACAGCAAAACCGGTTCCCAGTTTATGACCTTTTTCGCATTTTCCGTTAAACATACCTAAACAATACCTACATCATCAAGAGTGTATAGTGTAGGTACATGATAAATACCCACGCATGGAAACGCCATCGACACCGTCAACGTTTATACAGATCACACAAAGTCGAACCAAAAGTGACATTTTAACATTTTAAAAGCAAATAGAAACAGTTGTTTTTAAATATTATTTGTACATGGTACATTATTATTATTATTGCATTACTATTATTTTAACGTCAAAAGTAACATGACATCATAATATTATGGTGGTATAGAGAGTGGAAAATAACTTCTAAAAGGCAGTGATTGAAAAATATATGTGAGGGGCTGAAGGCCTCCCAATTTTTTTACTCTAATTGCGTCTATGTGCAATACAATTGAAGTACGGTTAGGTTAAAATACAGATATAAGAAGATGAGTTGATTAGTTTGTACATTCATATTTATAAAAGTAAGTGTAGATACTATAAATTATATGGTAAGTCTGAGCCATCTGAGGTGAATATTTGTATCATGTGAGTACTATGTAATTGTATGAAAGAAAGTCCATTATAAACTATACTGTGAAAATGTATAAGTGTTTTGTTCATTTGTTAAAAGTACAATAACTGTAACTCTACCTTTTATTGAGTGCGTGTGTGAACTATGCAATAGAAACATAGTTCAATATCAATACGGTCAAATTATTCAATTGTATTTTGTTTTGAGCAGTAAAACAAAACAGAAGAACTACTTTTTTGACCACTGATAACTTGCTTTATCTTACATATAAAATCAGCAATTTTCACGGCGTATATAGTAATAAACGTTATATAACAACATTAATACCATAGGCGTGTCCACGGGGGGTGCAGGGTATGCAACTGCACCCTCTGCGATTTCAAGTGGCACCATGCATTAAGAAAAATTGTTTAAAAAAGGTGGCTAGGGCTCATTAGCCCCTTGGGTACGCACCAGGTTGCACTCTCTGCGTCAAAGGTCTAAACACGCCTATGATTAAGACAACAAAAAATACAATGCGAATAATATATTGTTATGAAATATGATATTAATATGTTAATAACAATTCATGGTGATACATAATAATAAGTTAACTTAAGCATATACGATGTACAGTTAGTTCTAAAGTATAGGGAGCATTGAAAAGAGTATAGCATGTGGAATGATGAAATCCGTAGTACACATCTTACAATTAATAAAGAATTCAGTAGAAAGCCATTTAGCAGAACTCAACTGTTTGTAGTTAAAATACCTAGGTACCGATGTGTTATGTATGTAGGTACAGACAAACAACTGTTTAAGAAAACATATAAGTATAAGTTGATATAGTTGTGAGTTGTAACACATTTAGTGTAGGTATAAGTGTGAGTGTCTGTCATAGGCGCTGTAATGTGGGAGGGGCTGTAGGGGCTAAGCCCCCTAAAAAACATTCAAAGTCCCCCTAAAAACCACGCAAAGCTTTATATTAAAAAAACAATAAGTGATTACTATTGAAAAAACGAATAATAGAAAACTTGTTAACTTTGAAGGATCATCATTACTTATAAATCAATATTTGTTTGAAGTTATACCTTATGAATTGAAATGTGAGATGATTGTTTTGAAAAATATGATGAAATGAGTTACTATAATATATCTAAAGATACAGTTCCAAATCTTTTTGAAATGATTCAATTGGCTTTCACTCTTCAGGTCAATTCCGTCTACTTGCAACGGCCATTTTCTGCAATGAGAAGAAATAACAATTACCTCAAATCTACTATTATGTCAAAGGAACGGTTTTCGAAATAAGCAATACTTCATATTGATAGAGATGTTATATTGTTGACAACGAAATTATTTTAAATAGAAAAATAAGAATATAAAATGTAAAAACTGTATTAAATCTGTTACCTATACTTATAAAAGTTAATTATTGTTTTATTTTTTATTTTTAAGTTTTACTTGCCTGGCAATTAGCACATTTTTATAGAGGATAAAGGATAACTTCTGATAGTCAGTGATTGTAAAATATATGTGAGGGGCTGTGGTGTGTGTGTGTGTGTTCGTATGTACACAGTTTTACATAATTAACACTAATACAATCATAATGTTGGTTAATCTACTTGTGACAGTAAAGTTGAGACAAAAATTGTTGAATGTTCTCATGTGTTGTTAACTGTACAGTATAGTCTATACTATATGCATTAAGTGGGTAAGATTTATGTTTTGCAGAATATTTATATCAGATACTTGTAGTATCATGTGAGTACACCTACAGTGTACTTATATGAAAGAAAGCCCATTTTAATATACTGTGAAATGTATAAGTGTTTTGTTCATTTGTTAAAGGTACATTTAAAATAAAAGTGAGCTATAACTTATAAATAAATGTAACAGGGATGAAATCCCTAGTACACATCTTACAAATTGAAGAATTCAATAGAAAGCCATTTAGCAAAAATTACTTATTGTAGGCGTGTGTGTGTGTATGTGTGTTTGTATGTACTACACATATTAAAACACTGCAGTTTTACCTAATTAACATAATAAAAAATCAATGACAGCAATAGAACAAAACTGATGTAGGAAGATGAATTCTTATAATTTTTGTTAATCTACTTGTGTCAGTAAGGCTGAAACGAAAATCGTTGAATGTGTTTATGTGTTAGTAAATATTATATATTGCACTCTATAAAAGTAATTGTAGATACTATATACTATATGCATGAAGTGAATTAAATTATATTTATATCAGATACTCGTAGTATCACGATAGTACAGTGTACTTATATGAAAGTAAGTCCATTGTATTTTGTTTTGAGCAATAGAACAATAAACAGAAGAACGATTAATCGTCGTGTTCATACATACATATTTGTAATCTTTATATTGATTTACTTATGTTGGTTAGGCTGAAACAATATGCGTGCGAGTTTTGTAGAAACAAAATGTGTTGTTAACTCTACAACAGTAAGTGTGGCACCCATAGGTATATGAGTTGTGAATAATTATCAACAGTATGATCGGAGTGATGCGTGCCGTGTCAGTGGCGTAATTAGGAATTTGTCTTAGGGGGGGGGGGGATAAACATACTTAGATTTTCAAGTACAAAATCTGGGAAAACTATTTCATCAAAAATTCTTAAACTAATATATATGTACACAAAATGTATTAATAAATGTGCTTTAAAATTCTACACAATTTAGTACCTATACAATATTATAATAATTTCTTCAAAATGTAAATTTCGAATATATTAGAATTAAAATTTACTTTTAAATTAAATAATAATTTCCTAAAACCTAACGCCTAACGGGACCTACCTACTATTTGAGTTGTTAAACGTATGAAAACAACTACTCTTAAGCTGTTTTTTTCTCTAACGAATAGTGAATTAAATGTTGTTAAACCAACACTTTGTATGAATTGTGTAGGTAATAAAACCTATTCGGCATGCGTAAGCCCCGTAAAAAAACATTCAAAGTCCCCCTAAAAACCACGCGAAGCTTTATATTATAAAAAAACAATAAGTGATTACTTTTGAAAAAACGAATAATAGACAACTTGTTAAAATTAAACTTTGAAGGATCATCATTACTTATAAATCAATATTTGTTTGAAGTTATACCTAATGAATTGAAATGTGAGATGATTGTTTTGAAAAATATGATGAAATGAGTTACTAACTATATTTAACCGTCGAAGAAAATATATCTAAAGATAAAGATATACAGTTCCAAATCTTTTTGAAATGATTCAATTGGCTATCACTCTTCAGGTCAATTCCGTCTACTTGCAATGAGAAGAAATAATAATAACCTCAGATCTACTATTATGTCAAAGGAACGGTTTTCGAAATAAGCAATACTTCATATTGATAGAGATGTTATATTGTTGACAACGAAATTATTTTAAATAGAAAAATAAGAATATAAAATATGTAAAAACTGTATTAAATCTGTTACCTATACTTATAAAAGTTCATTATTGTTTTATTTCTTATTTTTAAGTTTTACTTGCCTTGCAATTAGCAAATTTTTATAGTGTATAAAGGGCGGTAAAGAACTTCTAAGAGGCAGTGATTGAAAATATATGTGAGGGGCTGAAACCTTTGGTGTGTGTGTGTGTGTGTATTGTATTTGTATCTACATTATGCAATTTAAACACTAAATATATAATACTGTATGCATTTAGTGGGTAAGATTTATGTTTTGCAGAATATTTATATCAGATACTTGTAGTATCATGTGAGTACCTACAGTGTACTTATATGAAAGAAAGTCCATTATAACATACTGTGAAATGTATAAGTGTTTTGTTATAAGTGAGTTATAACTTATAAATAACTGTAACTCTACTTATTGTCTGTCACACACAGTGTGTAGGTGTGTGTGTGTGTGTTTGTGTATGACCTATGCAATAGAAATATTCAATTATATTTTGTTTTGAGCAGTAGAATTTTCGCAGTGTATAATAGTAATAAACGTTATATTGTTGTATAACAACATTAAAATATACATTACACATTATTTTTTAAATCTATATAACATAGTGAAATTAATTACACTACAATACATTATTAATATGTTAACAGCAATTCATGGTGATATATAATGTTAAGGTTACATAAACAAATTTCAAATATTAAGTTAACTTAAGCATTTACAACGTACAATTAGTTCTATCAACACGGCAAATAAAGTATTGAAATAATCTAACGACATAGGGATCGTTGAAAAGAGTACAGCATGTGGAATGATGAAGCCATTTAGCAGAACTCAACATGTAATTTAAATACCTAGGTACCAATGGATCACGTACAGGGCCGTATTTAAGAATTTGACACCAAGGGGCAAAAAAAATAATAAAATATGCCTCATTAATCATTATACAAAATACAATTAGCTGCCCTCTCAGCTGCCTGGAGCAACAGTACCCTGTAACTCCCCCCTAAATACGGCCTTAGTTATGTATATACAGACAATCAACTGTGTAAGAAAACGTATAAGTATAAATTGATATGGTACCTAGTGAGTTATGAGTAGCTAGGTAACTTTAAAATTGTAACACTGCAGCTTATTGTAGGTGTGTGTGTGTGTGTGTGTGTGTGTGTTAGTATATACAATACAATTAAAACATAGTTTTACCTAATTAATATTAATACAATCATAGGCAACATAATTAATAACAGCAGTAGTCAGTTGAACAAAACTGGTATAAGATGAGTTATGAAATTTTGATATTTGTTAATCTACTTGAATGTGCTGAGGTGAGATTTATGAAAGAAAGTCCATTATAACTTACTGTGAAATGTATAAGTGTTACTGTATAACTTATAAATAACTGTAACCTTGCTTATTGTGTGTGTGTGTGTGTGTGAACTATGCAAAAGAAACATACAGTTCCATACAGTTATACCTTAACAACATATTATTGTACATATTATTCAATTGTAATTTATATGAGCAGTAGAACAAACAGAAGAACGTTTAATTGGTGTGTTCATACATACATATTCATAATCTTTATAATAATTTTTATTTATAAGTGTTTAATATGCCTATGAGTTTTGCAGAAACAAAATTTGACTCTACAACATTAAGTGTAGGCACCCTTTACAGAATTTGGAATGATGGAATCCCTAGTACACGTCTCACAAATAAAGAATTCAGTAGAAAGCCATTTAGCAGAACTCAACAGGTGGTTTTAACTGTTTGTAGTTAAAGTACCTAGATACCAATGTGTTATGAGTAACATTAAAATTGTAACACTACTTAATGTAGATGTGAATGTGTGCGTTAGTATGTACAATACAATTAAAACATGGTTTTACCTAATTAACATTAATGCAATCCATAGCCAAAATCAATAACAGCAGTAATAACAAAACTGCTATAAGATGAGTTATAAAATATTTGTTAATCTACTCGAATGCGCATATGTGTTAGTAACTGCAGTAAGTGTAGGTACTATATTGTATGTATTAACTATTAAGTGAATTTATAAATTACATAGGTATATGATTGTAGCATCTCATGTGAGTAGAGTGTACTTGTAAGAAAGAAAGTCCATAATGTGTTTTGTTCATCTGTTATTGGTAGATTTTAAATAAAAGTGAGTTATAACTTATAAATAAATGTAACTCTACTTATTGTGTGTGTGTGTGTGTGTGTGTGAACTATTTACCTAAACAACATTAAAATACGGAATATTCAATTGTATATTGTTTTGAGCAGTAGAACAAAACAGAAGAATGTTTAATTGGTGTATTCATACATGCATATTTATAATCTTTATATTAATTTATTTATGTTGATTAGGCTGAAACAATAAGTGTTTAATATGCCTGTGAGTTTTGCAGAAACAAAATGTGTTGTTGACTCTACAACAGTAAGCGTAGGAACCCATATGCGTTAAGTGAATAACTATGAACAGTGTGAGAAAGGTTTATGTCTTGAGTTTAGAATTTTGAATGATGAAAAAGAATTCAGTAGAAAGCCATTTAGCAGAAATCAACAGGTGATTTTAACTGTTTGTAGTTAAAGTACCTAGATAGTAGATACCGATGTGTTATGTACAAACAAATGTGTAAGAAAACATTATAAGTACCTATGTGTTATGAGTAACATTCAAATTGTAACACTACTCATTGTAGGTGTGTGTGTGTGTGTGTTTGTATGCACAATACAATTAAAACACAGTTTTGCCCAATTAAAATTAATACAATCACCGGGAACCAAATCAATAACAGCAGTAGAACAAATTATAATATTTGTTAGTAAAGTTTTTGTAAATTATATGATAAGTCTGAGGTGAGATTTATGTTATGCATAATATTTATATCAGATACTTGTAGTTATGCGAAAGAAAGTCCATTATAACATACTGTGAAATGTATAAGTGTTTTGATCATCTGTTAAAGGTAAAATAAAAGTGAGTTATAACTTATAAATAACTTTGTGTGTGTGAACTATGCAATAGAAACATAGTTCCACACAGTCCTACCTAAACAACATAAATACGGTCAACATTTTCAATTGTATTTTAAAATACAGAAGAACGGTGTTTATTCATGTTGATTAGGCTGAAACAATAAGTGTTAATATGCCTGTGTGTTTCGCAGTTACAAACGTGTTGTTGACTCTACAACAGTAAGTGTAGGCACCGATAACTATCGACTGCATGATCTACATTTATGTTTTAAACAAAGTTAGTTGGATAGATTGTTTTGACAAAAACATTATTGCAGCAGCATGTTAGTGTAAAACTTACAAATACAGAATTTAAAAGTGTCAATTTGGAATAATTGTTAAGCAGTAAAAATGAAATGAAATTGACATAATTTATTGTTTGTGTGACTTGCATTTGAATAACGATATGGATGGCATTGAAACAGACTCGCGGCCAATTAAATTTTTTTTTTTTAAACGTTTCCAATGAAAAATTCGAAAAAAAAAAATGCAAAAAAAACCACGACGCACGGATATCATTGCCGCCGCCAAATCGACGCTCACGGATTCGATCTACACACCTACGGATTACTACGCCTAACGCCTAACGGGACCTACCTACTATTCGAGTTGACAGTTCGTACGAAAACAACTACTGTTAAGCCGTTTTTCGCGGTAACGAAAAGCGAATCACACGTCGTTTAACCGATAGACTCCGTACGATTCGCGTACGCGATAAAACCTATTCGGCGCGTACGTACAACGCGGCTCTCGTCGATTTAATTAATATATATATATATATATATATAATATGTCAAAATATAGGCTACGGGGACCTCGGTCTGTAAACGCAACCGCGCGGGCCGCGGACCGAATCGGGGTACTAACCGGCGGCTTCGAAAAGACGTCCGCCGAGCGATCAGCACACGGACGGCGTTTAAAAAGACGAAACCGATAACGGTAAAAAGGGAGAAATAACGGGCGACCAAACGACTCGAGGCGGCCCTCGGACGACGGGACGCGAACGAAAACCGGACGCGCGCGCCTCCGGTATCGGAAGGGGGTCGAAGAGGCGTGAAAAAACGTGAAAAAAAGTCGAAAAGGCGAAACGAAAACCGTCATTTCGAAAAATTCGGACGTCCGATAACGGCGGTGGCCCCGTTGTTCGCGGTCGCGATGATAACGGCGGCGGAAACGGCGCGGCGATGCGGCTCGGGCGAAGCGGCTACACTGTAGTCACCCAAGGGACGAAATAATCGACACTTGGACGCGCCACCGTCTTAGCGTTTTATAATATAAGATTTTCAATTACAATAATAATAATATTATCATAGAACTAGTGTTTATAATTATTTAATTATTGAAAAAGTTCTATATTAAAACTAAATCACCGAGATGTTTGATTTGATAGAAATTAAACCAGGTACATTTCGTGCCAATTTATTGAACGAAGATGATATTAAAGAGTATATTAAATCATACAGCTTAAAAACAAATACAAATTGGTGTGTAGTAAGTAGTAAAATTTCAACTAGATTTGTTTGTCGATAAGTATTTATAAAATTATAACAATGTTATAATGACGTCCACATTAAATTATTCCTTTCATAAGAAAACACCTGAAGAAAATAAGAAAGGAAAATCAAAAAATAGTAATTGTCAAGCAAAAATTGAAATTTTAATTAAACTTTCAACTAAGGATACTAAAAAAAAAGATGTGTATGTTAAGGTTAATATTATTGTATATAAATATATAATATATTGTTAATTTGTGTAATATTGTAAAATAGATACATATAATATTTGGTAGAATACAATAGTCAATAATAGTTTGATTTCATCCAAAATCTAAACTCAATTAACTTAGACTGATACAAATATTAAATATTTTAGGACGGATTTCCAGCAGTTATTTCAATTCAGAATGATCATAACCACACAGTTGTTTCTGTAGGGGCATTATACCCAATTTGAAGAGTACTTTGACAGTGGTCTTGGTTAGTTATTACATTTTAAAATATTATTATACTGTTATACTTTAGAATTGTATTTCATATAGTTAAATAATGTAACTCATATTTACTTTAGAATTCCACCTATTAAAAATAATACCTTGTTAATTTACATAATTATTAGGGATAAGTGAATCCATTAAGATTCATGAAGAAAAAATTGAACTGAAACATGGTATAAATTCAACTGAACTGGCAAATGCACATATGAATCCTGTTAAACACACTCATAAACAACGCAACTCATATATATAAATATTGGTTAAAAAAAGGTCACTTTATTGCACATAATAATAAAGATATAAAAAGAAAAACAGTCTAACTTAACAATCACAAATCAAGGGGTACAAGTGCCAGCATCCGACACTGACCCTGCGTCATAAGCACTCGCGAAACGCAGACTGACTGCCCGTCGTCACCACTGGACACCAACATACTCCTCTAACAGTGCTGACACCCTACCCTTGATATAACATAATATAACAATATCATAATATAACATAATAACATATAACAATCCTAAATACAGAACTGTTAGATATTGGTATGATGAGAGGAAAAAATTAAATCTTGGTCCACATAGTGGAATTGGAGTCAATAAGGTATATCTGTAATTTACCATCGTATATTTATATTTTTAGCATTTTTTTGTAAAAGGAATAGAATATTAGAATATTTAGTTTGGATTGAAAAAATCCAAGCTTTCACCCTTTACTTTTAATATGTTAAATTGCAATTGATTGATATTTTTAATTTAAAATTCTAATGCAAAATGATTTTTCTTAAAATATTTTATGTTTAGTTCTTAATTTTAATCAATGGTTTAAAAGTCATAATAGATACTGCACTATAATTTGCTTAAAACAATAAAATGAATATCACTACAACAATTTATAGAAGGAGGAATACCTATATTCATATATGCAATAGTTTTATTGTTTTAGCAAGTATTCTAGCAGGTACCTATTATCATGAAAACTATTATAGTAGGTATAAGATTATTTTATTTTAGATTTAAATGTTCTTACTTAAGATTTATTAGTTAAAATAATCAGAAAGGAAATTAGCTACCTATATTGCAAATTTAAGACTGTAAATAAAGATAAATAAGAAATTATGTAATTTTAGTATAAGGAATAAAAATTTTAGACATATTATTATAAGTATAACTACCTATATACTTAATTACTAATTATTAATTACAAATTAATTATACATATCTTTAATGGTTAGTCCCGTGTGATTTGGTATTAGGTATATTTAAGTTAACATTCTCTTGAAGATTTCTTTTTCGTTTTAGTATCTTTTTCTTTTTTATTCCGTTTACTGGTCGTCCAACTGGTAATCTTTGACTTCCTCTAGTTATTCCTGGTTTTCTTCTACTAATTGTTGTAGGTTGGACTCTAATTGAAGCACGACTTCTGTGTCTTAAAGATATGGAACTTCCAGCAGTTGCCAAAAAACTATCCCAACCAGTTACAGTTTTAACATTTTCCAACCTCTGAATACATTTAGAAAGAATAGGTAAAGATGTAGATTGATATTTTGAAAAATTATTAGAAATTAAGCTACAAATCTTTTCTTTATACTCTTTGGATAAATTTTCATTTTGAATTATTTCTAAACTCATATTAATATTATCGTCTATGACATTAGTATCATCAGGGCATTCTATTGTATTAGATGTAGATGTAGATGGCAAACAATCAAATGCAATCTTTGATTTACTAAGGTTGTGTGTAATATTAGGTACTAATGGCATATAAAATTCTTTTTCTTGTACCAGTTGTACCGCATCACCAAATGCTAATTTTGCTAATAAATACCGAGATTCAGAACTTATAGCGGGTAAATTTGGCATTTTATCTTTACAAAAATTAAAAACTGCTGCTTGATGCTTACAAAATGACCCAAATTTTCCTTGAATACATGAACAATATCCATGTCTACGCTGTCGAGCTCTTGCGAACAGTTGACCCGAAAACTCGCACCGTACAACGGTTGTTACCACTTACAATATTAATAAATAAAGAAAAGGAATAATAGTATCATATATGAATATTGTTTCTAGACAACATGTATTGTTCGTTGCAGATAATAATAATAATAATAATAATACACAATATAATGGCGAGGACGTCTCCTGCTAATAATAATTAAGTAATAATAAGGGGTAATACAAAATACAAACTATACAACGTATAATAATATAATATGAGAAATATTATGGATAGGACTTATCACTGTATCCAGGTGTCGTACCGGAACGCGTAGTGGACAGCTGACGGAACGGCCGTTGACCTATATTCGTCGTATTTATAAACGCCGCCGACGTCCGCGTAGGCAGCGAGTGACGGTGATGGCAGCGAGGGGGTCGCGGTGTCGACGACGGCCTATGAACCGGCGGAGAGTGGCGGTGCCGAAGATGGCGAATACAACGGCGGAGAATGACGGAGTCGACGACAGCGTATGTGCACCTCCAATTAACGTCCGCAACGAGTCGCGATACGATATGATAGTCGGGAACACCCAAGCCTTCACCGAAATGATCGGCTCGTCCGCGAATCGGGGTTGGACTGGACAATTGACGATCCCTTCAGTGCTTGCAACAGGCGCACCAGATAATCCAGTTACAGGGGCCGTCCAAGGGGTTTTTCGGAGACCAAGACGCGCCACACAGCCCGTAGTAATAGCGCTGATCTGCGATGCAGAGTCAATCAACGCGCGAACTGTATGTAGGACACCAGAGGAATCGCGGATATGTACTAATGCTGTACCGAGTAATATCGAACGCGATTCGGAGAGACCGCACATTGAGGTGGCCGCAGTCAAGTCGAATTCGTTCTTCGAGCCCGCGGGATCCTTCCCTTGGGGTGGCGGCTGATCTTCGTGAATTAAAACGTGGTGCTTACGGGAACATTTCGAACACTTTACCTTGGACGAGCAACGGTTCGACCAGTGCTTATCACTCAAACACAAGAAACAGATGCGCTGATCACGGACCCATTGGACCCGTTGCTGAAGAGGCCAACCCTTAAACTTTGAACACGCAGAAACAGCATGTGCACCACTACAACATTTACATACGGACGGCGGAGTCCCCGAGGTCACAAAGGATGATATGTCACCAGGTTTTTGAGATCTGAGCGAAGCATTCTTTTGCACGTGCTTAGTGGCTGGTCCGAGAGATGCTGAGTGTCCAACACGTTCTAATACTGCCACGCGAGCCTTTAGAAATGTGAATAAGGATGAAACTGTGGGATAATCTTCATGACAATTGGTTTCAAAAAGCGTTCGGCAAGACAGTGGTAGGCAACGGGAAGCGATTGAAAACAATATAAAGTCTCCCATGTCGGGAATATTCAATGACCTCAGTACCGACACGCCCTCGTCAAAGGTGGTGATAAATTTCGTGAGACTTGCCAGCGATTCTTCGGATGACTTGGGTGCAGCTAGAATTTTTTCAACAACAGCGCTAGCCAACATGCGAGGCTTATCATACCGTGACTCCAAGGTGGCCCAGGTAAGCTTATACGCGCTGGCAGAAACGGGAATCCCGCGTACTGCATCGGCAGCGTCCCCTTTCAAACAACCACGTAAATAATATAATTTGGCGCTATCAGTGGTGCGAGGTTTCTTATCTACCATATCGATAAAATGATAACGAAAGGCCGGCCATTTATAAATATTTCCGTCAAACATGGGTAGAGGGATCTCAGGCAAACGTACATAAGCAGAGTCTGATGTTGGTAAGTTCCCACAATCCGTCGGATCTATATGTGACGTATTGACGACACACTCAGGTTGCGATTGATCTGCGTTTCCACACCCCTGGGATGCTGGTTCGGACCTGATACTCTGATTTAACATGGACTCTGCTCCTACGGAACCTGGTTGCGATTCATAATTCCGTAATATAGATTTGGAAAAAGATATGAACCCACGAACTTCCACCTTAAGTGCACCGGAATATTGACCACTTAAACCCAAATCCAATAATGAATTTAAGAACGCATCATCTTCGGCAACAAAGTCCGCCCATAACAAATCCAGATCATTAGTGGCGATTACTAATTGAGAATATAAATTACCATCTTCCGCAGCCTTCTGTGCTAATTGATAAATAGACCGAATTTCTGCGACGATCGTATCACGTTTTATTGATGCCCTTTCCTTGGCACGCATATCACGAGCGTTGTTATCAGCGGTGAGCGACATGATGTAACCAACAGAAAAATATATCGCAAGGTATACAAAAAACTACTGAAATATTATATAAAATATAACGTCGCGCGTGAAAATACGAAACCGGCTATAATAATAATAATACACGGCCTAAATATACAAATAATTACACCAATACCTGTATTTAACCCAAGGAACGAACAAATAACCTACGGCGCTAATTAATGTCTGAAATAATGTCCAGAACCACGCTCTGCTACCAAAATGTCTACGCTGTCGAGCTCTTGCGAACAGTTGACCCGACAACTCGCACCGTACAACGGTTGTTACCACTTACAATATTAATAAATAAAGAAAAGGAATAATAGTATCATATATGAATATTGTTTCTAGACAACATGTATTGTTCGTTGCAGATAATAATAATAATAATAATAATACACAATATAATGGCGAGGACGTCTCCTGCTAATAATAATTAAGTAATAATAAGGGGTAATACAAAATACAAACTATACAACGTATAATAATATAATATGAGAAATATTATGGATAGGACTTATCACTGTATCCAGGTGTCGTACCGGAACGCGTAGTGGACAGCTGACGGAACGGCCGTTGACCTATATTCGTCGTATTTATAAACGCCGCCGACGTCCGCGTAGGCAGCGAGTGACGGTGATGGCAGCGAGGGGGTCGCGGTGTCGACGACGGCCTATGAACCGGCGGAGAGTGGCGGTGCCGAAGATGGCGAATACAACGGCGGAGAATGACGGAGTCGACGACAGCGTATGTGCACCTCCAATTAACGTCCGCAACGAGTCGCGATACGATATGATAGTCGGGAACACCCAAGCCTTCACCGAAATGATCGGCTCGTCCGCGAATCGGGGTTGGACTGGACAATTGACGATCCCTTCAGTGCTTGCAACAGGCGCACCAGATAATCCAGTTACAGGGGCCGTCCAAGGGGTTTTTCGGAGACCAAGACGCGCCACACAGCCCGTAGTAATAGCGCTGATCTGCGATGCAGAGTCAATCAACGCGCGAACTGTATGTAGGACACCAGAGGAATCGCGGATATGTACTAATGCTGTACCGAGTAATATCGAACGCGATTCGGAGAGACCGCACATTGAGGTGGCCGCAGTCAAGTCGAATTCGTTCTTCGAGCCCGCGGGATCCTTCCCTTGGGGTGGCGGCTGATCTTCGTGAATTAAAACGTGGTGCTTACGGGAACATTTCGAACACTTTACCTTGGACGAGCAACGGTTCGACCAGTGCTTATCACTCAAACACAAGAAACAGATGCGCTGATCACGGACCCATTGGACCCGTTGCTGAAGAGGCCAACCCTTAAACTTTGAACACGCAGAAACAGCATGTGCACCACTACAACATTTACATACGGACGGCGGAGTCCCCGAGGTCACAAAGGATGATATGTCACCAGGTTTTTGAGATCTGAGCGAAGCATTCTTTTGCACGTGCTTAGTGGCTGGTCCGAGAGATGCTGAGTGTCCAACACGTTCTAATACTGCCACGCGAGCCTTTAGAAATGTGAATAAGGATGAAACTGTGGGATAATCTTCATGACAATTGGTTTCAAAAAGCGTTCGGCAAGACAGTGGTAGGCAACGGGAAGCGATTGAAAACAATATAAAGTCTCCCATGTCGGGAATATTCAATGACCTCAGTACCGACACGCCCTCGTCAAAGGTGGTGATAAATTTCGTGAGACTTGCCAGCGATTCTTCGGATGACTTGGGTGCAGCTAGAATTTTTTCAACAACAGCGCTAGCCAACATGCGAGGCTTATCATACCGTGACTCCAAGGTGGCCCAGGTAAGCTTATACGCGCTGGCAGAAACGGGAATCCCGCGTACTGCATCGGCAGCGTCCCCTTTCAAACAACCACGTAAATAATATAATTTGGCGCTATCAGTGGTGCGAGGTTTCTTATCTACCATATCGATAAAATGATAACGAAAGGCCGGCCATTTATAAATATTTCCGTCAAACATGGGTAGAGGGATCTCAGGCAAACGTACATAAGCAGAGTCTGATGTTGGTAAGTTCCCACAATCCGTCGGATCTATATGTGACGTATTGACGACACACTCAGGTTGCGATTGATCTGCGTTTCCACACCCCTGGGATGCTGGTTCGGACCTGATACTCTGATTTAACATGGACTCTGCTCCTACGGAACCTGGTTGCGATTCATAATTCCGTAATATAGATTTGGAAAAAGATATGAACCCACGAACTTCCACCTTAAGTGCACCGGAATATTGACCACTTAAACCCAAATCCAATAATGAATTTAAGAACGCATCATCTTCGGCAACAAAGTCCGCCCATAACAAATCCAGATCATTAGTGGCGATTACTAATTGAGAATATAAATTACCATCTTCCGCAGCCTTCTGTGCTAATTGATAAATAGACCGAATTTCTGCGACGATCGTATCACGTTTTATTGATGCCCTTTCCTTGGCACGCATATCACGAGCGTTGTTATCAGCGGTGAGCGACATGATGTAACCAACAGAAAAATATATCGCAAGGTATACAAAAAACTACTGAAATATTATATAAAATATAACGTCGCGCGTGAAAATACGAAACCGGCTATAATAATAATAATACACGGCCTAAATATACAAATAATTACACCAATACCTGTATTTAACCCAAGGAACGAACAAATAACCTACGGCGCTAATTAATGTCTGAAATAATGTCCAGAACCACGCTCTGCTACCAAAATGTCTACGCTGTCGAGCTCTTGCGAACAGTTGACCCGACAACTCGCACCGTACAACGGTTGTTACCACTTACAATATTAATAAATAAAGAAAAGGAATAATAGTATCATATATGAATATTGTTTCTAGACAACATGTATTGTTCGTTGCAGATAATAATAATAATAATAATAATACACAATATAATGGCGAGGACGTCTCCTGCTAATAATAATTAAGTAATAATAAGGGGTAATACAAAATACAAACTATACAACGTATAATAATATAATATGAGAAATATTATGGATAGGACTTATCACTGTATCCAGGTGTCGTACCGGAACGCGTAGTTGACAGATGACGGAACGGCCGTTGACCTATATTCGTCGTATTTATAAACGCCGCCGACGTCCGCGTAGGCAGCGAGGGGGTCGCGGTGTCGACGACGGCCTATGAACCGGCGGAGAGTGGCGGTGCCGAAGATGGCGAATACAACGGCGGAGAATGACGGAGTCGACGACAGCGTATGTGCACCTCCAATTAACGTCCGCAACGAGTCGCACCCGACGAACAGCTCACAACAATCGCACACGACGACGCACACGATTAGACTGGCAAACCACCCACGATCGGCAGCGTCTCCTTAGAATATGGAGCACCCGCAGGTCGTATGCGTGCGTGTTCCACCACAACGTATGACGGTGTAATGCGTTCGGCGGCAGATGACGGATGAAAGCCACTTCAATCGAACGCGCCGTGCACAAACAGAACACGTGGTTTCGTATTGACGCTGTGGGTTTCAGCGACGTCGTAAGACGCGCAACACGATAAACCACGAAACCACAACAGCTTGCGGCAGACTGCTCGTTGTCGCGTACGCACGTATGTCCAGCGAAAACCTGATGGTGATAACGAACGCGCGACAACAGCCGATACGGGCAAATTTCTAGAACATTCGTCGTCCGTCGCGCGCTCACGCGGACCGGTTCGAGAAAAAAGGCGGCGGCTGAACAATCCAACTACAGTATTCACTTCATAAAAATCTGATAATCCGTGTTCTTTTATTACTTTATATAAATTGTCTCCAATTGACTCGATTAAATCTTTTGTAATATAAGCTGATCGACTCAGTTGGTCTTCAAATAGTAATCTAGCAGTATCATGCCTACCATTAACAAAATTCCTAAGACGCCAAGTGTAGTACTCTTCCATGCTTGTGCATATAAAATCAACCAAAGCCACTGCATTGTAGGCTTTATTACGTGAAAGAACAATATCTTAAAAGATTCTTACATTGACCTCGCTAAAATTATTCGTATGAAGTCCATTCATCTCTAAATGCAATACACCAAAGTTCCTTTCTCTTCCAATAATTGTTCATATAGTTTATCCACTGGGGATATTTAGTGACTATATTATATGCATAATTATTACTCAGAATTCCTGTCACAATTTTGAATGCTATTTCAGCTTCTTCTTTAGTTGGAGCCTGTAAACATGTTTGAAATTGTCCATATAATATTTTTCTATCTGCAGCATCAATATTGTGTTTTTTTTCAAACAACCAACGCCAAACCGATTAACATATATGAAATCTGCATAATAGTGATTCAGAATCAGGCCACACATATTGAAGGGCCTGCCTTTCAGCCTCACTATCGTCTGTTATAAACTGTAATGGATATCCTTGTGAACAAAACGCTAACGGTACTGCCTCTTTAAGTAAATTAAACGCAGCAATATAATCGTCTGATGATTGACCTTTAGTGATCATAACTGCTAAAGGTACTGCACCTATACCACAAGCAGTAAGCATAAAAGTAACCGAATGACCCTGTGAATCACATGATGCTGTGCTATCAACAAATGCAATGTCTTTAGCAAAATTTAAACTATGTGCACGTTGCATAATGGGAGTTATAATGGTTATTGCAAAGGGATCCTCTTGAAACTTTACTATAATATTATTTTTTTCATATTCATAAATTTTTTCCTCCAATTTCTGTAAACCAAATCATATGTTAACTTAATAAAGTTTTAATCTAACTGAAATAATAAATTTAATTTGTAATTGAGCTATTCATTTAAATAGTACAAAACGATTGAGGGATCAATAAGGTATAAATTATTATATTATTACAATTTACAAATATCAATAGTAATGAGCTAATAAACCTAAACTAAAAAAAGAACATTAAAATCCAAAATAAGATATAAGGTAGGTATATATCATAGGTAACTAGTTTTAAAGTATGTGAGTATTATGTAAACTATATTAATTAGTTTATATAAGGTCCTATTTTAAAACATTTTATTTTTTATTCCACTGACATTTTGGGACATGGGTTAATTTTATTTATAAAATTATTATAATAATTTGTATCACTGTAGTATTCTAAAACTAGTAATAACTAATCAAATAGATTATTATCAACCAAGTTTTACAGTTTAGTAGAGCAGATGAAAAATAATGCATAAATAAATATAGGTATTCCTCCTTCTATCAATTGTTGTAGTGATATTCATTTTATTGTTTTAAGCAAATTATAGTGCAGTATCTATTATGACTTTTAAACCATTAATTAAAATTAAGAACTAAACATAAAATATTTCAAGAGGGGTCGAAGAGGCGTGAAAAAATGTGAGAAAAAGGCGAAACGAAAACCGACATTTCGAAAAATTCGGACGTCCGATAACGGCGGCGGCCCCGTTCGCCACGGGCCTGAGGGCGGTGGAAACGGCACGGCAATGCGGCTCGGGCGAAGCGGCTACACTGTAGTCACCCAAGGGACGACGAAATCGACACTGGGACGCGCCACCGTCTTCACGTTTTATAATATAAGTTCAGTTAGTGCTTACTCGCACATATCACATAGTAGCATTTTTTATTTTTTATTTTTTTAATAAAAACAGTTCATATTTATTTATTTACATCTGGTAAGTTGAATGCCAAGCTGGTGTCTGCCTTACTCGCTTGGATTGTTTGTCATTTACTTCTGACGGTTTCGTTTCCATCTTTTCGGTGTTGGGTAAATCTCTTGGTCTGCCTTCTTCATCATGCCCTGTTGATGTGGAGTCTTTGCTTAGTTCCTAATTCACTGGTAGATGATACCCCTTAATATGTGAAACGTGAGCGACAGTCACATAACGCTTTCCTGCTTCAACGCGTAGCCCTGCCACTCGATACACATCGTTAGGTAGTACCTCAGTCACTACCAGTGGTCCAGTGTTTTTGAACTGCAGTTTTGTCGACTCCCCTGTGGCCTCTGGTGGTCTGCGTATGAACACCACTTCTCCAACCTCATAACGTATTGGTTTGACATGCTTAGAATCGTACCGTTGTTTCCATTGCTGATATTCTCTGGATATGCGTTCTCGGATTTTGTTTTGAAGCTGTGCTGTGGAGTCCCATACCTCATTTGTAATCACATGATGCAACACTCCGTCCCTGAAACTTGGGTAATATCCCAATAACACATGAAAATGTGTATCACCAATGGTTTTGTTATAAGCATTATTCAGATGGCACTCGATGTCAGATATACGCTTATCCCAGGTCCGATCTGACTCCATAGTTGACTGCATTACCGGAACTAGGGTGCTGTTGACACGTTCCACCTGTCCATTGGATTGTGGGTGTCTTACCGAGTTCAACGTATGTCGGATACCATATTGGACACAGAACGCTTCAAATGCCTTGGACGTGAAGGCCGTTCCCCGATCACTAATAATTCGCTTTGGCGTCCCAAATGCCAGTACAAATGCCTGTAAGTTAGTTACTACGACCTCTGTGCCACAACTCTTCACTGGAAATAGCTTAACATATTTGGTTAAATTATCAATCAACACCATAATATGACTGTTAACTTTTGTTGACTTCACAAATGGACCAATGTGATCAATGTTGATCACCTCAAACGGTCGTTTACCTGGAGTAATGGAGTGAAGCTCACCAGGCTGTCTTCCTCGAGGAGTTTTAATTAGTATGCACTAGTGATGGGCAAAAGTGACTAATTACTACCGACTTAGTCGGTAGTACCATATGACTAATTTAGTTACTCGAACATTTTTAATATTCGACTAATTATTATTATTCGACTTATTTTTATTATTCGACTAATTATTATTATTCGACTTATTTTTATTATTCGACTAATTATTATTATTCGACTTATTTTTATTATTCGACTAATTATTATTATTCGACTTATTTTTATTACTCGACTAATTATTATTATTTGATTAATTTTTATTATTTAACTTATTATCATTATTTAATTCGACTTATTTTTATTATTCAACTGATTTTTATTGGACTGATTGCAAACTAGCATGAAATATGAATTACTTTAATTCAACAATATAACAAAAATAATAATAATATAACAAAAAACATAAACCTTACAGGAAA
The DNA here is from genome assembly GCF_037042655.1 of Diuraphis noxia. Lineage (NCBI taxonomy): Eukaryota > Metazoa > Arthropoda > Insecta > Hemiptera > Aphididae > Diuraphis > Diuraphis noxia. The sequence continues at coordinate 2,474,811 of NW_028301711.1, forward strand.
AATAAATACAAATTTACAACTGTTTTAAATTTTTGTTTAAAAATATTAACATATCTAAATTTTTTGGATGTGTTCTATTTCTTTTTGCTGACATGATTTCACCTGCTTTTGAAAAAATTCTCTCTGAAGGTACTGAGGTAGCAGGGATCACTAAATACTTCAATGCTAAGTTGAATAATTCGCCCAACAGTACTTTGTGTTTGATCCAAAAATCGATTGGCTTTGATTTCCTATTGGCGTGTGGTAGACTGAAATATTGTTTTAAAATGTTATCCGCAGTGCTTACTGATGTAACTTGAGTTCGTTCTGTATTCAGTTTATCATCCAAGAAACCCCATAAATCGACGGCTTCATTATTAGAGGTGGTTTGAATTTCAGGAGTTTCAGAAATATTAGAATTTTCTTCTGTAATGTTAAAAAACATACATTTTTATAATTAATCAAAATTTTTTATGTAAAAAAAATTCATTAATATTATTAATTCCTTACCATTCAAATTTTCACTGATAAGTAAAGATAGTTCATCTGTAATACTCTTTTCTACGTTTTCAGCATTAATTGTATGCTGAAATGCTAATTTTTTAAAACGAGGGTCAAGTAGGGTCGCTCTTGAAAACTCAGGTTTAGGATTTTGCTCTTCAATGAGTTTAAAACGACTGTTTAAGTTTCCCAGCAATTTTTGCTTGAGTAGCTGACCTAAGTATGTTCTCATTTGTTTTGATACTAGAGAAATGTGTAAACCTAAAAATATTTGTTTAATTATTTATTATTTATTTAATTTTTTTGAATTTCTTACTTACCTCTTACTAATGGAATAACCATTGCCAATGTCGGATAGTTCTCTCCTGATAACTCAGTAGTCATTACTTCAAATGGTTTTAATATAGGGATAACATCTTCTATTACTTCCCATTCTTGCGCATTTAACATTACAGGTCCATCCTTTAAGGAAAGAATAGCATAGGTCAATGGTTCTTTTAATTCGACCAGTCTTTCCAACATCAATAGGCTCTTTAAAGGCCGCGAGTGCTTTTTTTCGGTTCGCAGCCTTCCCCGCCGTCTTTTACGTACCTACGCCTGTACACGATTTTGTTTGAATTCAATAAATCACATCAATATAATGTGTGTTGTTATAGACATACAGAAGGATGTACTGCCACGCGTACTACATAATTAACGTGTACCGTGCCCATAGGTTGGTCGGGGACACAAATCGTGATGCCATCGGGAGAATAGCTTTAATCATTATTGTAGCAAACAGCTGCACGTCGCCTGATGTACACACGATTCTGTGATGTGATACATCGTACTTGACAATTAAACGAGCGAGTTGTAGTGATGTGTAGTGCCTACGTGACCAAATACAAATGGACATCACAGCTCAACGTAACAAATCGTTCTCACTTTAACGGCTGTATATATATCGTTATAGAATTACACAATTCTGTTTGACTTGGTGCATTGAGCAATACATACACAACAATAATAACGCATATATACAGTGTATGTAATTGCAATGTATTCGCATTCGGTATGCCTTCGCGTGACTAATAGCATAATATATCTAATTGGAGTAATATATACACCGGAGAGGTTGTAAAACAAGTAGTACATGACTTTTATTCTTTATCAAACACACATCAGACATTACAATGTATTCGAATTGGGTATTTATGTTTGCTGTGCTTTCTGTTGTCTGTGATACGATTTCACCCAAACACGGTACATAACAATTAAATATATGTAATGTGTAGATTATAAACTCTACTGTAATATACTGGATTTTATAGTGTACTCATTTGGTAAGCGACGTTAATGTTCCACTGCTCTTATGTGTTGTTTATGTTTTAAAAAACAAATAAACATGTAAGTATTTAATGCACAACAATATATATTGTAATATGTAGTACATGACTTATATTTTTTAACAAAACACAATGTATTCGTATTGGATGACTATGATCACCTTTAAAATGCAATATTTAATAGTATTTGGAATACATAAATATAGGTATATATTATATATGATTTGATGAAAACAATGGTGTGTGTAAGTATTCATATATTGTAAAATAAGTGCATTATGCAATAATTTATAGTGTTTTGAAAACAACGGTATATAATATATACACGAGAGGTAAGAATATATGATTCATAGAATTCACATATTATGTATTCAATGGGTTAAATGGAATATGATTCATTATTAATCATATCAAAAAACAGCTTAACAGTAGTAGTTTCCACAGAGATTAACAACTCGAATAGTAGGTAGGTCCCGTTAGGCGTTAGGCATAGTAAACCGTAGGTGTGTAAATCGAGGGTCTAGTTCGTTTCGCCGCCATTACTTCGCCGCCGTTTATTTCGCCGCTATCATTTCGCCGCCATCGTTTCGTCGCCAACTAGTCGCCGCCGTCCATTTCGCCGCCAAACTATTCGCCGACGATCATTTCGCCGCCGAACTATTCGCCGCTGATCATTTCGCCGCCGAACTATTCGCCGCTGATCATTTCGCCGCAATCGTTTCGCCGCTATCATTTCGCCGCCGAACTATTCGCCGCGATTATTTTCTACGTCAATTAAATTCAAGAGTTCTCCGGTCTTATTATAAGTGTTAGGGTGGTGTTTTTAAATTCAAAATTTTGTTTTCAACATTCATCAGAAATATAATATAAAAATACGACTCCAAGTTAATCTGCCGTAATTTCAGAATGAAAAACGAATAACCTTTATGGTTATTTACTTATAATTATAAGTATCCAAATAATTAACCCACTATATAAAAATCCAATATATCTAAATGAGTACAACGTAGGAACCTAGTACCTAATCTACATACGAGATTTATATTTGTATTAAACTATTATGAAAAAAGCTCTTTGACATAAATGTAATATAATAAAACGCTGAGTTTATTTTATATGTGAAATTAAATGTTAGTAATTTTCAAATTTCAAATACTCTATAGGTATTTACTTATTTATCTTTCTGTCGCAGGCAATGAACTCTACGAATTAATTTTAGCGATCGTAACAAATAAAAGAATATATTACTACCTAGGTATTTGCTATAAAATAATATTCTACAAATTAGTACAGTCAATCATAACGAACAATAGAATACATCACATATAAATAACAGCCTTAATCTCACAAAACGTATATTTGTATAAAGTGTCGGAATTGTAACAAGTAACTGTTGACCAGGTCACGAATTAGCATAAAAATTAGATATTAGTATTCAAAAAGGAAATCCGCAGCATACGCAACCCGTACAAATCAAAGGAAGTGACATGATTTATAAGGAAGCTCAGAGGACAACAAATACAGAGTGTACCATAGCAATTAACACCATTATATAACACTCATATCAAAACTTATTGTACATTTTGTGTAATTTACTAGAAATAAACTATCACTAAATAATTTTTTCACTGTTAAAAGTTGTCTTTCAACCATTATTTAAAAAAATTCCAACATCTGGATCGCTGGCAGCTCGCATGCAATATTTCATAGATTTTAGATTAGTGCTAGTAATTCCGGTGGCCAACAAAGGTAACCGACCACCAGTACCGGGTCAATAGAATAAAACCCTCTTGCGAGTTATTATTATACTTAATATAAAACCTATATAGATTTGACTACCTATAAAATATTATTATTTTTATTATTTACAACTTATTTATTATTGTGGTTCAGGATATTACATGGAATAATTATTACATTATAATCCAAAATTAATTAAAGCTATGTACAGTACAAATTATTAATTTGTCATGTTAATTTAATTTCAAAAAAGCTGGTAAGTCGTGGATGTCGCTCTGCTGTACAGTAGGTTAATGTAATAGATGGGATTAAATTTGAATGCAATGATCGGTATCATTGTATACGAAAAACGATTCTGAACGGAGATGATTTGTCAGTCGAAGATATAATATATTTAAATATTGTCATATATTCTATTTTGGAACAAATATTTTATTTTTCAATTAGGACACATTTTGCATAAGGCATAATAGTTAATCATTTTTTCCAAAAACATTGCATGTAGTTATCACAATTCATAATACCATCATATCATATCATAGATATACATATACCTGTTTTGAGGATACATTAATTGTTATCGTTACGCGATTTCATAAAAATTTAAAACTCAAATGTTCAAAACATTTTTCCTATAATGATGCTTCTAGTTTTCTCTATAGCTACTTGAAGGATAACTTATGGAAAACTTAGTGTTGCATTTGTAATACTTAGTTATAAACAAAAAAATTTTATGATTTTTCAATTTCAAAATTACTTGCAAATGTTCGCATTTTCGACAGATTTCGAAAAATATTGAACTATAAACGGTTATAAAAAAAAATTGTGACTATATATTTATTTTATTTTTCAACTGCTATTGTGAAAATATTTTAGGAGCCTTGTATTATATTTTCAAATGTTAGATATAAAAGGAAAATTTTTTATGAATTTCTATCTAAGATAATTTGAACATTGCCGTAATTTTTACGTATTAAGTCAATATTTGAACTTCAAATGCTAATAAAAAAAAATTGTGCCTATGTATTCTAATAATTTTTTAACCACTATAAGAATAACTTATGAAAAACTTTGTATTAAATTTTTAAGTATTTTGATAGGGCCAAAAAAATTTTATCGACACTATCAAAAAAAAATGTTCAGTAAAATAAAAATTAAAATATTTTGAAAATTAAATCATGTAAAGAAAATGCCAATCTAAATAACTGGTAAAATTTTCAAGTATCTACGGCTTATACTTTTTGAATAATAACAAATATTTAAAATCGTTTGAGGATAAATCGTTATCGTTACGCTATTTCGTAAAAATTTAAAATTCAAACGCACTTAAAATTTTTCCTACAATGATGCATCGAGTTTTCTCTATAGCTACTTGAAGGAAAACTTATGGAAAACTTAATGTTGTATTTGTAATCCTTAGTTATAAACGCAAAAAAATTTATGATTTTTCAACTTCAAAATTACTTGCAAACATTTATATGTAATGCGAATGTATTCTTGGCAATTATCATTTGCCAAAATTACGACTAGAGCCATCGAATTAAATGTTTTATAGCGTTTAAACTTTTCTATAATTGCCAGGTACGGGGATTAATGCTATCAATCATAAAATCAGAATCTCGACGATAATTTATATTTTGTAAACAACCAATGCCTATTATTTATACAAATGGTTAGAGCTGTTTTTAAAATCTATTTTTTAAAAAACGGGTAAGTGGATGTTGCTCTGTAGAGCCTCTGCTATAAGTTAGGTAAATTTTGTAAGAAATGGAAAAAAAAATCATATACATTTTTACTAGGTACATTTTTTTTCTTATGGTAGATACGGGATATTTAAAAAGGCTTAGGGCCTAGGGCGGCACCTGTTCTAATTCTGGCACTTATAGTATCGTGTCACTTAAATCTAGTTCATAAACTAATATATAGGGCTATACATTTGTAGGAAAGTGTATTTTAGTTTCTGAACAAAGTGATGAAGGTATTGATTTAGGTATCATTTTACAATGATGTGTTTTTTTTTGTGTCTGTGTACAGCATAACTAGTCGAAATAATGCTTCAATTTCAAACATTGGGGGAGGTTTCCGATGGCAAAGTGAATATACTTGGTGCATTATAGAGGTCAAAAGTAAACATTTTCCAATAGATTACAAAAAAATCGAGAAAAACAAAAAAAAAGTGACGAAAAAACGGGAATTTTTACGCATAACCAGTTTTCGACCAAATCGATTTTTTTTATATGGTTGTAACTCAAAAACTAATCATTATAAATACTTTAAATTTTTACCACATGTTTATATTATAGTTATAAATAAATGGCTAAATCTATCATCAAAATATTTTAATTTTTGTTTAGCTATTTATAGGTCACTGAAATTTTCGATTTTTCTGAGAATTTTTTTTTGAAGTGTCGATAAAAAAATTTAGGATGGCCAAAAAAACTTGAAAATTTAACACAAGTTTGCTAAATCGTAGGTATAATTCATAAAAATGTTTGTATAAGTAAGAGTTGAAAAATAAATACGAGATTTTCCATAAATTTAGCTTATAATAATTATAAAAGAACTTAAATTTTGGTGTATTCATCAGGCCATTAAAACATAAACCAGTTTTTTCACCAACTACCTATTCGAAATTATATCATAGGCTGACAAATCATCTTCGTTCAAAATTATTTTTCGTATACAATGATACCTATCATTGGATTAAAATTTAACATTCCTATAATATATAATAGTGATCTACGTGGCACCTAACGTACAACAGAGCGGTACCCACTTACCAGCTTTTTTTTTTTGGTGATTGTGAAACGTAGCTTTGTGAGTACATAATTAAAATTATGTAACAACAAATAAATGTATGAAACTTTTATTTTGCATTTTTTAACTTTTTAATTCTTTTGGTAATTTTGTTTTTTGCATTTTAGGTCATATTTTATTGCATTTTTATTATTGGAATATTATTCTCAATAAGTTTTGTAATCAATGATTTTACTCTAAGATGACTATCTATGTAATGGCGTAGGCCGTAGAGAGAAAATGGTGCGCGAACAATCCTATTAATATAGGATATTAATATATATGTAAAATAAAAAATAAGAAAAAAATAGATAAGCCTATTGTAATTCAAAATCATTCGAATTGTTATTATTGAACTTGAATGTTTCATGTTTATAATTAATCTGAATGGTTTTATTCTTATGTGTGTATGTGAAAATAATCTCATAATAATATTATGTACACAATAGGTTCCTTCCAATGATAGTGCTGTGGTAAAGAGATTTACATTACTTATATATTAAAATAACTTTTTTTTTATTATATTTATAGAATTTTATTTACAAAATAATTTCATTCCTAGTCAATTGATTTACTTCTAATAAAATCATTCGTTGTCCATCTGTACAGTGTACACGACGTACTACTCTAAGTACCTACTTATATTCATTATTGGATATTTGAGTTAAAAGTTTCTAATTTTTTTATTTTTGTTTTCTAATTCGCATTTTATTTAATTATAATATAATAATATAATGGAAGTACTTACAAATCGTAACAAATAAATAATTATTATCCATGAAGGATATCAATATATTTTTGATAAATTAGGGGCCGACAAAGTCACCAAATTTTATAGATGTCGCAGACGTGACATACATTGTAAAGGGCGCATTACGGTAAGTGTCAATGGTGTCATCGAAGTTACTGGAAATCATGGTGGTCACGATGAATCACCAGTAGGAATAGAAGTAAGTGGAATATTTTAGTATTTATACATAATGGGCTTGTATAGGAGGATTATACCATGCCAAATACCAAATTCATCATCAATAGTCAATCAATAATTGGTTGTTTCTATTGATTGTTTATTATAATTAAAACAATTATTTTAGATTGTGAGCGGAGAGATGTATGTACCGATTTTACAAAGATGTGTGTTCTTTCGTTTTTTTATTTTATTTTTTTGTGTTTGTGTACACGATAAATTTTAAAACAATACTTCGATTGTCAACTTCAGTAGTTTTTCCGGTTGGGAAGTGAATCTAATTGGTCGTGTATTAGAGAGGTCAAAATTTAAAAATTCCCAAAGTTTTCAAAATCGCAGGGATAAACAAAAAAAGAAACGGAATTTTTTATGCAAAACGGTTTTTAAGAAAATCGATTTTCGATATTGATGTAAGTGATGTAACTCTAAAACAAATTACCGTAGATACATTAAATTTTTTCTGAATGTTTTATGTTTATGTTTATATTGCCATTTTCTATACTTGATAACATTTTAAAAATATTTTTAGTTATATATGTATATATTTTTTAAATTTTCGATTTCTTTCATTTTTTTTCTATAAATGTCAATACAATTTAATTTGTTGGGTCAAAAAACTTGTAAATTTAATACAGCAGCTGCAAAATATTTAAAATATATAGGTATATAGGCACGTTTTTTTTAACCGTTTAAAGTTACACACCTATTACATAATGAATCTGATTTGATTAATTTGGAATTGATTTTATAGGTAAGAAAATAAAATTTTTTTTTTTATTAATAACAATATAATTTTATTAATATAGTATAAAATATCCTAGACCGACAAACCGTCTCTGCTCAGAAGGCATTTATCGTATACAATGATATACATTGAATATCATATACATTATACATTATAATATATATCATTGAATTAAAATTTAACACCATCCATTACAATAACCCACTTGTAACTTACTATACAGCAGAGCGACTTCCACTTACCCGTTTTTTTTTTTAAATATTTAGATAGCTTTGACGATCACTAATATTAAAAAAAGAGCTTTGGAAACAATGGAGGCACCAGCTGTGGCAATTAATCAATGTATAGGTATTTATTTAAATGTATTATTATATTTAAAGATCACAGCATTACTTGTAAATGTTCGCGATTTTGATATATTTCATAAATTTTTAAACTATAAACGCTTTAAAAAAAATTATGCCCAACGATTTTTGATTTTTTTTTTAACTACAATAAGAAAAAATTCTAAGGAACCTTGTTTTAAATTATCAAGTTTTTTTGAACGTGCCTGGGTTCAGCAGAGCCAACATTATTTTGTTACTACCCCACAAGTATTCAATGTTTTAATTTCAAGTTTTTACTGATTTTTTAATTTTGTTTTAAAGTTAAAAATTGTTTACATAAGAAATAATCATAAAATATATATATTTTAGAAGGCTTAACTATTGCTGGTAAAGGGGCATTATCGTCTGTTAATAACCTTAAGCAAGTTGTACGACGAGTTCGGCGGCATAATGGTCCACAAATTCCTGTTGCTCCATTATCATTGATGGATTTAGAAATTCCCGAAGACTATAAACAGTACGAATGTGAACCTGGGCAATTTGAGAATTGTTTGCTCTGTGATACAGGACCTGGTGTTAATAGAATTCTCATATTTGGTCGCCAAAGAGGATGGAACATTTCTACTTTACCGGGCACCCTTTTTTTTTGCAATTTTTTTGGTGGACTTAGTCATTTTTTGGCTGAAAAAAACGTTAGTGTAATCAGAATTTGGCGCACGAAGTTAGTTTCGTAGTTATAACTAATTGAAGTTTTAACATAATATGATAGCCCTTAAATACCTAAAATGCCGTATAGTTAACAGCGTTCGTTGATGGCGCAATGGTAACATCGCATTCTTATTAGCATGGTACCGAGAGTTCGATACCCGTTCCACCTAAAATTTTTTTTGCACTTTTTTTAAAAAAAAAACTAAGATCTTACAATTTTAATGATATTTATTATTAACATATTTTCTTTTTTTAAAACGGAGCTAACAGTTAAATAACAAAATAATCAAGTATAGTGGCTCCCTTCGCCTACCGGCTCCGGTCGCCAAACTCGAGGTCCTCCGGACCTCTCGTTAGATGGGGGCTCGGCCCCCAAACCCCCCGGGGCTAAAATAGCTAACCTAACCGGGGAGGGGTTGGCGACCCCTACGGGGTCGCGGGGGGAGGGCATCCCTGCCCTTCGGGCAGACGGGTAACCTAACTTAACAGCCCTTATCCCTTAACTTAACCTAACCAGTCACCAGATTCAACCGTCTGTTAAAGTAACATTTAAGTATTATTATACAGTGGCTACCTCCGCATGACATTAAACTTTAATGTATATAGTAGACATTCGTTTGGAAGAATAAAATTTCTCGTAGACGTAAGCACCATCGAGGCCACCGTGTCGAGGGACAATGGGTGTTTGGGGGCTATGAAAGAGAAACAGGAAATTGTTTTATGATTCTCGTTGAAAATCGTACCGCCGACACGTTATTAAAAATAATTAAAGATTGGGTAAAGCCTGGAACTACAATTATATCGGACTGTTGGAAGGTATTTCTATAATAGTAAACTTGTAAATAAAGATAAACTTCTAATCACCTAATTTTAGGCTTACAACACTTTGAACAACCAAGGCTATGTTCATCTAACGGTGAATCACAGCCTTCATTTCAAGGATCCTGATACAGGAGTTCATTCCAATGCTATAGAAAGCTCATGGAGACACGCTAAAGCTTCTATTTCTCAATACTGTAGAAAGAAAGAGTTTTACGCAGGTTACCTAGCCAAACACATGTTCCAAAAAAAATGTCGGACCTTTAAATTAGATGTCACAAATGAATTTTTTAAACAAGCAGGGATTTTATACAGTAACATCAATGAATATGACGACAGCGAGAACGATGACAACAACGACGGCAACAACGACAGTGACGATGATAACGCTCCGGGATATACTTTTTTTTAATTAATTATGGATTTTAAATCTTTAGACAATAAAAAAACACATTACACATAATAAGTAGCAATTATAATATAATATAATTCACTATCGTCGAAAAAAATGAAAAAAAAAATGCAAAAATTTTGGTTGGAATGAGGGAGCATTGAACCTGTGACCGCGATGTACTCGGTGGTGCCGCGTTAGCCATTGCACCACGACATATGTAAATTTCGCAATTAAATGTAGACTATTTAACCAAAGTTATCAAACTTTAATGGGCTATAACTTCCAAACTAATGATCTGCGCCAATTTTCGTTTGCACCATCGTTTTCACCGTTAAAAAATACATATAATCAAAAAAAAAAGATCTTAAATTTAGGGTGCCCGGTAAAGTAGAAATATACCTATTATTCTTATTCTAGTAAGAATACAAAACTAAATAAAATCAAAAATTACTAACACATCCAATAAAAAAAAAAAAATATGCTAAATAATATATCATGCTACAGCCTATACTATATTATATTATTAGTTTAGTTATTAGGATATAAGCATTATTAATAATATTATTTTATACTACTACCTATATATTACAATCCTAACACAATATAATAGTTTAATTTTTAAACAAATAAAGATACTTATTAGTGTTTTATTTCATAATTTAGATACTTGCAACATGTAACGAGTGGTTTGTGGATGGAACTTTCAAGATTGCCCCAAGCCTTTTTTCACAAGTATTTGTAATCTTAGGCACTCGCAATGGTGATGTTCATCCATGTTTATATGCACTTCTACCAAATAAAAACCAGGCCACATACAACAGACTGCTGATGGAAATCAAAAATCTGGCTCCAGGAATAAATGCTAGAAGCATTTCGGTTGATTTTGAGATTGCCATTCATAATGCTTTCAGAACCGAATTTCCTATATTGAAATTAGAGGATGTTTTTTTCATCTCATACAAAATATGAAAAAACATGTTGCAGTTGTAGGATTAATGGCGTAAGTTAAATGTTTTATTTTATTTAAATGAAATATATTTTTGTAAATCAATGTTAGGGATTTTATTATTTGAGAAATAAAAGTCAGAACAAATTGCTTTTAAATTAAGAAATTTGATTCATATACAGGGTGATTTTTTTATCATGAACCAGTTAATATCTCGGTAAGTATTAGGAATTTTAAAATAATTTTTTTTTTAAACTTTCTAGGTTTTACTATTTTACACTGTGTTACAATTTTCATAATTTTAACTACCTCCCTTATTAGATAAAACACTATCAACTTTAGATTTTCAAATGGTAATACCTATTTTTAATAACGAAAATCTATAAACATACTGAAAAAAATAATTTTAACGTTTACAGAATTTTATTTGAGTAATTAGTTTGCGACTTATTAATGCTTAAATATTCGTTCAATTTGCTGCTACTGGGCAATTTTACAAACCCAACAGTAAAAACCAGAAGTCAAAATGAAATTTTATCTCAATTTAACAATACCCATAACGGTCATTATCGATAATAACAAGATAGATAAACAATACCAATAAAAAAAAAAAAAAAAAAAAAAAAAAGGTGTCTTATCATCACTCCCACCCGAACGCCAAGTGTCGGTGAACGACTAGCCAGCAGAAGCGCAGCTGTATCAGCTATAAAGTATAAAAATAACATTTTAACATTTTACACTTTACCATCATGGTTACAAAATATATCACTGGTTACTGATTCCTGGTATACGATCTTATCACGTATTAGTAGATAGACTATAATAAATGTCGGTAAACCGTTTCTGAAAACATGTGGTTAATCGTTATTCGTTAATGTTAGTTTTCCATTATCAAGTATGGAATATTAATTATAAATTAATTACTATTCTTTGACTGTTTAACCAAAGAAAACGTTTTAAGTAAATACTATGTTATGTCGTTATGTGTATTATTTAAAATATAAATTTAAAGGTTAAGCCAATTATTCCAATGCATACCATACCACGAATAATAATACGTATCTTAATTCGTGATGCATACCTGTTATATTTTTTGATCGTGTTTTAATGTTGTATTTTGGTTAACAAATTTGAATTTAATTAAAAATATACCTCTTTCCAATCAGTAATATTATAAGGTATTTGGGAATCAGATTTCGTACTTTGCCGACACCTTATTTGTATAATTTATTGGTAAGTTCAATCCAAATTTAATATATTAGAATTTTATTTATTTTTTTATTAAATGATTTATACATATTATTGACAAATAATAACCATGGTTCAAATATTTTAATTTTATTTCAGTGGCAATTAGTAGAGTTTATATGATTAATCAAAAAATACAATGAACTATATGACTAGAAAGCTTAATTTGACCAGCAATTAATGCAAATTTACATTGCTTGCTACTGGTATCCGATGACTATAAATTAATATGGAATAAAAGAATAAAATATCCATATTTCTTTACATATTATATTTTAATCTTTAAACAATCTAAACAAATTATTATGTAAGTATGAATTTTTTTTATAAAATAAATAATTTGATATTTATCATAATTTTTGCTTATATTTTAGAAAATTAATTTTGTTTTCTTTCAAATTTCAATTGCAATTTGTAGTACTAACTTTTAATTCAAATATTTATAACAAGATTGGATGAACAAATACAATTTGTTATTGTGGTTAGTCACAGCATAGTACATCTCAACTGATAACTTAATAAGTATGGATAAACAATTTTTTTATACAATAAATCATTTCTATAAATAACTTAATGTTTTTTTTTCAGTTTCATTCAGATGAAAAAAGAAAACAGCGCAGCATCAAGACCGCAACTACTTCTATATTTGTAACATTTGTTGATTGTCACATTAATTGTTAATTTTATGTTTAAATAATTAAGTTAAGTTAAGTTATTGATTTACTATTTTCTATAATTAGGGCTATGGAGTTTTTATTAACCTAAATTGGTAAATTGAAAATTTTTTTTGAATACGGTAGTGCCAGTTTTACGTAATATTAAAAGATTTTTATATCATAAAATATTAATTAAAAATTAACATAATTTCAAAAATAAGTGTAAAATTGAATAATTTTTTAAAACATCCATAGCCCTAAAAATATGTTGCAATCTAGAGTAGATAATACATATAAAGTATGTTTAATGTTCATTTAATTTTTATTAATTTATCTAGGGTAGTGGACATGTTAAGTGTTAATATTTTTTATTAGTTATGACCTTACCCAAATCCTGCAATAACTTGCACTACGGAAATTTGTTCATACTCTAGTAAAATTATTGATAACTAATGTGTTTATTTCCTTAGATAATTTAGTAATGAATTAATGTCCATTATTTGTCTATTCACACACAACTACACAAGTTATTTTTAATATGAAATGCAAATTATACACTATATAAAAAAAATATCCCTGAATATTTAATATTTATAAATGGAAAGTCGGGTAGGCACTATGAACAACAGGCCCTGGGCCTATAGCCTCGCATCAGATTGACTCACTTCCTCAATGCACAAAACATGTAATCAAAATGACTTACCTATTCTATTTTTTTTTTTTTTAGTATACACAGATTGATTTGTAATTATTTATTTTTAATGAAATGAAAACCTTAAATGACAGGAGCTTTGTAAACATATTATATAACTTTAAAAAAAAAAAAAAAGGAATGTGTGAATAGACCTTTAACTACTTTAGTCTTGGCTCTAAATCTTGAATCCAAGTACATAAATAATACATTTTTATCTGCATATTTATAAATTATTTTTCTAAATACATAGAAATTGTTGATTTACTTTGTTTTAAAATGAATATATGTTATCTGTTTAGTATAATCATTTACTATAGAAATTAAGATACACCATACTGTTTTTAAAAAATATTTATTTTGTAATTTACTCGTCAATCTGATATAGAAATATAAATTATATTAAATAAACACATATGTATTATGTATAATTAACAAATAATAAACTTAAATAAATTAACAAAATATACAACATAATATCTTCTTAACATAAAGCATTGGGTTTTCCAAATTTATTTAATTTTAGTTATCTAAGTTACATACCTATATGTATACCTACATATCAATATAAAACATAATTGATTTAATGATGAATATGACATGTTTCACACACATAAAAAAGATAAAGGTACCTATCTATCTCATACATTTAGAGTACTATTGGTTTTTCACATTTTATCTGTTCTCTGTTGAGTTAACATCTCACAGAGTTACTTTTAAATATATTACTTTTCTGTTAAATATAAATACTACAATGTTCTACTCTATACCTGAAAAAATGGATATGTGGTCATGCTTCATCGAATGTGGAAAAAATAAAAGGAAGGCCGCTTTATTGTACAGCCAACGATTTGGGCTTGAGAGGCAAGTTCCAAATTCTAGTATTTTTTCAAGATTGGAAAAAAACTTAAAATCTACTGGAAGTTTCAATAAAAATAAAAATAGGAAATGTACTAAAACTACGGAAGAATATTCCCAAATTGTATTGCAAAAATTAGAAGAAAATCCTAATACATCTTTAAGAATAGTATCGAGTAAGTTGACACATATACATTTATATATTTGAGCTTGAGGTCTTCTCTGGCACAGTAAATTCTCAAACACTTATTGCCTGGTTTCCATATTATGATCAAATGTGTACTCCAGTTAATTTTTTAGGCCCATATAATCGTAACTGATAATCTATGTACCCCGAGTATGATTTGATTCAGTTCAATTATGTTTTATGCAATTTTATTAGTTGTGTTTTGTGTTTATTTCACATAAACATTGATGCAATTCTGCCAAACTATATCTCATTTTTTTGTGAATCAAGCATAAAATTATTGTTATTTATTAATTATCTTGTTTTATTATTATTTGTTTAGAAGAAGTAGGAATTTCTTATAGTTCAGTACAGAAAATTGCCAAAAAAAATAAATATCATCCATATAAAAGAACTACTGTACAGCATTTAAGATTTGATAAACTTTTAAAAATAGAATTCAAATAAGCACCTTTGCAATCCAAACTATACGACGCTCATAATCATCAAATCTTAAATGCTGTACAGTAGTTCTTTTATATGGATGATATTTATTTTTTTTGGCAATTTTCTGTACTGAACTATAAGAAATTCCTACTTCTTCTAAACAAATAATAATAAAACAAGATAATTAATAAATAACAATAATTTTATGCTTGATTCACAAAAAAATGAGATATAGTTTGGCAGAATTGCATCAATGTTTATGTGAAATAAACACAAAACACAACTAATAAAATTGCATAAAACATAATTGAACTGAATCAAATCATACTCGGGGTACATAGATTATCAGTTACGATTATATGGGCCTAAAAAATTAACTGGAGTACACATTTGATCATAATATGGAAACCAGGCAATAAGTGTTTGAGAATTTACTGTGCCAGAGAAGACCTCAAGCTCAAATATATAAATGTATATGTGTCAACTTACTCGATACTATTCTTAAAGATGTATTAGGATTTTCTTCTAATTTTTGCAATACAATTTGGGAATATTCTTCCGTAGTTTTAGTACATTTCCTATTTTTATTTTTATTGAAACTTCCAGTAGATTTTAAGTTTTTTTCCAATCTTGAAAAAATACTAGAATTTGGAACTTGCCTCTCAAGCCCAAATCGTTGGCTGTACAATAAAGCGGCCTTCCTTTTATTTTTTCCACATTCGATGAAGCATGACCACATATCCATTTTTTCAGGTATAGAGTAGAACATTGTAGTATTTATATTTAACAGAAAAGTAATATATTTAAAAGTAACTCTGTGAGATGTTAACTCAACAGAGAACAGATAAAATGTGAAAAACCAATAGTACTCTAAATGTATGAGATAGATAGGTACCTTTATCTTTTTTATGTGTGTGAAACATGTCATATTCATCATTAAATCAATTATGTTTTATATTGATATGTAGGTATACATATAGGTATGTAACTTAGATAACTAAAATTAAATAAATTTGGAAAACCCAATGCTTTATGTTAAGAAGATATTATGTTGTATATTTTGTTAATTTATTTAAGTTTATTATTTGTTAATTATACATAATACATATGTGTTTATTTAATATAATTTATATTTCTATATCAGATTGACGAGTAAATTACAAAATAAATATTTTTTAAAAACAGTATGGTGTATCTTAATTTCTATAGTAAATGATTATACTAAACAGATAACATATATTCATTTTAAAACAAAGTAAATCAACAATTTCTATGTATTTAGAAAAATAATTTATAAATATGCAGATAAAAATGTATTATTTATGTACTTGGATTCAAGATTTAGAGCCAAGACTAAAGTAGTTAAAGGTCTATTCACACATTCCTTTTTTTTTTTTTTTTAAAGTTATATAATATGTTTACAAAGCTCCTGTCATTTAAGGTTTTCATTTCATTAAAAATAAATAATTACAAATCAATCTGTGTATACTAAAAAAAAAAAAAATAGAATAGGTAAGTCATTTTGATTACATGTTTTGTGCATTGAGGAAGTGAGTCAATCTGATGCGAGGCTATAGGCCCAGGGCCTGTTGTTCATAGTGCCTACCCGACTTTCCATTTATAAATATTAAATATTCAGGGATATTTTTTTTATATAGTGTATAATTTGCATTTCATATTAAAAATAACTTGTGTAGTTGTGTGTGAATAGACAAATAATGGACATTAATTCATTACTAAATTATCTAAGGAAATAAACACATTAGTTATCAATAATTTTACTAGAGTATGAACAAATTTCCGTAGTGCAAGTTATTGCAGGATTTGGGTAAGGTCATAACTAATAAAAAATATTAACACTTAACATGTCCACTACCCTAGATAAATTAATAAAAATTAAATGAACATTAAACATACTTTATATGTATTATCTACTCTAGATTGCAACATATTTTTAGGGCTATGGATGTTTTAAAAAATTATTCAATTTTACACTTATTTTTGAAATTATGTTAATTTTTAATTAATATTTTATGATATAAAAATCTTTTAATATTACGTAAAACTGGCACTACCGTATTCAAAAAAAATTTTCAATTTACCAATTTAGGTTAATAAAAACTCCATAGCCCTAATTATAGAAAATAGTAAATCAATAACTTAACTTAACTTAATTATTTAAACATAAAATTAACAATTAATGTGACAATCAACAAATGTTACAAATATAGAAGTAGTTGCGGTCTTGATGCTGCGCTGTTTTCTTTTTTCATCTGAATGAAACTGAAAAAAAAACATTAAGTTATTTATAGAAATGATTTATTGTATAAAAAAATTGTTTATCCATACTTATTAAGTTATCAGTTGAGATGTACTATGCTGTGACTAACCACAATAACAAATTGTATTTGTTCATCCAATCTTGTTATAAATATTTGAATTAAAAGTTAGTACTACAAATTGCAATTGAAATTTGAAAGAAAACAAAATTAATTTTCTAAAATATAAGCAAAAATTATGATAAATATCAAATTATTTATTTTATAAAAAAAATTCATACTTACATAATAATTTGTTTAGATTGTTTAAAGATTAAAATATAATATGTAAAGAAATATGGATATTTTATTCTTTTATTCCATATTAATTTATAGTCATCGGATACCAGTAGCAAGCAATGTAAATTTGCATTAATTGCTGGTCAAATTAAGCTTTCTAGTCATATAGTTCATTGTATTTTTTGATTAATCATATAAACTCTACTAATTGCCACTGAAATAAAATTAAAATATTTGAACCATGGTTATTATTTGTCAATAATATGTATAAATCATTTAATAAAAAAATAAATAAAATTCTAATATATTAAATTTGGATTGAACTTACCAATAAATTATACAAATAAGGTGTCGGCAAAGTACGAAATCTGATTCCCAAATACCTTATAATATTACTGATTGGAAAGAGGTATATTTTTAATTAAATTCAAATTTGTTAACCAAAATACAACATTAAAACACGATCAAAAAATATAACAGGTATGCATCACGAATTAAGATACGTATTATTATTCGTGGTATGGTATGCATTGGAATAATTGGCTTAACCTTTAAATTTATATTTTAAATAATACACATAACGACATAACATAGTATTTACTTAAAACGTTTTCTTTGGTGAAACAGTCAAAGAATAGTAATTAATTTATAATTAATATTCCATACTTGATAATGGAAAACTAACATTAACGAATAACGATTAACCACATGTTTTCAGAAACGGTTTACCGACATTTATTATCGTCTATCTACTAATACGTGATAAGATCGTATACCAGGAATCAGTAACCAGTGATATATTTTGTAACCATGATGGTAAAGTGTAAAATGTTAAAATGTTATTTTTATACTTTATAGCTGATACAGCTGCGCTTCTGCTGGCTAGTCGTTCACCGACACTTGGCGTTCGGGTGGGAGTGATGATAAGACACCTTTTTTTTTTTTTTTTTTTTTTTTTTTTATTGGTATTGTTTATCTATCTTGTTATTATCGATAATGACCGTTATGGGTATTGTTAAATTGAGATAAAATTTCATTTTGACTTCTGGTTTTTACTGTTGGGTTTGTAAAATTGCCCAGTAGCAGCAAATTGAACGAATATTTAAGCATTAATAAGTCGCAAACTAATTACTCAAATAAAATTCTGTAAACGTTAAAATTATTTTTTTCAGTATGTTTATAGATTTTCGTTATTAAAAATAGGTATTACCATTTGAAAATCTAAAGTTGATAGTGTTTTATCTAATAAGGGAGGTAGTTAAAATTATGAAAATTGTAACACAGTGTAAAATAGTAAAACCTAGAAAGTTTAAAAAAAAAATTATTTTAAAATTCCTAATACTTACCGAGATATTAACTGGTTCATGATAAAAAAATCACCCTGTATAATAGAATTTAAATTTAAAAATATATGACTTGTTTTCATAACTACCTATCTAATTTGTAAATAAATCGTTTTTGAATAATTCAGTAAAAAAAAAGTATGTATATACATATATAAAGTAAGTTAGTATAATATCATAATATTACTCTATTTAGAGACTACAGAAATGATGCAGACTTTAATTTACATGCTCGCATGATACCTGCATTGGCGTTTGTCCCACCAGAAGATGTAGCTGCCTATTTTGAAATTCTAAGTGAAGAATTAGAAGTATTGTTTCCATCATTACAGCCAATTCTCGATTGGCTAGAAACAAACTATATTGGAATGCTGAGACGGGAAGGTGTAAGGAGAACACCAGCGTTTCCTATACCCACTTGGAATTTATATAATAGAGTTTTAGCAGGACAAATGGTATGTTACATAGTTCAATTCTTTCTTCTTTCTCTATTTTTACTCCATATGAAATTAAAACTAGTTAGATTTTTCTGAAAAAAAAAAATCAAATATTAATCCCTCATCTTATAACAATATTAGAATTATTATCATTTTTAAGTTTTAATTAAAGCAAAAATATTTTTTTTAAATTTATTTTTAATAATAATGAACATGTGTGAGGGTACTAATATTGTAAAATGTTTTAAATTAATCAACTGCATAGTGCATACTTATATAAAAAAATTAAATATGTATTATATATATATTTTAATTCATATTCTTATAATATAGATTGAGACATTAGACAAAGTTTTCATTAAAAATTACATCACTAATAACTGAACTTTGGTTAACATATACAAATACATCATGTATATTCTTATTTATAATACCTACCTTTAATAATATAAATGTTTAATTCACTTAAAATTTATGACTGGAGATACATTTTAAATTATTGTGATTTATATTATATTAGTAAAATAGGTACCTAGGTACTTACAAATAATTGTTATTTTCTTTGTTTATGATTCGGATATCTATTTTAACAGAAAACAAATAATATTGCTGAAGCATCTCACAGGAGACTCCAGGCGCAGCTGAGCATGACAAATCCGACAATTTGGAAATTTATTATGGAGCTCAGAAAAGTTCAAGCAGAGAGGGACATATATTATGAATTCCTTGTTGCGGGTAATCAACCACCTGCTTCAAAAAGAAAATTTGTGGATGCTGGAAACCGTATTTTGCACTTGGTACAAAATTATAGAAACCGTCAAGCCATTGAGTACCTAAGAGGACTTGCACATAATTTTGTTATGGATCAATAAATAAACAAAAATATATTAATAAAATACCTACCTATTAACATTTTTCCTTATATATTGAATATCAATAGTTAGGTGGGTACTCAAACAAATGCACTCCTAGTAACTACAGATACCTACTTAGTTTAATTTGTATATAATTATTTAAATTACCTACTTAAAATGTGTCCCCCAGATCTATAACAAAGTAATACCTATGTCCTACATAGATTGATCTAATATTGTATGTATAACAATTATATTTATCTACAGGTTTAAATTTTTATGTATGTATCTTTAATTGTATTTATACATTTAAAATAATCTGTATACCTATTTTGATTATTTTTATAAATAAATCTGATTATGTAAATTATTAATAAACAAATTAATTTAAATATAATAAACTTGGCTATTTTTTCACTATAGGTGATAATTTGATATAGAAAAATTGGGTAACGGTCCAATATGCGACCTACAAATGTTCCTCGACCTACCGATAAGATTGAGTTGATCTACAGGTTTCTTTATCGCGATAATTGTCATTATGGGCATTTTATTCTATTTTATTTTATTTTTGTTCTCCGATAGGTATACCTACTTACAATCTTTTATAATACTTTACTGTCCTCAGTTAGTACAGTTCCGATTTCATTCGTATGTGTCGAGCGCTCGTTTTGTGATTTTTTATTTGAGTTTTATTTTGTGCGTGTGAATTTTTATGTTCAAACTCAACATGACATCTACTATTGGTCACCTATATAGGAACATTATTAGAGATGAAGTGGTATGTGTTCAATATTTAAAAGACCGAGGGCTATTATACTGGCTGATAATCCGATGACATGTATAAAGGTGAAAGACGGTGTCGTATGTAATGGCCAACTTGTGGAATATTTAAGAAGTAGTAAAAAACGAAATTCTGATGGCACTATGAAAAGAGTTGTAACATTACGATGTACAAAACGGGGTTGCCAAACTTACCAATCGATTCGTAAAGATAGTGACTTTTTTACATACACGGATCTTAACGGCCGTTGTAATAGTCAGCTATCATTATGTGAAATAATGGAAATAGTTTGGTTCTGGGTTAATTTAGTTCCAATAAATCAAGCTGTAAATTGGACTGGAAGACTGAAGGCTTATGGAGAATTATGAAATCCAAATATAATATAAAAAAAAATGGGGCGTCTCCTTTACTAGATCGACAACTCCAAGAAGAGTGGTGGAGATCGTGTCAAAATCCAAAAACCATTTTTGATGCATTTTTGACTGATATGAAAAATACGTTTCATAACAATACAGACTGAAACAATACATATAGTTATTGACGACACTGAGAAGTGGAATGAAAAAAAGGTTAGTTAAAAATTAAAATTATTTGTATTTTACACGTATTGAACCATCAGTGTGTAGGTCGCATATTGGACCGTAAATCAGTGTGTAGGTCGCATATTGGACCGTAAATCAGTGTGTAGGTCGCATATTGGACCGTTACCAAAAATTGTAAGTGTGTATGGTTAGTGGGTTGTGGGATATATATAATTAGGTACCTATCTATGAAGTATTAATTTAAATAAATATGCAATCAATTATGTATTTTTTTAATTCATCAATTTAATTAAAAATGATCTAGGCATTAAGGTATAATACTTATTAATATAAGTAAATAACCATAAAGGTTATTCGTTTTTCATTCTGAAATTACGGCAAATAAACCTGGAGTCGTATTTTTATATTATATTTCTGATGATTGTTGAAAACAAAATTTTGAATTTAAAAACACCACCCTAACACTTATAATAAGACCGGAGAACTCTTGAATTTAATTGACGTAGAAAATAATCGCGGCGAATTATAGTTCGGCGGCGAAATGATAGCGGCGAAACGATCGCGGTGAAATGATCAGCGGCGAATAGTTCGGCGGCGAAATGATCGTCAGCGAATAGTTTGGCGGCGAATAGTTCGGCGGCGAAATGATCGTCGGCGAATAGTTTGGCGGCGAAATGGACGGCGGCGACTAGTTGGCGACGAAACGATGGCGGCGAAATAAACGGTGGCGAAACGATCGCGGCGAAAAGACCGGCTTCGGTAAATCGAAACCGTGATCGTCGATTTGGCGGCGGCATTGATAACCGTGCGGTGGGTGTTTTTTTGCATTTTTTTTCGATATTTTTCAAATTTCTCATTGGAAACGTTTTAAAAAAAACAAAAATTTAATTGGCCGCGAGTCTGTCTGTATCGTACCTACATCTCCTAACAATATATTGCGTGTACGACATTACCGTACGTTATTATGCCCGGTTACACCAAGCCGACAAAACGGCGACTTTCTGTCTGGCGACGAAACGGAAACATAAATGATAACTGTACTTTCGGCTAAATATATACTTTTTGCCTCACTCGAGGTGACACGTCGGGACTAGGACGGTAAGCCGACGGCCGTTAAACCGGCGTCCGTTGAGCCGACGGCCGTTGACCCGACGGCTGTTGACCCGACGATAGGTATTATTATTATTAAGATTAAGATATTAATGATATTATATTATTATCCAAATAATAATAATAGCGATATTTATCAAAGCAAATATTTGAGATACGAAAGATATCTCGTAAGATATTGAACCAATATTATACATTTGTGTTATGCTCTAATGTTATATTGAATCAGTGATGTTTGTGCCATCGTCGTATTTGTTTTATAATAATGGAGTGTGTTTTTTCGAACAACAAACTTTTTATAAATGGCTATGTTATGGTCAAAAATAAAGTGCGTGAAAATCGGCACAACTGGGAATGTGAAAAAAGAGTCCATAGGAAAAATGCCGAAACAACTGAAAATTGTAGTGCCAGGGCAACGACTGATTGTGTCAATGGTGTACATACACTTTGTGGAACGCCTACAGATCACAATCATGCACCCGA
The DNA here is from genome assembly GCF_037042655.1 of Diuraphis noxia. Classification (NCBI taxonomy): domain Eukaryota; kingdom Metazoa; phylum Arthropoda; class Insecta; order Hemiptera; family Aphididae; genus Diuraphis; species Diuraphis noxia. The sequence continues at coordinate 2,498,234 of NW_028301711.1, forward strand.
AGCACATAGGGCTACAGTTATAGATTTTCGAACTAATATAAAAAAACGAGCGCATTCGACACGTGATAAACCTTCGCAAATTTTGCAAGAAGTAATTAGTAATACACCTTTAAGTATTCAACCATATTTACCTCGTCCTGAAGCTGTACGGAAAATTATCAAACGTAAAAGAAGAAAATGTTTACCAGCTGAACCAACAAATTTAGAAGAAATTAATATTCCTATAAGCCTACGAAATACTTTTGCCGGAGAGTTATTTCTATTACGTGAGTCAAAAATAGAAAATGATAAAATATTGATTTTTTCAACTAAATTTGAAATTGAAAAACTTGTACGAGCTAAATTTTGGATTATGGATGGGACTTTCAAGACAGTCCCAAATATATTTTTACAAATGTATACTATTCACGCACCAATTGGAGGAATTAACTCGAGAATTCTTCCACTAGTTTATGTATTAATGTCAAGTAAAAATCAAAAATGTTATGAATAATTATTTCAAGATCTGATTGAGATAGGTAATAACTTCGGTTATGAACTTAATCCAGCATGTATAATAACCGATTTTGAGAAAGCAACAATAAATGCAATACACAGTTCATTTCCAGAGTGTGTCCAAAAAGGATGCTTTTTTCATTTGGCACAAAATGTTTGGAGGAAAATTCAATCGTGTGGATTGGTTACTGAGTATGGTACAGATGAACATTTCAGTTTAAAATTACGATATATTCCTGCATTGGCATTTTTACAACCAAATGAAATATATACTGCATTTAATGAAATAAAACAGTATATACCAGTTGAAATTTATAATTGGTTTGATGAGAATTATGTAAATGGTAAAATTCGTCGAACATTTAGAAACGGAACAGTGTCTCGGTCTCCACCCTTATTTCCACCAGAATTTTGGTCAGTAAGTCATAATAACGAACTAGATATACCTCGAACTCAAAACAAAGTAGAATCGTGGCATAAACGTTGGAAGACTCTAATTGGAGCGGATCATATTGGCTGTTTACATATTATTTCAGAAATGCAAAAAGAACAACAGAACACAATAGGTTAGTACAAGTGTAGTTATGTATAATTTATTTAACATAATATTTATTTAATTTATAACTAATAATTAAATCTGGTATTTTAGGTCAAATTGAATTAATATTGTCGGGTGAACCAAAGCTTCGACAACATCCAAAATATGCTGCTCGTAAGAAAAGATTAAATAATATTATTGATGATAAATGTAATAGGACCATCATCGATTTTTTGAAAGGTATAGCTTATAATATAAAACTATAAATGCAATTATTATTACTTATTTTAATTTCAAATTATTAAAACGAATATTATTTTAATTTATTTTTTTAATTTTGTATTATTAAAACGAATATTTTTAGACGATTTATATTGATTATATGAAATATGAATAACAAATTGTAATTTAGTAATACATTTTTATTTTATATTAATATATAACCTAATTTAGATAATCTGTCGGCCTGATATCTTGTCGGCCAAAGGTCCGTCGACCTAATATCTTGTCGGCCTACTGGTTGTCGGCTCAACGTCGTGATCCCGACACGTCTTACATATATAATATATATAAATGTTTATAGAATTTTGACGTATTACCACGGTAGCTCGGTAGCATAAAGTTCTTGCAGTTCTATTATTGTTCACTAATACATTTGACAGTATCTTACAATACAATGATTTAAGTTTAATTATTATTCAAGATCATCTAGGCAGTGGTTTCAAATGCATTTT